>NC_092641.1:40780160-41460534 GCF_039555335.1 Amphiura filiformis
TTGTTATCCTTGTAAGGTTTTCCTATCGCCCGTGTTTATATCCAAGAAGGTAGCTCGGTAGAATGGGGTTCAGAAGTTACACTGTACTGTAACTACACCAAACCGATATCAGACACATCAGTTAGATTAGCGTTTACACATGGTGACGAATTCTACACCAGCACAAATATGGCGGATTTCTTTCTATATGCTGATATGTTCACTCCGGATACGCCGAACCCTAGATACTATGATCCTATTGGTCCACCTAAATATGTCATGCGCATTGATGGAATTGATAGGGAGCAAGATGGCGGATGGAGTTCATTGACCATACTTTCTGCGTCTGAAATAGATACCAGAAGATACTGGTGCACGATGTTTTTAGATAATTATGTGGGGACTCTCATGGAATCTGTTGATCTTACAGTTATCGGTAAGTTCCAGTGAGATTGATTTCGAAGTTCTTTAACCCTTTTGAAGTGTTTTATAGTACAATTGTGTTGATAAATGAATGCATAATGAGAACTGAACTTGATGCAAGTTGGTGCAAAGCGACCAAAATGATGATATGGTGTTTGTTATTATCATTTGGCATTATAACAGACAGCAGTTTAGTTAGTGTTATTGTATAATGCCAGCTGTCAGACAGGGCAACTAATTCCGGTTACTACTTTCGGTATATCAACAGCGACCCGTTTTCGGCACAATTTCATAGCTTAGAATAGGAATGTAGTATGACATTTGACGTTAATTTTGGTCAAAACACAGATTACCAATTAACTTTATTATAAATCATTATTTTCAGACCCATCAACTGTACGTGTTCGGGTGTCAGTTGATGAGGGCAAAACGAAAGTGCTTCTAGGTACACCAATCAAGTTGACATGCGATTACAACCATGACCCAGCCCATGGAGTTGAGAGCATAGCATGGACACTGAAAGAACCGGACGATGAATACACGCGCATTGCCAGCTATATTTCAGGTTTTAAAGTATAACATAAAAAGGCTTTATTGGGACAATGTACGCGGAGTAGCGCGCAAAAATGTTTTTTTTTCTCACTATTTTGGCCCATGATCGGCGTGCGTTTTGGTGGAAAACGGGCTCCTTGCATTTTGGGGCTCTTTGCCGTTGCCTTCCCGATTTTCTCTTTCATATTGTGTCAGAGGGGCACCTTTCTCTTTCATTGTTTTTGTCAGCGGGGCACACAGCCTTCTTCGACTACGCTACTAGTATAAAGTTGGCGCGTCGTTTTTGCGTGCGTTATTCCGTTGTAGCAAACGATGTGTTCTTTATCTTTCGCTGTAATTTTTGGTTATGCATCCGCTTTAATTGTTCAGCACAAATGATTGGCCTTGTTCGGGGCTTTGTTCTCCTTCTCGGCGTTTTGTTTTCGAGGGGAAATTGTCGTCGCGTTTTACGAAACGGCAAAGCGCACGCACGACGTCGGACTATTTATTGGACCTTATATTATCTCAGAAATATTATTACCTTGCAGGATATAATCCTCCAATTCGCTATACCCACGCCAATTACCAACCACCTAATTATACTATGACAGTAAATGAATCAGCGTCGAGCTCTGGGCAAGGATTCAGCGAGCTAATAATCCAAGCGGTAGATTGGGTGGATAGCCGAGGTTTCTGGTGTATTGTGGCATTAGAACTCAGTCAAGGTCACGACAGAAATGTTGTTGCCATTTCAGTTACAGGTACAATAAACAAAAATATCGAGGAGTTAGTGCAATAAGGCCTTATCTGTCATGTCTGCCCTGTATATATTTCATAATTTCTACATTCTAATGATGGTTTCATACTTTCCTGCCGCTTGCCGCTCTGAAGATGATTTTGCTTCACTGCACAGTCGCACCAGAAACGCTAGCGGTGACCAGCGGCAAGCCGATATATCGATCACTCCACCGCTTTGCCGCGGTGGCAGCACCGCTGGGAGTTGAATTCAAGTCAACTCAACTCGGAGCGGTGCCGCTCTGCTGTATGCGGAATGTATGAGAACAAAATACGACTTTGGAGCGGTGTTGAGGGGCAAGAGTGCCTTTCAGAGTCATTTCAGAGTCATGCCGCTCCGCGTGCAGAAAAGTGCAACCGGTATGGTGAAGCGTCACGCCGCTCAGCGGCAACCGACAGAAAGTATGAAGCCAGCATAATCTGTACACGTTTAAAAACCATGACACCTGGCAGCTATTGCAGACGGGGCCTTCTTGATACAAACAATCAAAATGAAAATGTGTCGTGATTACCTAATTATCGGCGTCCCAGGGCACAACCAGGAACAGCAATCATCCAATGGCGATGTAGCCAAATCTTTTCAGCGCCAAAGCGCATTAGCTGGCCAGGCCGCGGTAAAGGATTCTCAAGTAGCCCAATTTTTAATCTTCCAAAAAAAACTAAGGCGCGCGCTGGAATCACTGCCCAATGGTCATGGGCTTTGACACTCGCCATATCAATATATATTTTTTGTCAATATAGTGCCCAAATGCAATCAATGGTACCAGTCAATATTTACGCGCCTAGAGCAGAGTCATTAATGCCAATTCGATGCTTGTCGCATTGTTGGAATCCATTCGACGCCGTCGGAGCTCGAAGTTTAGAGATATTTAAGACACATTTTTACTTGTTCCATTCTAATTATATGAAGGTTTTTATGATGTTCATTCGCAAGAGGACACATTCGGAAAAAGAATACCGTTTTTCCTAATTGTTTCATAATGTGCTATAGGCATAATACATGTGATAGGCAAAAAGAGAAATGCCCTGAACAATAACGTCTAGAATTTTACAAAATATAAATGACGTTTAACCTGTTTGCACATTATTTTCTCGACATTTATGATCAACGTCATGATTATTTTATAAAATCGGCAAAATGATATAAAGATTATCTGTATTGTTTATTACAGACACGTTATCTACACAACCATCTGCTATTACACCCAACGTCACAACTAGTAAGCATAAAGCCACCATTCAGATACATTTGTAAACAACTGTTTACCTCTTGAAGCAAAACAAAAGTTCGACGACGTCCTATAAACGAAAGTGCTTTTGTTAGGAGGCCCTCCATCTCTTCCAACCAGAAAGATCAACTTTGACAGATATTTTAACTAGTATTTTTAAAACCACTTTGACCGATATTTTAAATAGTATTTTAAAAACGTATTCGGGCTTTTCTGACCCCGTTAACGAAATGACTTTTGTTTATAGGACGTCATAGAACTTTTTGTCTGTTCCCGTAAAGCTCCACAAATTGATTAATACGCATAACTATAGTTGATGGTAATAACTCATAAATAGGTCAAATAATTCCTTCTTGAAGTGCTTATTGGCCTATCTTAGCGACGTCTGCCAGAATATTACTCTACAAAATGGTACAGCTCAACAAATTGAATCAATTATTACTGAACCTTAAATAAATTGTACTCAACTATGTCAAAATATCATTATACTCATTGAGTATATGTTTACTTGATTTTTATTCTGTTCCCTTTTTTACTCATAGTGAGTTAATTTTTTTTAAAGAGTGGTGTAAAACTTCCTAATAGCTAATTAGCACAGGGCATATGAGGAAGGTACGGTTCTCTTGAATGTGGCTTTAATATCAACATTAATTGTATTTTAGGCGCAAGTCATCAGTACACCTAATGCTCTCACTAAATATTAACAGATAATTATATAATTCATTACACATGTGTCTACTATTGTCAGGTTTGTCATCACGTCGATTCGAAATGACAACAGAATGGCTTACTTCGGAATTCTATGGTCAGTAAATCATATTCGATATTATGATTGTGTTGTCAGAGCCAAAATTTTAAAACAGTTATTCGGGCATAGCATTTGAACCTGAAATATGAAAGAAACCAAGTAAAGGTTTTTCTGTTAGCCAAGATATTACTGATTCAACTGCATATCACATTTACGCTATGACCCGTTTGTCTGAAAGGCAAAAATGCAATTGGTAATCAGGAAAGTCAATTTTACGCGTTGCAAGCTTGATATGCGCGAGAAGTAGCCCGAAGCGTTTTCCGGATGATTTAGTTAACTGAGCATAGCGTTTAAGCCCGAACTAGTAAAGAAAGCAAGAAAAGTTTTTTCTACAAACTGTAATTGAATGATTTTTATTGTAACCGTCTGTATTAATCATTAATCTGTTATTTAGGGGCAACATGATTTATGGATTCAAGCTATTATCAAAGTTACGCTTGTAAATAATTGAGCCTATTTGCTTTTCCCCCCGCAAGGTGTTCTAACAACTGTACGCGTTAAAACAAATAAAATTGAACTCAACTGGGAACCATTCCGATCCACTTATGATAATATATCTCAGTACCGGGTAAGTAATCAACGTTTATCTAGAATAACTTAACATTGTCATTATTTGGAAAGAGAAATGGCGAAATTATATTTAGCTTGTGTAATTGTGTTGCAGATGAGTCTTCCATACAAAATGCGTCTAAAGAATTGTAACTCCAAATGAAAGACATGAACACTACACGCGAAAATAGAACAGTTCTTTAAATGTGTTTTTTAAATTATATTGAACTTTTAAGGTGTTTTACCAAGCTGGGACTACCAACATTGACAGTTCTGTAACTGTGGATGGATATCAAAGCGGTATTGTTATCATGAATCTCCTCCCCGGCACTTTATACAGAATAAGGGTTGAAGCTTACACCCAGGAAGGGCTGTTAATTAATGTAGGCATCATCGACGTCACTACGTCAGGTATGTTAACAAAACATAATCCCCGTCAATTAAATGTGGATTTGACGTCGAAGTAAATTTTAAATACGTTATTTCAGCCGTCGATTCAACGCCGATTTATCAAAACTTTTCCCGTTATGTAATTATAAGGCCAATGGGTGGTTTGATTGAGATAGACCACTCTCGTCAAACGGGCGCGGTTATTCGAATGATGGTGTTTTGCACCCTTATGTTATTACTACAATAAATTAGAGTGTTTAGTGTGGCGTATGCCCGTTTAGATTTTTGAAAGAGGAACATAATATTTTATAAAGAAAGGTTTTATTGTTTTGCATGCCTTGAAATGTTAAAGGTTTTCAAAATGTTTTACTAAATATCTCACATTTTTCCTATAGATGTTCCTGTTGAAACCACTTCCACCAACCTGTTTCTAATTGTTGGAATACCCATTGTTGTTCTGTTGGCAGCTGTTGTGATTGCCCTGTTGATATTTGTTATTTACAAACGAAGGTGAATTTAAAATATTTAAGAAAAAAAAAACCTGTTCTTGATAGTCAAGGGCTCATTTGCCTTGGGGTAAATTTCATGTCCAAATAGTGAGCTCCTTCCTCTGAAATCCCAACACGAATTAAGGTTTCGTGTTCTTATTTGCTGGTGGGAATTTTACGGAAGGGCACTCTTTGGTTGTGTCTAATATTCTGTCAACTGAGCCCACAGGGCCATTAGGCCATTTTCGTTGTTACGTTTGTACTCGTCGATGTGTCTCTGTCTCTTCTTCGTCTTCTTTAATTATCCTTTTTCCCTTTCCACTTCCATTCTAATCCGAATTCGTCAAATGTTCTTTTCATTCTTCCTTATTCTTTGTCTTCTTCTTCGAATTGTTTGTGTTTTTCTTTTTCTTCTTGTTTTCTTCTCCTACTTTTTTACCCAATTCTCATTTTTCCAGCACTTCTTCTTCTACTACCTCGTCTACTACTACTTCTCCTTCTTCTCATGCTGCTATTTTGTTTTTCTACTGCTTCTAATTTTACTCCTTTATTTTTTCTTTTCTAAGATGTCTTTCTTCCTCTTAAAACTCAGTGATACTCATGCTTCCCCACTTTTTCCAATTTCTTGAAACTATTTGCCTCATATTTCAGATATCCATCGGCAACTAAGAAGAGAGCCAACAATACTGAATACGAAATACCTTTTGATGAGGGGAATACCATGACCTGCAATTAGTAACTGAGCGTAAAGACAAACCACACGTCTATGAAAGACAGCTATTGTCTTTACCTCCATTACCGTCAGATGTGAATTTTAAGGAAAATGATGCTAATGGCAGTAAAAGTGTGACGTCAAAAGAATATATTGAAATTTACCCTCCTGATCATAATGACTTTAAAACGTCCAGCTCTGATGGTTCTTCTAATAGGCAGTACCAAGAACTGGATCGAACAACGATGGATATTCACAGCACACTGGGATACACTGAACCTGATTCAAAGTACCAGGAACTTTCTAAATCAGAGCTAGCAAAGACCAATGTTGAGCGCACTTTAGACAAACAGTACCAAGAACTAGATCGAACAACGATGGACATTCAACACTGTACGTCAGAATACATGATTCCAGAGTCCGGTTCAAAGTACCAAGAACTTTCTAAATCTAAGCTGACAATGGCCGATCTGAACCGCACATTAGATGAACAGTATCAGGAACTGGATCAAAAAAGAATGCACCAATCAAATGGGGATACAGAAAAGCTTGATCCATGTGCGATGGATAAAAAGAACGTAACAGACATTGAATCTCAAGGGGCTCCAAAAACTCCTAAGTATTCCACTGCTATTGCCGATGAAATGTCTAATAATACTTCACTTCCATTACCAAGTGAAGAATACCAAGAGCTTGATCAGAAAACGATGAATAAATCAAAAAGCGAGAAGTATATGGAACTGTCCAAGCCTAATGGGAAGAAACACAAGGCATCTAATCAAAATCGCACACCAAGTGAAGAATATCAAGAACTTAATCAGAATACAATGGCCAAACTGAGTTCATCGGAATATGTAAGCCTAATCCCTGAATCTATACCAGAGTACTTAGAACTCACCAATCCCGATGCAACTGAACTTGAGACGACTATTAAGGAGACTAACGAGGATACTTCGCCAATAGAAGAACGTCAAGAACCCGATCCGAATGCAATGGACAGACAGAGTTTAACTGAATATGTAGTCTCTGAAACCATGTCAGAATATTTGGAACTTATCAACCATAATGACACAGAATATGTCGTTCCTAATGTCGACATGTCGTGACAGAGAAAACTCCAGATATTTTCAACACTGACACCTCTACTATAGCATGAAGACAATCCATGAGTCAAAAATCTGATTTGATCAGTAAACGTTAAAGATCAAGATTAAAGCATTTCAGGATTTATCAAAAATAACGATAACAATTAGAGCAAAGTGAAACAAAGTTACGCTTTCAATAAGCATGTCAATTTAATTTTGTTCATTAAATAAATACTAACCAACAATTCTGTGTAATTTAAGTGTTGATAAACGTACATTTACATGATTTTATTCGCGTATTTTATACTTTTTAATCACGTACTGCACGATTTAAGGACAGTCAAACCAATAAACACTGCAAATGTGTTTATTTTCGTGTTGTGTAATTTTGGATAAATACAGCATACATTTTTTGACTTTATATTATACGTGTGCACGATTTAAGTGATTTCATGCTGTGTTAGGAAAGACAGCATGAATTTTTTAATACTGTGTTAGGAAAGACAGCATGAATTTTTTTAATACTCGCGTTTTATATTATAGTGCATTATTTCGTGCTGTGTTTGAAAATATAGAATACATTCTTTAATTTGTTTGATCATACTTATGTTCTCTATTATACAGGGTGTCTCAATAAAAATAGGCCCTATGGAAAGTGGTGCATAACGTAAAATATCGGCAGTAAAATAAAAATGTATTTAAAGATTCAAAAACCATAAACTGTCTGCTTAACAATGGTGCAAAAATGATCCAAATCCGTTCACGCGTCACTGAGATAATTAAATTTGTACAAATAGACACATTTTTGGACCATTCCAATGGGGTAATACACATTAACAATAATGTGTAGTTTATTATAAAAGAAATAAAAGTGTTGCTGAGTAGGAGTTTAAAATCAATCAATCAATCTCCCAAAGAATGTTTTTCACACGTTTCTCTTTGGGTTAAGGGCTCGGATAGCAACGTTTGCACAGTATTTTTGTGAGAGCACATCAGACATATCGAATTGCATTCTAAATACAAGGAATGAAATTTGCGATATAACACACATTATATGCAAATTATTAAAATTTGATATTTTTTGTATTTTTGATATCCTCGAAGTAAACTTCATAAATCTAATGATATGTACTTAGTGTATGTAGCTGGGAGGAAAAGCCGGCCATCAATTGAACATTTTAACCTTTCATATTAAAGATGTTGATTTTTTTCCCTTAAGACCCATTTTTTGTGTGTTTTGGGGGAAATATAAAAGGGCGAAATTTTCATATGATAGACGGCTTTTTGTCCCAGTTACATGCACTTTTTAAGTACGTAAATATCATTAAATTTATACAATTTACGTTTTCATAATGCAATTTGATATGTCTGATGTGCTCTCAGGTCCCACAAAAAATACGTGCAAATGTCGCTGTTCATTGAAGTGGCTGAAATATTTGATTCAAAAGAAATTGGTTCCCTCAAAATGAAATGTCCAGTTGATAGTATTGATGGTGAAATAAACAAAAATTGACCAACAACATCAATAACAGAAATATTGCGAATGGTAGTGAGCTTTGGCAAAAATTGCATTGATATGATATTATAGATATACTTTTGTAGGTCCTTTGGTTCTCGAGTTATGTTGTAAAGAGGGATGAAACAACATCACTTTTTTAAAACGTACATTACTCATTAACAACAATAAATCAAGCAAGTTTTCAAAACGTTTTGCACAACATCAAGGTGTTATTTTTCAATAATATATTGATTTAGACAATGAAAATCGACCTTTTTGGCTGTTTCGACCAACAAAACTTACTCAACCCCTAACATCATTAATTTCTTCAATTCTAAACTACAATTCAGCACATAATTGTTAATGTGTATTGTCCCATTGGAATGGTCCAAAAATGAGTCTATTTGTAGTGTCCCAATTATCTCAGTGACGAGTGAACGGATATTGATGATTTATGCACCAATCTATAGAAGACACTTCATGGATTTTGAATCTGCAAAAGGTTTTCATTTTGATGCTGATATGTTAAGTTATGTCCCCCGATCCACAGGGCCTATTTTTATTGAGACACCATGTAGTGCTGTGTTTTTGTGCTGTGTTTGAATTTTTTTCATTTCGTAAATCGTGTAGTGTATCCGCTGCAAATTCACAACATGCAGTTTGCTAGTAATTCGACATCACCACCGTATCATCTTTGTAGAGGATTTTGTGAAGCCGCATACGTTGTTGTACTTTGGTGTAAAAATGTTGTTACGGTTGCACAAAATGTCAAGACAATGAAATAGTGGTAAATGCCAAGTGGCCGGATAAAGAGTTAAAAAGATGTAACGCTATAAAACCGACCGAAATATTACTTGTACGTGTTGGGGGTAACGTATCTGTGTAACGTATCTGTGAAGCCCTTTCCCACCTTTGTCTTAATCGTGCAAGTGTAAAAACTTTCCGACTTAATACCCATACTTGATCGGTCATCACCCAATATACTACAGTCTGGTATGGCATTTGGCTTCATTTATCACAGCGTTTTTTCCGAGGGGAGTAGAATTTAGGTAACGTATCGGTGACAACATGAACGTAAGGTCAGGACTTTTTGCCATTAGCAGACCTGATTTTTTTTACTTTGAAACCATTGTGTTATTTTCCATATTATACGGTATAATATAACTATGGAGCCTGCTTGATCCATCACATATGAGAACATATAGCCATCTAGCCAATTATTTTCACAGATTGTTATCCATTAGAAATATGGTAACGTATCTGTGAAAAATATTGGCGACATAGTCTCAAAGACCTGTTGGAAAAATTGAATAATCTGTGTTGTGATGTTGTATACTCTATAATTAAGGCATGATACCCGCTAATGAAAAGTACCTATAATCCATTGTATGCGCGCATGTTTAGCGAGCAGGGACACTTTATACGGAACGCACCTTGGCTGGCGACATGGAGGAAAACAATGGACATACATAATCAGCTTTATTGTTTTATACTTTCTAGGCATGTTACAACCTCTAGCCTCACACATTTTAGAAAGCAACTCCTAAGTATAAGTTATATTAATACAAATTATTTCTTTCTGACGAAACAAGTCTGAATACGACTTGAAACTATGGGCGACACATAATTATTTGGCATTTTGAACACTTCATCGGAGAATGTGCCTTTAACCAATTTCATTTGTTTTACCTCATTTGCTGGGCTCAAAATTAAAACAAAAGTGAAAATAACATTTTGTTGAAAGTTGTGACAATGTGCATGGCGTTGCTTTTGAATGCCTTTTTAGCACTCTATGTGTTTACATTTCGAAACTATGCTATATTGTTTGTGGATGAATAGCGGATGGAAAATGAATGCGCTCTACACGACAATGATAACAAACTCATTTTGCAGTACGAATTCGATTTTGTGACCCTTTTGTTCGATGGAAAATACTTATTGGTTATAAGCACGGTGTTATGTAATGAAAATTTAAATTTAGACGATGTACCAGTACGACGGCAACTTAGCTCACTTCCGGTATTTTATTACCGACGTGACCTCTGCTGTCATGTAACAAAATGTTGAAAGCAGGCCGGCAAATACGTTTTGGAAACACTAAAATAATGGTGTGAATTGTACTCGGCTAGATCTACAATCTTGGAAAAAATTTCTTGGAACGCTTGGCACACTCTGCCTTAAATTGCGTGCAGAATTTCTTATGATCATGGAAATGACGTATATTGTGCTGGGGAACAAACATGACATCTTTATCAAAGATTTACCCTTCCCATCCCCATCAATCAATATTGGAAACATTGGGGAACTGCTGAATACATTGGCATTTCTCAACTTTGCATGGGGAAAGCGTTCGAAGACTTATTTCCAAGATTGTAGGTTGTCCTCCTTGAATACTGGTGTGACCTTTCTTGGCTGGGTCTAGCTTGTCCTCCTTCTTGAATACTGGTGTGACCTGTACTTGGTTGGATCTATCTCGTCCTTCTTCGGGAATACTGGTGTGACCTGTACTTGGCTTTGTCTTGCTTGTCCTCCTTCTTGAATACTGGTGTGACCTGTACTTGGCTGGATCTATATATAGCTTGACCTCTTTTATTGAATACTGGTATGACCTGTACTTGGCTGGGTCTAGCTTGTAATCCTTCTTAACTTTTCCGGAATGGACAGTAGGGTGATTGCTCTGTACTTGGCTATCTTGTCCTCCTTCTTGAATACTGGTGTGACCTTACTTGGCTTTGTCTAGCTTGCCCTCCTTCTTGAATAATATTGTGACCTGTACTTGGCTGGGTCTAGCTTGTCCTCCTTCTTGAATACTGTTGTGACCTGTACTTGGCTGGGTCTAGCTTGTCCTCCTTCTTGAATACTGGTGTGACCTGTACTTGGCTGGGTCTAGCTTGTCCTCCTTCTTGAATACTGGTGTGACCTGTACTTGGCTGGGTCTAGCTTGTCCTCCTTCTTGAATACTGGTGTGACCTGTACTTGGCTGGGTCTAGCTTGTCCTCCGTCTTGAATACTGTTGTGACCTGTACTTGGCTGGGTCTAGCCTGTCCTCCGTCTTGAATACTGTTGTGACCTGTACTTGGCTGGGTCTAGCTTGTCCTCCTTCTTGAATACTGGTGTGACCTGTGCTTGGCTTTGTCTAGCTTGCCCTCCTTCTTGAATAATATTGTGACCTGTTCTTGGCTGGGTCTAGCTTGTCCTCCTTCTTGAATACTGTTGTGACCTGTACTTGGCTGGGTCTAGCTTGTCCTCCTTCTTGAATACTGGTGTGACCTGTACTTGGCTGGGTCTAGCTTGTCCTCCTTTTTGAATACTGGTGTGACCTGTATTTGGCTTTGTCTAGCTTGCCCTACTTCTTGAATAATATTGTGACCTGTACTTGGCTGGGTCTAGCTTGTTCTCCTTCTTGAATACTGTTGTGACCTGTATTTGGCTGGGTCTAGCTTGTCCTCCTTCTTGAATACTGTTGTGACCTGTACTTGGCTGGGTCTAGCTTGTCCTCCTTCTTGAATACAGGTGTGACCTTACTTGGCTTTGTCTAGCTTGCCCTCCTTCTTGAATAATATTGTGACCTGTACTTGGCTGGGTCTAGCTTGTCCTCCTTCTTGAATACTGGTGTAACCTGTACTTGGCTGGGTCTAGCTTGTCCTCCTTCTTAAATACTGGTGTGACCTGTACTTGGCTGGGTCTAGCTTGTCCTCCGTCTTGAATACTGATGTAACCTGTACTTGGCTGGGTCTAGCTTGTCCTCCGTCTTGAATACTGGTGTGACCTGCACTTGGCTGAGTCTAGCTTGTCCTCCTTCTTGAATACTGATGTAACCTGTACTTGGTTGGATCTAGCTTGTCCTCCGTCTTGAATACTGGTGTGACCTGTACTTGGCTGGGTCTAGCTTGTCCTCCTTCTTGAATACTGGTGTGACCTGTACTTGGCTGGGTCTAGCTTGTCCTCCTTCTTGAATACTGGTATGACCTGTACTTGGTTGGATCTAGCTTGTCCTCCGTCTTGAATACTGGTGTGACCTGTACTTGGCTGGGTCTAGCTTGTCCTCCTTCTTGAATACTGGTGTGACCTGTACTTGGCTGGGTCTAGCTTGTCCTCCTTCTTGAATACTGGTGTGACCTGTACTTGGCTGGGTCCAGCTTGTCCTCCTTCTTGAATACTGATGTAACCTGTACTTGGCTGGGTCTAGCTTGTCCTCCTTCTTGAATACTGGTGTGACCTGCACTTGGTTGAATCTAGCTTGTCCTTTTTCTTAAATACTGGTGTGACATTATGCTGGGTCAATGTAGGGTTCACTCATACGTGTACGATTAGTGTATTCGAATATAGCGGTATTAAATTAATCATATGATTGCACACATACCAAGACATGACAACTGATGAGTGCAGCCTACTTGAAGTGCGGGGCAATACATTTCTTTCTTTCTTTCTGTTTTTTTTTCTTTCTTTTGAAAACTATATTCAGATTAAATCAACAGTTTTGTGCAAACTATCGATACAACAAATGACTGGCAATGAGCCAGGACATTCACTTACGGAAGTCATAGAGCCTTGAACTTGATGTATTATCAGGAAGTGTAACCTGGTTGTTGGGATCTAAAATACAATCGCCTATGCTAGCGATTCTAGCGATTTCTTTATGATTTTTGCATTTATCATACCAATGAATTTGGTTTTTAAGTACGCGTGGAAATAAAATTGAAGCAGGCCTATTATCAGTCTGCGTTGATCTTGTGTATCGCTTTATCGTTACGGTTTGCGTAACTCCGAATGACTTCTTAATAGTTTATGCCTGTTATGATTAGTTGGATGCAGAATGGCACAAAAACTATTCTTTTACGCCATATTGTTGAGAATGTTATTCTCTCAAGGTAAGTTTATTATAAAATTATTACTATTAAATCCATTTATGATATATAGCAGGAAAATAATGAAAGACAGGACATCCGTTTAGATATTAGTCCTGCGTCTTTCGAACACCCCATATCCTGAACATTTGTGTAGTTCCCAGCGGATGGGTGTAAATCCCCCTCCCCAATATTTTGATAGGGAGGAATGATCAATACAATCATCCCCAATATTGACGCCTGTGTTGAGTTTCTGACCAAATGAACCTCATATTTGGGCATTTTAGAATAAAAATATTTGCGCGCTTCGCGCGAATTTATTCCACTTTTGCACAATATTTCACCAGTTTAGCTTCAATATGGCAAATAAAATTTGTACCATCATCTTATTCTGTTGCCCAAAGGTGCTGTATTCACAATACTTCCAAGAAATTTTCTTTCCCCCTCCCTTGTCTAAAAAATCTACGCAACTGATCCCGAAGTCTATCTATTATCTGTCTATCTATCTCGAAAGCCATTGGCCCACTGTAGGTCGAAGACCTGCCCAAGCTGGTACAGGACTCCCATCCATGTCTTAATGCCCGCAAACACTTTTATCTCTCCATCTTGCTTTTTGCCAGGTACCCGCGAGTAGTGCGAAATTTCGCGAAATAGGGGTGATTTATGATGAAGAAACACGATTCACGCAACACAAAAAAGGGGGTCATTTTTCAAAACACATATTTGCGAAATTGTTAGAAAAGGATGTTCTTAATCTAGAACCTATGACTCAAAAAAACTATGCATTATAAATAATTGCTCTAAAATCTTATTTGTGGACAGATGCATTTTTGAAATATTGTTCGCTTTTTCCTAAAAAACTGGAAGAAGTTATTTAGGAAAATGCTTTACGCTTTTCTCAGATAAACAAACGATAAATAAGACGTTGAACTTTATTTCCAAGAAAATCTGAGTTTATCAAGTGAAAAACACGGTTGTTTGTGCTAAACCCAGTTTATCAACGCGAATCAAGAAACGAGTGGTCTAATTTTCAAAACGCACACTATCCAGCTTGCATTCTATGTTTTACTTCTTTCACTTTAATCCACCCAACAATTCTTTCTACTGTTTATTATACAAGACAAAAATCATTTTAATTGTTGGTGTTTCCGTTTGGAAATTTCCAGATCTATGTTAACCCTTTCTAAGGGGAGGTTATAAGGGAAAGATAGAGTAAAGAGGTCAGCCTCTGATTTAAACTTGGGCCCTGCTGCCATTATTTTCGTATGTCGTTGGGTTTCTTTGGATACCTGGGGCCCAAATGCCCATTATACGGATATAATAAGGGGGCTTCCATTTTCGTTTTTTGGTGACCGAAGTAAATTTTTATGACCCACTAGGCGCGGAATGTATGACCCCCATATCTTGAGTTGAAAATTGTAAGACCCCACCCCCGTCTGCCCACACAGACTCAAAACAAAATATTGTTTTTCGAAACTAAGGCGTGTGGAGGGCGGAAAATTTTGATAGGAATAAATCCCACAATATTTTGATAAGGGGGATGATCCACACAATCGTCCCCCGATGTTGACTTTTGTATGACCTAGTTAAATTGGTCATTTTAGCCTCAAAAGGGCAAATTTTTGCGGGAATTTGTTCTACTTTTGCACCATATTTCAGTACTTTAGCTTCAATTTTCGCGCGCTTCGTGGGCATGTGCCATGAACTAATTTTGTTACCTAAAGGTGCTGGCTCACTATACTTGTACTTTAAGAAATTTTTTCCAACCCCATCTCCCCAATGTCAAAAAGAAATCTACGCACTGAAAGAATGCACGCGAAGCGCACGAAAATGTTGATTGCACTGAAAACCAAATTACTCATCCAACCAGGTCTGGCGATATTGACTACCTCAAATGGGTCACCTGGACTCATCAAAATGAGTCCAGCAACATTGACAACCAGATGTGACTCATCTATATTGACTAGACTCAGGGAGTTAAAGTGAGTCACATAGTCAAAGGGAAATTAACTAGACTAAGTGAGTCAAAGTGAGTCGTGTGGACTCATCAATATGAGTTCAGCAACAATGACAACCTAGTGTGACTCATGTAGATTAGTCAATCTGTATCACATGACTCATTCAGCACAGTCAAAGGGATATTTACTAGACTAAGTGAGTCACATGGACTCATAAATCAGAGGTAACTCATCTAGATTAGTAAATATGTATCAAATGACTCATTCAGCAAAATCAAAAGGATATTGACTAGACTAACTGAGTCGTAGCGAGCATCGATATGATCAACCAAATCCAACTCATCTAGATTAGTCAATATGTATCAAATGTCTCCGATATCAAAATGGACTCATCAACGTTAGCTCAGCAATCAATGCTAAGCAAATGTGACTTATCTACTTTAGAAATTGGCCTGTATCAAATATGACTTACAATGGTAAGTCAGATGGATATTGACTAAACTTATTCAAAATGAGTCGCATCAAAGTGATTTCAACAGCAATATCAAATGAATGTGACTCGTGTAGTCTGTCTGTATCAAATTACTCATCTCGTTAGTAAATGGACATTGGTCAAACTGATTGAGTCACTTTGACTAATTAGCACAATTTCACACAATTACGTAAGTATAAACAATTAACTGAATAAATAAATGAAAAATATTAATACGTCATGACCTATACCATAATACAATGAACGCAAACCAAACTAACCTTATCACTTTGACAACGTCAATGCAACCAATTGAATATATGAATACAAAAGCCACCCAAGTCCATACTATGGCCAAATTGAGTTAAGCATGGGAAAGTGTTGCTATACATAGGCCTGTTATATGTATGAAAGAACAACTCAAATTCATCCTCTGTGTCTTTTGAGCATGTGATAAATAACATGTATGAAAGAAACAACCTAAGTCCATGATTTGAGTCTTGTAACACATTGATTGAAATCCAGTATGTATAAAAGTCCACTTGTAACATCTTCATTGCTGGAGAGTGACTTTTGAAAAAAAAATGGGTTTAATCAAAGAAAGTGTGTGGTTTATATTACATGGCAGAATGCTTATCAACATTATACATAACTGTGTGCTTTACTTTGTATTATCTTACTAGTGGTAATCTCATTCCAACATTATTGTCTTTGTATATGATTAAAAAAACCACCCAAGTCCAGAATTTAAAATGAACCCCACGAAGTCCCTGAAATGCTAATCGTCATACCTAATACAGTTTAACCCACCCACTTGCACGTACAACTTACCATATTGACCAGGTAAATCTAACTGAAGGAATTAAAATGATACACAGGTTTTTTTTTCTCAAAATCACTTCCCATGGACTTGGGTGGGTTTTGGATTCATGTATTCAATTACAATGAATGAAACTGGGTCAGTTTAGACCCCGGTTTAGACCAACCTGCTTTAGACATAGCTTGACTCACCCATGTGAGTCACGGGCTGGACTCATCTTTGTTAGTTTAAAGGACCCACTCTAAATCGTAAATTATACTGAGTTGAAATAATAGGAATACTTTCAAGAATAATTTCTAGAGATACTAGAAGGACATTCTTCGTAATGAGAATGCAATAATATTCGATATGTCTGATGTGCTCTCATATCCCACAAAATATGACTACACGTTCATACCCATACCTTAATACAACCCAGAATAGGCTATTCCAGTTGAAATCCATGCACCCCTTATAGAAGACATAACCTTATAGTTTGATCAGCTCGTAATTGCTAGGCTTTTACCAAAATGCCGAAAAGTGGGCCCTTGTTAAGAGTGTTTATTAAAGCTGACTTTACTTTATTAAAGCTGACTTGCACGGTCTATATTTTACGTGTTAAAGAAAGTAGATAAAGTATAGGACTTAATATATAAGTGATGCTTAGATATCACAAGACAGTTCTCGAAAGTAAATATATTGATATCAATCCGCGATGCTATAAGGCCCGCCGATTACGAGCTGATCAAACTATAGTCTCCCACATCGGAGAATAAGGTTATGGCTTCCAAAGGGGGGTGTATAGATTTTAACTGAAAAGCTCTACTCCATTATCAGTTCCTGTCACGATGGTGAGTTGTCTGCAACACATCCCCAATACCACCATGACCAAGGTCGAATTAACCGTATTACTTCCTCAGTATGTGTATTTTGCTGTCAGTTAACTCACAATAGTGATATATTAATGGTAGACGCGGTATTGTTGGTCGAAGCAGCCAAAATATCGTTTATCATTATGTAAATCAATATTTTTTAAATAACACGATGATGATTTGTACAAGTTCATTCTACAAATCATATACTTGGTAAACTTGCTTGATTTAGGGGATGTGCAATAATTATGAGCCCAGGCCCGGGGGGTAAAATTTCCGAACGGCCCACCAAAAATCGCTTGCCCCCCCTCTCGGCCTGCCAAAAATCGCGTGCCCCCCCCCCTCGGCTGGCCAAAAATTGCTTGCCCCCCTTTCGGCTCGCCAAAAATTTCTTCCCCCCCAAAAAATTTTTTTTTTACTCTCCCCCAGAGCTCATAATTATTGTACATCCACTTATTGTTGTTAAAGGAACACTCCGGCAATAACATCATTATACCTTATATGTTAGAAAAACAAATATCAATCACGAATCGCCGGGTTTTAAAACAAACTCATATTGCATATTGGCCATCGAATATAAACAGCCGGCTCCCAACACGCGATATTCAAAATTCCCGCGCCAAAATTACCCGTGGCAATTGACGTCATGGTTATTTGTGCTCAATTGTCGTCAGCTTTCATTGTGTTACGGGGCATTTGAATATCGCGTGGTGAGAGACGGTTGTTTTTATTCGTTTTTAAAGTCAATATGAGTTTGTTTTAAATAAAACCACGTGATTCGTGCTTGATAATTATTTTCCTAATCACAAGTTGTGATTGCCGGACTGTTCCTTTAATGGGTTATGTACGTTTTACAAAAGTGTTGTTATTTCAGCCCTCTTTACAACATAACTCAAGAACCACAGGTCCTACAAAAGTATGTACTACCAAATAGCAACAGTATAAATAGTTGGTAACTTTACGTCAAGCTTTCAGGTTAATTAAATAAATATGTGATCAGCTACAACAAAACCCGGAACAAGTCGCTATGTTTTTGAGTTAGAGAGCCTTTAAAGATGACATTCCCATAAAAAAAATCTAATTTTGGAATTCTTAATTTCATGGTATTTGACCTTGGGACTAAATGGACTTTCAAATCCTTGAAAGTACTTATTAAAAAGAGGTTTAGTTAATCAATAATTGACAGTTGAACTGTGATAATCTCTATTCAATCCTATGTAATATTATATACTAGTAATACACTACCCTGTATTCGAGCATTGACGAGTTCAAATTTTCATAGCGCTCCCTGTAAAAGCTGCGGCTTTAGTCATTGAAACAAATTTAGTCATACAAATTAGTTTAGAGAATAGTTAATTTAAGTATGGTTTTATCTTGCGATTTGGGGAGTGTGTGTATAGGTCTTAAATTTTTATTTAAGCTATAACATGCCTCTCTTTTAGTCCACATGAAGGCCAAAATATCTCTAAAAAGATTTAGTTTTTACCGAAATCCATCCACATTACATCGTGATTTGCTATTATCTAGTTAGAGGGCGCAGTATACGTTAATGTTATAAAGAATCAGACTATAGAACCTTTTTACTCATTTTAAATTCGGATTATAGAGCCTATTTCTATATTCGGACTATAGAACCCTTTTTAAAATTCGGACTATAGAGCCTATTTTCATATTCGGACTAGAGAACCGTTTTTAAAATTCGGACTATAGAACCTTCGAAATAAAGAACCGTCGGAATAAAGAACCTCTTTTCAATTTTTTTCGGACTAGAGAACCTCTTTTAAAATTCGGACTAGCGAATGTTATGAAGCGTCGGATTATAGAGTAGTCCCCAAAACCAATGGGTACCACTCATTTTCATACAACCTGTATTACTGTTCATGATTTCAATTTATATGCTTTTTAGCTGACAATTGTCAATTCCATTACACATTAAGCGCTATAGAGGTCACTTGAGGCAATCTACAGTCCTCAGGTCGCGGCCCTCTGTGGCCGCTCACTTCACTTCAAATATTAGTTTTTATCATTAAATTTGTGGAAAAATCTGGAATTTAGGGGTGCCATAAAGGGTTCAGTTTTAAAGTTCGGATTGGGACCTTGCAATTAATGTAACGTGTCTTGTTTTTGTCATTGCAGTATACGGCTACATTTCTATTACAACAAATTCTGATAGTCAGATCACAAACGGTCAGGTAGATATTCATTGTTTCATATTTTGTATGGGGTGCGTATGTGTTTGTCAAGATGTGCATATGTGTTTGTCAAAAAAGTGGGTAATGGTGAATCTTTGTCAGGAAGTAGGTAATGGTGAATCTTCGTCAGGAAGTATGTAATGGTGAATCTTAGCTAAGATGTGCAATTGATTAAAAACAGCCTAAATACATTTGAGAGTGTGTCCCGTATTGTTGATATGAAATTAGTCCCCGTTGAATAGGTTTAAAAAGGTGTATAATTTGTGCAAAACGGGGTCAAGTTCCCCGGTTAAGTGCAGAGAATCAAAAAAAAATATATACAACCCCGTCTGTCGGTCCAGTACAGTGTCCCAGGTGTGTGGGAGTGTAGGGGTTGTTCTAAACACTTTCAATCGAGTACATTCACATGAGAAATCCCGGTGCAATATAGGAGACACACATTTTGATCCACAGTTTTACCTCCTCGGGCACCCCCAGAAGTGTCACAATAACAAAAAAATATGGGTGGGCTAATTTGGGCTAACTACAACCCTGGAATTAAAAATGTTTTCTTGAGGTGCAAAATTGTTTATAATGTGCAATATAGACGAATCCAAATACACGCATTCCTACACCTGACTAGCAGCCTTTAGTTGGGTCCCCGTCGGCTGCAATGCATCCAAAATTTTGAAATGATTCGGCCTTGGCGGATATTTTAAACTGCATTCCATCACCCGTTTTACACCTTCCGCGAAAACACAGGTAGACAAAGGAACGATTTTAAGTTTACAACACAGTACAGTTCCAACAGTTGTGCAAATAAAAGCCGCCTTACACCTAGGTAAGGTCGATGAGGGTTAATAGAATAATACAATAGAAATAATTCCGCAGGTAATCCCGTCGCATCTATTCATAGATGTACAAATGGATGAACAAAAGGACTATGTATGAATAGATGCGACAGGATTACCTCTATTGTATAATATACAATGTATATATTATTCTATTAACCCTCCTCGTCTTTGCATCTTCTCCAGGTGTTAGGCGGCTTTTATTTGCACAATCGGGCGCTCAAAACCCCAGGTTGGTGCTAGCGGGAAACCAAAGATGGCCGACCAAATCCTGACCATGACTTGGCTCGTTGGATTCGCCTATATTTCTCACACGATATATTCATGTTTGCAGGCCCTTTAGCCCTCTGGATACTACTGGTCCTTTAACAGCATTTCTGATTGGTTGATAACTTGAAATGCTCATTTCAATTGCCAATTATGACTAGGCTTTTAACTACTTATGGTCAAGCTTGCATTTGCAGTTGATCTATGAAACTTTCTCATAAAAGTGAATGAGAAATGCTAATTAGAAATTTTAACACGATAATACAATGTGACAGGGGAAAACACGTTAATTAGTATTTCTCATTCATTTGGATGAGAAAGTTTCATAGAAATTCAATTCTAATAGTTTTGTTTAATTCTTATCGGTTTGAAAGATTTCTCTTTATAAATTTCCACTAGAGACCGTCGATCTCGTCACAATGAGATCAACGGATTTTGAAGATATAGTATAGTTACAAAACATTTCACTCATGTTCTATATACGAGCGTACATGTTGTTGTTGTGCGGTACCACTATAAATCATTGCAATCATGTTCATGTACCTCAGTGACTTGTTTTGCATTGTGGGTTGAACATTGAAATAAGTCTAAATCGAAATATACTAGAAACATTTTTGCCGTGGTCATGGTGGTGGTGTACCATCTCTTTCCACTCCCTGTAAGTTCCAGCTTTGCTCTTATGAACTTTCACCCTCCTGAGTGGGTTCGATCAGAGAAGATGAGAATCTATGCGCATGTTCTATATGGTTAGATGCACCCAAGGCAAATGAATGAGTGCTTCTATCTCTTTAGATATACCGTATTTGTCTTAGTATAGCGCCACCATGAGCTTATTGCAGTTGTGTTTGGATGTAGTCTCGGGCTAGACTGTATGCGGCTATAACGAACATACTAGGAACGACGAGCGTTAGGACCGACACAAACTGGCTGTGTAGGAGACTATTGCGTTCCTCCGCACAATGTCGTAACGCCTAAACAGTATGGGTTAGCAGTGAGCGCCTCTTTATTGCGAGTATAAGCTTGCCGATTTGAGCTTCACGCCGCCGGGACGTATAAATATATAAGACGTACAGTATACACTGACGTTACTGATTCATACACATACACCAAACGTGTCAGTCATCACTCGATCGGTGAACTCGGAATACAACCGGATTTATTATAAAAACTTGAATTTTATTGTAATTAAAGCACTTAAGCTTAGTCTTTTTCTTGGTATTTTAGAACACCATTACAACCGTGTTAAAAGTAGAAATTCAAGACAAATTAAGGGTGTCGCTGTGGAGCAAATCACACATGGCTTTAAGCTGCCCAGGCCCTGGGAGCTAATCAGGTTGAATACAGTAGTTACAGACCGAGGGACCTACTCAGTGCAAATGAACATACAGGGATGTGCCGCAAACACGGGTCTCATTTTCGGCCATTTGGTATATCAATGACCCCTTATCGACCCTAGGCCAAATTTGGTATATGGATGGGTTATTTTCTCGACAAATAGCTTAATTTGGCTTATTACCATATATATAACGGTGGCGATGGGTATATGAATATATTTGAATTCGCAGCGCCGCATCCTTGTAGTACAGGGAACCCATACCGTAGTAGCTCTGCACAATGGTATGGGGAAAGGTATAGGCCTATACAAAAAGCTAGTGCAACGCAATTGCATGGTTTCAATTAGAGTTTGTACTAAAAAGTACAAGGCTCCTGTAGCTTAAATAGTTGCATGTTTGTCATGATATTAATTACACAGCTTCTTGTACCTTTTGCCTAAACTCCTATGCTTGAAATTGTAATTAATACTCCATTATTTATCCAGAATAAATAAAAATTCATTAGCACATGATCCCAATCGGCGCACCCAAACTGAGATGGCACTTCAACTTAAAGGCCACTATAAATATCTGGAAAACACATTAAGTTGGGAGCTATGTAAAGTTAGGTGGTATAGAGGTGAACATGTAAGTTTGCCTGGTCAACTGGATGGGTCTTTAAATAGGGCAGCACCAATACGAAAATGTCGTACCGCACAGCCCGTACCGATAAATGATGTGTCTGTTTTGCCTGGTTTTTTAAGTTTGTGTTGCGAACTAGCATCCTTGCCCAAACCAAACTTGAGTATTCGTGGAGGTCGCAGTCTAGGATTTGATATCAGATTTGTTTGTAAGTAAAGCAACCTTTATGGTATTGTTGTCCCTATATTTTATGGGTAACTGGGCAATCTCAGTATTAAACTATCAAATATTTTTGACTTATTTTTGCAGCTAAGAGTGGACAACGGTACTTCCGTTTCACTTGTATGCACGGTTAATACACCCGCAGCTATTGGACCTGGTGGACCATTTTGGAATGGCCCAAAACAGGGGTTAGCATTCGGGCCGCTAGTACTACACGGCGACAGAGCCAGATATAGCGTGACAGAAGAAGAGACAACTGGTGGGAAGACACAGTTTATTTTAGAGATGCGCAATTTGAACTTGGCTGATGAAGGAAAATACTCCTGCCAAAATTTATTTTCACATGAAAAAGAATTTGTCACAATATTTGTTACAAGTATGTAGGCTATATCTTATTACAAACAAAAATTTCCAAAATTCACGGAAAGCTCACAGAAACTATTTGTTTATTAGTACATGTAGTAGAACTATGTGAATCAATACTAAGACACTTAATTCAGGCTTCTTGAACTGTTTGTAAGAGATAGAAAATTGCGGGCAGAGTAAAAACAAAAAACATGCAGTATGTTTAACATGTTTGGTGAATTTTGGAAGTTAATGAAATTTAAAATATATAAAAAAAATCACAATTTAAAATTAAATAATTAGTGATAATTAATGAAATAAGATATCATAATGGTATTTCATTTTTATTTAAGTGGCACATTATGATGTTCTCTATTTTTTATTTATTATTATGAACTTTGTTAACAATTATAATTATTCTAATGATAATTGTTCTAATAATATAATCTTTGAAATGAACACCTTTGTAAAACAGAATCAATGCTGGCCCTGCAAAACCATACAATGTTTACTTACGATGGTCTTGTATTCTGTCAACGATTGGTGATCGATCTGGGTATATCAGTTTTATTGATAAAGAGAAAATCGGGGATACCAGTAAATACCAAATATCGTCGCTTGCATCATATGCCGTAAAACCCCGTCTACAAGCATACATAGTGTTTTTTATGAAAGCTAAATTAATTCGAAGCCAGTGTAAATATACCAATACAATAGATTGGTCTTAAAATAATACTTGTTTTTATATGCTTGGATCCGTAATTTATTTGCTCATACTCCATAATGGCGCCTGGATTAATGTAGCTTTCATCAGAAGCACTCTATATGCTTGTAGACGGGGTTTTACGGTATTGTCGTATCACACGAAATACAGTTTTGTTTGTGTCATGTATAACAACTAACTTTAAGAACAGGCGTCAAAAGATCTGCATGTGAAACACGTTATTGCCATATCTACTCCGGACTTTTTGTTTGAAAGATTACGGCGATCGCATTATTCGCATTAGAGATACGACACAGTAGGCCTATGTGAAATTCATATGTGGTTGATCTTGTCCCGATTTTGCGAATGCGTCGCAGATACGACAGTATGTGAAAATGCTTTCGTGTTAGAGAATCGACGCAGATACGACAATAGGCCTATGTAAAACGCAACATCTTCAAAATGCACCATGTAACGTAAACTTACCTAATTAGACTGCATTTAATTTTGAAATTTGGTGTATTTGTAGTACATAACATTATAAAGGCATACGCCAAATATCTTGGAAAAAATCAGAAATGAGAGATAAGGCAGTATTTGCTGCGAGCGACGCAGCGGTATGTAGCAATATTTGGAAACAACGACACGTTGTGTAGAATTAAGCTTTATTCGTCATGCACTCTAATTGGCCCATTGTGGTAACCTTTGACCTGACAACTTAATAGTTTTGTTATTTCCTACTTTCAGCTGCTCCCGATATATACGATATTACAGCGATACAAACAGTAGAAGTTGGGCAGTATGTTGTTATGGAATGCAAAGCCAGTGGCAGCCCAGCACCAGAGATCAGTTGGCGACATACAAGACCAAATAATAGATTACCAAATGGCATTGAAGGCGAATTCAAGAGAGGCATTCATTTCAACATAACATCTATCACACTGGAAGATAGAGGAGAATATGAGTGCATTGCCAGAAATGGTGTACCCAATGATGAATCGCAGCAAAACAGAACTACATTTATTCGTATGAAGTGTATGTACATGTAGTCTACTTTTCAGGACCATCAGAATGGCAACTTTCCCCTTGCTGTTCTGTGCTGTAGGTTAAATACCACTAATAGGCCGTGGCGATACATGGAAATACGACGAGTAACTATTTGTTTGCATGGCATCTGAAAAGACTGCATTAAAATCGCTGAAATTGATCAAGTTATATAGCCAGAAAGTACTTATTAGGGTTTGATGCTTCAAAATGGTATATTTTCTCTCATTATAGGACATTTTTGTTGTAATAGTACCAAAATTCATTCGCACGGCTTCGGTTTTCAGTAAATATTCGCCCTACCATATTGTAACTTTCAGCTTCGAGGGCGAATTGCCATTTAAAGGTGTTTATGGTTCAGTGCATTAAAACAAGAAAAGTCTCAGGTCAACCTATGTTGAATTTTTGAACATAATATGGCATCTAAGTCATATAGTTTCACCTGATATTATTGGCATTTAACTGTGAGAGTTCTGAATATGAGAAAATTCCACCCGGAATTAGCCATTTTCCCATTGAAACCCGTGTAGTACATAATTAGTGGTATTTAACCTGTAGGTTATCTTTTGCATATTTAGCTCAAAAAGAACATTTTTCTTTTCACGTGTGTGTGCCTTCACTTAAACTATACGTGCGAGTATACCTGAATTTGAGGTCAAGGTCAAAGGTCATGGATTTCAAAGTTTGTCCGATCGGGCCCAAACTTGGTGGGTGGAATCCTTCATACAAGGCGAATATATGCCCGAAATAAAAGGTCAAAGGTCATTACGGAGGGGTCAAATTTCAAACTTTGTCCGATCGGGCTCAAACTTGGTGGGTAGAATCTTTCGTATGAGGGAGCATGAAAAACATTATATGGAGGTCATCTGAAGTCAAAAGTCAAAGGTCATGGATTTCAACTTTGTCCGATCGGGCCCAAACTTGGTAGGTGGAATCCTTGATACGAGGCGAGTATATACCCGAAATAAAATTGAGGTGTCAAAGGTCATTACGGAGGGGTCAAATTTTAAACTTTGTCCGATCGGGCTCAAACTTGGTGGGTGGAATTTGATGCGGGGGGAATATATGCCCGAAATGAAATTGAGGTCAACCGAGGTCAAAGGTCATTATGGAGGGGTTAAATTTCAAACTTTGTCCGATCTGGCTCAAACTTGGTGGGTAGAATCCTTGCTACGAGGGGAATATATGCACAAAATACCATTGAGGTCAACCGAGGTCAAAGGTCATTACAGAGGGGGTCAGATTTCAAACTTTGTCCGATCGGGCACAGACTTGGTGGGTGGAATCCTTGATACGAGGGCTTAAACATGGTATAACGAATTCTCAATATGACAGGAACAGGAAGATTTCACCACTCCCTGCGAGGACTGCAATGTCTTCCCAGCATTCATAGCTGAAAATGATTTCTAAATTTCAAACGGATGTATCAAATAAAACTGAGGTCATCAAAGGTCAAAGGGGATCAAGCCAAGGTCATCTAGGGTCAGAGGTCATATGGGGTCATTGGAGGTCAAACAGCATCACTATCTGATGCTGGTGGTGCTCTCACGTACAGCTACAGTGCCCTCACAGCTGCAGGTAGGCCTACTCTAGTTGTTTAAACATTTGCGAAGTAAATACACACATTGGAATTAAATACAAATTTTCTTCATTTTACCTCATTTGTTTGGCTCGAACTTAAAAGAGGACAATGCGATCAGTAGCTGTCAGTGAAAACTAACATTTTATAGGAATCTATTTTTTATGCAAATCACACATTATTGCTTTAAGGCACTTGTAACCTGATGACATGCAATGACGATTATGCTTTCAGATAAACCTGTAGTTAAAGCCATCACTGATGACGCCCCAGAAGTGAAGATACCAGTTGGTGATCCAGCATCACTAACATGCAAGTCAATGGCTTTCCCAAGGCCTTCAACTGCTGATGTCATTTGGTACTTAGAGGAATTTCAAATAAAGTAAGTGATAGATCCTACTAGTAGCCCTGTTAACGCTACGTATAAATCGGCAAAGTCGCTATCAAAGTAATTAGTACCAACATGTCCAAAGTGTAAACAGGTGAAATCGGTGAATACCATGATAGCTCAACAGTGGTCCTGCATGTGAAGTAGTTAGCCGCAATCATAGCCGAATAGATGTTTATCAAATGACCACACGGATGTTTGATGTATAGAATTGGCTTCATTATTAACTAAATGCAAACTATAGATGGCGCTATCTATCCTAAATCATAATTCTTATTTGCAAGGGGTAGGAGATTAATACTGCCATTAAAACACATGGGAAAGGTGAAACAAGCAACAAGGAAATTTTATAAACATAATTGATCAAACAATAAAAGGAATTAGTTGTATTTAAAGCTTGAAAGAGTAATTTCCAGTAACTAAATAGCGACACCTATTTTGTCATTAATAGACAGATTTTATATCCGAAAAAGCTTTAAAAATGCTATAAAAGTGAATAATTTTGCAAAAGAATTTGGTTGTACATGATGTTGTGTTTGAAAAATTAATACATGATCCCATCAAACAACCGTGACCAATAATCTAACATACACACCAGTTTATTCCTCAGAAACTTAAAACATTAATACAGGTTGGACGGACATGTTTATTTTGCTATTGGTTGCCACGGCATTGGTAAATTTCATCGCCATATCGAGTTTAACCGCGTACATGTCGGAGGCCGGTCGACTGCATATCCGTCAGTACACGCTTTTCAATACGGAATAAATGGTAACCTCATCGTGACATCATCCAAGCAGCAAAGTTCATTTCCCATTGAAAAAGCGTGTATTGACGGATATGCAGTTGACCGTTCTGTCGAGTGCGACGCCATGCGTCGAGTTGAACACTGTACATGCAGGGGGGGGGGGGGGACTCTCAAGGATTTTCTGGGAACCCATGCTAGATCCAGGGATGCTCGAGGTAACACCTACTGGGATTAGTTTAAAGTTAAATATATCCCTAGCGGGACTAGAAAAATTCCCCTAACGGGACTAGTTTTCGCATGGAGCTTCGGTGAAAGTCGCCCCTGTAAGACCAAGTGCACTTTATGACAATTATTGTACCAGAAATGACTTTGTTCTATTTTTTACCAAACATTCCAAAGATATAAGATAAAAAATTGATATCTCTTAAATTTGGAGACTAGAAGAGGTGACTTTGATAACGCTAACGAGACTAGAATAGACTTGGAATATGATATCCCTAGAGATAGTCATTTTTTGGATTTGATACCCTTAGTAAGAGTCTTGTGACTAGCCTTTGTCTCGCTAAAACGGATCAAGCTTGGGTACCCAGTCAAAATCCAAGAGCCCCCCCCCCCCCGTTTCGCGCACGACGAACAGGGTGAACTCGGGTATGACGGCGTGACTCATATGGTATCAGTCAACAGAATGTATATTATAGACCATTTTTAAGTCATCCCGGGGCGTAGCGGATGGGGAAGCTGGGAAAACAGGGTTTAATCATAAAAATCACCCCGTCCCCATTAGGGTTAAACTAATGTTTTGAGTAGCGATCAAGATTAAACTATAAATCAGCTCCGTAAAGAGGGCCAAACTTGGGCAGAAGATTGAGGTTAATTAGGGGGAAAATAGTAAACGGAATAAAAAGCATATTCGTATATTTAGATTTATTCTGTTACAGACAGCCCGTCATCAAGCGAGATGCAGGGGACATCCCATAATTACTGATCTATGATACACAGTGTCATCGCACCGATGTCTTCATGGCAGAAATTCCCATGATGGTAGAGCTAACCCACTCGTTCTTCAACAGCTACGCATGGCCATTTTGTTTCGACCTGTTTAATAGTTTTGAGACTATGGGCCGAGGGACCTCCGACTAAGGCTATTGACAACAACCTGGTCTCTGACCTCTGTAGTGAGCCTTGAGAACTTTAAAACCATCTGCTTAACCTTTAGAACCTTGTTTAGAAAAAAAAAGTCTGATGCAGATAAAGATATAAAATCTGAATTTTTATTTTTCACTTTTTCATTTCAAAACGCGCGGTTGGTTTTCAATACGCACACTTAACTTAAGACTGTCATGTTCTTTCAACACATAATATATTCAAGTGCAAGCCTTACAATTGTTTTTTTAGAAACCAAATATGACGGGAGATATTCTTTCACCTGGTACCAAAATCTGCATTTTGATAGGGTAAAGTTGTGGATGAGGCTGTCAATCAGGTCACCCACCTTTAACAACAATAAATCAAGCAAGTTTTCAAAGTATATGTTTTGTAGAATGATCTTCTGCAAAACATCAAAGTGTTATTTTTCAATAATATATTGATTTTGATAATGAAATTCAATTTTTTTTGGCTGCTTCGACCAACTAAGGTCTCTATAATTGGCAAGGCGCTAGACTATACGGTGCTTGATTATCTGAGACAACGAAATCGAGACCCCGAATTCTGTTTTCGTGGTAAAATTGAGTTATAATTGAAGACAGATATAAAAAGCCTGGTTTGCGTCTGACGTCACTGTGAATCAAATTCTCTACGATCCTTGATTGGTTAATAGCGCGTACAAGGAAGGTCGATTTATCTGGTGCCGATCGGATGAAAGGAATAGCAGTAAATGGCGAAAAATTACGTACTTTTACAAAGCAAAAAAGCAACTTTTCTATGGATTCTTGACATGGTGCCTTCGCGAAAGAAAGTTTCCTACTATAAAGACCTAGCTTAAATGGTTTGTATGTTTAAATGTACAAAACTAACAATAAGGCGCCCGGCACTTGTAAACAAACCGTGCTCGAGATTGACAGATGACGTCAGACGCAAACTAGTCTTTTTATCTCTGTCTTCTATTATATATAACTTGAAATTCGTCCGGACAAGGACGTTTACCTTGTATCTGTTTACCCGTACCTGTTTACCCTTGCTGTGATGGCTAGACAATAATTATGTAGCCTAATTAGGGTAAAAGTGCTTTAAGAGAAGTGCGTGGATGTTGTTAAATTGTTTATAAAGTGTGTTGTGGCCAAGTGGTCATCGGATTTCTGTGAAACTCATAACATTATGTTATGTGATTGTGTTATATAGATCCGTGGCGGGGGGTCTAATACATCACAATATAATGCGGTCAACCCTACAATTCATGTGGATATGGCTATATTAGTATTCTTTGTCTTCAATTCGTTGTGTGTTTCCTAATTTTATTTCTTTTAGCAGCAACGTTGACGGGTACCAAGTTGATGTGGTCCACCAATTACCGTCAGAAACAGTGGACCCGTACAAGGCTTTACAATACATTATGCCGCCCCATTCTTGAATACGGGGCCCCAGCTTGATTCCACATCAGTCTGGTCATCTTAAAAACTTGAAAATATTCAGAAGCGGTTAGCACGCTCTTGTATCCCTGCACCTAGGGGCGAGTTGTCTTATAATGAGCGCCTCCAAAGACTTAGTCTCACCTCACTGGAGAACAGATATACATATCTTGCCATTGCCTATGTAACCAAGTGTCTCTGTGGTGTGTACGATGTTGATCCCTTCAAATATATCAAGATTAATTTGCGTCATGCAGACACTCTCAAGTTTCATCATTCATATGCCAGAACTGACAGTTTTAAATTCACAGTTTTTAATAGATTTCCTGTATTATTTTGACAATTTACCCTCTTATGTCAAGGACCAACTCTTGATGAGTCTTCCTAGTTTTTTACAAGGTACAAAAAACATTTAAATGAAATCAGCTGGCAGGTCCAGAACTAATCCTGATTTCTTTTTTTTTTTTTTGGGTGCAATAACTGTAATTTTCCTTTCTGTACTTTTGTATTTTTGTTATTTTTATAACTTTACATAATATTTCATTGACATTTTTAGATGTTCATATGAGCTGCTTGGCCTGGTGGGAGTTTTGCTCTTCATCCTGGGGGTCTCTCAGCCCTTTTTGTTGTTTTGTGTTTGTAGAGAGCCATACGGTTAGCCACTTTGAAAGTTGACTTTTTGTCACTGTTTGGCTTTCCCTGCCAGGGTTCTCTTGTTTTCCGTCCTGTTTTGTTAATTTGTTGCTCCGACCCACCCTCCCGGGGTTTGGTGCTATCTGCCCAGCAGGCCATGTTGCTCAATTCCCATATGTGTACATCCATATCGGGGCGGTGCGCTTGTCGGTTGCTGCATGTGTCTCGTTTCGCATGATAGCTGGGGGTGGGTGCTGGGCTTGTCTCGGGTGGGGGTCGCTTCGGGTCGTCCACGGGTCGCATGGTTTGGGAATACGTTTCTGTATTCCTGAATCAGGTGACTTCGGTATGGCTTGGGGCGGCTTAGGCTTGGGACGGGTCTGGTATTCGTCCCTGGCTGTTTATGTGGAATGGAGCGTGTGTGGCGGCCGACGGGTGCATCGTTTTTGATGTGGATGTACACATATGTAGTGCTTATATACATGTAGTACTATTGGTGAATTTTGTTTTGGGGGTTCGGTAGTTTGCTCGCGTTTTGGACGTCTCATCTTCCGGTCGGGGGACGTCATTGGTGATGCTGGGCTGGCGGCAGTCCTACTCTCGTTCCGGAGTGTGCGGACTTTGCGGTGGTTGGTCATATGCAGGATTTGGTGAGTGTGTCCCTTCATCACCGTTATTGGCGTTAGCATCCATTCGATGCTTGGTTTTGATGTGACGCGTGATCTGTCATGGCGGACTTGTTTATGAGGGACATGACCACTAAGTCATGTGTGTGGCTGGTTGCTGTGGGGAGCTGTGCGCCTGGAGATGGGGGTGTTGCTGGTTCGTCGTGTTGCTGAGGGGTCCTCCGATCGGGGGTGGGACGTCTGGAGAGGGGGTGAATTGTGGTACTTGTGGAGCGGCTTACCATTGGTATGTCGTCTAACAGTCCTGATGAACTTATTCAAGGGCTCATATTTAATAGTTTTTAAATATCTAATTGTTTTTGATGTAGTACTTATAAATGTGCAATATATGTATTTTATAATGTTTTTCTGGCGAATAAAATGAAATGAAAATGAAATGAAATGAAGGAGACAACCTACTCGACTCTCTTTATTCTTGAAGTTAATAGCAACACAACAGGAAACTACACGTGCCAATTTGCAAACGAAAGAGGCGTCAGTGTTGCGACTATATCGCTTCAAAGTAAGTATATACATTGTAGATGTACAGGTCATGGGTCAAAGTTCGTGGCATCCAAGTCCTCGCAGAGCACATCTACGAGGGTCATTCAAAAAGTTCTACCTCCATCGTCACATCTCTGTTATCTTACCAGCCATTAAATTTAAATTGCCCATGAACATACTCTTAAATTTTGGCTATACAATAAAAGTTATGTGGTGTGAGTTTTGGTTGTTAAGATGTGTTGGCTAAAGCGAATACGAATTTGGACCGTCGGAAACGGTATGAAAAGAAAGGCCAATTTTGATTAAATCATCATCAAGCTTTCTCCAAGCTTTCTCCAACGATTGCGATCTTGGGCAAGCGAAATAATTTTGTTTGGCTGCAGCATCCCTTCAGTATTACCCAAGAGGTGCTCGACATACTGTAAGTACAGTGTGCGTGGCCGCCCCGGATTCCTCTTCCCATGTGGTGGAATATAAAGGGAATATTCTTTCACAGGCTCGTCGTCTTCAAGACGCAGTATATGGCCGAGAAATTTGAGTTGACGACTAAGCTGTTTGATCCTCAATTAACGAAGTTGAAAACACTTTTGGATATCTGGTCCCAGATGAACCTGACCCCAATAGGCAGAATTACAATTGTCAAATCAAAGGCACTCTCAAATAAAATACATGAAACAAGTGGAGCAAATTATTTTCAAATTTATATGGAATAGTAAACCAGATAATGTTAAGAGTTTTGTAATGTACTGTAACAAAGAAAATGGAGGTTTAAAAATGACAAATATTACTGATTTTTGTAATGCCTTAAAAAAGACGACACAACCACATGCTATTACACCCAACGCCGCAAACAGTAAGTTTAAAAACAATCTGACGATATAAACATCTAAAAAAGTTAACTAACCCCCTTAAATAATGACCGTTATTCAACAACGGGCTATTGTATTGCAAATCTGTAAAATGCGTTGAAAGCAAAATTTATTTCTGCGCATTTTGACACCTCATTTGATACAATAGCCCAGAAAACAATAAAACACCGGTCAATTAAATGTAGGGAGGTCTAGATTTAAAAGTTGCATTTACGTCGTACATACAAATGTTTACAATACAAAACAAAACAAAGATATCATTACACAGATTTCCTTCCATTACACTGAATGCAAAATCAATAGAATTTACTGCAACTTTCAAATCTTGGGCTACATTGATTTAAATGTACGCTGTGACGTCAATATTTAGTCAATTGCTACAAATGAGTGTCAAAATGTGCAAAAATAAATTCTGCTTCCAACACATTTTACAGATTTGTAATACAATCATTATTTTCATTATTTAAGGGGGTTAGTTACCTTTTTTGAGATGTTTATTTTAAGTCTTTCTTGAAGTGCCCATCGGCCTACGCTCATGCTTCACTCTGGTAAAGATCTAGCATCAATGTTTTAGTTACGTATTGTTTGTTTCTCCCAAATAAAATGACGACAAAACCACCTGCTATTACACACAACACCGCAAACAGTAAGTATAAAAACAACCTGACGATATATTTTTAGTCCTTATTGAAGTGCCCATTGGCCTACGCTCATGCTTTACGCTGGTTAAGATCTAGCATCAATGTTTTAGTTATGTATTGTTTGTTTCTCCTAGATAAAATGACGACACAGCCACCTGCTATTACACACAACACCGCAAACAGTAAGTATAAAAGCAACCTGACGATATATTTTAAGTCCTTCTTGAAGTGCCCATTGGCCTACGCTCATGCTTCAAACTGGTAAAGATCTGGCATCAATGTTATGTTTGGCCGCAACTATATAGTAAGTATGAAAGCAACATTCGGATATATTTTGTACAAAAAATCAACATTTACAGATACATTGTACAAAATTTTAAAAAACGCACTCAGAAATATTAGTTTAGAAAATTGCTTGCCTTATATAGGGCTCCACGATTTGATCAATAAACATTCATAGATGAAATAGGTTAATTACGTCCTTCTGCAAGTAGCCATTGGCCTTACGTCCCCGGGAATAAGAAAGTAAATTAACATATCTCCTGTAGCCATAGAGATACCAAAAAGTAGTTTCACACATGAATTTTGTATTGTATTTCTGAGGAAAAAAATCAGTATTAATGCTCATTTCGATTTGGATTTGGAAGATACCTTCTCTTAAATAACAGTATTGCGAACCACTAGCATCCATGGCTCGATGTAGAGAGTCTTTCCTATTCAGAGGAAATATTGCAATTACACACCTTATTGCCTTTTAACAATAACCAATGACACTAGCACGTAATGTGACCATCCATTTCAAACCGCTCGTAAAGTCGGCAAATTGTCAAGCACCAATCTTTAATCCTACTGTTGAAGAGGATAATAAGCTTATACTTATGTATAGCATTAGTAAAAAGCTTAAGTCTTTGTTTGCTTTGGCTAAATCCTGTTCAAGCGGTGGGATAACCACCAATTAACAATGAGAGGACATTCCTGAACCTCGTTCAGTTGGGGATGATTTGAAGTGACCGCCAATTATGACCATTTGATATTTAATACCAGCAATGTAGAAAAAAAAAAGAAATAATGTAGTGCCAAAATAATTTACCCTTTTACGGAAGGAGCAAAGTTTAATAAGTTATAACTCCGCTTCTGCAGTAAGAATGTCAGCGGCGAATGTCAGGTTATTATTTCCCAGTCTTTAAAAAAAAATTGCAGGCAGAGGTGGGAATCGATCTCGGTACCTCCCGGTTAAAAAGCACTGTGCAAGACCACTAAACCAACTAAATATCTGTTGTGAGATGCTTGACATTAATCTTTGGTATTGCTTAGTGGAACAAATCGCGGAATTAAATCAGTAATAAAAGAAGTAGATTCTTATTTAGCGGTCTAATTGGATAAAAGGGGAAATATTTGTCCCTGCTTTAAATAAAATATAGGTTAGAAAATTATCAAATAAATTTAAATTAAAAATTTAGATTTTATATTTATTTCTTTCACGAAGTGGCACTATTACAGACAAACACTGTATAAGCTAAAAACTCGACCCTCATCACTAGATGCTGTCATATAGATCAGTGGTAGAGCATCAGACTGCTAATGTCAATATCGTTGGTTCGAGTCCTCCTGCCAGCAATGGTTATATTAATGACTTTAATGCTGCGCTACAATTTGTTCAATTTTTTTTCGTTTATTTATTTATTTATTTATTTATTTATTTATTTATTTATTTATTTATTTATTTATTTATTTATTTATTTATATATTTATTTATTTATTTATTTATTTATTTATTTATGTTTATTTATGTAAATAATATGATATATTGAAAGAGGTATTTGAGCAATTGAAATTTTGATTTTATAATCCTATGGGGTCATTTTGAACCCCCACCTCTCCCAAATTGCCAAACGCACAACACCTATGAGTTTGCATCATACATAATAATCAGTACGTCCATGTCAGCATCATAAAAAAAACCCCATTCTATATGTATACCTGACGCCGGCAACTAGACTAATATAAAAAAAATAGTATCACATCTTCCCTGCTCAATCAAAATAATACATGGTTTGTTATGGTTGGGATTAGTGTCCGATCTCTGTAATGTAATGTAAATGAAGCATATTGATATGCAGGAAGAATCAATCAGGGCACTAGCTTTATTGTCCTATGAGATGTAGGGCCTAGTGCGAACTGCCCAAACTGATTGTTCATTTAGTATCACAATCTATTAGGGAAAGATAAACACTATTCAAAATATCAATAGACAAGAAGAAAGGAATTTAGAGACTTGTAATTGAGTCATGCATGATTTAACAGAAGGTTCTTTCCAAAACCCAAACGTAATGTTGCTAAATAATGTAATTCTAGGTGGTCCAAACTATTCTTTACTAGAGTAGTTATCATATTTAGAACAATTTGAAACAATCTCCATCAAAATTAGAGCATTTTGTCTGTTCCCTATTTAACCTTTGACCACCTTTTTGCTCATAACTCCACAAGGATAGGTCGTAGATAGGTGAAACTATATATTTTCAATATGATGAGAGAAATAAATTTTACAGTGTTTGAATTTTTGGCTTTTGACCTCTGTATAAACTTTGACCATGGATATCTCAAATTGCCCGGGAGTGTCAATTTTATCCCTCGGAATCTCATTTTGTACCACCCATAGAACAATAATCAACAAAGAAAAAAAAACTTTATTGGCAAAACCAACCTATACCTTGCCCTGCCACCGGAGTAATATAGTTTTTGTGTCATACAACTAGAAAGTAACCATTGGAATCATTTATATTTAATTACCAACATACAACATTTCGAGGGTTGTGAATTCACGGTTGTTTGATGGGATCATTTATTAATTTTTCTAACAAAGCATTATATAAATGTTCAATTCTATACCTGAATAATATCAACAGCTATCACACTAATAACCTGTATATACACATATATTTTGTAGGAATTTGTAGCATAGATTTTCGTTTCTATATCAAATTATTCATCTTTTTTTGGGGTGATTCTTATTCTATAAACTGTACATTTGGGTGCAAATTGAGGTCGCTATTTACATATATTTTACAATTAAATTAGCCAAATACTATGAGTTATACCTTACATTTCATGGTAAAAAGTTTTCTGAAAATTATTCTTTGTAATTTGTTAGTGTTTTTGCTGATGTTCTAACACATTATACAAGTGTCTAGACCTTGTAAAGATGCAAACAAGATTTACGATAAATAGCGCCCTCATTGTTGAATTTTTCTTAAAAATGACTCAGTTTCATATGCCACCAAACAACTGTTTGAACCGGAAAGTCGTAACTCACAAAGGGAGCTTTGTGAGGTAAGGTTTTCTTACTCTCAACCCTCGATTTTCCCAGTTATTACTTTTTTGTCAGGTGTGACATCACGTCAGTTTGCAATGACAACGGAGGGAGTAACTTCAGAATTTAATGGTTAGTATGCATACTTAATTTATCATTATGTCTTATGTTACCACGATTTCTTTAGCATGTTTAGATAATGTATTTAAGGCTTACCTTACTTATTAGCATACAAAATGCGTATGGTCATACAAATATTCATGTATGCATTACAAGTCATCATATTTGGCTGAGTAGCGACGCTAGGCGTCTCTACACTTTGTTTAACATAACATAAGCTATACCAAAACCATGCAAACCAGAAAGGTGGATCAAGGGAAGGCAACGTGGATTCAAGTGCATGTATTCTATATATCTCGTTTACTTAAATCCATTTAAGAAGTAGACGCCATTTTGCTTCCTACAAGATATTATTCACGTATTGTAATAGGCCTACTTATTTTTTTTACATTTTTTTGGTTTGTTTGTTTGTTTGTTTGTTTGTTTGTTTTTGTTTTTTGTTTTTTAATTGAAGGGCAACATGATTCGTGTTAAGTCACAGTTATATTGCTGCTGTTAAATAATTGAATCTACTTTTCCCATTTTCTCGCAAGGTGTTCTTACAACAGTACGCGTTGAAACAAATGAAATTGAAATCAACTGGGAACCATTCCGATCAACTAATGATTATATATCCCAATATCGGGTAAGTAATGTTTATTTACAAAACTAAAACAGTACCATTATTTGAAAAGATGCATGCGCGCCAAACTTTAGCTCTCTTAGTAGTTTTCTGTAGGATATCTCAATATCTGCTAGTAAATAAATAATTTTTGAATTAGGCATTCAACAGCTCTTCCTATATACCTATTGTATATGAGCCAATCATTATCAATCCATCATAAATCCACATTTATTTAGCGTGTATACGATCGCAAGTTAATGGATTCGCCTATATATACGCGTTAAGCGTAAGCGCGTAAAATTTGCCATGCCTGGAACTTGTGTGCGTTACACGTTGTTTTCATTATTTTGGAGAAAGCGGCTAAACATTGTCTTTTATTCTGTGCTCGGGTTGAGTGGCAATAACTAAAATGGATCGACATTCCTCATGAAATAATCCTGTGAATTGCACGATCTTTAGCTTGTGTTCGTTGTTGAAGGGGATTCAATCATGTTTCACTGTTGTTCATCACCGATTAACAACGATGCGTCCGTGTCATGTGCGTGGTTTACTTCGTGAGGGCAGCTTCTGCCCGACTCGGAGCGAAGTAAACCTAGCAGACGCGCCAGATGCGAGTTGTTAATCGGTGATGAACAACGGTGAAACGTGATTGTATCCCTTTCAACAACGAAAAAAATCAGATGATCATTTCATGAGGAATGTCCAATTTAGTTATTGCCACTTAACCCGGGCACTCAACATCACACATGTCACAAGAAGATGGATGGTTTCCTGTTGACAGCAGCAAAAGAACTACAGAATAAAAGGGCAATGTTTAGCCGCTTCGTTCAATATACAACATGGTATACCGTATACGCGCTTCCATTAATTTGCGTTCGCATATACGCTACTGGTAAAGTGTGGTTTCAAAACGGATGAACAACGATTGGCGCCTGTACAAAGGTATAGGAAGAGTTGTTGAAAGACCGTTTTGATATTTTCCCATTTGGTATTTGTGCAAAATGGCCGCGAGCTCTGCGTGTAATTGTCTCAGGAATGGGGGGGGGGGGGGGCTGTATCCTTGTCGCTGGGTACCACAACCCCTAGCTATACGTTACTTATTACAGTGCTCTCTCTCTCTCTCTCCCTCCCTCCCTCCCTCCCTCCCTCTGTGTCTCTCGCTCTCTCTCCCCCCTCTCTCTCTTTCTCTCTTATGAAACATTACCAACCAGTAACTGGAACAATATCATCGTTTGAACTTTTGCAGGTGTTTTACCAAGTTAGGGATAATAACACTGACAGTTCTGTAATCTTTGTGGAGGGAAACCAAACCAGTATTGTTATCACGAATCTTTTACATGGCACTTTGTACAGAATATGGGTTGAAGCTTACACCCAAGAAGCGATATTAGTTGATCTGGGCACCATCGATATCACTACGCCAGGTATATTATCACTGATTATAGTGTATCTCATCTCAAGTTGAGAGTAACACCAATACACCATGTTGAATTTTGAAGTGCTATATTCCAATCAGTTCGTTTGCTTAGTTGCGTCGTCAGCGTACGGACAAATCGTCCTTCAACGCGTGTGTACACACGCCTCGTGTAATTATGTTAGCACGCGCGATTCGAATCTGCCACTCTAAAATCCAACATGACGTTGAGTTGAAAAATAGTGGAGGGGGATAAAAAAAAAGGACATCACAAAAATGGTATCAAAACTTAGGTGGTGGTGGGGGTAAAATTCACGTTGCCTACACCAGTGCAACTGTAATTATCATACCATTAAGTCGTTTCTCTGGGCAGGTTTTCATTATACTGACTAGATATATACCGTATACCGCGGAATATGGGCATGTTGCCGGGGGGGGGGTCTGCGCTAAGCAAGGGATGCGTGAGTGAACTCAAAAAGACAAAAAGAGCGAAAGAGAATTCGCGCGTAATATGAGCGATGTTGCCCAGTCTGAACACTGTACCGGCGTCAGCTGGAAGTACGCATATGCATGGGATATTCCAATATGTGTGTTATTAAGGTTTGACACTATTTTAAAGTGTTGCGATTTGGTAGTTCACAACATCTTGCGAATGGTAGTCAGCTTGGGCAAAAATCGCATTGCTCATTTCATAGCGAGTGTGTAGAAGAATTCAAATATCACAGATATACTTTTGTAGGACCTGTGGTTCTTGAGTTATGTTGTAAAGTGGCCGAAACAACAACACTTTTGTAAAACGTGCATAACTCATTAACAACAATATATTAAGCAAGTTTTCAAAGTATATGATTTGTAGAATGAACTTTTGCAAAACACCAATGTGTTAATTTTCAATAATATATTGATTCAGATAATGAAAATCGATTTTTTTTTGGCTGCTTCGACCAACAATATACGTATACTTAATCTATGGTATTTGTTTACTAAGGTACTATCAACGACTGCTATACCTTGTTTAGGACTTTCAAAAGAAGTACCTACATGTGCAACCATGACTGTTTCAAAATAGCCCGCCAAAGTCATGTAGGTAACTCCGAGGTCGTGCATTGAATTGGTTTGAATGAGGAACCAGCGCCTTTTGTTAGAAGCCACACATAAGTGGATAGCCTCTATTATGCCAAATGTTCAAATTAAATTTAAATTCGGCACCCTTGCACGTCTTTAACACAGTGCAGTATAAACATAAAAGATAATGTTTGCGAGAATGTGCGATTGCAATAAGTTTTTGAAAAACATTTTGCCAAAATATTTTAAAATAACATTTTGACAACATTTTAAAAATGTAGTTGTATATAGTTTGTTTTCATACAAACAGGTTTTAAAACATTTTTATGACCTTTATACAACCCGACAAAAATGTCTTACATTTGCTGGGTCAGCTCCTGGAATTCGCATTAATTTCCTCAAATATGAAGAATGTTTTTCACACTTTTACTACAATCATGTGCATGCCCGTTTTCAAGGTTTTCATAAATGTTTTAGTAATCAATCTTACCTTTCCTCCTGTAGATGTTCCTGATGCAACCACTTCTACCAACCTGTTTCTAATTGTAGGAATATCTGTTGGTGTTCTGCTGGCAGCTATTGCGATTGCCCTGTTGATATTTGCAGCTAAACGAAGGTAGTTTAAAGACTCGGTCGCTATATTTTACGCTTCTTATTGGTCATATGAATTCAAATATGTTATTTTTTGTTTGTGGTTTTCTTGTTGTTGTTAATGTTCTTTATCTTTTTCTTCTCTATTCTTCTTTTGCTTCCCTTCTAATTCTAATTTGTGACCGTACACGACGAATGAGCCGTGAATTCCGCCCGGTCAATTTTGTTTTATTTCGTGTTTAGAAAATATATATCATAGCTTTAAAATCGTATATCATTTGACTTCAAACGAAATCCAGAAGCGGGGTTATGGTTTCTTGATCTTTGCTCCTTCAACAAAATGGTATACCTTTTCCGGTTCTACACGTGTCTCTTTTCCCACATTGCTGGTAATAAATATCAAACAGTCATAATTGGCGGTCAGGAATATCGTCTCATTGTTAATTGTTGGTTACACATACTTAGACAAAATACAATACTTTGTAATCCACCACGTGAACAGGATTTAGCCAAAGCAAGACTGTAGATATTTAAGAATTCTATAGAGATAGGTAGAAGCTTATTATCCTCTTCAACAATAGGATTATTGATTGGTTTAAAAGTTGTTTGACTAGCGCTATCAAAATGAGATACACGTATAGCACTTACTTGAGGTACCTACGAATACGACCTTCATGCATAATTTACACTGTAACTCAGAATATAATTTAGGAAATTTACAGCTCGTGGTGTACGGTCACATATATGCCACTTTCTCTTTCTTCGCCTTCGTCTCCCTTTTTAGCCCTTTTCTACTCATTCTGTTTCTAGTTCTTCTTCTACTAGAACTATTCCTTCTCCTTCCTTATCTTCGTCTAGTATTTGTATGCTCGCCTACTCCGTATAATTATAATCCTTGTTTGTTTAATTTTCGGCTCTTTCTTGCTCTTCCTACTCATATTCTATATTATTATTATTATTATTATTATTATTATTATTATTATTATTATTATTATTATTATTATTATCTATGCCCGTGCAACGGGGCATAGATATTGTATTTGTTTTGTTTAGTCTTCGGATTCTCCTTCTTCTTCTCCTTCTCAAGATCAGTCCTTTGCCCTCCTCTAGCTCAAGAACTAAAGTAGCCTCGGGGCCCATACTTGGTACAATGATGGCCCATGACCCCTAGAAACATCCTAGGGTACCCCCGACCCCAGAGGTCAAAGGTCATGGGCTACAGGGGGCAATATGTGTAAAATTTCAAACAGCTCTAGCTCAAGAACTATAGCGCCCTCAGGGTTCATACTTAGTATAATGATGGCCCATGATCCCTAGAAGTAACTTATGGTAGCCTCGACCCCAGGGGTCAAAGGTCACAGGCTACAGGGGGTAATATGTGTAAATTTTAAAACCGCTTTAGCTCAAGAACTATAGCGCCCTCAGCGTTCATAATTAGTACAATGATGACCCATGACCCTTAGATATTTTCTGCAGTAACATCGACCCCAGAGGTCAAAAGTCATGGGCTACAGGGAGCAATATGTGTAAAATTTCAAACATCTCCAGCTCAAGAACTACAGCGCCCTCAGGGTTCATACTTGGTACAATGATGGCCCATAACCCTAGATGTATTCTGAGGTAGCCGCAACCCCAGAGGTCAAAGTTCAAAGGCTTTAAACTGCAAATTAGGTACGAACTATTAACACAGTGTAGCGCAATAGGCCGCATTTTGTTAGCTACCTGTATTTGCAATGATAACGGCCTGAATCGTACGTCAAGGAAACTGATCACTTGACAAAAACTCCCTTAAAAGGGAATGTGTAGGCATTTTGATTTTGGTTCCTTGGACCACCTCAATAGGTTGTCATGATGGGACAAGAAGTGTGGTTGGTTAAGGGGTGGGGTATAAGAGAGAGTGTGGTCAAGTCTGGTGGTGTAGTAGAGAGAGTGAGGGTCTGATGGGGTATAAGAGAGAGTGAAGGCTTAGTAGTGTATTAGAGAGTGTGGGCCAGTCTGGTGGTGTTTTAGAGCGTGAGTGTCTGGTGGAGTATAAGAGAGAGAGAGAGAGAGAGTGAGGGTCTGGTGGGGTATTAGAGAGAGTGTGGTCCAGGCTGGTGGTGTTTTAGAGAGATTGATGGTCTAATGGGGTATAAGAGAGAGTGAAGGCTTGGTAGGGTATAAGAGAGAGTGTGGGACAGTCTGGTGGTGTTTTAGAGAGAGTGTGCGTGTATAGTGGAGTATAAGAGCGTTAAGGCTTGGTGGGGTATTATAGAGAGTATGGGTCAGCCTGGTGGTGTTTTAGAGCGAGTGAGTTTCTGGTGGAGTATAAGAGAGAGTGAGGGTTTGGTGGGGTATCAGAGAGAGTGTGGTCCAGTCTAATGGTGTTTTAGAGAGAGTGAGGGTCTGGTGGGGTATAAATGAGAGTGAAGGCTTGGTAGGGTATTAGAGAGAGTGTGGGCCAGTCTAGTGTTATGATCATTACATGTATATCAAATGAAAGTTTAAAACAAGGGGTTTCACATGGGGCTCACCAAGTTTTCGTTTGTGAATAGGGGAAGGGGGTTAGCTGTGGTCATCACGGGCATAGATATTCGTGTTTGGTCAAACACAACTGTGGTTTCTAGTTATTATTGTTATTGTTATTATATATCCGCCTTATATTTCAGATGTTCATCGGTACCTCAACAACAACTCGATGACAATGCAATGGTCACACCCAAGTCAGGGTATTTGAAACTTGATAAGCCCTAATGATACAGAACCGGATACTTGACAATCGCATCTACCGTCATATGTACCCGGCATCTGTTAAAATTGATCATAACTTTTACCATACAATCGACAAACCGAATTCAACTGTATATGAAGTCTCTCCAACTATGCCATGAGTATTTGAAGACCTGAGCGCAAGAAGACCGTAAGTCCACCTGGCCCCTCAACATGTATACACTAAAGTTTCGTATTGTTTGATAACGTTTTATACATGTTCAGGGGTTAAAACAAATTTTTCACAACTTTTCACGATGTTTTCACCCTGGAACATGTATTAAACATTATAAAACCCTAAGAAACTATACGTAACTTTAGTGTATACATGTTCAGGGGCCAAATGGACTTACGGTCTTCTTGCGCTCAGGTCTTCAATTGAAATTGATCAGAATATAATGAACAAACCGAGCTCAGGGGTCGGATAGCAACGTTTGTACAGTATTTTTTGTGGGACATGAGAGTTGATATATTTGATATTTTTGATATTTAACAGTCCTCGAAGTAAATCTAATGATATGTACTTAAAATGTACGAGGGTCATTCAAAAAGTTCTCCCTCCATCATCACATCTCTGTTATCTTACGTGCCAGGATATTGAATTATGGATTACTGTAAATAAATTGAAATTAAATGATGACAAAACTGAACTTCTTATTATCACCTCCAAATATAATCAATCAAAACTTCGCTCCAACTCTCTTCAAATTGATTCTGCCAACATTCAAGCTTCTACTAATACTCGCAATCTAGGAATTATATTTGACAACATTCTCTCAATGGACGACCACATCAAAAATGTGTGCAAATCAACTTATTTTCAGATTAGAAACATTAATGAAATTCGCAAAGTGCTCGATTATGATACTGCTGCAACACTTGTCCACGCTTTAGTCACATCACGTCTTGGCAATGGAAATGCTTTATTATATGGAATCACTGAACGACAACTCAATAAACTTCAACAGGCTCAAAATGCTGCTGCACGCATGCTCACAAGGACTAGGAAATTTGACCATATTTCACCCGTCTTACAACGTCTGCATTGGTTACCAATTTGGTATCGCATTCATTTCAAACTCCTTCGTCTCACCTGGAAAGCGCTCCATGACATGGCACCTTCTTATATCAGTGAACTTATCAATTTTTATATTCCATCACGTAACCTTAGATCATCGGATAAACGTCTTCTTTCAGTTCCACGGACTTCTTCATCATTTGGCGACCGGGCCTTCTATGCTTGTGCACCTGCACTTTGGAACTTGCTTCCTTTAAATCTGCGTATTTGTGATTCACTTGATATTTTCAAAAAGACTTTACAAACTCATCTGTTTAAGATTGCTTATGACAATTGACTTCTATATGTGACTGTTTTTATAATTGTGTGTTAATTTTTAATTGTTCAATGTTTGCGCCTCGGAATAGGTTGTCTAGATAGATGGCGCATTATAAATGCATTATTATTATTATTATTAATTCTACCATAAACCCGGTTATTCTACCACCTACTTAATTACATGAAGATGATATATCTGATTTGAAATGATATATCTGATTTGAAAAGTGAATGCTTGCTATCTTGTATTTTAAATTTTCGAGCTTTATCTAAATAAGTTTTTTTTCTTGTTTGAATATTATTGATACAACTTTTACAATTATCTGTGCGCACAATATCTAAGAAATTATACTAGTGACTTATAATAATACACCACCTTATTGTTTTAGCTATTTTATCTTCTTCTTGTTTTGACTCCGAGTTTGGATTAAAACAATTAAAGGATTAACTGAATACTGACTTAAGGTCCGTTCATACAACCACCGCCTTTGCGATGCGTTGCTTTGCGTTGCCGATATATCGATTACTTTTTTGCCGCATCTCAACGCAACTCGTCTCATTTCCAAGTTAAAATGTATTTAAGTTTATTGCGATATCGATGCAACGCACCGCATCGCAAAGCAACGCATCGCAAATGCGGTGGTAGTATAAACGAACCTTTAGGTGTGTGGCCTCTGCGACAAAACATCAAGAACCATTTAGAAAACCATTGCATGTTATGCAGTCTCTTTAGAGAACCAAAAATTTCATCAAGTTGACCAAAGATGCTGTGTGGTTCCTTTTAAGAACCGCAAAGGGTTCATCTGAGAGGACAAAATAATAAAGACTCTTTTTGAACTTTTTGTAGAATGTGTTCAGGTAATCAACGATCAATCAGTATACGCGCCGACAATCTTCAATGCGCAATTCCAGTTAAAATCCATACACCATATATGGAAGACATTATCTTAATCTCCCACACGGGGTGTTATGTCAAATGGAGTCACCCATTCAGGCAACTCCTTTTGAAATTCACCTTCCATGTGTGGGAGATAAAGGTCGTGATATGTGGTGTATGTATCTTTTAAGTGGAATATCCCAATGTACTGCTCCTTCACAAACACTTAATGTATAGAATTACATATAATGTCTTTTTGCTTAATTAGGCATTATTGTGTATAAAATATATAATTTAGTTTTGTAATATGTTTGTCATTATATGGATGAAATAAACTAGACTGTACTTAAATAAACTGAAGAGAACTGAACTTTAAAGGCACAGGTTGAAAACTTTCATTTTCCATGGAATTGAAATGACTAGACAGTAAACATGAATATGTATAAATTACACCTTATTTCATAGGTAGTATTATAATTAGGGTCTTACTTTACACAAGGTCACCCAATACGATATACGCTGGCGAAATGACGTAATAAATCGGATCAACTGCCATAGCAATAGTTGAAAACAATTTTGAATATGTCGCGCTGCACTACAAGCAGGTTGCACTAATCACTTGTGTATGTCTGCAATCTTAGATTGAATACAATACCGGTCTTTTCAAAGATACTTAAAGGAGTATTTCGTGATCCTAGCATCCTCTTTTTATGACATTTTTCAGTAGATATTCACGAAAAAAGCTTATTCCCAAAATTTCAGTTGATTCCGATTTTGCGTTTCGAGTTATGCATGATTATGTGTATTACACTATTCCATAGACAATGTGTTGTAATTTCGTTCTGGTATACCAGAACGAAATTCAAATTTCACGATATCTTTGCTAAATTAATCTGCAAGAAATTTTGTGTACATAAACATTATGTAACTAGAGGTTTCCAGTGATATAAAAAGTTTTGAGAAAAGTGGGAGGATGATTCTGTGGATCACGAAATGCCTTTTAAGTTACAGGTACGAGTGATCAGCATGATATGGTCCAATGCAGAGGTATCGCGTGACGCACGATCCTGATTCTGGCAATGTACCAGTGCAGCGCCGTATATTCAAAAATTGTCTTCACCTATTGCTATGGTAGTTAGCCGATTATTACATAACTTCGCCAACGTATACCACACCGAATTGTTATTCTATAGTTCCCTTCCCCTCTCCAACCACACGCCAGGATAAACTGAGTTAAACCCAATCATTTAAGCTTTACAATGATATATCATTTGACTTCTAACAATATCCAGAAGCGGACTTATCGCTTGTTAAACTTTGCTCCTTCAGTAAACGGGTACATTATTTTGGTGCTAGATTATTTCTCTTTTTCCACATTGCTGGTATTTATATCAAATTGTCATAATTGGCGGTCACTTCAAATCATCCCCAAGTCAACGAGGTTTAGGAATGTCCTCTTATTGTTGATTGTTAGTTAACCCACCACTTGAACAGGATTTGGCCAAAGCAAACAAAGACGAGAGCTATTTACTAATTCTATACATAGGTATAAGCTTATTATCCTCTTCAACAATAGGATTAAAGATTGGCGTTTGATTGCCACTAAAATGAGAAACATGTAGGACAAACATTAGGTAAATATGAATACAACCTTTATGCACATTTTGCACTGTAACTCGAAATACAATTTGCCAACTTTACGAGCGGTTTGAGATGGATGGTCACATATGTATAGACTTAAAAGAAGCCATTTGCTAAAGCCATTAAAACTAAATTACAAAACAAGTTGTCGATAAATATAGAAATTTGTTCTGCGTATTTCGATACCTCATTTGGTACGATACGATTTTATTTTCCCAACATTTTTTATAGTAATTTGAACAAAATAGAAATCTTTTTAAAATTGATAAAAGAATTGCCTTTGTCCAGATATTGAATACACAGTGAAGTGAGCGTTCATCTATTAGGCAGTAAAGAGCCCGTACAAACAAAAAGGGGGAAATATCAGAAATAGTCACTTTTGAAACTGTACCTTTGGTCATGCAAATGCGTATAGCTTAGTCGGTTTAAGTTGTCTCGTACCGAATGAGGTATCAAAGTACGCATATCACAATTCTCCATCTATAGATCGTAATTCAACACGGTAATAGTGTCTTTAAGAAATTGCTTTTGTTTTAAGTATGCGGACATTTTTTGTGCGCAGTATAGTAGTTTTATGGGATTGAACTGTGCCTAACATGAGGGACGCCGATTTAGTTAGCCCACATACCATCATATTCATCGTTAGCCACCTTTTGTATGAACTCATTTAGCGACTCCACAGACATTTTAGCTGGATTGCCTGGTGGAGGGTCTGGCCCTTCGTATTCGTAATTGCATGTGCAGATAGGGTAGGTCTCGGGAGTACAGCATGGCCAGGCATTGAAATCATACATACCTAGTAAGGGGGGACCAAAGTTCATATCGGCTTTGAACTCATCCAGTTTGAGTATCATTTCATCAAATACAGCTTCGTGATGGGAAAGAGTAACATCCAAAGGATACGCTTCATTGGGGTCCGCGTCGATATTGTACATTAATGGAGGGTCATGCTCCCTGATGCAATCGGCTGGAAGACGTGGATTTGGACCACAAGCCCTGCAACCAAGGTTTTGCTGTAATGGGTAACCAGCGTCTCCACATAACCCCGGGTCAGCATGAGTCTCCTCCTTTGTCATGGTTTTATGGGAAATGAAATGGAACTTGTAGCTGCCATATCGTACTGCATAAACTGAATCTGAACAATAGAAGACCAACAGACGAGGTTCGTTGTTTTCTCCATGCTCTTTGTTCTTGATTAGTCTCGTAACCGGTTCCGGTTGTGGGTCAGGCGACCAATCGAAGAGCGCTGACGAAATATCAATACCGTCTATGATCCTATCATCAGGAAGTGAACCACCCGTAATGTTTATTAACGTTGGGAATATATCCAGCTGGCTGGCTACTGTTTCACTGGTGGATCCTGGTTTGATATGACCTGGCCAAGTGACTATACCGGGAACGCGGACGCCACCTTCCCAAAAGTTAAACTTACCACCTGTTGAGATTAAGGTTAGGATATCAAAAATGGCGTTTAAATATTTGAGATATACTCAATAATGTAATTGATGTAAAAAGTCTGGCCTAGACTTGGGAAGTTTTACACGTGTCACTGTTGATGCAATCCCTTTCAAACGTCATATGCCATTATATTTGGTACCAATGTATAGGTATGTGTGTCTTTTATCCAGTGATGTGAAATGTATTTAATAACACATTCCCACATAATACGCGATGACGTCATAATGTGTGCAGAGGCACTCTTAAAATTGGCAAATTCTTGCTATGTATAAAAGTATAGACAAAATAATTGATTATTGGCTGCAAATTCTACGAACATGCAATTTTCACCAAATTCATCATGATAAGGTATGAGAAAACCAATAGCCAGCTCTCTAGCGAGACGGCTCCGCTGTGGCCACACTACTATTTTGATTTTTTGGATGCGGAAGTTCACTTGCTGCAATTGAACCTGGGTGGTCATTAAGGCTGCAGCCAGAGCGGATCATTTGGTGTTAGGTCACATGAAGGTTATATCTGCTTGGGTAAATATTTATTCCTATTGTCCACTTTGTAGTAATAAGGATTTGTGCTTTCTCTGACCTATTTAATATTTGCACAATACGCCTTTTGTGCCTTAGATCCAATTCCCTGGGTCTTGGGTATGGGTCACAATGAAGCCCGGGCAATGCAGGTGGTAAGAACACACTTTAAGTTAGCGCAGTCGAAGGCAGGTACCGGGGCCAACCTTGAGTTGGCTTCGCCTGGCTCCGCTCAGATTAGAGCGCATCCAGAGCGGGCGGCCCTGCTGGAGCGCAGTCAAGTTGTGTTCTCGTGCCTAAATACGACGATCCTTCAAAAAGTTCTACCTCTATCTTCACATCTCTGTTATCTTACATGCCAAGAAATTGAAATTAACCATCTTAAATCCTGGCTACAAAATAAAAGTTAATTAATTAAAATGTGATTTTTGGCTGTTAAGATGTGTTGGTTGAAGCGAATAAAGGTTTGGTACATCGGAAATGGTCTGAGAAGAATGACTAATTTTCATTAAAAATGTAGGCCTCATCTATATGAAAATCATTACAGATTTATTTCTGAAAATGATTAAATTGCTTTATTATGGTTCAAATAATTCAACCAATATCTAATGCTTGCAAATAGTACAGTTTTACGGGATATCGTGTCTTTTGTGCAACTAAACCGATATATGTTCAGAATAGCTTTCATGACCCCTTTTCATAGGTTGTTAATGTCTTCGATCGGGTGAGCACCTGTTGGTTCAAGTCGTACTAATTAGGTCATAAATTAAAAGTCGTATGCATATTTTTTGCACTTTGTAAGTATTATAACAAGGTTATTAACAAATTCTTTATCTCATTTCCACGTCATGATGCACACATTGCTTAAAATAAACACGACGTAAATACAAATTATCCTTAAACGTGGTCTAGTTGAAATCTGGCAAATTTCACTAACATTTGTGTGTCTGTTGAACCCTTCGGTGTTTTCTTCTTTTATAAAACATGTTTCATTTTGTTTTGAAGTCCCACGGCATGTTAGGGTGTTCAAAGCGAAACAAAATATTTATCCTGAGTAAGCAATTGGACAACTGCATCTTAAAAACATGTTTACGGAGATTATCCAAAGCTACAATATGATGCATACTTAACATTTGGTCTAACATATTTAAACAGCCAAAAATATATCACATTTTCATCAAATTACTTTTATTTTGTTGCCAAGATGTAAGAGTATAATCATGGGTAATACTTTTTGAATGAGCCTCGTATGAAAGGAAATTACTATTTCAACCCAGTAATATAAAAATATCCTTGATCAACCTAACTACCCCTTTATGATAATTTCTGATGGTCGTTCCTACCCCGGTTCAGGAACTGGAGTGAAAATGTTATCACTGAAGTGAGTGCAAAGGATGGATCTACGATTAGCTTTATTTGTTGGCGCGTAAACACAAGCCTTTTTGTTGGGCAAAAATTCATAGCGAGGTACACGTCCATTTGTCTAACCCATTTCTGCGATATGTCAATCAAATACACAGACGAGTAACATTCATTTTCACATCTATGGTTCATATTACCCGTGTTGTATAATAAAGCAATGCAATTATTTTCATGTGTTTAAAGGTGCGTGGTCCATATTTTCATATCGTCGCTGGGCGGGAACCCGGGCGGGAACAAACATCACACTGTATTACACTTTGAACAGCTCGTACGATAATCGGCGTACCTTATAACATCGCGGATTAATATGAATATATTTTTTTTTCTGCGAGCATCGCTCCGGTATAACTTTACCTTACCTTTTTATCTCAATTCAAATCATGCCCTACCTTTCAGAACTCCGGCATCACCAGCTTCATTGCAAAAGGGTATCGCAGTCCCATGAACTGAGGTAAAGATGGAAATGGTATTGAATTTCTCCCGCAGGCGTTTTACTTCCTCCATTATGGCACCAACTGACCACGCCATTTCACGAATGTTGTCGCCATAACGCCCTAAAAATAATCATGTTATTATTATGGTGTGTAAACAGGTGTTTTTTAAAGGCACACCTTAGAGTGTCTTAGAACCCGATAGACGGTGACATTTGACCATACACTAGGATCCACAACATGCTCATCTATCATGGGAACAGTTCTTAAACCCTAATACATTTGTACATTCATCCTTTGAAGATTTGTGTACACAAACTCATACTCTGCAACTTGTGGTCAAATTTTGCACTATGATTATGTAATTGAGGTTATTGGACTATGCCATTGGGATGAGACTCTTGTGGTCCATAGTGATAAGATCGATAACGAGGCCTCTTAAACTGATGGCCTTTGTTTGCTAATTACCATAAAATCTATATAGCGGTTATTGCTAAAGTTGCAATATGGTGGCACAATTGGGCGGCAAACTGTATGCAAACAACACAGCATACTAATTATACATGTTCTACATTGTTGTATTTTAAAACACTGAAGACCAAAATTGACGTAAATGCCATCGGAACTGCATATGTGTTTAGTTGAGTTGTAATCACATTGATTTGCTTTCGTCATTTATGTAGTGATGCGAGAATGGGCTTAATTTTATGGCAACCAGCGTTTTGTTATGTTCCAATACATTTGGCTCGCCTGTATGTGAACTTCACATGTTCAGATAATACAAAAGCATGTTACCTGAGGTCAAAAAGGAATGTCCTAATTGGCCTATTTACGAAGTCATGCATTGACCATGCACTTGTCAAGAGCATGTTATCTGAGGTCAAAAAGGAATGTCCTAATGGCCTATTTACGAGGTCATGCATTGACCATGCACTTGTTTATAATGGATATGCAAGCTTTTTCAATGCGCAACAGTGATGGAAGTTGTAGATTTTGTGCACAAGATATACCAAATCTTTCACATACAATGACTTAGCATATCCAGTACAGGCTGAGCACTGTTATTTGGCAGTTCCTGGACACTATACTCTCTACGAGGTATCAGCTACCAAAGAACCTGGTAACATTAGACCATTCTTGAGTGTTAAAACATAATGAACTGATGAACTGAAGACTTAATTTCAGTCCCATTTAAAACACTCAGCATCTATAACATTAATTTTCAATAAGAGAACGACTTTTTCACATCAAAAGTTTTGGGAGAGGTGATCGGCTTCTATTTTATTCTATGTTTGCTCACAATGGGTAATGAGACAATTGACATGCTATATTATGATTTATTTGATACCTATTTTGAAAATAAAACCAGGAAAAATGCAGAATATTATGTTTAATTTTGTATTCTTTTCATTCTTTGAGTTTAAAATACTGCTTTGTTCCAGCTGCAGATGGAGCCACAATACAACTCGAAAAGCGTTTTTTGCTCAATATTTGTTGAGTAAAATACATTTCATGTTGCTCAAAATGTTGAGTAACATTTTACTCTTCATCATTTTGCAAATCTTTTTACTTAAGTTTTACTCAAATAATGAGTAATCGTTTTAATCAACACTTGCGTAAACCTTTAACGTAAGGTTGAACGAGTAAATTTTTCCTTGTTTCAGAGCAAAAAAGGGAACTACTAAATATTGGGTAAAATTTATTCAACAGACATTGAGCAAATATTACTCCAAGTGAATGAGTAAAATTTACTCTCATCTTTGAGTAAAAAAGGGAACTACTCAATATTGAGTAAAATTTACTCAACAAAAGTTGAGCAAAAGGGAACTACTCAATATTGAGTAAAGTTTAATCAACATGGTTGAGTAAACAATTAATCAACCGAAGCTGAGTAAAAATTACTCAAAATTCGACTAGTTCCTTTTTACTATCGTGATGAGTAATATTTTACTCAATACACTTTTATTTTTTGCTGTGTGGGTGAGAGCCAAAAGAAGCCTCGAAAATCAGTAATAGACGACTCGTTGCTGTTCAGATGGAAATATTAGGGTCTAGGTCTTTGGGTGACAGATCTAAAGAAAAAATATGGGGTATTTGGGTGACAGAGCATGTGCTGGTAATGGGGTCTTTTGGTGACAAGGTGAAAAAGGGGGTCTTAATAGCTTGGTCTTTGGGCGACAAAGCACGTGCTGGTAATGGGGTCTTTGGTTGACAGCGATGGTGAAAAGGGGGGGGGGGGGCTCCCTACATACGCGTCACCTCGAAAGTGGGAGTGCCCCCTAATTTCAGCACATCAAAGCTCCCATTGGGCACCCCATTCCTTTTTTAAAGGAATTTTTATTAGACATTGTTCACCATTTTCTGCGATTCTTTTCCTCCGATGAGTCAACTTCCCTCTTACGCGCTATTAAAAAATCATGAACCGTGGGTGAGTTTGATTGATATGATCGTCAGACACGAGTCAAAATAACTTTTGTGTGGGGGTGTGTGTGTGGGAGGGTGGGTGTATGGGGGTGTGTTTGTTTCTGACTTATATGTGATGCGATCAAGCAAAATCAGTCGGAACTCGGAAATATTAAATTTTCAGTTTCTTATAGAATAGTAAAAATCATCTACAGAGCTGGAATTTGCAGAAAACCCCATTGAAATTGAGCAACCAGTTGCAAAGATATGAGCAATTAAAGAGATTTCAAAACAAGAGGAAACAAAAAAAGAAATATTGCCTTTGTTTGGCTATATCTCTAAATCAATATATCCGAGTTCCGACTGATTTTGCTTGATCGCAACACATAAACAATTACCTCTCTTGGACGTGTCTCTAAAGGCCTCGTTACTACTATAGAGATTCACATGTGGCTGGAGCAGACCATAGTACAAGAAGAAAGGTTTCTTTTCATCTTTAGCAGTTCTCATGAAGCCAATTGCGTCATCCACGAATTTTTCACTTAATCCGTAGTGTGAGAATGGCTGTTGAATCATGTCGGCGCCAGAGTAAAGATAACACAACAATGGGTTTGGCTATGGGACTGTAGTACTGCTGACATGCCACTGCAGATGTAATTAAAACAAAGAAGACAACGAGAAAATAAAAATAAAATGAAAATATAATTTTTTGCACACAAACGAGTAAAGAGTATTGTAACATTTACATTGAAAGACGCCCTCAATTTCTTTTCAATACTCTGATTTTTATACATTATGATATATTTTAAGGCCATCTTAATTTAATAGTTCGTCTCAAAGCCCCTCCCAAGTTAAAAAAAAACTAATGCGGACTTCGTTTTGTTTTTACTTTAAATTTTTTTATCTGTTGGACGAGCTGTTTGACAAGAATAGACCACCTTTTCATCTCTCAATGAGGTTTCACTGTGGTCAAGATGAAGAATTTTATAGAGATTTAAGATTTAGGTATTTTGACGCCTGGCGATGTCAGACGTGAGATTTTTGTGTGGTGGACTTGAAAAATTAAATAAATAAATATATAAATAAATAAATATATAAATAAATAAATAAATAAATAAATAAATAAATAAATAAATAAATAAATAAATAAATAAATAAATAAATAAATAAATAAACAAATAAATAAATATATAAATATAACAGTATTATGTCAGGTAGAATGACTTTGTAATTAAGACTAATGTGTTCAATCCAATACAAGAGAGCTTAAAAACAAATAAATGTTTAAATAAATAAATAAATGTATAAATAAATAAATAAATAAATAAATAAATAAATAAATAAATAAATAAATAAATAAATAAATAAATAAATAAATAAATAAATAAATAATAAATAAATAAATAAAGAACTGAACATTTTACTAATGCGCGCGCGGGCTTTGAGATAAAGATGCCCTAATAAACTAGAATACCCTGCAAAAAACAAGGTCGTTTAATAGTGTTGTACGGCTATGAAAATTTCGTGCCCCGAACAGCGGCGCTACGGGGGCAAGGGGTGCCGCCACTGGCCCCGAAGTTATTATTCATATGATTGAAATATATATTAATTGATCTTATGGCTGAAAAGGAAAAGACAGGGCAAAACCAAAGATGCACCAATCACTCCTAATGTCGCACCTGAAGTTACAGTAATTATGGTAATGAGTGAATTTTGGAAAAATCTTCAAATGTATCACTGTGATCAAGAAATATTACCGAAAGAATCCAAGAATAAACCTTTCACTGCTAAAGAATTAGTATGGTCGCCCTCTCTCGACAGAATAAAACAAAACAAAAGCTTAACTGCAGGATGCAGTCTTAAAACGTTTATTCAAAATGTTTTAAAAATATTTTAGGAAACATTTTTGCCAAATAAAATCCTCTTTAGAATGTTTTGCATCAAGCCTTTAAAAAAATGAATGTTATTTAACGTTCTTTGTAAAACGTTTTATGTTTTCTGGGTAGGACAGAAAATCCACGATCGGTTTTAAAATCCGTGAAATATCTGCAATGAAACAGATATTTTACGGTTTTCTCAACTTATCACAGCTTTTTCTCGGATTTTTTTTTTTTTACTACGGGGCGGTTTATATTAAACCGCTATTCAGCACTACTGTTTTGATAACGGTCATTACGTTTTGTTACCAGGAGAGATTTGATCACGTCTCACCTCCTTTTTCAACCAAATCGATGGTAGTAACTCTTGTAGTGAGGCATCAACATTTAACCACACATTGCCTCCGGCCAAACTCACATCCTGGGAGCTAAATACCACACAAGGTCATTTTTATGTAACTCACTGACCCATGACCATACTGCCTCTAGCTATACTGACAGCCTGGTGATGTGGTCAACTCATTGACAGATCAGATACCAACCTCAGGAGGGAATTCAATTTTTGATCAATTCTCTCCAGGTAGTGAAACGTAATGATACTACCTGCTCTTCTTCACATTCCCACAGGTTCCCAACAGGCAGGTTGTGACCAACATAGTCGAATCCATGGTGGTGGGGCAGATGACTCCCATCATCGTGGCTGTATTCATTAACACCTAATTTTAGAAAGAAACGAAAAGCTTTCCCTAATCAGATCCAAATTTAGGAATACATAAAATAAATATCTGGGTCCTTATAGAACCAGACTCAAGCAAAGTGCTCAAAGCCATGCCAAAAAGCCTATATGCTGGCATACTATGGAAAAGAAGGAAGACATCGCTGACGAAAAGAACAAGAAAAAGAAGGCCATTCCCCACAGATCATGCGATCGATTTTACTGTTAGCCTTTGGGTCGAGAGGAAGGAAATTCTTAATCCAATTTCAACTGCCATTATGCATGATAAATTTGATTGATTTAAAACAAAACAAGAAATGTCTTTAAAAAAGACAATGCCTCAAGAGATTCCAGCGGGCACCATTTGTTATTAGCTTATAAGAGATACTTGAAATGCTAGCTTTAAGCCATCTTGCAATGGTAATAATTCTGTTGTATTTAATGCAGGAATACCTGCATGCCGGGTGGTAGTCCGAATAATCAGTCCCAAAACAAAATAAGGTCCATATTCATTTACTGACATGATCGATGGACCCTGCATTTCCAATACATTGATGCTGTAGCCTTCGTACTGAGTGAAGAAGGCTACACACAAGGAAACTAGGCTATAATCACGTATCATGAGCCTAGGCCTAGACAGGCCTAGGCAAAAAAAACTTTTTTTTTCTAATAATTTCTCCGCAAGCGTCATTTATGTCGACAAATTGTTCGCAAATCCACAGTAGGGTTGCAAATATACCATATGTCACTCGGAGTGTGACAATTTGTACAGATAAAGGCTACTTGGAAATTTGATGATCATACCTAGCATAGGCCTAGGCAAAAAAACCTTTTTTCTAATAATTTCTCCGCAAGCGTCATTTATGTCGACAAATTGTTCGCAAATCCACAGCAGGGTTGCAAATTTACTATATGTCACTTGGAGTGTGACAATTTGTACAGATAAATTTATCACAACAGGTATTTTTCTATTAATTTGGCCATTCGTCTGCATATTACCAAAAATAACGTCATTTATGTCGACAAATTGTTCGCAAATCCACCGGTTAGTTTTAAGGATATAATACATGGCATAAAATATGACAATATCAAAATAAATTTATAATGAACGCTTGTGTGGATATTTGCCAATACAATATACATCTGACATGTGTATATGATTTATGTCTTCAGTAGGAATTCGGCTGAGGGAATTCCAATTGAATGAACGCAACTTTCAATAGCGTGACGAATTTTTTGCGTACATTGCGCGATATACGCCAGCGTGTGCGATTGTGCGTGAGTATCGCGGAAGTGAATCCAACCATGCCAACGCACTCATAGACATACCACCTAGACCTAACACGCACCGCCAATTTAGGCGTGTGCCGCTGATTCAAAAGCGTCAGTTCAAATAAATAAATAAATAAATAAAATAAATATGAGTGCCCATCCCTAACCATGGCAGTAGGTGAAGCCACGTATCCACGTATTTTGGTCGGTTGGTCGGACGCGGAGAAAAAAGCGTTCATATCTGGAGAGAAAGACGCGCTTTGCATGATTGCTACGCCATTATCGCTCGCGTCAAATGCAACATGTTCCGTAGACGCGACTGGAGAGAAAGACGCGCTGGTTTGTGTGATTCCTGCGCCATTATCGCTCGCATCAAATACAACATGTTCCGTAGACGCGAACATATCTGCTTGCTTGCGCCCAGGTATTCGTCCTTGTCAAAGTCGTTGCTAAGCAGTGTCAGCTTCACTACGCGAGTCAAAGTCACTGGTCTAGGTGCTCGTTTGTCTGGGAACACACTTGTGATTGGTTAGCATTGTATCCAAGGTCGTGCGTTCACGCTGTAGTTTGAAATATGCGATATACGATCGCGGTTGGATCGAGTGCAGCTGTTGAAACCTGCGTTCATTCAATAGTCTCAGCTTGTAGTAAGTAGGTATGCCAGGTGAATTCAAATTTGCCATCAAACTGCATCATTTTATATATCAAATTGATTAAAGCCCTTGAGTAAACAAAGCCAAAACTGTAAACCCTTTTTTCATAGCACTTTCCATAGCTAAGTTACATCTTGTCAAAGATTGACTTTCATCAAAACGATTCAGCTAGCAAAATTCCCCCAAAACAGCATTTCGGTGGTGTTTCTAGGTCTTAGACCTCATGTTGATAGCAGCTTTTTTAATGGAACTGCTATCAAAATCCCTCTAAAATTCCATGTGCGAGTGTCTTATCACCATAAAAAAAATCATATATTTGGGTTAAGTGAGGTATAGACAACATATTTATGTAGGTTTCCTTGACCGGCCAGTTCTTTTATATTTCCATGTAAATATATGTATTGTGTTCAAGGCGAATTTGGCTGACTAGCAAATGTGTTAACTAAGGTTTGCCTGGCATACCTATAGTAAGAAGCAACAAATTTCAAATGTTTGAGGACTTGTTCTCATTGCTTACCCTGAGTTGCTTACCTGTATTTTCACATCATATTTTGTGGTCAAAATGATTACAAATGTGTAAATTTGCAATCATTTCGTCGTGTGTACGCCGGCGAACGTTGTCAGTGCTACTACTTCAATCATGTCAATAGTGAAACAGTTGACGCGGTTTCTCCAACATCATCGAATGCTAATTTACGCACCCTTATCAGCAAAAATACAGCTGATTTAGCAAAAGTGAACATGAAGTCATCGGTTATAATATTTTCCTAGCATATTGAGCTAACACCATAGCTACTTGGTTTTTCACAATATACTAGTAATAAAATAAGAAAATCAGTAAGCTTACCCATCGAGCGATGCTTAAACTGAGCAGTACTCGAGAATCCTTGACCTGAGACGAATATACCTAGGCTAGGGGAGACCGGGGCAAAGTGGGACACATTTTTTATCCAGCCCAATCAGGATTACGAAGGAAGGCAAGGCAAAACTTAAGGTTTACAAGATACATATTTAGTGCATACGCACCAATATGAACCTCGCGCCAATCGGGCCGTCTTCACGTGCCAGAGGTAAAGTTTGACATATCGCACGACTCTGGGATATTTGGTTAAAAAGATAGAGGGTTAAGTGCACAAAGTACAAAAAAGTAACTATATCTCATAAACCAATGATCCTACAGAAATGCGACCACTGACTTTTTTGTTCCTTATGACGAGAGGAAAAGTTCGACATATCGCACGACTCTGTGGGATATTTGGTTAAAAAGATAGAGGGTTAAGTACAGAAAGTAAAAAAAGTGACTATATCTCATTAACCAATGATCCTACAGAGATGTGACCACTGACTTTTTTGTTCCTTATGACCAGAGGAAAAGGTTGACATATGGCACGACTCTGTGGGATATTTGGTTAAAAAGATAGAGGGTTAAGTACAGAAAGTAGAAAAAAGTGACTATATCTCATTAACCAATAATCCTACAGAGATGTGACCACTGACTTTTTTGTTCCTTATGACCAGAGGAAAAGTTTGACATATCGCACGACTCTGTGGGATATTTGGTTAAAAAGATAGAGGGTTAAGTACACAAAGTACAAAAAGTGACTATATCTCATTAACCAATGATCCTACAGAGATGTGACCACTGACTTTTTGTTCCTTATGACCAGAGGAAAAGTTTGACATATCGCACGACTCTGTGGGATATTTGGTTAAAAAGATAGAGCGTTAAGTACACAAAGTACCAAAAAGTGACTATATCTCATTAACCAATGATCCTACAGAGATGTGACCACTGACTTTTTGTTCCTTATGACCAGAGGAAAAGTTTGACATATCGCACGACTCTGTGGGATATTTGGTTTAAAAGATAGAGCGTTAAGTACACAAAGTACAAAAAGTGACTATATCTCATTAACCAATGATCCTACAGAGATGTGACCACTGACTTTTTGTTCCTTATGACCAGAGGAAAAGTTTGACATATCGCACGACTCTGTGGGATATTTGGTTAAAAAGATAGAGCATTAAGTACACAAAGTACAAAAAAGTGACTATATCTTATTAACCAATGATCCTACAGAGATGTGACCACTGACTTTTTTGTTCCTTATGACCAGAGGAAAAGTTTGACATATCGCACGACTCTGTGGGATATTTGGTTAAAAAGATAGAGAGTTAAGTACAGAAAGTAGAAAAAAGTGACTATATCTCATTAACCAATGATCCTACAGAGATGTGACCACTGACTTTTTGTTCCTTATGACCAGAGGAAAAGTTTGACATATCGCACGACTCTGTGGGATATTTGGTTAAAAAGATAGAGGGTTAAGTACACAAAGTACAAAAAAGGATGCAGCCAAAGAGAGGAGCTTGTAGTCACCTGCTCCGCAGCCGACTGATGATTCCGCTTTGCCCCGTGTTCCACTTTGCCCCGGTCTCCCCTAAATATTCGTATCAGGCTGAACTATTTAGGTACCGTTCACAAAATAATTCGACATTTTTGTAAGACGGGGGGTGCAGGCCCTCTAAATATCCGTAAAATCCTTCACAGATACCTTATTTCAGATTAACTTCTTTAAAACAATACAAACTTCACACATTCAAAGCTTTATATTCTTTTCAAATTCCAGAATCAAGTCAAATATTTTTATAATCACTCTTCAAGGCAAACATTTTACTACAACCCCGTATAAAGAATTTATGACCGTCCCTGCCATTTTTTTTTTCTAATGCATAATTCATTAGCCCGAAATGCAGACTTATTGAGCATTTTGTACTGTAAAAACTTCGTGGCAACATGGAAAACGTAGCCCAAATGTACTTGACAGAATGATTTGTCATGGCAATCCGGCCATTATTTCGCCCAATAGTCGTGTTTCATGTTCCAATTCGAATACATACTGCTTTCGGCAGAATAATGGGAACTTTGTTTTTGTAAGGTGTTTTTTACATAAAAGTCGCGGCCGAAAGCAATGCTGCAACATCTAATTAAGTATCATGCCCGGAACGGGGCTATCATAATTGACACCACAGTGAAAACTGCAAGATGATATCATATACAAACAGTCGAGATGTCGGAATGATTTTAAAATGTTCCCGTTTGATAAAACAGTGGATTAATTGAGTTATCGTCAAAATTCAGTGCTCCAGGCGCACTGAGGTTCAGGTATTGTTTGCGTTAACTCAACTTTGCTTGGTCTATGTGTGGGTATAAAGTGGTTTTAGCTGAAAATATTTAGGAGCGTTGGAGGGGGTCACATTACAAGTTTTGTAGTAGACCTTTGTATTGCTCCGTTACCCAGAAACGGAATCGAGACTGTGGAACAGTCTAATCGACAATGATCGAATAGTTATTTACATACAGTGGCGTAGCCAGGATTTTTGAACCGGAGGGGCACAACTTGTAAATGTACCGACTGAAATATTTTTTGCCGACGGAAGTTGTGATTTGTTGACCCAATTTTTTGCATGGTTTGAAAAAGTGAAGAGCAAAAAAAAAAAAAGAAGAAAAAAAAACCAGGATAATGGGCGGAATATACTATATTTTTATGTATAATTCACAATTTTCATCATTTTTTTACAAACTTTCAAGTGATTGGGTAAAAAATGTCTATTGTTAAACCAATGTTTTTTTCACCAACGCCTTCCGTCTACCGACGGCCATGACGAGCGGGGGGCACCAGCACCGGCCCCCTGCCCCCCAAAACCCCACCCCCACCCCACCCCCACTGGCTACGCCACAGTTTACATACGTACCTAACTGCCATTTGCCAATAAAGCCAGTAGTATAATCTATATCTTTTAAGGATTCTGGTAAGGTAATTTCGCTCTTAAGCAACCCACTTGAAGATCTGTGCCAGAATATCCGGAATCCTCCCCATACACCGCTTCGTTCTGGGAGTCTTCCTAAAATGCAAATATCACTACGTTAGTGCTGCCAGAAACAAGGTTGGCATTGCTACTTCACAATTTGAGTTCCTCCATGCATTCATAAAAAATTCCCGCTTGTTATTACAACTTATTCAAATCAGTAAGGATTACTTAAAAAACGCCCTCTTGTTGCTATTAACTGCCCATTTCTATATCAATATACATTTGCCCTCAATTGCAGGTGACATACCGATGTATAATGTTGCCAAGATTATAAAAGCTACCATTTACAGATAGTTGTACTAGCCTAGATTACAATTGTATTCAACTGTACTTACTATTTATGATGGCTACGGTATCACGTCATATCCATGACGCATCATCGTTCAATTGGCTCTGTATTCTTGACCTGTGACGTCACAGGTAATTTTTTTTATAAATATCTTTAAAAAAAAACCAAGAATCTAAGCTAATTGAATGGACAGTAATGATCGCGTGTGGGTGGGGGTGTGTGTGTGTGTGTGTGCAGTGCACAATGGTAGATTTTTTTTATCTAGGACTTTTGATATTGCCCAATAAAATTGAACGTGTATGGGCCGCTGTACATGTACCCGTGACTGTTTAGACAATTTCGAAAACGGATTTTTGCTTGTTTTAGACATTGAAAGATTTGGCTCACGACATTTGAAATGCATACATGTTGATACCTCCTAGTACAGTTGATGGATTTTTAATTAACTTTATTCTGACTTTTTTGAAAAAAGGAAACAAACGGGTATCAGTTTAAGACGCGATCTTACCTGTAATTAGAGCTGCTCGACATGGAGAACTTGTAGACGAAGCGGAATAAAAATTAGTGAATCGCATTCCTTGCAACGCCATATCGTCGATGGGACCCCACTCCTGCGTTGGGTTCCCATAGGATGAAAGATCTCCCCATCCCATTTCATCAGCATTGAAAATTATTATATTAGGTTTGCGTGTCCATGGTGGCCCATTCCCAGGTGGATCAAACGGGGGCATAAAACCTTCATCGCCGTTGACAACTGCAAACGCGCATACAACCAGAAAAGCTGCACCGATTTTAAGTGCCGTCATGCTTAAGTGAAAGTTATTTCTGTTTAAAGAAAAACTTCTTTAACTGTATATGTGATCAATATGCCGTTTTTCATAGTTATAAATACAATGGATATTGTGATCACGTGAACTGTAAACTCAGATCATAATACATTATTATGGTATTGTTTATCATACCAACGCATGTGCAAAATGGTACTATGCAATTTCGCAATATCATATCATGATCCAGGGATGAATAAGTCAGCTACTTCCCTGGATCATAGAAATGATATGATGTTGCGAAACAGGGATATCGATATAGGTCAAAGATATTATATAAAGACTTGCACTGGTGATGGTAATGCGTATAATGCAGCATGACCGTAAACGTAATCATCCCGGCTGAAAGTGAAACGTATACCGGGTGAAGTGCCGCCGACAGGGGAGGGGTGCGTTACCCCGGAGCCTGGGGTTCTAGGAGGCCCGTAAAAAGTATAAAACATACGTTACTATGGGGCAGTAAAAGCATTGAAAACGGTCCTCAGGGGCCCGTAAAAGGTAAAGAAAAGATAAATTGTAAGGCACATTTTCTTTGCTTTACAACACGGGCCAACAAGGGTCTCTTTTCTTGTCCATTAGGCTTAAGGTATCTCTTCTTTGCTTTTTACGGGCATTCCACATATTCCTGACTTACGCGACATACTGTATACAACACACAATGATTCATCCCACTGCTCATTTGGCGGGGCTTAAGAGTAAGTCAAGGCGTGAAATAACAGATACCTGTATTTTAAAGGAGGATTTCGTGATCCTAGTATCCTCTTTTTATGACATGTTTCAGTACATATCCACGAAAAAAGCCTATTCCCAAAATTTCAGTTGATTCCGATTTTGTGTTTGCGAGTTATGCATGATTATATGTATTACACCGCTCCATAGACAATGCGTTGTAATTTCGTTCTGGTGCGCCATAACGAAATTCAAATTTCACGATATCTTAGCTGAACGAATTAATCTGCAAGAGATATTTTGTACATCAACATTATGTAGCCAGAGGTTTCCAGCGATATAAAAATCTTTTTTTTTGAGAAAAGTGGGGGGATGAGGCTGTGGATCACGAAATGTCCCTTTAATGTCATAAACGCAATTAATAAAACTTATTTCTCGAACTTCAATCCAGATATGCAATTATTTGATGTGTCTATGTGTTTCTCGTGTACAATTAGTTCAACCACGAAAAAATAGAGACAAATAATAATAAAGAAAGATCGATGCGAAAACAAAGTTTGAGTTTAAGTTTCGTTTCATGCTGCAGTTACTGTCCGTTTTCCTATACACAATACACAGAGCTCTCACAATTGACGCGTGACCTCTACAAGTAGTGTATGTTAGAAGTATAGGCAATTGCCTAGTTAACGTCACTGTGTGAAAAATAACCGGCCAATATTTAAAGTATTCTCTGAAATTCTAGACAATATAGTTTTGTAACATGTCCTAAATTTTTAGCTAATTTAGGTGTTTGGAAATATTCGCACTTTGGTGTTTTAGTGTATGTTATAGGTAATAGGACATTGCCTAGTTATAACGTCACTGTGTGAAAAATAACCGGCCAATATTGAAAGTATTCTCTGAAATTCTAGAAAATATAGTTTTGTAACATGTCCTAAATTGTTAGCTAATTTAGGTGTTTGGAAATATTCGCACTTTTGTGTTTTAGGAAGGATATGTAAACGACAGATAACACCAAAAAATATGAAGAAATTATTTCCAAACCGTCTGCAAGTCTGCAAACCAATATGCTTCTCATTTTCAAGAACGCTGGTTAACAATAAGCACACTATTATCTCATTTCGTAAACAAAAGCCCACCAGTATTGTTACCTTTCGTTCGCTTTATAATCGTTCACCCAACTGTAACTATAATACTAGCTCATTGCTCATTGCACAGGTAAAACAGAAACAAGTGTAGTGTGGATTTAACCAGAGAAAATCTGATTTAATCAGTTGAGCTGTTTTCAATGAGTGTTATCTTGGTTTAATAGCTTTTAATGGGGTTTAAGGTCTGCAAAGGTCGTGGTGAATTCTATTGTAGACATGACTGCATCATGCTGGGGCTATGTTGACTCTTAGTCACTCTTGACACCTTGGTCGATTGGGGCTCATAAGTTAAGTTTGTTAAACTTGGCAGACACTTACAAGAAGAGTTAATGAATACTATGTGACAAATTAATTTCGTTTTGTTGTACCATCGCTTATAAGTGCGGGGCATTTTCTTCATGTAACCCTTTTTGGGACACCTTGTTTTATAGTAATAAACCAAAATACATACGGCAAGAATATTCGCACCACGTACGTCGAAGTTCACTTTTCAATGTGCGAACTGTAGTTAGGATAACAAAAACGACTGATAAGCAGGTCTTCCGTGACCTCAAAAGGTCAAGTCGGCTGAGGAAAAATAAAAATGGCGGAGAAGAACCGACCCCTTTGGAGCGATAATACAGCTGATTTAGCAAATATCAACATGGGGTCACCGGAGGAAATATTTTCCTAGTATATCTTTAGAACACTTCAGCTATATATGTACTTTACAATATAACAGTAATGGGAGGAAAAGTGCAAAATATTCCGCATATTTCGTACTGACATAGTGAAAAGCTGTAATGACGTCACTGTGTAAACAACGTACAGGTATAAAGGTAATACCAAATATGGAGGAGAAAAGGAAAAACTGCAGCCATTGTTCCTAGTGATGTTTAAGTAAACACGTTCGGTAAATACCTTGATTGGGTATAAAAAAAAGTGTAAAATTACACATTTTGCGAGGTTAGCCGAAATGAACCCATTGTGTATACAAAAGTGATGTTTTTCTCATGCGCTGCACCCGCAGATACAACGGTAATATTAGGCTAGGCCGAACTACTGGTCACTGGGCAGTTTTTTCTTAACTAAATCCAACCTACGACACCCCCCCCTCAACCCCACTCCTGACAAAAGTCCAGACACGCACTGGGTCTGGATATCTGCGTGTTATTATATCTTTCATCGATTGTTGCTTATTTATTCGTTGAGATAAAGTTGTTTTGAACAATGGTTTGGATACGTACCAGGAGGGAAACTTTCCAAATGACAACTTATTAATTCATTTTATAAGATAGTAATGATAACGCTAGTCAATGGCGCATCAGAATATCATTCCACTTTACTTGAATAACATAATTATTACAATGTGAAAAAGTTACCTTTAGACCAGCTGACAATTATTGTTTCAATTCATGAATTGTTATCATTTGTCCTATAGCAGTTAACTAATAATTACATTTTTGTTATAAGTGAATTAAATGTAGATCTAGGCAATTTTCAAATCAGCACTGAAAATGAAATTCCCGATTTTTTTTTCCAGCATGTCATTGTGGGCACCATGATAGGGGGCATTGGGCTTGATTGGGACACAAGTTGTTTTTCGATTATTTTCCTATGGGATTTCATTTCCTAATTTCCAGATCAATGTGGGGGGACATGCCCCTTGCCTCTATGACGCTACGCCACTGTACCTTTTCAGTGATTTTGGTATATATCGATTAGTGGTAAAAGTGCCCTTAAAACACCATATTTGAGTGGGGTTTTTTTTGGTAAACGAAAGGTATTCTGATGGGCTGCAAACCAGGTAGTAGAGCTACCAAAGTAGAGAAAGTCAGCATCCAAAAGGTTGCGTGGCACATACCCAAACACAAATACGAAACGTGTCCATAACGTAGCATTAGAGCATAAACTACATGTAAAGACGAACTAGGGCAATGTCTCGATAAAGATATTGATATTATTGATATGACTTCATTATAATGGAAGGTATGTAAATACACGATATCAAATGTTATTGAAGAGTTTTGAATGACTATCTAAGATATAACACCTGCTATGTACTCACGTATCTATTGTCAGCCCAGCTCTCCTCTTAATGAAAGTGTCTGTTTTAGACTGTTTGTTTGTCTGTCTGTTTGTTATACGTTCGAAAGGGACTGATTCAAAATTGCGCTGTTGTCCTAAAGCATAATAAATTTAACTGATTCTAATTTAGCCCAGTCAAATTATGAAATGATCGACCACAGTGCAACAAAATCCATTTCACATGCATCCGTATCCCAAAAACCATACCAAAATGTTTGATATTTTAAAGTATATTTTGAAAACGAAGAAAGCATTCAAAAGTTTTGTGTATTTAGAACACAAAATAATGTATGTGTAATTTTTGTTGATTTTTTATATTTAGCGTAAGTTATTATGGTGGACCGAAACAAATTGGCATGGAAAATCAATTTTGGCGCTTTTCTTAAAAACTGCTCATTTTTGCTAATTGGATACATCGACGTCGATATCCTTCACAACCCAAGGATATTGTGGGGAGATAATTTTGAGCACCTTCTGCCAGTATGCACAGCACAATCATCCTATGGCAAACTTAGCTTAACTTCAGGAGTGACAAACTCAAGACTCAAGACTATAAACACACGAGGATAAATTATTTGCTGTATTACCGGAAATAGCAGCTTCTTCATGACACGTAGGATGCGCGCAGGACTTTCGGAACGCTTCTCACTCCCAAACAGAAGCTACATGTTCGCCGCCATTATCATACTGTTGAATGGACTGTTTAATAGCTCGCGCCACAATATTTACACATTCCACGTGTAAACTCGGGTTCATTGCAAATGTACGTAATGTTAGTTCAGTTCAGTTCAGTTCAGTTTTATTTCATCAAATTCCATCCATTAAATAATTACAATATAAAAAAGCTTTTACAAACATCGTATAATATGGTGAAAATGATGAGGATGCCACTGAACGCAGAGCGTGTTGTTGTGGCACCCTTTACAAAAGTTAGTATTAAATAATTATGATAAACAAAATTTTAGAATAATACAATAGCAAGATATATGCCTTGTGGGTTAGGTATATTAAACTTATTATCACAAGAGCTAAGCTTTCAATTATAAATCAATGATTAATGATGGTGAAAATAACAACCAAACCTACACAGTAGGTGTAAAGGGGTTGTAAAATCCCAATATAATATAAAACAGTTCAGGCATGGCATAAGTATTACGATACAATAATATTTTACAAAAATGTATTTAGCCCGGGTGAAAGCATAAGCACATGATTGCACGTGCACTTGCAACGAGTCTAAATAATGGGCTAAGTTATAACTTACATAGCAGGTAACTATTTATTGTAATATTTTGTAAATTAAATCTACACCAAGATATAACAAAATAATAATAATAATAACTAAAGACTGGAACAATACAAACAGACAGACAAACGGGTCCGATTCAATGTGGAAAATATTTTATGAAAGTAGATCCTGACAAATGAGAAGAGAAAAAAAAAACCCAAAACAAGAACTGCAGGTGTAGGCTAACAGTGTTGTACATATGTGCTGGTGAGGATTTTTTTAGAGTTGGATTTGAAAGATGGTACTGAACTACAAGATTTGATAGACTGGGAAGTGAGTTCCAATAAAGGGCTCCTTGAATACTAATTATATTATCAGCCAATTTGGTGTTGGACATTTTAACTTGGAAATCATTGGCTTGTCTAGTATGGTGATGGTGAATACTTTTGTTAGTTCTAAAAAACTCATTAATGGACAAATCTCTTGGGAGGAGATTGTGATGGTATTGGAACATAAATGTTAGTGTTAGTTGGTAGATAATTTGTGCGGTAACTATGTCTCACTAGTATAAACAGCAAGAGTTTCGGTGTATATACTGCGCCCAGAAAGTATCCTTTCACTTGAAAAAAAATCCTTTTAAAACCATATATTTGGGTAAATTTATTTTTTCAATTATTTTTGTCTATTGAAAAAATAAATTTACCCAAATATGGTTTAGTTTTAAAACTAGGATTTTCCAAGTGTAAGGATACTTTCTGGGCGCAGTATATACGGTATACTCAAAACACGGTATATTCGCTATACGCTCAGAATTTTGAACCAGCTTCTATTGTTATGCATAGTCGCGCTAAACTTCGATCGATACACCTTTTAGCTACACTCTTGTTCCGGCAGTTAACAGTCGCCAAGTATAAGAAGAAAAGTTTAAGATTTTTAAACAATTAATGTTCAAAGGCGTGATTTTGCGCTTAATCTGCAAAGTTTAACGTATGTTAAAAGACTGTTAAACTCGAGCGTATAAAGGTGGTTATTTTTGTTACGTTAAAAGGCGTTAAACTGTGTAATGTTTAGTGGAATTGTACTTTACCTGTTTAACGATACATCTCGCGCCACGGAATTTTAACCAATTATTGTTTAAAATGACAAAAGCAAATGGCGGCCACGAGTGAATGCTGGTCGTGCTGCTTATGGTATCCTGAAACTTCGTTCAAATAGGTAGGTTTGAGTCAATCAGGTTGCACCAAACTCGAGATTCGTTTGATAAGTTATGCATAGACATCATTGAGGATGGATATTGATGCGTTCATTTGCTAGATTTAACAACGTCATTGGGATTGACATTCTAGCGATACTGTACTGTACTGTTCTACGTGCACGGTACATGTATATCACCAATGTGTGTACCGCGATGTTCAGTTTTGGGCATACGCACAATAGCTTACAATGTAGACGAGATGCATTGAAGTATCGGTATGCTGGATACCGTATCGAGTGTGTGAATTTATACATATACATACATACACAATTCTTTTATAAAGCGCCGTTACATCTAGACCACAGCGCATAAACAAATTCAAAGCATAAATACAATATAACAAAACAAAGTGAGCAATAAAACAGTCAACTTTTTGGGAAGAGATGTGATTTCAATAATTTCTTAAAGACTGGTAATGAGTTTGCAGTACGAATGGTGATGGGTAAATTGTTCCACAGTCCAGGAGCAGCCAGAGAAAAAGCTTTATTTGCGGCAGAATGAAGAGATTTGGCATTGAACTTATGTATAGTAAGCCGTGTTGTATCTGAAGCAGAGCGAAGTCCAGTACGCGATTGATGGTAGGGTGTGAAAGAAGAAGCTAAATAACCTGGAGCATGTCCATTCAAGCATTTAAACACATACAGAAGTACTTTGAAATTAATGCGCTCTTTCACAGGGAGCCAGTGGAGTTGTTTTAAAAACGGAGTTGCGTGATCGAATTTTGATGAAAAAAAAATTAGTTTTGCACCCCAATTTTGAAGGCGCTGAAGTCTGTCGATATGGGTTGTGTTTGCTCCCAGCAAAAGAGCATTTCCGTAATCCAGTCTGGATAGAATAAGTGATCTTACAATACTACTGCAGGTGTCAAAATCCAAGAAACGTCTGATGCGAGTGATGTTACGCAAATGGTATGAAACAGAACTGGAAAGAGATGCTATTTGCGGAGCCATAGACATTACATCATCAAAGATGATGCCCAGATTTCGCACAGTTCCTGATGGTTTGATGATGTCATTTCCAACTTGCAACTGAATGTCCGGTAAAGAACGTTTAAAATGAGGCGAAAAAAAAAAAAAAATTCAGTCTTATCACTGTTCAGCTTCAGCATATTTTCAGTCATCCAGAGTTGTATTTCATCAATGCAGTTTTGAAGTGCAGAAAGAGTCAACTGAATAGATGCTAAATCTGAAGGTATGAAAGAACTATATATTTGAATATCGTCTGCGTAGACATGATAGCACAAATTGTTCTTATTGATGATCCTTCCAATAGGTATGGTATAAATTGTGAAACATTTTGGTCCAACGATCGACCCCTGTGGAAGTCCATAGCGCATATCATGAGGAACAGAGTGAACATTGTCAACCAAAACACAAGTTGTTCTGTTGCTGAAATACGATTTAAACCAGTCAAGCGCAGTTCCTGTTATGCCAATCTCACACTCTAATCTGTTGAAGAGGATATTGTAGTTCACAGTATCAAAGGCGGCACTTAGATCTAAAAGCACAAGGAACACGCCTTTCTGGTCATGAATCATGCCCATGATGTCATCTTTGACTTTCAGTAATGCGGTTTCGGTGCTCCGTGCAGAACAGTAGGCAGATTGAAACTCCTCGCCTAAATTATATTCAATCATATGATCAGTTACAATATTGATGACATGTTTTTCAATCAGTTTGGACATAAACTTGATATTAGCGACAGGGCGGTAATTCTTTAGCTCTTCGGGATTGAGCGACTGTTTTTTGATGAGAGGATTGATAATAGCATGTTTAAAAGTGTCCGGAAAAACTCCTGTTGAAAGAGACATGTTTATGATGTGGGTTATGACAGGTACATAAATAGACACATTTTCCTTAAGAAACCATGTAAGCACTGGATATAATACACAACCTTTTGTTGCAGTGCCATTAACAAGCTTTATAACATCTTCTTCAGACACTTGATTGAATTCGGTGAGTCTACATGTGACATTAACTCTATAGGTATCGCTACATACACTACTTTGCTGTTTATCAAGATCAGAGTATATAATAGAAATCTTGTCTTGATAATAAGTAGCAAAAGAATTACTTAAAGTATTTGCACACTCATATGCAGGTAACACTTTGCTTGAATTATTCAACAGACCATTAACAATCTTATATACAGATTTAGAGTCATGAGCAGAATTAAGTTTCTCAGAAATATGCTGTTTCTTTGCCCTATCAATCAACTTATTAACCTCTTTATTCTGTTCAATATACATGTCGTGATGCACTTCCAAACATGTCTTACGCCATTTCTTTTCGCAAGTACGGCGAATTCTACGAGCACTATGAATGTCCGAATTATACCAGGGCTGTCTTAATCTGGTACTGCGCGTTTTCTTTGAGACAGGGGCATAAAGGTCCAAGGATTTTATAATAGACTCTTCAAATGCCACAGATAAATAGTCAACATTGTCATCACGAGTAAGTATATCAACAAAACATGAATTTAGATCCTTCTGGAAATTGATGGTATCAATGTTACGGAAATTTCGTGTAACAGACACATTTTGCTGTTCGCTTGGTTTTTGCAATGAGAGCTTACAATGAACCATATGATGGTCAGAAAGCCTGACGCCAACAGAACACTCCTTTATGAGATTCTCTTCTGGACGAGCAATAACCAAATCAATTGTGTTGCCACTGATGTGAGTAGGCCCTTCGGCATATTGATGAAAACCAGTACTTTCGAGAATTTCAAGGAACCTGGCGACCTCAGACTTTTCAGGGCGGTTACAATGAATGTTATAATCACCTAGCATGATGATCTTACCAGCTAAGGAGTTTACACACATAACAAAGATCTCAAAGTCAACCAGAAAGTTTGCAGTTTTCAATTGATTTTCCTTGGACGGAGGAGGTCTATAAATGAGTACATAATAGATTTTACGTTCATTATTAGAAATAATGGAGTACTCAAAATTGACAGTTTTGAAATCAAACGGTATTATCTGAAACTTCAGAGGGGACCTGTAAATGATACCAAGCCCCCCACACTTGTTATAATCACGAGGAATGTTGATAAAGTTATAACCTGGAGGACAAAACTCTCCAATTTTTCTAATTCACTCAACCACGTTTCAGTGAGAAACAAAGCGTCAATGTTATTATCCAACACATAGTCTGAACAGGTAGTAGTCTTGTTACCGACAGATCGTGCATTCCATTGACAGACACTAAGAGAATTTGAGTTTGTGAGAACATCTGTGGGTTGCGGACATGCAGTACTTGAAACGCTTGATCTTCTACGCTGTTTACGTACTCCTGCCCTAACACCTCTATGAGTAGGGGCCTTAGCCTGTATACCTAACGATCTAATGTTTAACCATGTATTTAATGGTACCGACGCATTTTCAGAGTTCGCATTTAACAATTCAGCTGTACTATACACAGTATGTGTAGGCCTATTTCTATCATCCAATAACACCAAATTAGTTTCATCTGGACCTGGATTTAGTTCAATGTCCCCGGCTACTAAAAGCTGTGACTGGAAAGTAGATACAGAGTTAGGATAGTATACCATACGAGTAGTCCGAATAATCAGACCCAGAACAAAATATTAATTTCTGACATGATCGTGCCATACGAGTACCAAGGTACTTCAGAAACACTGGTTTACCGTTACTAGATGTAGTACCAACAGTGGGCCTATGGTATTGATAGGCCACTCCATTATGTTTATGTACAGTACTTGTATACCACAAACCTATGATAACCAAGGCAAGTAAGATGCAGTGCTTTATTGATCCCATTGTGAAATTATTGTAGTAGATATTGATCCAATCAAAGTGCTGTGTGCTGACTAGAGTATCCACATAGGCAGGAATCACTAAACTAAAAACTGCAAGATCATCCAATATTCCACCAGATAGCAAGGTAGCAGACAAAAACTCAGCCAGATATTGTCACTGATGTAATAGCAACATGTTGTCAAAAGTTGGAACCAATATTCCAGTTAAAAACAGATGAAAACAGAAATTTAACTGGAGCAATGAATTTGCTGTGGCAGCCTGTTAGGCGCACACCTTTTCTCTAGCGTTGATGTATTGTATTTTAGCATTGTATCGTAATGCATGCGAGAGAGAAAGGCTTACTAGATTTTAATTTTTTACTCGGATACATTGCCCGGATACATAGCGGGTTGAACTGATAAAAAAAAACTTTATGCATGAAATTGTATTTTTGAACGAATCTCACAGTTGACCAAGATCTGATGACTTCAAATCTATCATGAATTATGTTTCAGTATAAAATTTAAAAAAAGAAAAGAAAGAAAGTCCCAATCATAATTAAATCCAATACAACCATTGATTAAGCAGTTGTATTTCTTAAACAATCCTTAGATAAAATAGAACATATAAATCATTATCTGTTTAGAGTTATTAAGCAAATATTGATTAAAAGATCTTAAACAACCTAGTTGGTTAAGCACTTAAACTTGAAGCTGGTTAAAGTGGTATATGCATTTATTGGTTAAAAGTTTTAACCAACTATTGATTTGAGCCTTAAGCAACAAGAAAATTAAGGGCCCTTAACCAATATTTCGACGAGAGCACCACGTAACTAACACGAGTTTAAGATTGATTAAGATTGTTTAAGACTTTTTTAATTGGCGAAATAAGAGTGTATGAAATTAATTGGCGAAATAAGAGTGTATGAAATTATACAGAAGTCATCATTCCCCGCATCATGGATTCGGATCTACGAATCAATACTTTCTCGTGTATTCTCCTTAACTGAATCCACACTTTTACTGTAGCGTATACGCGAACGCGAGCGAGACTACGCGTTACGCGAGAGCGCGTAAAATTCGTCATGCCTGGAACCTTTGTGGGTATGCAAGCTTACAAGTTGAATTCAGTATTTTCAGATAGCGGCTAAATTTTGCCGTTTTATTCTGCAGTTTTCTTGCTGATATTAACAGTGAAATCATCGAAGTTTTTGTAAGACTTGGTGACAATGATTAACTGACATTTCCTCGCAAAATAATCGTGAATTATACGATCTTTAGCTTCTTTTCGTCGTCCGGCGCGTCTGCGTGGTTTACTTCGCTCGGGCAGCTAAAGCTGCCCTCGCGAAGTAAACCACGCAGACGACGCGGCCGCATCGTTGTTAAACGGTGATGAACAACGGTGAAACATGATTGAATCCCTAAATAACCAGCAGAAATAATCAACATTTCTATTGTGGCTTGCAAAATCATCCATCCATGGGTACATTCGCGAGTTGATTTTGACCAAATTAGTAGTCGGAATTGAAAAATGATGCAATCAAAACCGGAATTCTGACAAAACTATGTTATATAGCTCACGGTGATGTGTGTTATTTTAATAAAGTTGGGGGAAAATCCTTCATTAGCGAACTATATATATTACTTTGAAAAGCTAAAATGTTGATCAAAAATAAAGCTCGCGGGCCAAGTTGAAGCCTATCAAAATCGAAAATCTTACACTAATTGACTAAATTTCACGCCTCGTCTAAATTTAAAACTAGGATTTGAAATTAATAGTATCAAACATTATAGTTTTTCCTGACATTTACTGAATAATTAAAATTATTGCTTTTCATTTGGTGAGAAAATTGAGTTTACAATGAAAAGGTGTAACTCAAAATTTTCCTCATTTCAACACCAAATTCGATCGTTTGTATTGCCTCGTTAAATGACCGTGAGCCTTGTACAACAATAGCCATTTTTAAGTAAATGAGCAGTAACATGAGTCAATGAGCAGTCAAAATAATCCAATGAGCAGGGAAATGTAGCGCATTTTGACCATAAATACATGGTATTTCCATTTCGCGCACCTGTCTGGAGTATTGTTTTTATAAACAAATGGGGCCGTGTGTCCTGAACTCGCCACCCTTAGCCTTACATCACAAATATTATGAATTTTTATACCAATCGAGTTTATAATTAGATTATCGCCACAATTATCAACCCTAAACTAGCAAAAGTACACATTTTTCACAATTCACATATATACATTTCAACTCACTATACAGGGTAACCGTCAAGTTATACAGGGTGGAATCAAAAAGATTCGGATAAAAAAATGGATTACTTAATGCATTGCTTATTACCAACTTGCAGTAATAAACTGGACTGGAAGTAAACAACATTCATTTGGTTAGAGGATATGGGGAGCCTACTGACTTTGGAAGAAACCAAAATCACAATTGTTTAGTAATCTCGGAATACAGGGTGTCCCAAAGTATGTTAGAATTTTTTTTACAATTCAACATATTTAGAACTGAAACATTTTGCCCTTAACCCATACAGAAAAAATAAGTCCATATTTAGATTCCTCATTAAATTTCCCTTCAGAAAATCTATACTTCGACTATGATAGGATAAGTAATTAATATTTCACAGTAACTTTTAGATTTTGAAGACATCCGCATTACTCACTACAGTGTTTAATATGAAAACGGGTAGTTTTGTATGGAAAAGACTAAACCAATCATAAATGATTAAAAACTATTAGTGGAATTGTTTAGCTGTAAGGTCATGAGTCTTTTAGATGCTTAATAGAGTCAAAATCCAATTTACATCCTTTACAGAAGTAGATTGTTCTTTGTGTGTACCACATCCCCACCTCCACATCCCCACCTCCGCCACCCTGCCCATTCTGAATTCTATGAAGCACAGTGTCAGTATTACAAAGGCGGAAGAATTTCTTTTTACAGGGTTGAAAGTGCATTTTATATAGCAATAAAATGAGACCACAAGCATGACAATAACTTCTTGCTTGGCAGAGATATCATCATTTAATTTGAGTCGACTTTAAAAAAACGTAACATCGCCACATTTTTGGGTGTCGAATTCAAGACGCACGACCATGGGTATTTTGATCCGTATTTAGGCGGAATTGCGCTAAATATTGCACCAGGTTGACAAGTAACGTATTACCTTTATAACAAATATACTTAGTGTATGTAAATTATAATATATTCTTTAAATACATTTATTCAAATTAAGATGCATTGTCTACTATTTAATTACACTAAATAACAGTACAATCGTTGATTATTTAGCAATTAAAGACACTCCATATATGGAGACATATCTTTTAGATGCAACTGACTTTCATGGCGCCTCGTTGAAATTCAAAATTCGCTCTAACACTCTCCCGTTAGACAGTAAAATTTGTAAATGGACACCGGACAATGATGGTATTTGTAAATTATGTAATATTGATCGCGAGGATGTAAAACACTTCCTTTTTACATGTCACTCACTTAACACAATCAGGGCGGATGAATACAGTAAACTTGAGAAAGAGCTAATCAATTTAAATGGTATGGATATTTGGGAATTATTCATCTCTGGTAACTTAGACGTTAAGTATAATATGACCCTTGGAAGTGTAAAATTGTTTGATAATATAAGTAAGGCAGAAGATTTCTATCACACCTTTGATAAATTATGTAAATCCTTCGTAAAAAGAAAGGAAGGAAGGCAAGATCCGAATTGAGTTTGAACGTTACTGATATTTAATATATGTGTTTGTATGTGATAAATTCTGCGTTGCTAGCTAAACTGTATAATTGAATATATTTATATTTTGTTTTATTTTCCTGTTTACAACCCATTTCAAGTCAACTTGGGTTGAGACAGGCAATTACTTTTGCTTTTATTTTTACATATGTTATAATTTTGCATGTATATTCCATTGTGTTTAAATTCGTTTCTATGTATATTGTTTTGAACGCACCGCTGGTTAGGCGTGTGCCACTGATATAAAAGTGTATGTTCCAATAAATAAATAAATAAATAGGCCTTCATTGTACATCAAATTAAATTTCCTGTTCTGTATTCTGATATGTTGTACCGAGCACACTGTGAAATGTAGTGCTACTTCTAATATTGATCGCTCAGCGGGAATTACGTTGCCAGTGGATATTTTCAAAAGTAACAAATTATATTCAAAATGTTTTTTGTTTTTTATTTCCTCTATTTTATTCGCAATCTACGTTTAAAAGAGCCAAAAAATAAGTCCAAACGTGTTAATATTGTTAACTAAAACCAAACAAAAACAGTACCAACTGAACAGCAGGTGAGCAGCGGGGTGGATCTTGAGATGGTCAGACACCCCAATTAGAGCTATTGTTATCAAGTGTCTTTAATTGCTAACTAATCAACGAGTGAGGATTTAGTTTGAGCGTCCTCTTTCCATTTGTTATTAAAGATGTTATAAATACTACATTTAATCGAATTCACCCAATGTGGATTACGAGGAGGTTTTCCGACCTTTGCGCAGGCGATGACTATATTTTGGACACTATTTAAGAATTTGTAACGCAGCTTGTTAGGCTCGGTGTTTAAGCTCATCATCGTGTTCAAAAGCAATTTTGGCCAGCGATGAGATTCCAAATCAATAACACGAGCAAAATATTTTACTCTGAAAGAATTTTGAATCGTGGAAATAGGGACCCATCCCAAATCGCCATATAGCGCTGCACGCGGTGTATTGCGGGGGGCTTTGAGAATGTGACGCGCCATCTGAAGCTGAAGATTTTCAATCTTATCAATATCGGATTGACTACTGGGAATCCACACTGCGCTAGCATAATTAATTGATGGGAGCGCTATTGTTCTCCATAATATATCACCATAATAAACACGATTAAAATTGTCGAAATTATCTATTACAGACTTGATATATGCAATAATTCTATTACCTTTTTGAACGTGACCATGATCTGAGAGATTACGAGATATGGTAACACCTAGATACTTATAAGAGTCCACTTCTGAAATGAATTTATCGCCTAATTTCCACAACTTATTCGCATCAGTGCGTTGGCCTATTATTAATACATTAGATTTGTCATACTTAAAGCTTAGTTTCCATTCATCGGCAAATGCTGCTGCTAAACTTAACATTCTGTTCAACTCGTGTTCATTGTCGGCTAATAACACTACATCGTCGGCCCAGAAAAGGCTACCGACACATACGTTATTAATCCTTACACCAATTTCATGCTTTTTAAGCAATTTAGTGAATTCATGTATGAAAATACAAAATAATACAGGTGACAATACACAGCCTTGTTTAACACCTTCAGACACTTCGAAAAAATCAGTTTCAATATTACCAAACTTAACTTGAGCTTGAACATTGTCATAAAGTGCATCAATTAATCTCCACATTCGTCCCCTTAACCCCGAGTTCCAGGCTGCCAAAAGTAGACCCTCCCTCCACACCGTATCAAATGCTTTACGGAAATCTAAAAATGCCATGAATGTTTTCTTCCCCTCCGCCGAACGACATGCGGCAATGCTTTTAAGTGCGAATATGTGATCATCACATCTATGGTCAGGGCGGAATCCTCCTTGAACTTCCGAAAGCGTATTTGAATTTTCTAAAAATTTTGAAATGCTCATCGCAATAAGAACTGCAATAATCCTATTGAAAACTTTTGAAACGCACGAAGTGAGTGAAATACCTCTGTAATTATTCAAATCTTTACGATCACCCTTCTTGAAAATAGGAACGATTATCCCACGATTCCATTCTTTAGGAGTTTTTTCAAGATCAATAAACTTCTTAAACATTACTAATATACTTCTATGCATATAATCTGCACCATTTTTAAGAAGTTCATTTGTAATTCCATCTAAACCTGGAGATTTGTTATTCTTTGCAATGCTCAGTGCCTCTAAAACAATATTCATATTAATATCAATATCGTGCAAGCAAGTACCATCATTTACATTAACATTTGAATTACACCTAATGGAATTAACCATTGTATTTACCATATTTACTCTATTTGTACACTCTTTGTTTCCATCTTCATTAATATTCATGTACATCTTGCCTAAAGTGCGCCAATATTGGAGAATAGTTTGATTCATTTTTAATTTATCATAAATTATTTCACCCGATTGAGACGACTTTATACAGTGAACAGCAGACTTATTTTTACTGTTATCATTACTCTTAAGAATCTTCTAAAAGTCTTTACAAGCAGGTCCACCTTTCTTTGCAATATCGACAGACCTATTGACACTCATTTGAGTGATTTTACTCTTAACAAGATTTTTAACATGGAGACGTTTGTCTTGATAGGATTTCCATAAATTATTACCTTCTTCCCTATTGTTACATTGATCGTGTTGATCACTTTTTACCCACTTCCTGTGCTCCCTTGCTGCGTTTCTACGATCGTTTATAGCCGAATCAATGTCATTATCAAACCATGAATTGCATTTCCCCTTAATCTCTTTAGTCCCTAATCCCTCAGACGCAGCCGCCAAAACTTTGCTTTTCCATGAATCCCATATGACATCAGGATCGTCTAAGGAATCAATATCCCATTCACAGAAATTCAACCGCAAATTGTTTTGATAAGCTGTATAGTCAGTGTCTTTTTGGATATTCCAGATAATTTTGTTGTCTTTGTTACACCTTTTATCATTACCCTTTTTAATGTTTAATGTCAGCAAAAGAACATTATGATCACTACCTAAACCATAATTACGGTCTTCATCAACAATCATTTTACAAACTCTTTCTTCGAAGTTATCAGAACATAGCATATAATCAATAGTACTCTTAAGATTACCTCTAAACCAAGTTATTTTACCATGACATTTCTTGGAGCAATTTAAAATTTCTAAATTTGAGTCATCACGAAAATTAAGAAGTCTTTTACCATTGCTATTTAATACTGGGTCACCAAAAGGAATTTCCGAACCAATTCTGGCGTTCAAGTCGCCCATAATTAATACACATGGATCGTCTTCTTGATCTTCAATACGCATTACCTCTGAAAGTAGTTGACCATATAATTCATCGGTCGTGTCTGCGTCAACACCTTCAACAGGAAAATAAGCTACAGCTATGTACATCGGTTTATCCTTATCGAAACATAATTTTACCCATAATCTTTCATACACATCAGAGGATGAGTTAAAAAACATCATCATCAATAATACATACTGAATCAGAAATTAAAAGGCCTATACCTCCTCCTCCGCCTATTATTTACGACACATAAGCATGTTTGGGTTTTTTGTAGCTATTTTCCATGTAGATTTCGATTATGATAATGAAAACACGCAAAATTCCATATTTTTGTTTAGTTTGTTAAACTATTTCATACACGCACTGAAAATAGCCCATTGTCGATTGCAAACATAGATAGGCCCTCGTGGTCACGATCAATAGCACTGCTCCCCGGGAGCTGGTTTTGCAGCCACTTGATAACAATAGCTCTAATTGGGGTATATGACCATCTCAAGTGGCTATTATGTCGTATAACATGAACTCGATGTCAAGCTAGGGGATTCGAGGCCTTCCAGCCACTACCCATACCAATATCAACAAACACAAATTTTGAGGATTCCTCGAAAAATATAAGGGATTTCTCCAAAGGGATTCGAAAGGGGTTTCCCTTTCACAAAAGGGATTTGTTTGGACGCTTCGCCTAAGTGTCTACCCCTTGTAAAGCTGCAAACAAGATTTAAGATAAATAGCGCCATCAGTGTTTAACTTTGCCTAAAAACGCTGCGCTAGTCCGAATCTGGAAAACACTCCTTCAGTCCGATACTGCGCTAATCCGAATCTAAAAAACACTGCGTTAGTCCGAAACTGATTACGATAATCTGAATTTGAAAAACACAGCACTAGTCCGAATCTAAAAGTCCGAATTTGGGAAAACACTGCGCTAGTCAAATAACGCAACGTTTTTCAAATTCGGACTAGCGCAGTGTTTTTTATACATTACTAATTATCTGTCAATCAGCTTCAGGCTACACTGTCGCACTTTATGTGTCCTTCTTCAGAATATCTCTCTTCAGAAGTGCAGAGTGAAAATAGTCCAGGCAAACTAATTGATTTTTTAGGTAAAGGTCAAACAAATTGCAACAGAATTTTTTTCACCACAATGCATTTCTATAATGTCCCTAGAATGACATACTAAAAGTCCCTAAATATCCAAGTGGTGGAAATATGCCTAATTTGCATAAATCCAAAATGGCCGCCAATTCACAGATTTTTCACTTTATTTTGAATTTAATGCTCATCTTGTATAACTTTTCAGGTATTTTAGATGCTTAAAATGCTTATTCCAGAATGGATAATCAATACATGTTTCAAAAGTTTGCCTAACGTCTCAATATGGGTGCCTTAATTTGCATAAATCCAAAATGGCCGCCAATTTTGGGACATTTTATGTTGATTTGGTCATCATTCCCAGTTTACACAACGTTTGTGGTAATTTAGATACCTGATGTGCACATTTTAGGATTAGTAATTTCTATGTATGTTTCACAAGTGTGCACCATGCCTTAATATGTGTACCCTAATTTGCATAAATCCATAATGGCCGCCATTTGTTGCAATTTTTGAACTTATTTAGTCATAATTCTCATTATGTATTTTTTGGAGAGATTCTTAAAGCCTAAAATGTATGTTTCAGGATGGATAATCTTTAAAATATATGTACTCCAAAATGTTTCATATGCCATAATCTGTGTGCCTTTATTACAAATGGCGGTCAGTTACGGACTTGTCATATTGACAATACCCTGATCCCGGGGGGGGCACTCAAGTTTTTTTTTTGGTAGGGGTGTGCCACCGCCAGTTTCGAACTTGAGGTCTAAGGAACTGATCGGCAGGTCAAAAGGGGGTCTAGGGAACTGATCGGCCGGTCAAAAAGTGGGGTCTTGGGAACTGTTTGACCGGCCAAAAGGGGGGGTCTTGGGAACTGATCAGCTGCCAAAATCTGAAAAATCTCGGCAACTAAACCATGCAGGCCAAACCAGGGTTTAATTTTGTTGCGTTTTTGCCACAGATTTTTGAAGGAATCGATTTCACTTTGAATTGTGCATTAAATTATTAAATCAGAAGCCTCATTACGATGAAAAATCTCAGCAAAGCAAAACAGCATTCGAATCAAAATTAGGCCTACTAGACCCTGCAGACCTACAATCTATGCTATTAGCCTACTGATAATTATAGCAGCAGCTAGCAGTATTACATAAAAGCCCTCCATAAAAACAAACTCACAAGAATATTTTTTTCGGTGCCGAAAAGAAAAACATTTTGACTACATTGAACTGCATGAGATGATTGTGTGAAGTGTGCAGAATTTGACACCATTCCACTAGACCAGTAGATCGTAAATTACCTTTTAATTCACTGTTATGGCCAGCTGCAAAGATGTGCACACAATTATTTGAGGTACTTTTCCTCATATTTGGCAATTTTATTCCCAAAAGAGATCTCAAAATCATTTATTTCTAGCAAAATGTTCATCAGCTGAAGGCATCGGCACTCAGCAGTGCAGTGCTGTTTATAACAACAAACCAGTGTTGCCACTACTAAAGGAGCCCAAAATTCCGCCCAAAGTTCACCTTATTCCTAATACAATGTGTTTCAATGGGGAAGAAATTTATGGAAAATTCCCTTTGAAGTTTTTGGGCTCGCAAAAAAGTAGCTTTTGGGCTTGAAATAGTAGGACAGAACACACGCCTGTCAAGATGCCAATGAGAGCGGAAATCGATGATCTGAGGGTCTGTGGAACGGCTAGAAAATTTCGGGGCTTCAGAGCGGGCAATCAATGAATTCAGAGGGTCTAAGGAACGGCTAGCGGCTCTGAAAAAGGGGGTCGTCGCCGCGGCACATACCCGTATAGCTGGGAAATGTGAGTGCCCCCCCGGGACCCTGATTTGTTAATACAAAATGACAAAACCATGGCTATCATCCAGATTGGCTTTAAAAAGTTTTGTTGTATTCCTCAATATGACAATCTTAGAATAAGCACTTATGTGGCAAAGTCATCTTCAGTAGCATCAATTTTAATGTCTGGTGGTGGCGAGCTGGTACAGCAAGTGCCACGGCACATAGTGAAGGCTGTTGAACAAGATAGACCATACTTTCGGCATGTTCAGTTTTGTTTTCGCAGTCTTTCTTACACCCACATCTGATGATCTCAAGCAATGATTGTGGTGTTGGCGCTTACTCAGTATGTAATGGAAGGTATTGGCGATCAACAATCTGCCAGTCCAATCTTCTGGAAGCAAATTGTTTGCCTAACCCTTCCACTCTAGTATTTGATAGTAGACATACAGACTGTGGTACTTTGCGGCAGGCGAATGTTGGTGGTAATGTCAATGCTTCTACAACTTAGCGAGGTGCTAGTTGAGACTTTCACACAAAATTTCCTGTATCTCAGGGTATCTAGCTCCTCTGTTGATTCGCCATTGTGCAAGCTGACCAGTACAGTGCCTTCTCTCTACCTCTGATAATGTCCTCTTTAAGATGTTCTTCTGTTTGATTGAATACCTCGACATTTTCATAAAAGCTGGCATTCCTTTTAATCCTCGAGGGCTATACCCTTCCAAATTCCAAATAGACGGAATGTGGTGTCACAGCCAAGTACAGCATGGATTAAAAGAATGTGTTCACACAAGCTATTTCACAAATTAACCTTCAACGTTTTGACGTTCCACTTTCTATTCTTCTTTGAGTTTTGCTTTGGCTCTGGTGCAAAGTTGATGTTATGTGCATTCAGTTCAGCATAGTAGGATGAAGAGGTCAGTGTCATCACCAACAAGAACAGTATCAATAGGACTTGCAGACTCTTCTGCTGTAGTGACTCAGGACGTCGCATTGTGTTGTGCATTAAATGTAATACAACCAGTCATTTCCAGCTTGTCACTGAGGAGGTTGATGAAACATTGCTTGTTAACTTCGATGCAAGGAATTCCTCTTTCTTGGAATTGATAATCATATCACCTGTAAAGTAAATCCTGGACAAGGTCCTGATCGTCTGAGATTTGTGGCATCCTTGGTGGTGGGACCATCTTCATATCCATCAAAAACTATGGTTGGATTTCCAGTTACATAATAATCAACATAGAACTGTCAAATGTTGCTCTAAGTCGTTCGGGGCCATGGAAGATGGTGCAGTAGTGCACCACCGTCCAAAATGTAGTGCACATTTTCATCAGGCTCTGACTGATTACACTTTGACATCTTCAATAGGTGCATCTGCTAGGGCTGCTTTAGTCACTTCCAGGAGAAAGCTTGATGAATCAAACAGTGCAGTTGGATTACTGCACAACTCCTAGCTGAAGACTGATGATAGATCGAAAATCCCTGCTCACTGCCCACATTAACAGTTCTGTCTGAGTGTCATTTCATTTGCAATGTTGTGCAGGTTATATAGGTCTGGATTGAATGGACATCGCTCTTTGAGGTAGCCCAATAACTCTAATGTGTCGTTTACATCCCTACTCTATCTTGCTCTTCCACTTCCTCTGCTCAGCCCTCCACTTGTCTTTACACTCCTCATAAGGACCTGCTCAATGATGAGATCTGTGAACAACTTTGCCCAGTAGCGACCACCTTTTCACACTACATGGTTCCCAAAGACTGCGCAAACAAAAACTGAACATGCCGAAAGTATGGCCTCCCTTGTTCAGCAGCCTGCACTGAGTGCCCTGGCCCTTTTTGTACCAGCTCGTCACCACCAGACATTGAAATTGATGCTACTGAACATGACTTTGCCACATAAGTGCTTATTACAAGATTGTAATATTGAGGATTACAACCAAACTGTACCCCAATCTGGATGGAAGCCAATGGTTCTGTGTGATATTTTGTACTATACTTTTTATAATCAGTATGTGACCATCGGCTGCCAGCCCGGCCTCCTCTCCAGGTGTATGAAAAATCCATTATAAAGCATGTAACCGACTTCAGATGCCTGGGCTCCATGGTGGGGTTCGGTGCTGGTGGCCTGGGGTTTGCTTGGACAGCTTTCTGGAATTTGGAGCAACTGTGGAGGGGTCCTGCCATCCCGGTTTCCCCCGGAGTTGAACTGCTTCACACAATGCGTCACAGTTTTACTGTGTGGCTGTGGGTCGTGGGTTGTCTCTGGGGATGTGGAAGGTGGGGTCAACTCATTTGGCACACCCTGTTGCCGTGTTGTGCTAGACATTTGGAGAGTGGACGGAGTGCCAGATTCTGTCATCTGCAGTCTTGGAGGGACGGCGTCGCTTGTTGAGAGGGCAGGGACTCGTCGGTTGAGGTTAATGGACCATGTGCTCCGCTTGCCTGATGGTAAGCCAGTGGGGGAGTATGCATTGTGTGTCCCAACTCATGGCAAGAGGAAACCCGAACGGCAACAAACCTTGTTCTGGAAATACATCCAGTGTCTTTTGAGGGATATGGACAACATGTTGAGTCAAGGTCAACTATCAGCAATGGCTCAAGACCGATGTAGCTGGAGGAAACTTGTAGTCGCCTGCTCCGCAGCTAAAGGATGATGATGATGATGAATCAGTATGAGAAGTCCGCAACTGGCCGCTATTTGTAATTAGGCACACAGATTATGGCATATGAAACATTTGAGATACATATTTTGAGATTACCCATCCTGAAACAGGCATTTTAGGCATACAAAATAACTCCTAAAGTTACGTAATATGAGAATTATGAAAAAATAAGTCCCAAAATGATGGATTTATGCAAATTAGGGCATACATATTAGGCACGTTGCACACTTGTGAAACATACATAGAAATTACTGATCATAAAATGTGCATTTTAGGTATTTAAATTACCACAAACGTTGTGTAGTGTAGACTGGGAATGAAGACCAAATCAATATAAAATGTCCCAAAATTGGCGGCCATTTTGGATTTATGCAAATTAGGGCACACATATTAAGGCGACACGTTGCACACTTGTGAAACATACATAGAAATTGCCAATTCTAAAATGTGCATTTTAGGTATTTAAATTACCACAAACGTTGCGTAGTGTAGACTGGGAATGATGACCAAATCAATATAAAATGTCCCAAAATTGGCAGCCATTTTGGATTTATGCAAATTAGGGCACACATATTAAGGCACGTTGCACACTTGCTAAACATACATAGAAATTACCGATCCTAAAATGTGCATTTTAGGTATTTAAATTACCACAAACGTTGTGTAGATTGGGAATGATGACCAAATCAATATAAAATGTCCCAAAATTAGCGGCCATTTTGGATTTATGCAAATTAAGGCACCCATATTGAGACATTTGGCACACTTGTGAAACATGTATTGATTATACATTCTGGAATAAGCATTTTAGGCATCTTAAGTACCTGAAAAGTTGTATAAGATGAGTGTTAAATTCAAAATAAAGTGAAAAATCTTTGAATTGGCGGCCATTTTGGATTTATGCAAATTAGGCATATTTCCACCACTTGGATATTTAGGGACTTTTAGTATGTCATTCTAGGGACATTATAGAAATGCATTGTGGTAAAAAAAATTCTGTTGCAATTTGTTTGAGGTCAACCATTAATTTGCCTGGACTAAAAAGAGAGAGGAGAGAGAGGCTGAAATACACTGTACATATCTGCATCTTCCTCTCTTGCTTCCAAGAGAGGAGGCTTCTCGATAACACCCGCTGAGGTCTGAGGTTGTATCCCCCCCTCTATGAGTTGTCTGTACCGGTAGTTGAGATCCTTATCAAAATCACAATTATTTGAGAGCCCTTTCTTAAATCTATATGAGTCTATCAAAGCTTCGCTCCTGGGCAATCCATATAACCACTGGGTAAGTTTTTTGCCTAGAAACTTATCACTTATACTTATTACCACCCCTTGTACTGCCATCGACGCGAGTCCTCCAGTTAATGCTACCCAAACACCGGGCCCTATGCCCGGCCCTAAAGTGGCAAGTTGGGTAACGGCTGTGCAAGTGGCGACACCGGCAAAAATACCGATACCACGACTAATCAAAATCTCCACACACCTTTTGTCCGGGATTTCATTCTTCCACCAGCTCTTTATGGTTTTGATAGCATCGATATCTAGGACAGTGGGAACAAAAGCGAACTCGACCACTGGCCCAATAGCCTTCGCTGCTTGTAGGCCTACACGTTTTTGTGGTATCTGAAAAATACAACATAGTTATACAGCACTATAAAAGGCGTGTTGGATGAGGAGAACATACCCTTATTTGGACACTCAGTTGTTGACGGAGTCACGACTAAGCATTGTATTTGATAGATTTCTGTTTTGATTCTGTCAATATGTTTTATCTGTCACAAACAACATAGTAGAATAACGCCACGTACACACTTGCATTGTTACTACCACGTGCCTTTGGGGTGTTCACCGATTTGGGGTAGAAGGCCATTAAGGGGTCATTTCTGGTCCGAGACGAAATACCTTCAAGATGCTTTTTCAGGCAAAGGCAATATAGCAGGATGACGACAGTTGCAGATATGCATAGCTATGAGCCAGTTTGTATAGGATGTTCTCACAAAATTGGGATCGGGGGTAATCTAGGTGTCATTTCAGGTTTTTTAGTGAATAATTTGGTTGAAAAGGCACATTCAATCAGTGTTTTCTGCAAGCAATTTTTAGGTGATGGTTAATATATTTGTAAAATTGAATGTTTTCAAGGTCGTGGCAGACTAACAGCGCAGGCTCTCATGTTCAAACGCTGCAATAAATGAATGGGATATACACCAGGCACAAAAAGAAACTCGTCAGTTATATTCATCCTTGCTGTTCAATAACTTGATAATTGTGGATTATCTGAAATAAACATTTGTTAATTGGACTTTTCTTTCTCATTTGACACCCTGTTCGTGAACATTGAGCAAGAATTAACCAAGATATGCGCCTCCAAACTCTCAAACCCCAAAATGAAAAGTTGCAATTTTAACGATTCAATTGTGCCTGTTACTCTGTGTGCTTTATTGATTGGCCCGTGGTGCTTGTGTACAATACAACGATGCGTTCCCATTGAAAACCGTTGAAAATGCAACTTTTCTTTTTGGGGTTTGAGGATTTGGAGGCGTATATCTTGGTCAATTCTTGTTCGTTTTTCACGAACAGGGTGTCAAATGAGAAAGCAAAGTCCAATTAACAAAATGTATATTTGAGAATAATCTAAAATTATCAAGTTATTGAACAACAAGGATGAATACAACTGACGAGTTTCTTTTTGTGCCTGGTGTATATCAGTGATGTTTGTGTGTTTTGATATCAAAGTTCAGGCAGTTATGTGTCTTGTTGCCTAAAATAGTTTATGTCTAGTCTGTTATAGTAAGTTTACGACGTCCATTGGGATGCTGTATGGATTCCCAGCAAACACAAAACATTTTCGACATCATTCGCAAAAGGTTAGAAAAAGTTGCCAGAAAAGTGACGTAACTTGGTCCGGAGTAGCGCGGGATAGTATGACCAGAGGGTCTTGACCTGATTACATTTTCAGCGCAAAATATACTAATTAAGTACCTTTATAAGTATAATTTGTATAAATTGTGCGTATTTTATGCGTATCAAGCAAACAGCCTTGTGAACAGATTATCGTATGGGGGGTACAGTGACGTAACTTGGTGTGCGTATCCCCGGGGCGTATCGAGGCCAAAGGTTCTCGACCTGATTACAAAAAATGGGCTTATTGTCCCATTTCTTTCAGTTTTTGTCAGAGGGGCACGTTTCTTTTTCATTTTAGTTAGGGGCCATCAACTCCCCCCGCGCTGGATACTTGACCTATGGAAAGTTAACAAGATCTGCATATGGCCTCTCCTATGCAAAGTAAAAAGATATGTGCATGGCCCCCCTTGTAGAAACAGTGAACAAGTTCTATGTATGACCCCTCCTATGGAAAGTGAACAAGATCTATGAATGGCCCCACCTGACCCCTAACTCATGCTTTATTGCCGTTATAGGTTAAAACATGAGAGGCATTGATGAAAAACAGAACAACGTACAAGCCTAGTGCCCGGTCTCTCTCTCGCTCTCTGAGTCAGATGGCGCAGGATTGCACTGCTGTTGTCTTCGTTTGTCCAAGATGTTGATGGACGTCCCGATTCTACTTCTCAACTCCACCATCCAATGTGACCAAAGTAGTGCAATTTCCTCTCAATGATGGACTTTCTGATGTTTGATGGCATGTAAAGCTGGGTCATTTTAAAGAAAAGTTGAACAATGATGGCACTATTTATCTAAAATCTTGTTTGCATCTTTACAAGGGGTAGACACTTGTAAAATGATATTAGAACATCAGCAAACAGACTAACAAATGATAGGGGAATTTTCAAAAAACTTTTTATCATGAAATGTAAGGTAGAACTCATATTATTTGGATAATTTAAATTTAGAATATGTAAATAACGCCCTTAATTTGCACAGAAATACACAATTTATAGAATTAAAAGTACTACAAAAAGCAGAAAAAGATGAATAATTTGCTGTAGAAACGAAAATCTATGTTAAAAATTGCTACAAAATATATGTGTACAGTTTATTAGTGTGATAGCTGTTGGTATTATTCAGGTCTAGAACTGAACATTATAATAATGTTTTGTTAGAAATATTAATAAATGATCACATCAAACAACCGTGCAAAGTCACCTGGCATTGATGAAGTACCAGCAGAGCTATGGAAAGCAACAGGCAAGGAAGGTGTTGACATAATGTGTCATTTATGCTGTCGCATATGGAAGGAGCAGGAATGGCCGAAAGACTGATGGTGCAGAGCTGTATTTGTTCCACTCCCCAAGAATCCAATCATCGCACCATCAACTTGATATGTAATGCAAGGCAGGTTCTGTAAAATATCATCATCAGAAGGCTGAAGCTAAAACTAAAAGATTTATGAGGAGCAGGCTAGACTGGCCCACAGTCTCGGTTCGGTTCCATCTCTGGATAATGTAACAATAAATAATTACATAATGCCCTATGAAAAAATGCCAAAGTCCTGTAACCCCCTCCGCCCCCCCCCCCACACACACACACAGCTTAGTTTTCTCAAAGCCAAAAACACATTCCTCTTCATCCACAAATCGACGCCACTGATTACTCACACAGTCAACCAGGCAGCAATATAGAAACATGCTCGTATTATTAGTGAACGCGGAAGTCCACTGAGCGCTGATTCCTCGACTGGACCAATCTGTTTGAGATCTCCCTTCCAAATAATCGTTCAACGAAGCCCGGTGATTCCGATGTCAATTACGAAAGCCCCGCCCCAGTTTCAATTCAAATATGGTAGCACAAAGCTATGCCGCGGGATGTGACGCAAGATCGGATAGGACACTTGTCAACAACTGAGAGGTATTGAGCTCAACTGGCACGCGTCTGATAGACCCATGGTACGCGCAATAATAAAAGGCAACCACTCGACTCGGACTTAGGCCTATTGTCCATATTGCGTATATTATCGCGTGCGGTTTGCAAATGTTTGCACATTATTTAGCTAGGGAAGCCTCTTCAAATATCCCCGCGCTGTCAAGCTGCGTTGATTGGTCGGATACAATATCGTTGTGTTAGTCGCTTACACAAACGTTAATGTAGTGAGAACATGACCGTGGTATATAGAAAGATCGCGTGACCCAGGATCGGTAAAAGTGAATTCCCACAAAGTACTGGGAACTGGAAGGCGTATTGCCTACAGATTGGAAGGGTCCGTGTATTGGGTTGATTTTTAATGTAGTCTACAGTACTAGTCGTTATCCATGGCCCCGAGAGAGGGTCTAGGAGCAGGCTGTCTTTCGAGAAGGAAAAGGGACTAGAGACCAGATTGTAAAAATCAGGAATATAATTGAGAAGTGTAAAGATCACAGACTACCACTTTACATGTGCTTCATTGACTGCAGCATGGCCTTTGACTGTGTCAGTCATCCCCAAATGATTATCTGTATTTAATAATAATTTGTATATGAGAAGAAACCAAATAAACTTGAATTGACACTGAGAATGATGGTATTCACTGGTCACATTATTGATCTAATTAGTCAACTGTATCGGGACCAGGAATCTGCAGAACAAGTAATGTACAAAATGGTACAATTTTGGAAGAGGGCTGCAACAGGGCTGCATATTGTCACCAAACCTGTTTAACATTTACTCAGAAGACATCATTAGAGAAGTCTTGGACGGGTTTACTGGTGGAGTCAAATGGGGTGGCAGCAGTATCACAAATCTACGCTATGCTGGTGATACCACCCTAATATGCAGCTGTAGAGAGGAACTGCTGTCCTTTTTGAAATGCACCAATGAAGTCAGTGAGGAGAAGGCCACCTTCTAAATGCCAAGCAGACTAAAGTAATGGTTATATTGATAGAAATGGAACTGTAGAGGACTTTTTGAATACCTTGGTTCAATTATAGACAACAAAGGTGATAGCACATCTTAGATTAAAAGAAGATTAGCTATGGCAAGGACAACAACTCAGAGTATGTCAAAGATCTGGAAGAGTCGTGGTTTATCAATCAACCTTAACGTACGGTTAATTTGTGCAACAGTCTTCTCAATTTCAACATACGGCTGCGAATCCTGGCCAATGACAAAGAATGACAGGAAGAAGTTAGATGCATTTGAAATGTAGTGCTATAAGATGTTGCTGCATGGGAGTATCTGAAAAGACAAACATCTGCATCCATGGTTGTTTGGTGTGATCATTTATTAAATTTGAGAATAAAACATTATTATACATTAAAACATTATTATACTGTTCAATTCTAGACCTGGACAATGCCAACAACTATCACACTTTATGTACATTAACATTGATTAACATTGATTTTCTTTTCTTTTCCAACTTATTCATATCTTTCTGCTTTTTTGCGGTATTTTTTTTTTACTTTAAACTGTATAGTTTTGAGCATATTGAGGGCGTTATTTACATATATTCCTAACATTATTTTCATGATAAAAGGTTTTTTGAAAACTTCGTTGCTATTTGATACTCCTTTTCTGATGTTTTATGCCATTATACCAGTGTCTACCCCTTGAAAAGATGAAAACACGATTTAAGATTAATAGCGCCATCAGTGTTCACCTTTTCTTTAAAATGACGTAGATTTAATTTACAAACAACCGTGCCTCTTCTAGAAAAAGTCAAATGGGAGGTACATGTATAATAAACTGTTTGATTTCCAACCACTTTCTTCAACGCTAGGTAAAGCTATGTCACTCTATTTCCTCCCATCAGCCCCCTGGCAGCAAAGACACAGTTTTTCATGCTCCCATGCCAATAGAGCATCGCGGTGGTTTGATGTAATCATTTAATACATTTTCTAAAAAACACATTATAACGTTTAATTCTAGTCCTGGACAAGGTCAATAACTACCACACTAATATGTACATATATGTTTGATGTGATCATTTATTAAATTTTAACAAAACATTATATAAGTTGAAAACACGATTTCAGATAAATAGCGCCATCAGTGTACACCTTTTCCTAAAATTGAAGTAGTTTTAAATGCTATCAAACAACCGTGGCATAAGTAAGGGGTCAGAGGTTCATATGCAGGATATTGTTCACTTTCCATAGGAGGGCATGCGTATCTTTTTCACTGTCCATATGAGGGGTCATTATGTAGCTTATTCCATAACAGGGTCATACGCAGGGTCATACGTAGATCGTGTTCACTCTCATTTCAAAATTAAAGCTTCATGTAAAGGCATATACAGGTTAGTTGGTTTTAATTGTCCAAACATGGGATGCAGTTTCTCTGGTACACTCGGAGGACTGATTGTTGGCTACACGGCACTGGTGAGCATATTACAGTAAGTCTGATTTGAAAAATAAAGATCCTTGCAAAGGTTATCTCTTTATAGTTTCATCTTACAGATTTGATTATTAGCAGCACGTCACTCCTTGTTGGGTCTTCAATCCTTCAGTGGGTGATGGCAACTTCATAAGCATAGACACGTGGGTGGTTGAAAAAACGGTTAGTAAATTGCGGGCAGGAAAGTTTTACACATAATGATCAGAAATGTCTAAACAATTAGAGCTAGCCATATCAGTTACGTTCTGAGTCTCTTTAGATTGTTTGACCATTCGTGAGCCTCTCTGACTGAAGTAGCAAGGCCTAGTTGGGTGCTTGGATATTATTGCAGAAAGGGTGAAGTGAAGTTGAACTTCTCTGTTGCTTCACAGCAGGACTACATGATTTGTTGGTGTATGCCGTTTTGTTTTCAACTCATTGATCGTTAACATGGTATCGTCATGACTGAGACACCCTTACCTTAGTAGGAATCAGCCTCCAATAACAAAAAATAACTGGACAACTATTACAATTAGGCTTCTAAAGCTAATAAGTTGAGTTGCTTTACAGATACAGACAAAACTTCGCAGACAATCACAAGAATAATGTGTTTTGTTGTACCATCGCAAAATGAGGTTCATTTTCTATATGCAACCTTTTTATGGGACTTCCTTTATAATCCATTTCAATTAAAACACTCCTTATGGGGGCCATTTTGGACACCATATGGGCGGTTATCTTTAATCTAAAGCACATATTTTAAAAAATAACAGAAATGTGTTCCTTGTAACCAAATTCATATATCGAGTCATCATTTTAGGCGCTTACATGTTAACATTTATGGATTTTGCTTAACCATGTTAACTGCTTATTTTGGCGGCCATTCAAAAGAAATTGAAGTGTATTCCTGGTGACAAATACATATATCTAGTCATGTGAGTATGAGCCCCCTTATAAAAATTCCAAGCGGCCTAACCAAAATCGCTGCCCCCCCCCGGCCCGCCAAATACCCCCCCCCTTTTGCACATGCCAATTTTTTGGGATCCCAATTTGCAAGCCTAAAATGGTCTAGATATATTACTGTGAGCGGAGCGAGGATCAGAATTTGCATATTTAAGCGTTTTCATACTGTTTTTGAGCGTTTTATTTAAAAAGCGCTCCATGAATGTGTGCCAAAAAGCACGTGTACCTTCCCTCTCGGCTTGCCAATAATTGTTTGGCTAGCCAAAAATTTCTTGCCCCCCCCCCACACTTTTACCCTCCCTTCTGGCGGCCATCTTGAATTTCAAATATGCAAATAATTCCAAACTGGCAGAAATGTGTTCCTTTACGCCAAATACATAAATCCCACTGCTTCTTGGCTCTCTGTAGTGTAATGGATTTAGCTAAAAGATCTCAAAAATAGACCAAAAATGGCGCGTCATTTAAAAAAACATTAGCTGCAGTGAAAAAAATGGCGCAAAATACTGTTTTTTGTTCAAAAATCCCGCAGCACCTTAAATTTCAATATAAGGTACCCAACTATTCATTTGATGTGCTTGAACTGATTACTAGCTGTTGTCCTAATCGATTTAGGGACCGTTCACAAACACTTGTTAGGAGGGCCTGATGCAAAAAAAAATTCATCACGAACATTTTTCGCCCCCCCCTTACAGATTTCAAAAATTACGGAAAGTTTAACTTTTTGTGGCCATTTTACGCAAACTTTGTTGATTTTGCCCGCCTGAAGTTCACTTTACCCTCTCCCCCATATCCCCCGAAAATGCATGGTTATCTCATTTGTTCTCGAATTTACGGGGTGTAGTACATTTTTTAGTATTTTCGTTGCATTCTAACCCTAACCCGCCAGGGGATTTTTGGCGACGGGAAGGGAAAGAAGGAAGGAATAAAGAGAGAAAACAAAGAAAGAAGTTGTTTGGAATTCGAACCCGAGACCCCTCGCATGCCAACCACTGGCTCGGCGACACTTTGCCACGGGTCTTGGGCTTCGCTGGCCAGCGAAACCGTACCTATATATATCACTTAGGGTGATTGTGTCATCACACCACGTGGGATGCACGCTCGAACAGCGCATACAAGGTGTCAAAATCAAACAAAATCAAATGCAGCGGTTGACTGGTTGCGACAAAATTAACGATTACATAATGCGTGCATCAATGCATTTCATTCCCAGTTTGATCAACAGTAAAGGCTGGTTCAAAGTGAATATTCGAAGCCGAATATTCGCCTTCGAATATTCACTATGAACCGACCCTTATTCAGGCTACAATGGCACTAAAATGAATTTTAATTAAAATACAAACTACATGAAATTTATTGAGAATAAGTTGCCCAATTCAAATAGACATAGCAAACAGTTTTATATCATTATTTTAAGTAAAATCATTCCATATTTTCATGCAGCAATATTCTATTAAATCGTGTTTGGGGCCTCCAAATTGTGGCCTGACCCAGGGCCACCAAAAGGTAAATCCAGCCCTGCCTACGGGCGGCATACACCTTCTGCTGTATGCCCCATGGCCTCCTGGGGGACATACAGTTTCTGATATGATTTTCAGGTAAGATGGGTTGATCCGCAAACTAGCAGTATTTGTTTAAGCATGTTCAATGACGACTGGCGAGTGGAAAATTAAAAATTAGAAATCCAGTTTAGGCAAGCGAGAGCGATCGCTCGCCCCAAACGAAAAGGCCTGGACCCGGTAAACACTTTTAAAATACGTCTTGAGATGAAAGTGTTAACTAAACATGACGTAGGCCTACATTGCTACCTATACTGAAAACGATAACACCATCATTTGATGGTAGTATTTGATTGATATATTCTGCAACGGGTATTTCGCATTCCCAACATCAGCGCTACCCTAAAAGCCCTATTAATTTTACGGAAATGTACCACATTGCGTTTGTTACCTGGAGCTGGAGAGATTTGATCATGTCTCACCTCCTTTTTCAACCAAATGAACGGTAAATAACTCTTGTAGTGAGGGATCAACATTTAAGATTATACAATGGATTTTTCAAGGCTTGATTCCAGAGGGGCGTAAGAAACATAGAAACAGCCATGCAGAAAAAAAATGAACTCAAGCGTACTTGGTGTATCAATCTACATGCACAATGACCACGAACCTATGAAACAGTGGCACGTGAGGCATCCTATGTGGCTATGTTGCAAGGATAGGGAGGTGGCAACCATGATATTGTATAAACACACACAAATAATAATATTTTTAACTACATCAAATGCACCAACATTTTACTCGCTGCGATTTTTGATTACTGAGAAAACTCTGTTTTAGAGAACAACTTTATACGTCTTTTATACGTTTTTTATACGTTTCTTTGTGTAACCTGCAATTAAGTGGTTAAAACCACTTAATTGCCTCATGAAAACCTCACTTCATGGGAGCCAAATACCACATAAGATCATTTTATGTAGCTCATTGACCCATTTGCGTTATAGGCCTATACTGCTTCTAGCTATAATGACATCCTTGTGATCTGGTCAACTCATTGACAGATACGAACCTCAGGAGGGAATTCAATTTTTGGTCAATTCTCTCCAGACAGTGAAACGTAATGACATTTCGTTATACTAAATTTTAAATAAAATCTCGTGACAAATGCCTTAACCCTAACACGCCTGAGTGCTACATAATACTACTTGATATACAGGGTGTCCCAGAAAAAAAACTAACGGGCGAATGAATTTGGACGTAAGTCGAGAAATATACATCAGAAATCAAAAATCTAAAAACCAGCGTGTAGCCCATCTTTTCTGCATATATATGTGACCGTACACCACGAATGAGCCGTAAATGTCCTCAATTGTATTCTGAGTTACAGTGTAAAATGGGCATGAAGGTCGTATTCATAGGTACCTCAATTTGGTGCTACGTGTACCTCATTTAATGAGATACACTTAGCACCAAATTGAAATACCTATGAATATGACCTTCATGCCCATTTTACACTGTAACTCAGAATACAATTGAGGACATTTACGGCTCATTCGTGGTGTACGGTCACATATATGCGAAATTTACTGGAATCGGTTGACTGATTGCGAAGGTATGAGCGATTACTAGAGGAGGCTTAAAGGCATTCCTACAATGCACTATGATTGGGAAATTTGATCAATATAACATAATTTTAAAGGCAAAGTCCCCATTGCCACACACACAAAATAGTAATTTTAAAAATGCAGCCAACAAGCTAATAGTTGAGACTTATAACTTATATTTGACTTTCTTACAGGGAACATTCATATTGTCCCACTGCATTAATTTTATTCATAAGTCTCAATGTTTTGAATGTTAAATAAAAGGATGAAAACACCAGATATTTGCACACAATCCCAATGCAAGGTATGGTCAACTGGGCCACATGTGTACAAAAGCCAGACATACCAAGGTCTGAAACCCCATTTTGTTATGGGAATGCCTTTAAACATCCTCTGAGCGATTACATAACGCATGCGTCAATTCACTTCATTCCAATTTTGAAAAAAAAAAGATCATTCAACACAATGCGCTCTAGTGGTTAATAGGCCTAACTGTCAATGGGCTTCATATTTTGTTCGGTGAAATCATTTTCGTTCTTTATAAACAATTTGTTTCTTGCAAAACATTTAATTAGGTTTTGTACAAATTTGAAAACCTGCACAATATCGAAAATAGAAGCTTACATGTATGATGATGCTCGGTACCTGTAAATATCTTTTTTTGTTAATGTTGATATAAATGTTGCATACAGAATTATTGCATAAATAATTCCAGCTGGCTTAAACATTTCTCACACACGTTAATGTTTTTGGAATATTTCCAAGAAATTATAATGCAAAGTTTAAATCTTTTAAAACTTCAACATTAATGTTGCATGGTATCAAAAATCACACGTAAAGCTGTAAGCACTTGATCATTGTCATTTTTGGCTGAAATGTTCTTTGGAAAGTAATATAACATATATATTTGCACAGCCTAAAGAATTAAAGTTGGAAAGCTTCCAATTGCAGAAATCAATGTTTTATCGGACAAAATAACTTCATCTTCAGTAAAAACATGAATAATATAAAACCGTCGGACTAAATTTAATGAGATACACAAACTTTAGGAAGCGGTAAGCGAGTATGAAAAGCTTACCATGACATTAACGCTGATATCTGAACATGCTCCTTTTAGAATTTAGGTCTGATCGTCGGCTTTTGCAGGCAACAGAATGTAGATTGGCTCAGGATAGATGTCGTATTTCTGTATGTCTTTTTCGTATGCAAGAGTTTCGGGCTGATTTCGGAACAGATGTAGTCTTCTGTACCGTATCAATATCTCAGAAAAAGAGCAGTGAGTGTGTTATATTTCCCGAATGAAAGCTTGCGTCCACGTCTATATTATACTGCTTTGTATACGTAGGCTGGCTATTATTATGATTATACCAAGGATATACCAAACTGTTAAAATTATTTTTTAACCTGTACAGTGCAAATGTCAGCCATTTTGACTATTTCAAGGTCGAGTAATAAGACATTGGCTAATGTTAATCTGTTTGTATATTTTGCTTATACATTTTAGGCAAAAATGGTGGCATTGACTTCAAATTAAGATGTCAAAACATTATTTTTTCAATGATTTTTAACCTGAACATTGCAAATGGCAGCCAATATTTCAAGGTCAAGTGATAAGACATTGACTGAAGTTGATATGTTGTATATTTTGCTTATACGTTTTAGTTGAAAATGATGACATTTACTTCACATAAAGATGTAAGAGCAATATATTTTCAGTGGTTTTAACCTTTACAGTGCAAATGACAGCAATTTTGAATATTTCAAGGTGATAAGCGTTCAAAGTGATAAGACATCGACTGAAATTAATCGCTTTGTATGTTTTGTTTATACATTTTTAGTCAAAAATGGTGGTATTTTAATGTTAAAACATAACATAAAGATGTATGGAAACGACATTGTAAGATAGCTAGGCCCAATGTCACTGGGAAAGTTATCCAAAGTTGTCCAAAATTATCAAAATTTCGCAAAATTTGCTAAATTGCGTAAATTTGTCAATTGACTTCGCCTTTTTTTTGGGGGGGGGGGCAATTTTGTGTAACTTTGTTAACTTTGCGCAATTTTATGCAACTTTTTAAAAAGTTTTGGGCAACTTTGCAGCTTAATGCAACTTTGTGTTACTTTGGTGTTTTTGTCACTTTTGTGTACAATCTTAAAATCTTACTTTCAGCATGATCTCCGCATTCCGCTTTTTACATTTCTCACGGGTACATCCATTTGTACATCCACAACAATACACACCCAGAATATTATCGTCAGGTAGGCCTATACCTAAACACAAGAAATCACATCAGATAATGGTCAAGGTCACTGGTTTTGAAATGAAAAGAAACACCCAACATAGAGAAAGAAATAGAGCATGACCAGACAGTTTGAAGACAGATAGAGATGCACCCAGAAAGACTGACACACAGACACAGACATTCGAAAAAGAAGGTTACCTGTCCAGGCAGGTGCACCAGTAGATTTGATACGCTATCTTACCTTCTATTAATTCTAGGATATTCCTCTTCCTCCCAATCCTATTGACCTTGCCAGTTGTACCTAACATAAGAAATCACATCAGACATATGGTTAAGGCCACTGGTTGCGAAATAAAATGAAACACCCAACAGAGAGAAAGAAATACAGCATGACCAGACATACAGTTTGATAGACAGATAGAGAGACAGACATAGAGACACAGACACTCGAAAAAGATGAATACCTTTCCAAAAAGGTGCACCAGCAGAATTGATATATCCATTAAACCTGGCACTTCCCTGATTAAACCTATCCCTGGCCATCTAAAGAATCAACCAGAAGGAAAATATTAATTAAAAAAACAAAAAAAAAAACAAAAGACAATTGTGCCCTTTGCAAGGCACAAGGTAAGTTAGGAGGATGACTTTGACGACCTGATCAAGCAGCAATACTGTGCTGGATAAGATTCATTTTAATAAGACTTTTTCATCAATTGCCGATTTAACATACCTTGATCGTGAGAAGCTGGCATTTTGAAAACTTGACTCTTGACCCCTTTATGACCCCAACCCTAAAGCTCCCGGATTGCTCATATCGATCGATGGAGCAGTTAAGAGACTTTATGACCCTGTTTTGAACTCTTAATAGTAATATACAGCCCTCCAAACTAAATATCAAATAAGATATAAGTCTGCTATAACCATAACCATAACCTCCTGATGTAGATGCCATTTTTCTTGATTGGAGCAAAGCTTTTGATAAAGTGAGTCATCAATTTTTTTTTAATGTTGCACCATTATGGCATTTGTGGCCCTCCTTGTTAGGCTTTACAATACATTATGTCGCCCCATTCTTGAATACGGGGCCCCAGCTTGGATTCCGCCTCAGGCTAGTCATCTTAAAAAACTTGAAAATATTCAGAAGCGCTTAGCACGCTCTTGTATTCCTGCACCTTGGGGCGAGTTGTCTTATAATGAGCGCCTCCAAAGACTTAGTCTCACCTCACTGGAGAACAGATATATACATATCTTGCCATTGCCTATGTTACCAAGTGTCTCTGTAGTGTGTACGATGTTGATCCCTTCAAATATATCAAGATTAATTTGCGTCATGCAGACACTCTTAAGTTTCATCATTCATATGCCAGAACTGACAGTTTTAAATTCACAGTTTTTAATAGATTTCATGTTTATTTTAACAATATTTACCCTCTCATTTTTACTTTGACATGTAGGCCTATTTGTCATCATTTAGCGCTATACATTCTAAATGTATAGCTAGTCGCGCTCATATAAATAATTAATAATTATGTACCGGTATGTAATATATGTAGGCCTACGGGGGTGGGGTGGGGTGCAGATATGTGTGGGGGTGGGTAGTGAGCGTGTATGTAGGATAACTTTGGGGTGGTACTCAACACATTTTAACCATGACTTTCAATGCAAGGCTCATTGTTGCCACATACCTTTTCTGTGAAATCGCTATAGAGCCAACCGGGAATAGGTTTTTATAAACTTCCATGTTTAAAAACCTTGTATTGTTTTGGCTGCTTCATCATGACTTTCGGTGGGTTTCCAAAAGCAGTTTCAAACAAACACAAACAAAAGGCATCTCACCCACAAAAACACGAAAATGACAAACAAACTTAAAAACAATCAGTTTACAGAGATGTGTTTTAAGTTGGCGTTTAAATAACGAAAGTGTGGGGATGGTATGAAGGTTATTTGGAAGTGAGTTCCAAACGGTTTGCTTGCTAAAACATAGGCCTACAGCGTATATATGTTTTGTAAATGAAAGTTTTGTTAAAAATATTCCCCAATTGCGTGTAAGATTGTTGACTTTTTTACCAAACGTTGGGCAAAGTTGTTTTGAGGAGAGGCAAATTTTAACACATTGGTCCGATGATCACGGTGATGATGAAATCAAATAGTTATCACTCACGTGATGAAAGATCGTGGTCAACATGGTTAGTGTCATTATTAAGCCTAAGAATTTCGTTTCCAATGTTGAAGTTCTGGCAACACTTTAGCTTTGCCACAATCTTCTTACGGCACCCATGGATATCGATTTACAATGCTAGTAGCTTCAGATTTTACGCGTTGATTTTGAAAACATTTCAGCCATCAGTAAAAAATGGTGAAATCAAAACGGAAATTCTGACAAAACTATGATATATCGCTCACGGTGATGTGCGTTTAATAGAAAATGGGGAAACATTCTTCATTAGCGAACTATATTACTTTGAAAAGCTAAAAGGTTGATCAAACCAAAAGCTCGCGGACAGAGTTGAAGCCTATCAAAATCGAAAGCCTATCTAAATTACTGAATTTTAGGCCTAACTTTAACACAAGGATTTGAAACAATTCAGTATTAACCATTATAGTTTTCCCTGCCATTTACTGAAATATTGAAAGTTATTGCTTTTCATTTGGCCAAGAAAAATAATTTTACATTGAAAAGTTGTACCTCAAAATGTTGTTCATTTCAATACATTATTCGATCGTTTGTATTGTCTCATTAAATAACTGAGTGCGCCTTCCACAACAAAAGAATCGGTTGATCAGCGTTCAGAGTGTATTGTGCTACAAACCGATGAAAGAAATAATGTAACCATTTATCAGAACCAAATATAGTACTGATTAAATTATAGAAGCTCATTTTTGGGGACCATTTTGGAGAATCATGCACGACAGAAAGCTGATTTGTTGAATTATCGATATCTTGATCACGGCACGTTAATTTAGACATTTATGCATCTACAACCATGGCCAAAATGTGTTGGGACACTAATGGAAAACGTACACTATATTATGGCCTTATTTCCGTTATTATTAACGTGATAAAATGGAGGTTTCTTTGGTGTCAAGCCTAAACCATTTCCTAACACCCCAACCCTCCCCCTTCCCCACCAATCAATGTTGGGTGCCACAAGGCGCGTGTGACCAAAAAGTCGGATTCAACATTGATCGGGGGGAGTGGGGGGCTTATTTACATTACCCTATCAAACCGTCCCAACATTTATGGCCAGCATTGTAGCTTCCATTTGCTGATGCTATTTTTAATCGCATGAAGCACTTCTTCGCGTTTATCACTAGCACTTTGATCGCCTCGACATGTTAAAGGAGTATTTCGTGATCCTAGCATCCTCTTTTTATGACATTTGTCAGTAGATATCTTTGTGAAACGAATTAATCTGCAGGAAATTTTTTGTACATAAACATTATGTAGCCAGAGGTTTCCAATGGTATAAAAAATCTCAACTTTTTTTGAGAAAAGTGGGGATGAGGCTGTGGATCACGAAATGCCCTTTTATAAGGTGCAGCAAGTTTGAGGGATGCACTTTATCTAATAAAGATGAAGACGGTGGCGTAGCTTCATGGGTACAGAGGAAGTGGCCCAATCGATTTTAAAATTAAGAAAATCCTTATGAAAATTGCAGAAAAACGGATGGTGTCCCCGGCCCGTTACCGCCCCTCTTGTCCCCCCCCCCCCCCAACTTAAGAGCTAAGCCAAGTTTCTTGTCTTGTGGATCGATATTCTATTATAAGTACGCCCGGTACGCTTGTGCAATCTCTGCATGGCTGATTATGTTACGAACTTACGGACCTCTGAAATCAAGCTCATGAAAAACCCTTGCGGGTAACCTTAAAATCTTACTTCCTGCCTGTTCTCATTTCCATTCGACCTCCGTAGTACTTGTAAATTGTTCCTATACAAAAGAAATCACATCAGACATATATTATGGTCAAGGTCACTGGGTTATCTTAATCTTTTACACAAGGAGTGTAGACTTAATTAATCGAGCCATCCAGTCATGCAACCCCATTTAAAAATTCACACTCCCTGTGTGTGAGATTAAGGTCGTGTCTTCCATAGGGGGTGAATGGATTTCAAATGAAATAGCCCAATGCAATAAAATACTTGTATTGAATGAGAATTTGTTCCATTTCTTCGAAAGTTTCTACTCACTGCCCCCTTTCCCAACAATATGGCGTAGATTTCTTTGACATTGGGGGATGGGATTGAAAACAATGTGCCGAAGTATAGTGAATCCAGTACCTTTTGGTGACAGAATAAGTTTATGGTACAAATGCGCGAGAAAAATAAAAACTAATAAAATATGGTGCAAACGTGATATATATTCGCGCAAAACGCGCAAACAATTGCACTTTTGAGGCAAAAATGGCCAAATATGAGGGGGGGTAATTGTATGGACCATTCCCCCTGGGGGAATCCCCGGGATCTACGCATAGCTTCCCCTTTTTCACTTATTAAACGACAGCCTCCTCCTCAGTCCAGACGCCGTTAGGTATATAGACATAGGCGACCCGTCACTTCCATTATGGGAGTGCCCTGGGGTGTGATTAAACAGGTCCGATGTTTTTGTGTGCGTATTTCCCTTGCGTTTTTGGGTTTTTTTTTGCTGCTCTCCGCAGCGAGTTTTGGTTCAACGCTACAATGTTTTTCAGTTCTAATTAATTAGCCATTTGTAGCCCTGTTTTTTCTCTTAGTTGTGTCACTGTGTCACACTTTGACTACACCAGGAAAAACGCTGAGGCAAAAATTGTCTTTGCGTTTGCCGTTGCCACAAGCGCGGCGGCATTTTAACCGCTGTCGTGAAAACTGACCTTTCAAATAATATTGCCTAAATATTTGACTTTAAGTTTCTGTAAATAAAAATTATTATTACGTTTTTGTTTCAGGTATTCCATTTTCTGCTGATGCGTCATCCACTTCGGCTTCCATACCCCAATTCTCGCCCTGACCGGCTTCTTTAACTTTAGTCCTGTATATATGCAAGAAAGAAAGAATGAAGGGTTGGGGCACGATGACCAGGTGAGTTAATGGTTAGGGCAGTACACCCGTGACCGAGGTTGTGGGTTCAAACCCTGGAAGGGCCAACAGTTCTCGTTATTGTTCTCAACAAAAAACAAGCAGATGACAAGGGACAGTCTTCAATGAGCGGCTCTTTACAGAACCATCAGTAGGCAAGAGGCGGTCTACATGTCATTCTTAGATACGTTGACCTGAAGAAATCAGAGCTACTCCAGACGGAAGCTTGACAGTCCTAAACTTAAAAAAAACCCTACTCATTATTGTTATGAACTGCCGTCGTAAAAGCCTATCCCAAAATAAGTTATTATTATTATTATTATTGCATCAGTCGTCATTCAATTCAATGCGATTTCTTTTCTTCTTTATACCACATACTATTCAACTTACCCTTTATCAAGATCATCTTCACCTAAATCTCTGTATCTGAATAGAATAGGCCTAACTACAATGATAACCACGATAAGCATGGCTACGGCAAGAAGAACCCCTACAGATACACCAGCTTTTTGACCCGCCGATAATCCACCTGAAATAGAAGAAAGAAGTTGTGAACATATGTCATATTTATGTACGGGCTACCATTTTAACCGCTCCTGATTATTGCGTATCTTGGAAAATACTCCCGCGCACATACACACCCCCACCCATCCCCTTTTATTTACACACCTACAAGCTAACATCCCCAGACACAAACGGCACATACACGGGAGTTTATATTCAAAGAATATTAAACACTGAGCCAGTTATTCTAGGAGAGGTGGTTCAAGAGACTAGTAAGGGAATCCATATGGGAGGGAATGGAGGATACTGTCATTAACATGCTTAATTATTACCCCGTATTACAAGTCCTCCATCGTCGTCATACCACAGAGAACCTATTCTTGAGAGGGCACTCTATTCACGTGGTTTCTTTTCCAACGCTAAAAGATCACGAATTTTGGTGGTTTGCAAATGAAAAGTGTCCGCACTATCGATTGATTACGTAACTGTTATGAATAATTTATTAGGTTTTTCAATGCAATCGCCTCGACCCATTAATGCATATTATATGTATTATCAAAGTACTTGGAATAGCAATCCGGTGAGTTCACTGAACTACGCCCTAATACTGATAGAGTTTTAATGGCGTTAATCCTCTCCATACACAGTTGAACAAATACAATAGATGAAGGTCAACACGTATGACCTCCTATGTGACATGTTATTTATGTGATGTACAAAAACCTGAATATCATAAAGATCAGTATTCGTTTGTGCATATGAACTGCACGTTTACGTTGCTAAATATTACTCATTATATATTATGACAAATATTGGTATTATGACAATACGGTATATACATTGTATATAAAACGACTAATAGATCCTGCTATCATGGCGTCAGGTCAATGTTCATCATATCCCGTATGTTTCTTAAAATTCACCCATATTTGAGACAAATTGCTGTGCCCATTTTATAGGTGCACAGGTAGATCCGTGTTGTTTTTATTTTTCATTTCTTTTTAATGAAAGAATTAAGGTTTTCCACTACTAATTTTAATGCTATATTTTCAAAACGAATACGTGTTCCCGGTTGGCTCTATAGCGATTTCACAGAAAAGGTATTTCTAGTACAATGCAGCGTCGGACTCTAGCTGAGAGCGTAGCCTAAGTCATTATAGACTCCAATAATGGCTCTCCATACACAAATGAACAAACACAAGGAGGGTAGTCTCCTCCGTGGCCAGCTTGATTTCGATGGAGCGAAACCAAATTGGCTGCGGAGGAGACGGGTAATTTTGCCATGCAGATGAGCTGAGTGTCGTAGCCCTGGTCATACCATCAGGAGCGTAACAAAAAGCACCCATAGACAAGGAGTGGCGCAAACCCTTTTAACATCTCCTCTATCAACCCTATTTCATTTTCGTTTGTGCTCGGGCCCAATGCACTGCAGTGTTTATTGTTCTGTTGTGCCTGATTAGAGCGCTGACATATTGAAACATCTTGCTTATCAATATTCATAAGAGTGTACATCAACGCCCAGTTCTCGAAATTAGATGACTTGTGTCTGGCAGGTGTGAAATACATCTGACTGTGTGTATTAATTACGTAACGAATAAAGGTTTTGGCATTATTGAATGGCTGCCTGTTATGTGTTTAGTTTTTATAATAATAATAATTATTCTTTCTTATATCTTTATGTCTCCCCTCCCCCTCCAATCTCGATCGCCCATTAGCTTCTCCTCTTTTCACCCCTCGACCCCACCTTCACTACCTAACTTTCCACTGGCTTTTAAATTGATACTAATGATATTAAGAAACCCATTTGAATTTATTTAATAGGTCTCTAACCATGATAACAACATGAACTGCGAAATAGTTAATCGATAAAAAAAATGACGCAGATAGACATGGACCTATACCTGGCAGCCACGCCACGTTGTATACGAATATTCGATCAGCAACTTAATTACATTTATTTAAATGAGGCGCCTAAAGTAAGGTGGGCTGTAAATAGCTGTACATTGGTAGTAAAGTGTGCTTTTGTGTGCTGGCGAAGACTCAATCACACCCGTGGGCTGTATGAGAACAAAAGGTACTTTCCTTCAAATAGGTGCTTTCACATGACTTTGTTTTGATTACTTGTTGACAGTAGCCTCCTTGGTAAAGCGTAAAAACGCTCTCGAGCCAATTACATATTTAATGGCGGAACCCTTTTGTCTTGAACAAAAGGTACCTCTCGATGTATAGCTTGTCAGCAAATCATACCGTCACAAAGGAATAATGCGTTTCCGCTTGCTACGCCCCTGCTCACCATCATCAATGAGATGTCGATGACGTCCGATATAATATCGGAAAGTAAAGTGAGTTGCAACCTTTAGTTCTAGTTCAGATTAGTTGGAAAAACAAAACAAATATCTATATTGATCTTACTAGTGCACGTAGCCGGTGATCCAGTCCATTTCCCATTGACACATCTCCGAATTGCACTGCCTTGTAATAAATACCCCTCTTCACAAATTGTCTCTGCTCTAACTTCACCGTCTTCGAATCTGATATCGATATATCCATTATTAGGAGGCTCTAACGAATTACATCCAGTTGCTGTGATTTAAAAAAAAACATCTTTGTTTGATTGTGAAGATTATCTTTGTTTGAAACATTTTGTAGTATTATTCTAGCATACACAGAAAAAAAGTTTTTAAGAGATATAAATGTGTTTTAGTTTTGTCAATACATTTTAAAACAATTTTAATGTCGGGTTATATAAAGGTAATGAAACCGTTGTCAAAACATTATAAATAAAAAAAAATCAACACGTTGCAACAACATTTTTTTCGGTAAATAGTTTTGCAAAATATTTTGTCATTAACACTTAAATACAAGAGCACCAATGGTGCTGTAGCTCAATTGTTTTTGGATATAGACATGTCATTGGAACTAATTATGTTATTGGCATCGTGGTATTATATAGGTGATTAATATCACAACTTGTTATCGGTTACCATATTCAGCATTATTATTATGGACTGCATATTTACATGTAGAAGCAAAGAATTAAAATTTAAAAATTGGAGGTATGAGGTAGAGCTCTTTGAAACACAGCTTTTCTGAAGAAAATTAGAAAAATGCATGACATGAAAATGTTAATGTAAAAGTGTCAAACTTAAAGACTCATAACTAAGCCTCTGTGTATGAACTGCTTCATGAGATAGAACTTTTAAAACAAAGCTTCGCTGAAACAATCGGACAAGTGTAGAACCGTCAGTGAGAACACAGAGATCTACCGCTTAAAACTTTCAAAACTAAGTCAGGTTTACTATTTAATGGTTATCACCAAAGCTTACCAACACAATCGTTGTCGCCTTCTCCAGTCCACTCCCCGTTTTCATGGCATATTCTTTCTGGGGATCCAGTTAATGTAAAACCCTCGGCACATTCAAATATTATGTGAGCACCAACTAAAGTATTCTCTTGGTCTGTTTGGTAGTTTTTGGTACCATTACGTGGTGTTGCAATATATGGGCACACAGTAACTGGAACAAATAACAAAATATGCATTAATAATAATTATACAGATAAAATGTACAGATACAACATGACAGAATAGTAAGAAAACACTATAAAATGATATATTACTTATTACACAATTCATATCACCTGAACTCGAACTTGTGAACATTTATTTTATTCTGTCTACGGAGGGCGACATCGTCGGGTTTTATTTTTCAAAATAATTAGCCTGAGCCAATTCAATTTTCAATGGCACGGCATGGCAGGTTTCAAATGCAATAGCCCATTATATTAATCACCAAGGAGTCGAACTTAAACCTCCCATTCCATGTTTTGTGACTGAATTGAAGTAGTTAGGGAAGGCCCGAGGAAAGCACTATATATACAAGTCCCCTCATTTCAGCTGCTTTTATTTACGACCCGCTATCTTTAGCTACGACTCGCTATCTTTAGCTATAATCCGTATGACTGTCCATCTCCGTTTATTCTCGAATGATGGCTAAGCCACATGATATTCGTTACAATGTACTTCAAATATCCAATTGAATATCTAAGAGTTATTTGGAAACAATTATAGACAAACGGCTAATGATATGGCTGATAAGTATAAAGGTATGGATGTTTGAAGGCAACATGCGCACGGTTGTTTGACGGCATGTAGAACTGTATTCATTTTTAGCAAAGTTGAACACCGATGGCGCTATTTATCTTAAATCTTTTTTGCATCTTTACAGGGGTAGACACTTGTTAAATGGCATTTAATAAAACAACATAAAAATGAGTAAGATACATCAAGGACATTTTCAAACTACTTTTTATCATGCAATGAAAGAATTCATATTATTGGGCTAAAGCTTAAATATATGTAAATAGCGCCCTCAATTTGCACACAATATACCGCTTATGGAATAAAAATTAACACAGAAAGGAAGAAAAATTCGATCAAGAAAAGACAATTTAAGTTTAAAAAAGAAAATAGCCAAACAATTATGTATGTATAGCTGTTGTTATTGTTAAGGTCTAGAATTGAAAATTATGCAATGTTAATTTTGCCTATTATGAAGGTAAGACCCTTAATGTCATTTACCATGAAAAGCAACACTTACCAGGTTGTGTATACTTTTTCGCTAAACTATCATAATTCACAGCTTCCATGGTTAATTCTCCAACATCAGTATTTCTTGTCAATGACATATCAAAAATACACTGCTCATTGTCGCCACATATTCTATCCATATCGTTAACAAAATCGGGTGGAAGCGTCGATCTATCGGGCGCCTCGTAAACAGGTATGAAATCGTTGTCTTGATAATCTGTATGGCCGCCGGTTTCGTAGTAGAATAGCGTAGGCTGTTCTACCTCCCCTATAAGTCAAAATAGACATGTAAACTATTAGGGAACAAGTATTTGTAAGCAGCGTCGAGGAAGCCAATGCATCAATGCTTTCGTAATGTGGACCTGCATACGTCTGGGGGCACGGTGGCGCAGCGGTACGGATTCTGCCTCTCAACCGCAGGATTGCAAGTTCGAGCTCCGGCAGTGCCTTTGTGTTGTTCATTTGGGCAAGGCGGTTTACCCCACTTGCCTCTATCTCTACACAGGGGTGAAATGGGAAGCTGTTATGAATATTGGTCATTGAGCGCCGCGACGCCAAAAGGCACCAGCATGCCTTAGGCATATGGCAGCTGACATTATTCTAACTACAATGGAAAGCGCATTGATACACGTGAAAGGCGCGGTATAAAATGATGCCAACATAACAGGTGACTTATCATAGTGTCCTGGCAACTGAGTGCTGGACAAACGTGGATCAGATCTATTCAGGAATACCATCAGAGATAGTACAGAAAGCTTTGCTACTTTTGCACATAGGGCTATTCTAATTGAAATCCATACATCCCCTATGGAAAACATGACCTTACTGTGAATGTCAAATGGGACTTCTTTTGAAATCTACACCGCCCCCTCTCATGTGTAAGAGAATTATCTTCCAGAGGGGGATTTTGGATTTCAAATGGAATCGCCCATAGCGACATCTGACAAAATGAAGAGAGATCGAGAGAGTATTTACGGTACCAAAGCATAGCTATTATTTTCAGCAGATATTTTATCTAAAGCATGTGAAAGTTTAATACTTTTTTACCATTAATATTGTTGTAGGCATGGAAGAGGGTGGTCTATATGTTCATAAAAGTTTCGGCGCAATAGTTTTCCTTCACTGATTTTTGTTTTCACTGGGGGCTGAACACCCGAGGAGAGGCCCAATTGTGGGGATTCTATTTTTCCAAAAGAAAGGTTTTACTTTAAGTTGAATGCTGGTAATATCCAAATTAGTTTGAACTTTCGATCAGCCGTCGATGCTTGGTCGATCCTTGTTATTTATGAAATATCAATTGTTTATTGTGACAATATTTAATCATTGCATGTAATGGAATGAACTAACAAATTACCATTACGTCTCGATTAATTCGTTGATAAATCTCCTTAATAAGAAGTATCGAAGCAGCATCGACGGTCGATTTCAAGAGCAAACAAAATGGTCTCCGGTGCATTGATAATAAAATTTATACTTACATGTATATCCAAAGTTTCTTATTTCTTCAGGCGTTGCCTTTTCAGGGTCAAGCTGTTCTGAATTTCTAGCGATGAGATCGTTTTCGGAAGAGCTGTCCCAATTACCAAAGAGACCTTTGACACTCATGTTATTCTAGATAAAAAATAACAAAAGAAATACAGCATTTTATAAGATGATGTAAATTCAAACATAGTAACAAAGTGTATAGTGGGCCCTGTATCAAAGTCGTACGACTTTTCTGACACATATTTTACTATAAATTTACAATTTGAGTTACAGACCGGTTCCCTTAAAAGGTACCGGTATGTCATTTCTTACAACATTATGACAATCAAAACAATAGTGATAACTCTCGGGGTGATAACTCGTTTAATACAACAATGCATGTATCATAGCACAACTTTCACTTAGCCATACTGCAGTTACTGTCCGTTTTCCTATACACAATACACAGTGCTCTCACCATTGACGTGTGACCTCAACAAATGATGTATGTTGGGAGAATGGACACTTGCCTAGTTAACATCACTGTGTGAAAAATAACCAGCCAATATTTTATTTATTCTCCAAAACTTCTAGCAAATATATTTCTCTAACATGACCTAAAATTACAGCTAGGTTAGATGTTCAGAAATGGTCGCACTTTTGTAAAATATGAGTGAGGGCAAGGCATAGCTAGCCAACTCCCCGTGTTAATTGAATGGAGATTTGACCGAAAAAATTGGTATCGGACCGCTCACTTCTGAAAAATGCCACAAAAAAACGGTAAAAGCTACATTTAAATTATTCTAAATAGGTTCTAGAAAATAAAGTTTTGTAACATGTCCTAAATTTTTAGCTAATTTAGATGTTTGGAGAGGTCGTACTTTTGTGTTTTAGGAAGGATATGTAAACGACAGATAACACCAAAAATATGAAGAAATTATTTCCAAACTGTGTTAAGTCAACAATCATTATGTTGCTCATTTTGAAGAATGCTGGTTAACAAAAAGCAGTTCTTTGTGTCATTTCGTGAACAATGGTACACATACCATTGTTTCCTTTCGTTTCCTTTATAATCGGTTACCCAACTGAAGCTGTAATACCAGCTTTATTGCGATGTCGCACATTGAAAACAGACACTTGTACACAACCAGAGAAGATCTGATTTAATCAGTTGAGCTGCTTCAATGAGTGTTATCTTGGTTTAATAGCTTTTAATGGGGTTTAAGTCCTGCAAAGGTCGAGATGAATTCTACTGTAGACATGACTGCATCATGCCCTTTAACTTACTTTCCTAGAATTATCTGCATTAGGTCAGCTTATAAATGTAACTCATCGACATGATCGACCATTGGGTCCATCTGGTTCATACGCATGTGACAAACTGTTCGTCTGTTCACTTCAGTGACGGGGTGCTTCCCATTGACACATTTTTAAAGGAGAGATGCAACGTATTATGGAGTTCAGTGGCGTAGCTAGGGGTGGGTAGGGCGGGCGAGTCGCCCACACTGGAAAAAATCTGGGGGGAAATTTGGAAGGACCAAAGAAAAAAGAGAAAGGAAAGGGGGAAAGAAAAAAGAAAAGAAGGGAAAGGGAAAGGAAAGAAGAAAAAAGGGGAAATGAAAGAAGAGAAAAGGAAGAGGAATGGAGAAATAAAGGGTCAAGAGGAAAGACAGAGAGGAAACAAGAATAAATAGAAAAGAGAGGGAAATGAAAAAACAAAAAACAAAACGGGAGCAATAGAGGAATGGGCCGGAATAGGGAAAGGGGAACGAAAGAGGGGAATAGAGATAAAGAAAATACCTTGCATGTGTATTGTGGGGAAGCAATTCATGCACAAGGGGAAGGAATGTAAGAAAGGGGAAGAAATTGAAGAATATGAGGAAGGAAAGGAAATTGAAGGAAGAGAACGGGAAGTTATTTGAGGGGGAAGTTATTTAAGCCAGTGTAATGGAAGTGAGAAGGAATGAGAGAAAGGGGAAGACATTGAAGAATATGAAGAAGACGGAAAGAGATGGAAGAGTAACTTATGGAAGTGAAGGGGAAGTAGTTTAGGGGGAAGTAATTTAATGGTAGGGGGAAGGAATGAGAGAAAGGGGAAGAGATTGAAATATATGAAGAAGGAAAGAGAAGGAAGGGAAACTTAAGGAAGAGAAGGGGAAGAACTTCTGGGGGAAGTAATTTAATGCAAGGAATAAGTACATTTTTGCTTCATTTCATTTCAAATCAAACATTACATTTTTTACATGGTGAAATGTTCAAAAGGGGAAGACATTGAAGAATATGAAGAAGACGGAAAGAGATGGAAGAGTAACTTATGGAAGTGAAGGGAAGTAGTTTAGGGGAAGTAATTTAATGGTAGGGGAAGGAATGAGAGAAAGGGGAAGAGATTGAAATATATGAAGAAGGAAAGAGAAGGAAGGGAAACTTAAGGAAGAGAAGGGGAAGAACTTCTGGGGGAAGTAATTTAATGCAAGGAATAAGTACATTTTTGCTTCATTTCATTTCAAATCAAACATTACATTTTTTACATGGTGAAATGTTCATAAAAATATTACAAATGTATACAAGGAGGCTTATCCTCATGGTATAAAATGCCCAGAATCCATGAGCTTCCGGGGGCATGGCCCCCTGGACCCCCACCAAGGGCCCATGTGCGGGCCCCTGGACCCCACGCTATAAACACTACGATATATTTCTTAATCAACTTGAGGGGAATTCGCAGTCTTGCCCACCCTGGCAGGGAGGGCTGGCTACGCCCTGATGGAGTTATCACTGAAAGCTTAATATTACTTACTTGTAATACTGGTGGAAGAATAGCCACCACAGATAGCATTTGGTCATTGGCAGTTACATTAACACCAATACCGGAGTTCCAGTACGTAATAGTAGCTTTCATTATATTTTCACCCTCAGACTCAACAACGACGACTGAAACACCTGCATATGCCAATTTATAATTAAAATTAAAATGAGGTTAACGCAATGGCCGAATAGTAATAATAAAAACCATGGCTTATGCATCATGACTTCTTTGTCTCGAGCTCTGTACCGGTAACAAGCCTGGCTGTTTTGATGATTTCATTCCGTACTACCAGCTTCTTCAGCCTTTTTGTATGAGTAATTAGTCCTATCGAAGTGAATCCGCTAGGCCCCGCCCCACTTCTTTTGGAAACTGTCGAATTGTCAAGTCCAGCCTCTGACATCCTAGCACAAATATCCGCCTAGTTTGTACTGCTTTCCCGATGTTGTCCTGTACAAAATTTTCATCTTCCGTGATCATCGTATTAATCAACACAGCTCTATCTCACAGGTGGAATATGATGGTGAGATTATAATAGTGTATAGAAGTAGGCCTATGACTCGTTGGCCCAACATAGCATTGATCACAAAATGATGTTACCGTTTTCTTTCCTTATAATAACTTAATTAGTATACACCTTACCGTTAAAATCTAGCCAAAATTGATCATGGAAAGACACTATTTCAGTAATTCCCGAGTACTTTCTAACAAATTTCATTGTGGTTATTTTATCCAGTTCAACATGAATGGTATCAGAGGTGTCTTCCTTCATTGCGATGGCTGTAAGAGATGTGACCTTCTGGGGTATACCTATATAATTTTATAATGAAAACAAAACAAAACATTGAATTACGTACGTTGCACTCCCCATTAAACAAATCGACCAAAAAGAAATACAAGAAAAGAAATACAAGAAAGAAATACAATCAATCGACCAAAAAGAAATACAAGTTTATTTCTTGCCAAGTTGTGGTCCGAATTAATTCTTTCTATCCAACATTATGTGAGTACCTCGTATATATCCATGGTGACGTTGCTAAGTTCCCAGGTGGGTGACTTGCTACCGGAGCAAGGCAGTGGGAGAGTCAAATTTAAAAAGAAAAAAGAAAAGAAGGGAAAGGGAAAGGAAAGAAGAAAAAAGGGGAAATGAAAGAAGAGAAAAGGAAGAGGAATGGAGAAATAAAGGGTCAAGAGGAAAGACAGAGAGGAAACAAGAATAAATAGAAAAGAGAGGGAAATGAAAAAACAAAAAACAAAACGGGAGCAATAGAGGAATGGGCCGGAATAGGGAAAGGGGAACGAAAGAGGGGAATAGAGATAAAGAAAATACCTTGCATGTGTATTGTGGGGAAGCAATTCATGCACAAGGGGAAGGAATGTAAGAAAGGGGAAGAAATTGAAGAATATGAGGAAGGAAAGGAAATTGAAGGAAGAGAACGGGAAGTTATTTGAGGGGGAAGTTATTTAAGCCAGTGTAATGGAAGTGAGAAGGAATGAGAGAAAGGGGAAGACATTGAAGAATATGAAGAAGACGGAAAGAGATGGAAGAGTAACTTATGGAAGTGAAGGGGAAGTAGTTTAGGGGGAAGTAATTTAATGGTAGGGGGAAGGAATGAGAGAAAGGGGAAGAGATTGAAATATATGAAGAAGGAAAGAGAAGGAAGGGAAACTTAAGGAAGAGAAGGGAAGAACTGGGGAAGTAATTTAATGCAAGGAATAAGTACATTTTGCTTCATTTCATTTCAAATCAAACATTACATTTTTACATGGTGAAATGTTCAAAAGGGAAGACATTGAAGAATATGAAGAAGACGGAAAGAGATGGAAGAGTAACTTATGGAAGTGAAGGGAAGTAGTTTAGGGGAAGTAATTTAATGGTAGGGGAAGGAATGAGAGAAAGGGAAGAGATTGAAATATATGAAGAAGGAAAGAGAAGGAAGGAAACTTAAGGAAGAGAAGGGAAGAACTTCTGGGGAAGTAATTTAATGCAAGGAATAAGTACATTTTGCTTCATTTCATTTCAAATCAAACATTACATTTTTACATGGTGAAATGTTCATAAAAATATTACAAATGTATACAAGGAGGCTTATCCTCATGGTATAAAATGCCCAGAATCCATGAGCTTCCGGGGGCATGGCCCCCTGGACCCCCACCAAGGGCCCATGTGCGGGCCCCTGGACCCCACGCTATAAACACTACGATATATTTCTTAATCAACTTGAGGGAATTCGCAGTCTTGCCCACCCTGGCAGGGAGGGCTGGCTACGCCCCTGATGGAGTTATCACTGAAAGCTTAATATTACTTACTTGTAATACTGGTGGAAGAATAGCCACCACAGATAGCATTTGGTCATTGGCAGTTACATTAACACCAATACCGGAGTTCCAGTACGTAATAGTAGCTTTCATTATATTTTCACCCTCAGACTCAACAACGACGACTGAAACACCTGCATATGCCAATTTATAATTAAAATTAAAATGAGGTTAACGCAATGGCCGAATAGTAATAATAAAAACCATGGCTTATGCATCATGACTTCTTTGTCTCGAGCTCTGTACCGGTAACAAGCCTGGCTGTTTTGATGATTTCATTCCGTACTACCAGCTTCTTCAGCCTTTTTGTATGAGTAATTAGTCCTATCGAAGTGAATCCGCTAGGCCCCGCCCCACTTCTTTTGGAAACTGTCGAATTGTCAAGTCCAGCCTCTGACATCCTAGCACAAATATCCGCCTAGTTTGTACTGCTTTCCCGATGTTGTCCTGTACAAAATTTTCATCTTCCGTGATCATCGTAGTAATCAACACAGCTCTATCTCACAGGTGGAATATGATGGTGAGATTATAATAGTGTATAGAAGTAGGCCTATGACTCGTTGGCCCAACATAGCATTGATCACAAAATGATGTTACCGTTTTCTTTCCTTATAATAACTTAATTAGTATACACCTTACCGTTAAAATCTAGCCAAAATTGATCATGGAAAGACACTATTTCAGTAATTCCCGAGTACTTTCTAACAAATTTCATTGTGGTTATTTTATCCAGTTCAACATGAATGGTATCAGAGGTGTCTTCCTTCATTGCGATGGCTGTAAGAGATGTGACCTTCTGGGGTATACCTATATAATTTTATAATGAAAACAAAACAAAACATTGAATTACGTACGTTGCACTCCCCATTAAACAAATCGACCAAAAAGAAATACAAGAAAAGAAATACAAGAAAGAAATACAATCAATCGACCAAAAAGAAATACAAGTTTATTTCTTGCCAAGTTGTGGTCCGAATTAATTCTTTCTATCCAACATTATGTGAGTACCTCGTATATATCCATGGTGACGTTGCTAAGTTCCCAGGTGGGTGACTTGCTACCGGAGCAAGGCAGTGGGAGAGTCAAATTTAAAAAAAAAAAAAAGAATAATGAGGTAAACGAGGAAAAGAGAAATGAAAAGGAGGAAAAACCTGTATAATATTTTTACGAACAAACAACATATTGTATTGTGTAACGCAATACTAGTTTTAAGTTTATTTCAGTATAATTATCATTATATACTATACTGTTTTCGCCTAAACACTCTTAAAACAACACGGTGAACATTTTGTGGTTAAAATTTGATCACAATTTTTGGGTAAGGTGCACAGTTAAATACTACGTGGTCAATTTTAACCACACTGTTTTAAGAGTGTAGAGTGTACAACTATTAGTCCAAGATCGTCTAAACATAATTTTAAGGCATTTTAGGGCTATTTAAGTTGAAATTCATACACCCCTATAACCTTAATATTCCATATAGGGTAAGTCCATATGATATCAAGGAGGTCCCCACCTGACCCCCTCAGATTTGCTTTATATTTTAGTCATATGTTGTACCTGTAAAAATATTAAAAACCTGCAAATTTGAGGTCTGTAGCTCTTACGGATTTTCTGTGGCAGCCATTTAAAGTTGGATTATGGGGGTCTAAATTTGTATTCAAAAGTTGCCCTTTATATAAATGTCATCTTTGGGAGTCTGTGACTTCTTTACAAAAAAGAGAGAGGTCTGAAACCTTGTATACACACTAACTGCATGACAATTTGTCAAAAAGTAAAAAAAAAAAAAAATCTGTAATTGCGCGTTGTGTCACGGGGTCATTAAATATGCAAGAAAAAATGTAATGTTTTGTAAACTTGCAAGTGTAGCACCTCAAAATACACATTTTTTGTCAGATTAATTAGTTTTTGTTGTCACTGATGCTAAATATAGGATAAATACAATACATATCCAAACAATTGAGGTCACAACTCATTTACATTTCGAACAGCGCCCTCACGAAGATGAAATTTATTGCAAATTCAACATTTTCAGGGAGTCCAAAGTCGATGTGGTCCACCTTCAAAATTTATAAAACATTTTTTTTTTATATGACTACTAGTCTTATATTACAACTTTGCAAAGTCTCAGTAATTGTCTAGGTTGACTTCATATAAAACGACAAGCCCAAAGTTGACCATTTTCTTATGATTGCATGTACTGCAAAGGTGCCGAATTTGGAAGGCTTAAAGTCAAATTGGCCCCAATATTGAAAATAAAATGGAAATTAAAGTAAGTAGGGCCAATAACTACGCATCTAGTCATTTATTTTCAATATTGTGGCCATTTTGACTTTTAAACCTTCCGAATTCGGCACATGTGGATTTAGGGGGGCTAAAACTTGCCAGTATACAAAACATTAATGTTTTAGCCCCCTAAATTCACATTTGTTAATCAGAATAATTGTTTTTGTTGTCACTGATGCGATATATAGGACAAATACAATGCATATCCAAGACATAGAGGTGACAATTTATTTACATTTCGAACAGCGCCCTCGCAAAGATGAAATTTAAGTTGCAAATTCAACATTTTCAGGGGGCCCAAAGTCAATGTGGTCAACCTTCAAAATTCATAAAACATCACTTTTATATGACTACTAGTTTTAAAGTACAACTTTGCTATATCCCAGTAATTTTATAGGTTGACTTCATATAAAACGACAAGCCCAAAGTTGACCATTGTCTTATGATTGTATGTACTGCAAATGTGCCGAATTCGGAAGGTTTTAAAGTCAAAATGGCCACAATATTGAAAATAAATGACTAGATGCGTAGTTATTGGCCCTATTTACTTTAATTTCCATTTTATTTTCAATATTGGGGCCAATTTGACTTTAACCCTTCCAAATTCGGAACATTTGCAGTACATGCAATCATAAGAAAATGGTCAACTTTGGGCTTGTCGTTTTATATGAAGTCAACCTAGACAATTACTGGGACTTTGCAAAGTTGTAATTTAAGACTAGTAGTCATATAAAAAAAAATGTTATATAAATTTTGAAGGTGGACCACATCGACTTTGGGCCCCCTGAAAATGTTGAATTTGCAATAAATTTCATCTTCGTGAGGGCGCTGTTCGAAATGTGAATGAGTTGTGACCTCAATTTTTGGATATGTATTGTATTTATCCTATATTTAGCATCAGTGACAACAAAAAATAATTAATCTGACAAAAAATGTGAATTTAGAGGGGCTAAACTTGCCAGTTTACAAAACATTACATTTTTTCTTGCATATTTAATGACCCCGTGACACAACGCGCAATTACAGATTTTTTTTTTTTACTTTTTGACAAATTGGGCATGCAGTTAGTGTGTATACAAGGTTTCAGACCTCTCTCTTATTTTGTAAAGAAGTCACAGACTCCCAAAGATGACATTTATTTAAAGGGCAACTTTTGAATCCAAATTTAGACCCCCATACTCCAACTTTAAATAATGGCTGCCACAGAAAATCCGTAAGAGCTACAGACCTCAAATTTGCAGGTTTTAATATTTTTACAGGTACAACATATGACTAAAATATAAAGCAAATCTGAGGGGGTCAGGTGGGGACCTCCTTGATATCATATGGACTTACCCTATAGGGAGTGTACATTTCAAATAGGGTTGCCTGTATAGGTGACTCCATTTTATATCTTCACCCTTTGTGTGGGATGATAAGGTCATGTCTTCCATAGGGGGTGTATGGATTTCAACTGGAATAGCCTATTAGTCCTACCTGTATCATTTCCAGCACACGACAGGCAAACGGCTTGCTCTGTCCGTCCCTGTAATTCAAAATTGTAAGATGGAACCTCGACCAATGTAAATTCTCCTTTGCCATTAAATGTATATTGTAGATTATCAAAGGTGATGAAATGTGGATCTCCAAATGTGGCGGCTAATGGAAAAGAGAAAATGAGAATATATGAGCTTAATTTGGTTGACTGTTCCTTCTTTTCAAAATAAAAACATGATCACATTGGCTGAGCATGGCTCTCTGTGCACGACTCTACACTCCTATTATCTTTAACGGGTGGTCAAGGTGATACGGTAACGATAACGAATATGATCAGGTTCAATTTAGAATAGAAATACTGAGTACAAGGCACGATACGGTGGTGCGCTCTTTGACTCATGATCGGAAGGTTGCGGTTAGCACCGCGGGCGGTGCACTTGACGACGCCTCTTACTTTATTGTCTCTCTCCGCTCAGGTGTTAATGGGTAACGGCATAAGTGCTTGAAAAGTGAAACAGTCTCGTCATTCCAGTTGTGCGGAAGGCCAGAAATGGCGAACCATCCCGGGCGAACCCTCCACATAATATATATAAGGCACAAAGAGACGGGCAATTCGGCTTATGAGCATTCTCCGGCATTACGTTACTTTTTTTTTACATACAGCGTTGTTTTAATTTTTAGTTGGACATAACGTCCTACTTACATGATCGGGGTGGGTTATATTCCTTGCAATCAGCCGTTGGTCTCAGAGTCAGATATGTCTTGCAATCATTCCCCCATATACAGCAATAATAAAACGTAATCACGTCATGCTTCCAATGCGACAAACCTGGCACGGTATCGATTGTTTGGTATGGTGCGGCTCCCCAAACGTGACTACGGTCTGCTGTGCTACCTTGGTCGGTATCCCCAGCGAACATGAGGTCACCGTTATCTTGGTAACAACATTGAGTTCCTGAGGAGGTTGTTTCGCTGTATAAAAAGTTGCGAAAATTATAGTGAAAAAAAGGACTTGTGTATTTTATGCTGACACAAATAAACGGACTATATAGGAGTCGAGCGTTGAATGATCAGAAATCACCTCCAGACTGACTTCAAAACACGATTTTTATTGATTTATATTGTCTATAACGGACCAATTTTAATCTTTCTCTATGTTACCGCAATGCGGTGTAGTGGTCCAAAAGGGCCAAACACCAAGCGATCCATGCGAGAATCTCCACACTATCGGGTTGCTTGTTACCGCAGTCAAATTCGATATTGCACTGATACACGTTATCAATGAATTATCGACTAATCAATATCAATGTTAAAATTTCATTGGGCATTCATTTCATTCACCGTAAATTTCCGTCTATAAGCATGCATGTGCCTCTAATCGGTGTTTATTTTGACGAAAGAGACAAAAAGCAGCCAAGAAACCCATTAGTCTATATAATACTAGATTGATCTTATAATGATACATGTTGGTACCGCCGCCTGTACTAGTGATATAGTTGCTCAAACTCAATAATATTTGTGTGGAAGGTTGTCTGCCATTCGTCTCTTTCGTAAAAACAAACATATATGCATACACATACGAAGATTAATATTAACAACAGTCAATTGATTGATATTTCGATCATGTATTGCTGGTCGATCAAAAGCTCGGGCAAATTTGGCTACATTGCCTTAATTGCAGACGTACCTAGCAGCGACACTTCTTACGCAGTGTTTAGCACCTTGATGATATTTACACACGCTTCCTGAGTAGATACTGCAACCAGTATCTGGTTGAAATCGTCCTGAGTCAGCAATAGCCTGCTGTAACGTACATGGACACGCCATAAGTTCATCCACAAAATCTGGAAGAGATGTTTCATTTTGACTCCATTCGTCACATTTAATTGATGACCAGCCTATTGGGTTGTCTTGGTATTCTTGGTTAAGAATGTATCCCAATGCGTGGATGTCACTCCAGAATTTTAGACCGTTTCTGTAAAGAAATATAACAGTCATTAGTGTTATCGTGTGTAATGGTGGTGCATAGTGGTGGGTGGTGTAGGGTGGGGTGCATGGTGGGGGTGTGGTGGGTATATATAGATGACTGGGGTGTGTGTGTTGGGGTGTATCTATATAGCTACATTCTCCAAGTAAAAAAAAATAACAGACGAAAACGCTCTGAATCCTCTGTTGTTTATCATTAGGCACGACATCCAATTAGAGCTAATAAAACTATCGGTGCACCGAATGTTTCCATTGATAATCCAGTAAGCTAAAATGACTAAAACGTCTAGTGTAGGGGTTACCATTACCTTTCAACTCTTTGTCTTGGTGTGCTCCCGGTTAAACATTATGGTCCCCAGCGGCACAACGATTGATTTATGGCATACTTGCCTTTGTATGTGTAAAAGTCCAAAGTGGATGACAATTACTCACGGATTGTTAGCATCATGTATTCTTATTGCACCAAATGCATTATCTTCAGAAACACCAGATTGAGCAACGCCTTCGAAATCATAAGAGCCGTCATTGCCTGTGTTTTCGGCTATCTGGTAGAATTCTTCCCACCTTGGGCCTTGACTGCCGTCTTCTAAGTAAGCCAGGACAGTGATAGTAATGTTTGCGTTGTCTGCAAGCTTTGTGGCATCCCAGCGTACTTCGAGATCAAAACCGGCTCTATACCAATTGAGATCGTCAGAATTAACTCTGGTGACGCCGCTTGAAAAGATGCGGTCTAGATTAGCTGTTATGATGTGGAGAAGACAATATTTATTTAAGCTAGGGAAATGATTTCAATAAACTATGGCAGTGAAAACATTAAGTACATAATACCACAGAGAACCTATTCTTGAGAGGGCACTCTATTCACGTGGTTTCTTTTTCAACGCTAAAAGATCACGAATTTTGGTGGTTTGCAAATGAAAAGTGTCCGCACTATCGATTGATTACGTAACTGTTATGAATAATTTATTAGGTTTTTCAATGCAATCGCCTCGACCCATTAATACATATTATCTGTATTATCAAAGTACTTGGAATAGCAATACGGTGAGTTCACTGAACTACGCCCTAATACTGATGGAGTTTTAATGGCGTTTAATGGCGTTAATCCTCTCCATACACAGATGAACAAATACAATAGATGCAGGTCAACACGTATGACCTCCTATGTGACATGTTATATGTGATGTACAAAACCTGAATATCATAAAGATCAGTATTCGTTTGTGCATATGAACTGCACATTTACGTTGCTAAATATTACTCATTATATATAATGACAAATATTGGTACAGGGTGTATCAAAATGATTGGTACCGAAGACTTCTCGTTTTTGTCGATTTTTTTTACTATTTTTTGTGCCGGTTGTGGGGTTAATTGTTTAAATATTTATAATTATAGTAGTTTTATCTTCTCTAAGAATTTTAGATAATAAAGATAGCACATTCTGTTCAGAAGTTACATGATTCTAAAGGAAAGTAGGTGTTTTTACACTTTTCATCGTAACGCTGGATCAGTAGCGCACCATTTTCAAAGCTCTATTTTACTGCAAATACCTTGTGAGAATGATATGTTGAAAATCATAGAAATGTTTAATATTTTCCTTACCTATTTCTTCATTCATAATATATATAAATGTTTTAATCAATATTTATTAGTTTTAGTAATATTATTGACTTGAATAATTTAGTTGGGGTGAAAGAAGTTCCAGGGCGGTAATTTAAATTGATATATTGAGATTACTAGATAGTGTGGCAGAATGGCGATAGACTGTACACAGTGTAGGCTAGTTTAGACCTGGTAAAAGTTATTGGAATGGCTCTACAATATTCCACACTTCAGTGTGTATTCATAGATAAGAATCACTGGTTGACACGGAGCTATTGAGAAATGCAGAGAAGATTTAGAAGACAGTTTCCAAGAGCAAGGCGTATCCCATGCAAACATGCTATAACTTGCAATGCGTCAGAATTTGATATGGGCAGTTACAGAATGGATCCATCCCTGGTGTTAAGTTATTTCAAAATAGGGCTTCACCTCACACTCCCAGAGTCGTAAGGCATGGACTTCAGGAACTATCTTTCTAAAAGCATGTGTAAAGCAATTTTATATTATGTAGACTGAGGTGAGATATTGAAGAGCATGTATACAATAAATGGTTCAAGCAGTGAACCTATTCATCTTGTGCTGTGTAAGTAAAACCATGATTACGTGGAACTTCGTTTCAATGACGATAGCTCCCAGATGCATCAACCTATCAACTTCAGATTATTAGATCAATAAGTTAACATATGCCCCTTTCTATTTATAGTACAAAAACTATATTAATAAGCAATTTTATATTTTTGATATATTTTTGAAAATGACACATAACCCGGTACCAATCATTTTGATACACCCTGTATTATAACAATACGGTATATACATTGTATATAAAACGACTAATAGATCCTACTATCATGGCGTCAGGTCAATGTTCATCATATCCCGTATGTTTCTTAAAATTCATTCATATTTGAGACAAATTGCTGTGCCCATTTATAGGTGCACAGGTGGATCCGTGTTTTTTTTTATTTTCATTTCCTTTTAATGAAAGAATTAAGGTTTTCCACTGCACGGGGCCACAAGGGTGATACTAATTTTAATGCTATATTTTCAAAACGAATACGTGTTCCCGGTTGGCTCTATAGCGATTTCACAGAAAAGGTATTTCTAGTGCAATGCAGCGTCGGACTCTAGCTGAGAGCGTAGCCTAAGTCATTACGGACTCCAAGAAGGGCTCTCCATACACAAATGAACAAACACAAGGAGGGTAGTCTCCTCCGTGACCAGCTTGATTTCGATGGAGCGGAACCAAATTGGCTGCGGAGGAGACGGGTTATTTTGCCATGCAAATTTTTCAGTGTCAGCCGCCTGATAATAATATATTTTCCTTACCTATTTCTTCATTCATAATATATATAAATGTTTTAATCAATATTTATTAGTTTTTAGTAATATTATTGACTTGAATAATTTAGTTGGGGTGAAAGAAGTTCCAGGGCGGTAATTTAAATTGATATATTGAGATTACTAGATAGTGTGGCAGAATGGCGATAGACTGTACACAGTGTAGGCTAGTTTAGACCTGGTAAAAGTTATTGGAATGGCTCTACAATATTCCACACTTCAGTGTGTATTCATAGATAAGAATCACTGGTTGACACGGAGCTATTGAGAAATGCAGAGAAGATTTAGAAGACAGTTTCCAAGAGCAAGGCGTATCCCATGCAAACATGCTATAACTTGCAATGCGTCAGAATTTGATATGGGCAGTTACAGAATGGATCCATCCCTGGTGTTAAGTTATTTCAAAATAGGGCTTCACCTCACACTCCCAGAGTCGTAAGGCATGGACTTCAGGAACTATCTTTCTAAAAGCATGTGTAAAGCAATTTTATATTATGTAGACTGAGGTGAGATATTGAAGAGCATGTATACAATAAATGGTTCAAGCAGTGAACCTATTCATCTTGTGCTGTGTAAGTAAAACCATGATTACGTGGAACTTCGTTTCAATGACGATAGCTCCCAGATGCATCAACCTATCAACTTCAGATTATTAGATCAATAAGTTAACATATGCCCTTTCTATTTATAGTACAAAAACTATATTAATAAGCAATTTTATATTTTTGATATATTTTTGAAAATGACACATAACCCGGTACCAATCATTTTGATACACCCTGTATTATAACAATACGGTATATACATTGTATATAAAACGACTAATAGATCCTACTATCATGGCGTCAGGTCAATGTTCATCATATCCCGTATGTTTCTTAAAATTCATTCATATTTGAGACAAATTGCTGTGCCCATTTTATAGGTGCACAGGTGGATCCGTGTTTTTTTTATTTTCATTTCCTTTTAATGAAAGAATTAAGGTTTTCCACTGCACGGGGCCACAAGGGTGATACTAATTTTAATGCTATATTTTCAAAACGAATACGTGTTCCCGGTTGGCTCTATAGCGATTTCACAGAAAAGGTATTTCTAGTGCAATGCAGCGTCGGACTCTAGCTGAGAGCGTAGCCTAAGTCATTACGGACTCCAAGAAGGGCTCTCCATACACAAATGAACAAACACAAAGGAGGGTAGTCTCCTCCGTGACCAGCTTGATTTCGATGGAGCGGAACCAAATTGGCTGCGGAGGAGACGGGTTATTTTGCCATGCAAATTTTTCAGTGTCAGCCGCCTGATAATACTTCCAGTCATTAGACCTATAACAATTCTTTTTTGTAATGACACATGGGATTGAAGTAAGCGATGTCGTAAGAAACTGCAATCAGGCGAAAAACAAACAAACAAGTGTTTGTTTGCCCAGACATGGGGTAGAAAAGAGTGGGTCGGTAGCTCGATTTCTTTTTGTTCACGGAGTGAACATTTCCCCCACTTGAACCCATATCTCATATGCACAGTTTATCCCTTACATACACTGTGTCATGAATGGCTATTGTAGCCCATCATCCCTGTCGTTGAGAGTCTAGGAAATAATTCCCAATGTCTCATACCCAGGTTTGTATCCCTTTATCTAATCTTACCCCACATGACAAGGACTTTTCTTATCTTGTATTGAGACAATGGCAGCCAGGACTATTTTTTTTTTTTTTTTTTAAGCATGTTTACTATTAGATTGAGCCATCACATGATTATAATAGGCTTTACTGATTGGTGGGTAAGGTCAATGCTATTATTTATTTTGTGATAAGGCTGACTGAGCATATTATTGCACCTATGAAAAAAACCCTGCTATTTTGATACAGGCGATTTACTCAATTATGTACTTACTGACAAACTTTAGTTCCTGTTATCTACCCAGTAATGTTTGCTTGTCTTAATTGGAACCCTTTAATCATTATTGGGCCAAGGTTATTATCTGCATGTTATATTAATTGAATTTCAATAGGCCTATGATAGTGATATTGATTTCAAAGTTTGTATTTCAATGAGTTTCTTGCTGGATGGAGAGTTATAAAGGCCAGGGAGAGGATGTAGGTACCATAATGCCTCAAATCACTAATTTCTTGTAAGATCAGTGCAGAGTAGGTTAGATATGAAAATGGAAAACAAATTACTATACACCTGATCCGTGAACTGTGTCTTTTTTTTTTTGTCTTAGATCTGTTCACGTGTTGCAGCAAGTGGGGTAAGAAAAAAATCATTCATCAGCCTGACATTTTGTACTTGCGTCAAATTTTAATGTATTTCAACCTTACCATATATGCTTGTTGCAAGGGTGATGGACTAGAAGCCTGTAGTACAAAACCCCTGACCATACTTGTCATGCTTGGTTCTCTATATTGATGTTGATGGATGGTGAAATATTGTTGGGGATGGTTAAACAGGAAACATTTAAGCTGTGATTGCCAGGAATATTAAGTTTCAAGTGTCATTTTGCATTTTTATAGGAAAAAAACATAATTTTCTTTACTTTTATATCATTGTTAAAAAAAGTGTCTGTTGTTTTTTTATTTTTTGGGCCGGTCGTGTCTGGACAAACAAACACTACGTCATAATTACGTTGCGTGTATGACGTGTGTTTTCTTCTTTTTTTGTGACTAACAGCTATTAACCAGAATACAATGATGATTTTATCCTTACGCTATGTATTATGGGGAATGTGCAAAAAGTCAATACAATTTTACTTACCAATAGTGTAGATTTGACTGTATGTATACGTGCGACCACCATTTACAGAAACCTCCATCTTTAATTCTCCAGATAGGTAAAATGGATCAGGAACACATACGGCGGCCTGAGAATATAACGGCAATAATATTTATCATTTAGCAAAGCCAATTTTTCGTCAATTTGCTCTTTACCGTCTCCATTATATTCCTGAAAGTTTTCTTTGATTTCTACATACATCAAATTGTTGACACCATTATGTAGAAAACGTATGAAATCATACGGACATGACGTTTCAAAAAAAAAAATATAATTATAAAAGAACCGCAAACATGAAATAATTTTCACTCATTTTTGAAGGTATTTCCTCAATTAATATCATCAAGCGCTCAATGATTATCTTAGCTAAGATATATGGCAATGATTTTGGAGCAGTTTGATACGAAAAATACCAACGAAAATACGCCACAGATATCACAGAATTCAACGGGAAACCGTCATCGATGACGCTCACCCGTCATTTTCAGGATCGACGTATATCGTTGTAGACTAGAGGCTATAATATTCGTAAATACCACTGGTTACCTCTTTTGATAAAACTGAGCCTGTAACGGTTTGAACCGCATTATTGTTGTATAAAAATCGACATCGGATGTCTGCTCCAGCGTCCCAACGTGGACCTAACAGGAACACTTGCTCACCACCAAACATACTCCCAACGGAAGGGAAGATGTCGAGATCGGCTGTTAGAAAACAGAATGTGCAAATTATTATATGTTGCAAGAGATACTACGACTGATACTGTTGTATGCTGCTGAGCTGAGCTGTGCTGAGCCGAGGAAAAACTCCAAGAGCGATTTTTAATGAATTTTCTAAAATTAAAAGAACCACTCTTTAGCGGGAATTTTTGTATGTTACACAGCTGAAGCTGTGAAAGGGTTGAAAGACTACAATATTATGGCATAAACAAGAATAAGGTTCATTTGGTCTTTATTCATAACAGGTAAAGGTGAAGGAGACGATCTTGTACAAACAGTAATCGGAGTGCCCATCTCTCTTTCACTGGCGATTGGGCCAGACTCCTCCATGTAATGTTGCTATAGATGTATCGCTACACCTACTCCACAGCGAGTCTGTTACCTTATTTAAGAATGCCGGTACCCATTTATACACCTGGGTGGAGAGGAAGATGAAGTACCTTACTCAAGGGCACAACAAGATGGTGTCGGCGGGGCTCGAACCCACAACCTTCCGATTATGAGTCGAAGCCCGTTCCATAACAAATAGTGCGGAACATTATTTCGAGGGCTTAGAGCCACAACCACCTAAGCATGTCCATTTGTTTTCCCAATTACATGTTACTCATTTCGGCAACAAATGGACGGTTAATTCGGCTCTCCATAACAAATGCAAGTGACTTTGGGGTATATTCATGGTCACTTAAGCATTTAGTTAGAAGCAAGTGACCAGGCATATACACCTAAAGTCACTTACATTTTCTTAAGGAGGGCAGAATTAATCGTCCATTTGTTACCGAAATAAGTAACATGTAATTGAGAACACAAATGGACATAGGTGGTTCTGTCTATAAGCCCTCGATATTCTCCTATAGCTTGAGGTCTAGGCCTAAAGGATTTTTAATTTCATTTTAAGTGAGCTCATTTTACTGTTACTATGTTGTTTTTTTTCTTACGTAAGGTCAAATCTAGGTTGCAGGTCTAAAAATTGATTACTGCATCAAAGCATACCCAGCAAACACAAAACGTTTTCGACATCATTCGCAAAAGGTTATAAAAGGTTATCGGAAAACGTTTAAATGTCGGGTTATATAAAGGGCATATTAAGGGTATAAAACGTTTTCATAATATTAAAAATCATTTTTTGATAATCTACTGCTCAGTAAACAGAAAATGTTTTACAGAAAACGTTTAAATGTCGGGTTATACAAAGGGTATAAAAACGTTTTAATAACATTCCAAAAACATTTTTGAAAACTTGATACAAAACATTCTAAACAGAATGTTATTTTGGGGTTGAAAAATATTTTGCGAAAAACGTTTGCCCAAAATATTTGCAATAACGTTTTAAAAACGTTTTCATGACCTTTATATAACCCGACATTTAAATGTTATTAAAACGTTTTGAAAAAACATTTTAAGAACATTTCTGTGTTTGCTGGGTGCAAATATTTTAACATAATGTTATTTAAGTGTTGACAAAATATTTGTCAAAAAATGTTTGCAAAAATAGTTTACAATAACATTTTTGAAAACATTTTAAAAATATTGTTGAGTATTGTAGAGTGTGTTTTCATACAAAACGTTTTAAAACGGTTTCATGACCTTTATATAACCCGACATTTTAATGTTATTAAAACGTTATTATGTAAACCAAAAGCCAAAATATAACTTATTAAAAACGTTTTTAAAACGTTTTTGTGTTTGCTGGGTAGTGACAATTTTGATGATGGCATTGTTCATTGCTACAAATATCACACCAAATGGCCACAGAGTACACCAGGTGGTACCATGTAAACATAACTGTACTCGTAATACAAGTTTGTCGTACGCATTTATGAAAAATATCACATTGGCATATATCCACTAAAACAACATTTGACATTCCTAGCATTAGCACAATAATATTGAACTTGGTTGTACTTACCTAAACATGGCACGTTGATTAAAATACTTGTTAATACTAAAAATCTGCTAATTCCCGATGAAATCTTCATTTTGGAATCACAATAATTCTAGTTCCGTCTAATATTTTTCCGTGTGGGATGTATCGTACCGATGAGACACCGAAATTGCACATCAAAGATATGGCGGTTTGATTAGATGTATAATTGCCGTTAGGTGGACTTCTGACCTTTTGGATGGTATATATGTTGCTAGTACAAGATAATAAGAAAAAAGAAATAGAAACAGAGAAAGAAACAAATGAATAATTAAAGAAAGAAATAATGAATGAATGAAAGAAAGAAAGAAAGAAAGAAAGAAAGAAAGAAAGAAAGAAAGAAAGAAAGAAAGAAAGAAAGAAAGAAAGAAAGAAAGAAAGAAAGAAAGAAAGAAAGAAAGAAATAAAAGAAAGAAAGAAAGAAAGAAAGAAAGAAAGAAAGAAAGAAAGAAAGAAAGAAAGAAAGATTTTTTTAAACGTGATAGATGGCGGTTTCTTTCAGCGAAGTCCATTAAATAGTTTTATATCCATTGCATAAAATCCTCGCACAGTTGACAATCTCCAAAATCGTACTCTTTTCACCTTCTACACAATTTCTAATGGAAAACAGGCCTGCATTCAGCAGTTGTCCCCTATTTCCACTTACATTGACAGATGTGTTGTTTCATAAACCGAACTTCCGCAAGTCGAGTGAAGAATAGATTCCTTTCGTGAACAGGTACAGTTGTACTGTTGTATATATACATTTCCATATATACCAAACACAAAAATCCCTTTCTATTAATAGCCAATTACTTCATTCACATCTTCACAACATATGATGTAATCTGGGAAATTCCCAAGAACAATTATAACCATTAATCTTTCACATTACATCACTTCCTGTGGGAAATTTCAATATGATGTTATATCCACTTTACAATCTTTGGGATTCCCCATCCATATATAGTCCTGACTTTATTTTTTACAGTGATTACATAATAATGGGGTTTTCTCAAAATTAATATTATTATACACCAACTCTTGCAATGGGGATTTCCCATGTCTCATGGAAATATCTTTATATTGTAATCAAATTAGATTACGATATAGCCGCACCACAAGGTCACCTTCTAAATACGTTATACTCCGAGGCATGGTACTATACTCCGAGAACCGCTCAAACCCAGTGAGCGCTCCACCCAAGAGAAATTAAGGGGAGCGGTCACTGGATTTTAGCAGTTTTCAAAGTAAACCATGTCTCAAAATGCTCGCTCGGAGCAGGAAATGAAACGACACGAACCCCATGTTTCACTTCAGGTAACTTAGAGTATCAGCCGACAACCAGAATATTTTGGTGGTTCGACACCTCGAATTTCCGTGGGGAACCGACACCACAAGTATGTCCACATGGTCAGAATCTGTTTGCACTCCCGAATTGTACCTCTCGAAAACTCCATCCGACACCTCTCAAAATGTCCAATGTGTATATCCTAGGATTTTCGTTTAATAAACTTGGATAGACAATCCATTACATGACGTATTGTTCCTTTATGTGGGATTGATTGTTCACAATAGTGAAAATTGGGGTTGTGGCTCTTAAGATAAGTACTCCAAATATTCGACGTAGAATATTCGTTCAACAATTATTAATTATTTCAATCTGTTTCAGTTTATTTTTATCTTCTAACGAAGGTTTATTGACGAAAAAATCAATTATTATATTATCGATTTTACGTCGTCAAACGTTCGTTAGATGTTAAACGTGGGTGGAAATAGAATGGCAATAGATTAAATACTGAAAATATGTTGCACATACTGCAGTTACTGTCCGTTTTCCTATACACAATACACAGTGCTCTTACCATTGACGCGTGACCTCTACAAATAGCGTACGTTATAAGTATGGGGATTTGCCTAGTTAACGTCGCTGTGTGAAAAATAACCGGCCGATATTAAAAGTACTCTTCTAAAATTCTAGAAAATATAGTTTTGTAACATGTCCTAAATTTTTAGCTAATTTAGATGTTTGGAAATATGCGTACTTTGGTGTCTTAGTGTATGTTATAGGTAATAGTACATTGCCTAGTTAACGTCGCTGTGTGAAACATAACCGGCCAATATTAAAAGTACTATTCTAACATTCTAGAAAATATAGTTTTGTAACATGTCCTAAATTTTTAGCTAATTTAGATGTTTGGAAATATTCGTACTTTGGTGTTTTAGGAAGGATATGTAAACGACAGATAACACCAAAAAATATGAAGTCAACAATCATTATGTTGCTCATTTTCAAGAATGCTGGTTAACAAAAAGCAGGTCATTGTCTCATTTCGTGAACAAAGGTTCACATACCATTGTTTCCTTGCGTTTCCTTTATAATCGGTTACCCAACTGAAGCTATTAATACCAGCTCATTGCGATACCGCACTTATAAAACAGACACATGTGCACAACCAGAGAAGATCTGATTTAATCAGTTGAGCTGTTTTCAATGAGTGTTATCTTGGTTTAATAGCTTTTAATGGGGTTTAAGTCCTGCAAAGGTCGCGGTGAATTCTACTGTAGACATGACTGCATCATGATCGGATATTCTACGTCGAAAAAAAGTATGCAGCGGGCATTATCCCTGAAGTTGCTCCACAATTGTGTTCAATATCCAAATATCACCATCACCATCGCATGTAGCTTATCAGGTTATCGGTCACCGAAAAGTTACAGACGTGAAATAAGCGCCACGGAGACTGATTAATGAGCATAAAAATATTGACATTTACCTGTATGCAGAAGAGGGTATGCATGGTTACTCCAGTCACCTCTTGATCCCAAAATCTGTCATGTCTGTTATTAGTTTTGATATCATGACATAAAATGCTGCAAAATAGACTTTAGACTTATTTAGATCCCTGGATTTGATCGATAAATCAAATCACGGGATGTTTGTAAATAAATAATATCAAGCATGATATTTTCTTGTTTGTTGAAACGATAATGTGAAATGGCAATGAACGGTACAACAAGTTTGTATAGAACAACTGAGTCAATTATATATTTTGACCTGCGCCTTACCTTTGCATATTTATTCATTATTTGATTATTCATGATTATTGTGGGATAGGCTTTTACGACTGGATAATAATTAGTAATTTTTTGGCGTGCTCGCAATTGTGAAACCTTGGAACTGTCTAGTTCTAAACAGTTCCAAACGTGCCCTACGGCGAACCCGCTAAAAACTGAGTAATCATCATGATTATTGTCAAATTGTTGTGGAAAAGGCTTAAAAATGGTAAAGGCGAGCCTTCTATAACATGCACAAGAAATGTCAATGTAAGCAACTTAAAAGAAAATGACATAGAGCTAAATCATCATCTGATCGCAAGCTGTTTATAGAACATCGTCTACATATAATATCTCGTCTCATTGATCATGTTGGTCAAGCTAAAACTACATGCATGTATTCAGACCCTTACGCAGGATCTCATTTGGGGGGGTGCTGATTTTGAAAAAGTGGACCTTTTTTTCCAAATTTTTTGAAAAGTGGACTTTCTTCCTAAAATTTGGACCTTTTTTGTCCAGAAAAGCGTAGAAACCCTGACTTTTTTGGCTCGCTACGCTCGCAAACGTGAGGAAAAGATACCTTGTAATTATTATGATTACGGCATTCTTTCGTTGTTGTATTATAATGAGCCAACTAAGATATGTTTTATTTGCTTTTAACGGGTCTATTAAGATATCTCTTCTGCTTGGTTTTTTTCCCTAATTCCGATTTGGTAATTATGGGGATCTAGATATTTTGGGCACATGGCAGGTGCATTTTCACAGACTAAGTTTTCATTGTGTAACTGTTTCTGTCGTTTCTTTAGTAGGGTTATGATCTAGTTTCAGGTATTGGTCTTCATTGCCATGTAGGCAGTATTTTGTTTACTAAGGTAGTGGTTCTTAAATATTACTGCTAGGTCCCTTCCGTCTGCAGAGCTTTGTAGGGTTCGAGTGTAACATCTGTATTTTTCTCTCTCAGTTATAATTCAGTTTACCCTTCCTGGTGTATATACTAATAGTTTCACCTTGAGATTTTAAAATATTTCGGAAAAATATTCAAGTTCACTGCACATGATTTGAGGGTCTCAACTTGTGTATCTTAAGATCTTGAAAATGGTGGAAAAAGAGGATATATTCTGCAAATAATGTTTTCCGAAGTGACACGTGGGCTCTTACTTGCCGATGATTTTATATGCAGAAACTCAGGGGTGATTAAACCATTGGGCTATTCCAGTTGAAATCCATACACCCCCTATGGAAGAAATACCCTTAATCTTCAACACAGACAGTGTGAATTTCAAATGAAGTTACCTGAACAGCTTTTGCTTGAGATGCGCGAGTGAATTTCCACGTCAAATCACCTGGCAGACAGGTGCATTTTTCCCCTTCAAAAAATTTGGTGTAAGGTGAGTGATAGAGGCCCCATGTCACTTCGGAAAACGCGGTAAAATGAGCGAAATCGCTCAAAAAAGCTAAAATCGCCAAAGATCACTACAAAATCTGGCAGATAAGCTTAAAATCTTGAAAATGGTGGGAAAAAAGAGGATAGATTCTGCAAATTATGTTGCGATTTACCGCGTTTTCCGAAGTGACATGGGGGCTTCCCTAATGGTATAGCGCCGGCTCCCATTGAACACGTGCTAGCCCGTGGCACACATGATGCTAATGGTCATTGACGTTCGAAATAGTATCTATATATTCATGTTAATTATTAACATTGCATATTTCACTTGTTTGAAGTGTAATCGTCATCAATTAAATTAAAACAACAAATCTTGATCCTATTACTTTGTAAACGCAACTCAGATAGCTCTAGCAGTGGCGTAGGTGACGGGGGGCAGAAATTGGCAAAATTTCCTATTTGGGCCCCGCCCTCTAGTCCAAGGAAAAAGGAGGGAGAGAGAGGAAAAAAGAGAGGAAAAAGTGGGTGAGGAGGTGAATAGAAATGGGGAATCCATACGATATGCAATACCATACGATGGCAAAAATTGTCTGTTTGTGCCCCCCTAGTACAGGGAAAAAGAGAAAGGAGGAGAGAGAGAGAAAGAGGAAAAGAGGGGAAAAGAAGGGGGAGAGGGAAAGAGAAAGAGGGGAATCCATACGATATGTAGTTCCATACGTACGATTATAATACGTACGTGGTAATATACAGGGTGTCCCCCCCAAAAAAAAAAAGAGGCCTCTCATTGCGCTCTCTTTTTCGCCTATTTCTGGAAAGTTGGTCAAAGATATTTTGGTATGTAAGGAAACCTTTAATTGTTAGCTTTTATTAACCATAAGAATTATTTCAATCGGCTCACAACTTTTGAAGATATGACCTTTTAAAGACAAGTACCCGTTTTCACTCTGTCCACGGATAGCAAACAGAGTGGTTGGGATGAGTCATGCTGTGGAGTGGCCTGCAAGATCACCATACCTCACACCACTTGATTTCTTCATTTGTGACAAAATCCAAGATCTTTGCAAACGTATTACTGCTAAATTCGCAAGTATCCGGCAGGGGCGTAGCCAGCTTTCTTGGTCAGGGGGGCACAGACGAAAAAATTGCAGTTGCATCATACAATACATAGAGACTGTATGTCTTCGAGCTTCCCGAAAAGGGCCTTATTGGGATGATGTGTGCGCGTAGCGCGAAAAAAATGGTATTTTACACTATTTTCGCCAATTAACCAGAAAAAAAAGGGCTTTATTGTTACAATTTTTTTTGTCAGGGGGCACTCTGCCCCCTGCCCCCCCCGCTGGCTACGCTACTGGTATCCGGCACACAAGGTTGGTACGCAACGCAATTGATGCAATGAAGACTAGGGCTGAAACCTGTATTCGTCAAGGAGGCAACCAGGTAGAGGGCAGAGCAGCACAGTTAACTCATTTCAAAAGAACCATTGACAAACTAAACAGCGCTTTTCAGGGCTACCTTTTATTCCAAAAAGAGAAATGACTTATGATATCAATAAAAAGAAACAATAAAGTAAGAAAGTAAGAAACATAATAAAACAAAAAGGCGTAAAATAACCGAGAAAAACAAATTGCAAGTATAGCAAAAGAAGTCCCATCCCACATCAATTTCGCCCAAATTAATGACACTTAACAAAATCCATAACCCATTAGGCCACCGATAATAAAGTTGTTATTTTATAAAGTTATTATCGAGGAATGCTTTATATTCATGCATAGTATATCTTTGAAGTAGCCAAAATGAATAGGGGAATGGCCCAAAACGACATGGGGCACACTGTCAACATCCCTATATCTTCGCGTTAAAAATTGCCGTGATAGTACGATGAATCCTCACGTTTTTCAACAACTACGCATGGTGATTTTATTCGAGATAGGCCGTGCAACTCAGGCTAAGCATACAATTTGAGATTTTGAGCGCCTGCCACACTGTTTCTATTCTATGTTTTACGATTTTCGCATGATCAGATCAATATATGGCTGGCCGTATATGGCAAGCCAAGGGGGCCAAAAGCGTGGAACAGCTACGCGTAGCTTCTTTCTCGTTACGAGCAGCTGTTTGACCAATCAAAATAGTCAAATTTAATCACGTGGTTGGGTCGTTAGCTGCGCGTAGTATAGTTATAGGTATCCTCTTTCACAATTATTATCTTGTAATTAATTTACGGAATTAGCATAGATAACGAACGGGTAAAGGAGGCCAAATCACAGCATGTGTCAAGAGAACATGTTGCTAATGCCTGGCTAAAATGACACAAAGCATATTTATTTAGTGTTTCCAAGTTTACACCGTGTTTAATAGCAAGTAACTTTATACTCGGGCTGTATTAGCGGTGCAGGGGATATGAAGGTCAAACAACAACAACTACTGATGTAAAGCGCTGTGTAAAGATATTGCAGGGAAAGCGATATCACATGCCACTGTGTAAATATGGAGAGAGTAAAATGGGTCATCAATTTTTTCGGAAGGGGGTGGGTTCCTAAATTTACAAAAAGTCGGCGTCAATAAATTGCGGCCCTCACTATTTCGGCATCAAAATGTTATGACCCCGACACCCACCACCGATACACCGTACCCCTAGACAGGCTAAAATTGTATTGAAATCAGTCTTTTGAATACAATAAACACACTATCTGTAGTCATCTTGTGACTCCCTACATTTTGTCATTATCAATTTATGACCCCCCCTCCCCCTTATTTTTCTTTCCAAAAAAGTATGACCCCCTATATTTGGGATCCCCTTCCGAAGAAAATGATAGCCCCCTAAATATAGAACAATCATCATTCTGTTCAGATATTACTTTAATAGCACCTATACCATTTTTTGCTGATATACTACAGATATTTCATTTACAAAAATTAACAACGTAATATTTGTGAGAGAGGATGTTTACATCAGCTCCACGTGTTTAAAACCGCGAATCTGATTGGTTAATAAGCTGCACGTAACGAGAAAGAAGCTGCGCGTAGCTAGTCCCACGTTCTGAGCCGCTTAGCTTGCCATAACGTGGAGCTGCTACGCGTAGCTTACTTTTCACTTCGCGGAGCTAAATTGACCAATCATGTTAGATCTTTTCATTACGCGGAGCCAGTGGATGCATTCTCGTTCCAGAGAGAAAACTCTTGCCAAAATTAATGTTTACTATGGGGATATTAAATGAATCGATTGTAAATAAACCACGACCAGTTGTACAGGATCAATACCATTGTTTGATTAGTGTATAGTCAATGTTACCTTGCATGCATGCATGTGTCATGTGTGCGGCGTGTTTGTTTGTTTGTCTACTGTGTCAGGCCAGGATCACTGACACCCACGGTACTGATACTCTCATACTATCACGGTGATCATATTGTTGAATGTTGTTGACTTAAAAATAATCATGATGCAGTCATGTCTACAGTAGAACTCACCACGACCTTTGAAGGACTTAAACCCTATTAAAAGCTATTAAACCAAGATAACACTCAATGAAAACGGCTCAACTATGTTACATCAGATCTTCTCTGGTTAAATACACACTGCACTTGTGTCTGTTTTACCTGTGCAATGAGCAATGAGCTGGTATTATAGTTTCAGTTGGGTGAACGATTATAAAGCGAACGCAAGGTAACAATACTGTGGGCTTTTGTTTACGAAATGAGACAATAGTCTGCTTATTGTTAACCAGCGTTCTTGAAAATGAGAAGCTTAATGACTTAACACGGTTTAGAAATAATTTCTTCATATTTTTTGGTACAAAAGTACCAATATTTCCAAACACCTAAATTAGCTAAAAATTTAGGACATGTTACAAAACTATATTTTCTAGAATTTCAGAGAATACTTTAAATATTGGCCGGTTATTTTTTACACAGTAGTGACGTCAACTAGGCAATGGCCTATACTTCTAACATACACTATTTGTAGAGGTCACGCGTCAATGGTGAGCGCACTGAGTATTGTGTATAGGAAAACGGACAGTAACTACAGTATGTGTGGCCTACTACTAGTATATAAAGTAAATCCGAACTGGTTTGCAGTTTGCTGAAGGTCGAATTCCGCAGGGACACCGCGCAAGTTATACAAATTAGCTCCCGGCGATACACTGCAGATCACAGAACTGCGTGCATAGTTTACCACCACTCTGCCTAGCTATATAGTTATGTACAATACTGTATGAGTTTCTTATGAGTGCATGTCCATCTTAATAATAAGTCAGTTCGTACTTTTCATAAACTACTTTTTGAATCATAACTTTCGTGACCGAGGATATCTTGCAACTACGTGACGCTCGTCTGGCAAATTCTTAATGAATAAATTCGCTTCACGTAATGAGTAAGTCGTACTTAATTAGTCAGTTTTACCTCCGAGTAATGAAAAACTCTAACATGATCATGATTGGTCAATTTGGCTCCACGGAGCAAAAAGTCAGCTACGCGTAGCAGCTCCACGTTGTGGCGGTTGCGGCCTACCATATCAGTATCCCATATGATATTTCTATTGCAAGAAAATTTTATTTGTTGTCAGGTTTTATCTTAAATACACTAACTGGAAATTAAATACACTAATTAGTGAGGACCTGTACTTTGCTGTGGATATGTTTAACTGCAATTTGCGGGTAAAAAATTTGAAATCCTGAGTAAAAATTTTGATCATATTCAACTCTTTGAGAAAAAATTTATATAAAAGAATGCATGTAAAATCCAGCTGCAATACCTTGACCTACCTTGACCTATGCCGTTCACTCCAACATGGGGTTGAGTGGTGGCATCTGTTTCACGATGGTCCTCCATTTCTGTCTGTTTATGGATTGGTGACTAGCCTCCACCACAGACTTCAGGTTTAATTTGGTGCAGTCAGCCTTGATGCAATCTAGCCATCGTTTAGGTGGTCTACCTCTGGGTCTGTCCCCATGGATGCGAGCATCGATCAGAAGTTTGGGGTAACGTGATGGTGTCATTCTTTGGATGTGACCAAAGTAACAGAGTCTTTTTTTAGTTACCCTATCAACAACAGATTGCTCGATACCTAGGCACTTCCTGATTGCTGTGTTACGGATTTTGTCCAGTCTTGTGACACCCAGTATCTTTCTTAAACACATCATCTCAAAGACGAGTAGTCTGTCCTCATCGACTTTCTTCAGTGTCCAGGTCTCGGCTCCGTAGAGCAATATTGAGAGAACAAGGACTTTGTAAAGCTCTGTCTTGGTATGTGTTTGGATGTCCTTGGAATTCCATATGTTTTGAAGTTTCTGAACGGCCCCTATTGCTTTCCCTATTCTGAGTTTTATGTCATCTGTGCAGGATCCCTGTTGGCTGATTGTTCCTCCCAGGTAGGTGAACTTTTCAACCTGGACAAGTTGTTTCTCATCTATATTGATGTTGATTTGCTTTGGTACTCTGCTAATGACCTGTACTTCAGTTTTGGCTATGTTGATTTTTAATCCGAATATTGAACTGCTGTCGTGAACAAGATTGACAAGTGTTTGGAGGTCTTCTTCCTTCTCCGCAATAAGTGCAATGTCATCAGCAAATCGTAGGTTGGTGATGATCTGGCCTTGGACAGTAACCCCTTTGTTGCTTTCGTGAAGGGCGTATTGCATTACTAGCTCTAGCAAGATGTTGAATAGTTGTGGAGATATTACGCAGCCTTGACGCACTCCTACCAGTGTCTTGAACCAATCTGTTAGATCGCCATTTACTCTTACCGCACTTGTTGATTTCTGATATAGGGCCTTCAAGAGTCTTATGATTTTGCTGGAGAAGCCGAAGAAGCCGAGGGCCTTCCAAAGCCCTTCTTGCCACACAGAGTCGAAGGCTTTCTCGAAATCGATGTAGCAGCAGTAAAGGTCTTTCTTCTTCTCAAGGTACTTTTCCATTATCTGTCGAAGTGTGAAGAGCTGGTCGATGGTTGATCTCCCAGGTCTGAATCCTGCTTGTGATTCAGAAAGAATTTGCTCCGTTTTATTCATGATACGCCTTTGGATGATGAGGGTTAAGACTTTACATGCGTGACTGAGAAGGCTGATCCTCTGTAGTTGCCGCAATCCAGCTTATCTTTTTTCTTGAAAATTGGTGTAATTATTGCCCTCCCCCAGTCATCTGGGAAGGTTTCAGTGACCCAGATCTTCTTGCAGAGTTGCTGCAATACAATGTACATTATTGACACACTATCACTCTCTTTATATACGGCAATAATAGAATATCGATTTCAATCGAATTGAATACGATGCTCAGTTTTGAGTTTGTAGTTGACTACTAAGCGACCTAAGCGATCGATTGCTAGCCAATCAGATAGAACTCCTTTTCTTGCGTTCGGTGAAATAAGAGTCGCCCGTCGCTCACCAACGGAGTATTAAATTTATATTTATCGAATAGGAAGTCGACACTGTGTGGGGACGCATGATTATTACTCATAATAATTCAACTACAATATGGGCAGCATAGGTATGCCTGATAATTATGATGATGCAGACACATTTCATAGCTAGCAATTATAGAATGCTTCGATACATGATGTATGGTACATACACTCCTTTGCATGTATAGCAGAAAATTATAAATGATAGAAAGTTTGGAATGTTGTAACTAAAATACTAACTGCTTTTTGCATTGTGTATTTATTTATTTATTTATGCCTATTTATATATTTGTTTATTTACTGACTTGTTTATTTATTTGGTCGATTAGTAAGTAATTAGTAATTTTCCATGATTCATCGGTTGATAACGTGTTTGATTGATCGATTGATAGCCATTTCACATATTCCTAGTTTTTATGGAATGTCTATTTGAATAGCTTCGTACATTGGATAATAATCAGTATTGATTTATTATTCTATTCAGTAATATCAATGATTACTATCGAACGTCTGACAGGATAGTTAGGTGGCTTAGTGGCAATGCACGGAGTTTCACAACCTGTAGGTCTCGGGTTCGATTCACAGTTATGCCTTTTTTCAAGGCTGGAAAAATTGCAATTTCTGAACTGCTACCCCTTTGGCGCGATTCTGAGCTAGTGATTTTCTGATGGCTGTGTCTCTTATATATCCATTCGCTCTGGAATCCAAAACAATAGTTCAATCAATATTTTTCTAATAACACTGTGAGTGAGTGATGTAATAATAAATTGCAAGTGAGCAAAATAAATATAATACATTCGTACCTTGATCCTTTGTGATACTGATCGCCAGTGTTTATTCAGCATTAGTATTAGTATTATTCATACTAAAGATAATTTCATCACTGCACGAATGCTGGCCTGAACGATCGAGCTTCTAACAAACCTCACTTTCCGATTGTATTTTGATCTCCATTAAACGTTAGAATAGCCCGTCAAATTAAACCCCTAATATGTGACCGTACAGCACGAATGAGCCGTAAATGTCCTCAATTGTATTCTGAGTTACAGTGTAAAATGGGCATGAAGGTCGTATTCATAGGTACCTCAATTGGGTGCTACGTGTACCTCATTTAATGAGATACACGTAGCACCAAATTGAAATACCTATGAATATGACCTTCATGCCCATTTTACACTGTAACTCAGAATACAATTGAGGACATTTACGGCTCATTCGTGCTGTACGGTCACATATACGATTTTAGTTAAATTTAGTTTTGACTACTTTGCCAAATATTTTATAAAATATCTGTATTGTGACTTGTGTGATCATTACATTATGCCAAAAATATCAGGTTTCAAAAATTTGACCGAACTCATTTTCAAAGATGTACATTACGGCTTTAAGGCAAATCAGGGGTTAAGGGGGTACTACACCCCTCGATAAATTTGTGTCTATTTTTGCATTTTTCTCAAAGACTAATAACACAGTGGTAACAAAAGTTATGTATATTATAGGGGTAAGGATTCCAATTACTACACTGGAATTTCAGTGACCCAAGACAAGCGGTTCGTTATTTATGATAAGAAATTAGGTACCGCTAGGATGTACCTCATTTCCGATCATATATACTGAACCGCTTGTCTTGAGTCACTGAAATTTCCGTGTAGTAATTGGGATCCTTGCCCCATTAATCTACATAACTTGTGTTACCAGTGTGTTATTATTTTTTGAGAAAAATGCAAAAATAGTCACAAATTTACCACAGGGGTATAGTACCCCCTAAAGCCACCACTAAATGCAACATAATCCACTAAAGTAGTGGAACAGTGCCTATTTTTTATGAATCCAAAGTGGCCGCTTATGCAGGGGCGAAGTTTGTCAAATCTGTGTAAAACCAAACCAAAATATTCCGCGCATCATAAGCATACAAAAAGTATAGTTCTAGAGTTATAGGATGAATGATGATTATAAAATGTCAAATGTCAAGTTTTTAGTACCCCAAATGGGAAAAGTTGCATTGTTTTTGCTTAGGTAACATCACAAAATAGGTTAGTCAACAAGGCAGGGCTCAATTGATTATCATCCTTTTTGCCATGTTACAAAGGTAATAAACCACCTGACACATGGCAAACTATTCCTTATTTTATATGTTTTTGTAAGCGGAGTATTCCGAGACCGGTTTGATCAAAATCATAGAATTTTAATTTTTTGTCCCCGGTGGAAACCAAACATTTGACCTTTCCCCCTGTAATTCAAGAACTAGATTTAAAAGTCAAGAAGATTATTTTAGCAATTTTCGTGGGCATAAGATATTATATGTTTTTTCATTTTCATATTTGTTGTAAAAGTAAAGTTATAATGTAATGTATGTAAACGTAATGTAAGCAATGGGATCGTTCACTGCTGGCTTTACCCTTTCGAACGGCCCCGCCTGTAAAATTATTATGAGCCCCGGTAGCATTTTGAAATAGCGTGCCAGCAATTCCCCCTTCTCCTCTCGGCATGCCAAAGATTACTTGCCCCCCCTCCCCACTTTGGCCAGCCACAAACCTTTGTCCCCCCCCTTTTACCCTCCCCTACAGCCCCTTATGTTACCTTCTTAAAAACAGTATTTGTTTTTATAACTTGTGTCGTTTAGTAATTTAAGTATTCTAGTAGAGTATTAATTGACAGGTACAGACTTGACATTTAATATGGAATACTTTTTCGCAAAATTCCAAGACTGGTCTGGTAGAGGTCTGCATAAACAGCACGGGCTAAATATTAATTGGGGTGTGTCGGGAGATGGTGTAAAATTATTGTTTGACAGATAATGTGCTTTCCATTAGTTTACATTATGGCGCTCATACTGTAGTAAATTAGCCTAAAATGGCGGATTTAAGGAGACTGAATTTGAATTTTGTGGAGGTAAAATTTTTGAATTTAAGCAACATTATTCTGATATTATCAAATTTATTGAGGTTTGAGGCAATTTTATTGAACCTAAATACCAATAAGTGTTCGGCAGAACTGAAATGCACCTGTGATCTACCAGTTTTGAAAGTGGGAGGAGCTTTAAAAATATGGCTCTATAAAGTGGTATGCACTCAGAAAATTTGAATGGTCCCCTGGGGCCACATGTTATAAACTTACTGTACACAAAGAAACAGTGTGAGGTCATTGGACAACCAGGAATCCGCACAGTTGTTTTTGTACCGTAAGTTTATAACATTTGACCCCAGGGTGCCATTCAAACTTTCTGAGTACGTACAGCTTTTAAGAACCCTATTTTTAAGCTCCTCCCCTGTTCAAAAACTTGGTACATTGGAAGTGTATATCAGTTGTGATGAATGGCAGTTGCTGACGAGGTCTAAGAAATATCACCTCAAACCCCTATAAATTTGATAATAACAGAACCACGTTGCATATTGTCCGAAATTGTGTCCCCCACAAAGCTCAAATTCAGCCTCCCTAAATCCGCCATTTTAGGCAAATTCGCTAAATTATGAGCACCATAATGTAAACATATCGAAAGCCCATTTTCTATCAAACAATTATTTTACAACATCTCCCGACACACCCCAATTAATATTTAGCCCGTGCGGTCTATGCAGACTCCGTCCAGACCAGTCTCGGAACTTTGCAAAAAATATTCCATATTAAATGTCAAGTCTGTAATAACATTACTTAAATGTGGTATTACCAATGAACACACAATGCATGTGTTGTTCTGGTACTTGGATGTGCGTGGTGTGATTTGGGAAGGCATGGTTAATAATTATTTTATCTTAATTGGTAATGTTTTTCGTACACTCTTATCGCCGATATTAAGAAAACGCTGTTTAGGAGAAAATTGTTTAACATTTTTGCCCTGATTACGATTTTTTGCTTTAAACAGCATAAATTACTCGTATTTGCTAAGGGCTAATCAGGGGATATTGATATTTGCGAAGGAAATGTTTTAATCAGCATGTTTGATTAAAGAAATAACATGCCTTTAAGTAACATCTATTTTGATCAGTCGAGTCAAGTTAGCTCAATCGACAAGGCGTTCGACTATGGTGCGAGAGGTTGCGAGTTCGAATTCTGGTGGTGCCTAGTACGTTCTTGTGGATAAATTGAGTTAGCTTGAAATTCCCCTGGACAAGGAACTTAATGCTAATTGTCTTTTTGTAACCCGTACGAAACTCGGGGAGCTGATCCTGGTTGCGATGGTCATTTGTGGTATGTATAGGGTGTGCGGTCTTGTAGCAGCAAGTCCCTGATTTTTGTTGTTAAATGGTTTATGGAATGATGTTGGGGCCGTAGTGGTCAGGGACAGCATGTAAAGTGTGCTGAAGCCCGTGGATCAACGTCTAGGCGTTGTGCCTTTGCATAGCGCACTATAAATCACTGCGGTTTTTTTTTGGCAATAAAGTTCGCGCAACCCTTATTTTAATCGAAGATTGTTTAAAGAGTACAATAAAATGGTGGACGACATATCGACAAGGCATTGTGTGGTGACCGTCTAGCAATGATCATAAAAGTTTGCTGGAATATCTACTTCAATTTCCATCTACATTGTTTAGATGGGTAGCCAGGAAGCTCAGGATAATAATGAATTACCATGGCAGGCAATTGGAAGTTTTAGAGATAACATGATTCGAACCTGTCAGCTCAGTGCCCGAGGTCCGTGCAGTGTAAATTCATACACGGTACACGGCATTTGATACGCGATCGATGCACCGTGTATAATGAATCTTGCAGGAATGTGTATTGCTGCATGCTATGAAGGCATGTGCAACGAGTACAGAAACATTTCTATGCATTGATACACGTGGATATACAGGACGTTATCTGTCTGTTTTTGTTTTTGTTTTTTGTTTGTTTTGGTCGGATCCTTCCCAAATGAGTGTCTTGTTTATAATGTTGTGTACATGACCGGTATACATGGGACGGAAGACATTGCCTGGCAGCTACTCTGATGTCAACACAATTGGATTTTTTAAGAATGAAAAAGGAATGATGGAAATGAATGCCCAATTTCATGGTCCCAAATTCCAATATAATCCATTAAATAAGTAAACAATAGCTGAATAAAAATAAACACATGTAAACAATAATGTGCTTAATTTTTGTGAACAACTATGTTCAGACGTTTAACTCGGGATGATTAACGCCGAATTTCGCTGTTCAATATGTCAAAAGTTACAAATATAACCAACCATTGAATATGTTTCTTAAACCGTGAAGAGTGTTACAACTTTTAACCAATAATCGGGAAACCGCGCCATATACTGTACCCGTTGCTTACGATTGCATAAAGTTGTTTAAGGATTTCGTATACGGAAAATAAGAGTGTATATGTATTGACGACAATGCGGCATAAAAACCGATTCTGGTTATTCCCGATATCGTGTATCGTGTGTCGCGTGATATGGGAAGGCGTGGTTAAGACACTCGACAAAATTATTTTACCTTATTTGGTAATGTTTTTCGTATTGATTACAAGTATATAAAACCCGCTGCAGCAACACGTCTGTCAAAGAATAAATTTTTGGTTCTACATTCATCCAATTTAGGGTCAAGAATATTATACATTTCTGGTTCTACATTCATCCAATTTAGGGTTAGATATCTTGGAAGCAAAATGACCGAAGATCACAGCCGGAATCGTAAAGGTGAGTATCCTTCTTATTCTTTTAGGTAGGGCCTACTTAAATCCAAATACTATAATGTTCTCGAAACAAGCGCAAGCCGCTCTCAATTTGATTGCAATTGACTAAAGATAATGATGTAGTTAAACTTTAATCAACTGTTAAAAGAAATACGTTATAGCCTTAGTGATTATTTTTGTGAGATATTTTAAGGCCTGTTGCAGTGCAATAATTATCAAGATAATAATTAATAATATACATTCTAAATCGAAATGCTTAACTGCATAAAGGAGGTTCCACGGGACCCTTGGTTTCTTTTTCCCGGTTATTTTTTCGATTGATAATTTGCGGTATTTTCGGACTTTAAAGTACGCTCTTTTTTGACGTAAAACGTTTTTGGCATTCTTCGGTTTATAGCTAAACGGAATTTTTAGCTACAAACAAGGTTTCCGCGCTCGCACCGTGGTTGACTTGTGTTTTGCCAGTAGCGTAGCGTGTCATCTGATGGGGGTGCATGCCGGGGGGGGCACTCAAGTTTTTTTTTGGTAGGGGTGTGCCACCGCCAGTTTCGAACTTGAGGTCTAAGGAACTGATCGGCAGGTCAAAAGGGGGTCTAGGGAACTGATCGGCCGGTCAAAAGTGGGGTCTTGGGAACTGTTTGACCGGCCAAAAGGGGGGGTCTTGGGAACTGATCAGCTGCCAAAATCTGAAAAATCTCGGCAACTAAACCATGCAGGCCAAACCAGGGTTTAATTTTGTTGCGTTTTTGCCACAGATTTTTGAAGGAATCGATTTCACTTTGAATTGTGCATTAAATTATTAAATCAGAAGCCTCATTACGATGAAAATCTCAGCAAAGCAAAACAGCATTCGAATCAAAATTAGGCCTACTAGACCCTGCAGACCTACAATCTATGCTATTAGCCTACTGATAATTATAGCAGCAGCTAGCAGTATTACATAAAAGCCCTCCATAAAAACAAACTCACAAGAATATTTTTTTCGGTGCCGAAAAGAAAAACATTTTGACTACATTGAACTGCATGAGATGATTGTGTGAAGTGTGCAGAATTTGACACCATTCCACTAGACCAGTAGATCGTAAATTACCTTTTAATTCACTGTTATGGCCAGCTGCAAAGATGTGCACACAATTATTTGAGGTACTTTTCCTCATATTTGGCAATTTTATTCCCAAAAGAGATCTCAAAATCATTTATTTCTAGCAAAATGTTCATCAGCTGAAGGCATCGGCACTCAGCAGTGCAGTGCTGTTTATAACAACAAACCAGTGTTGCCACTACTAAAGGAGCCCAAAATTCCGCCCAAAGTTCACCTTATTCCTAATACAATGTGTTTCAATGGGGAAGAAATTTATGGAAAATTCCTTTGAAGTTTTTGGGCTCGCAAAAAAGTAGCTTTTGGGCTTGAAATAGTAGGACAGAACACACGCCTGTCAAGATGCCAATGAGAGCGGAAATCGATGATCTGAGGGTCTGTGGAACGGCTAGAAAATTTCGGGGCTTCAGAGCGGGCAATCAATGAATTCAGAGGGTCTAAGGAACGGCTAGCGGCTCTGAAAAAGGGGGTCGTCGCCGCGGCACATACCCGTATAGCTGGGAAATGTGAGTGCCCCCCCCGGGGGTGCATGCATAAGCCGTTTTTTGCATTTTCCTATGGGATTTCCTAAATTTTGCAATCGATTGGGGTGTGGGCACGTGCCCCACCAGCCCCCTCCCTCCCCCCGTGCTGCGCCACTGTGTTTTACCGTTTGTCACACGCGCTAGTCACACATGAGGTGTGCATGCTTTCGGAAGTGAATTTACCAACATGACTAACATGATGGGTTAAAATATCGTTGTTAACTAGTTGCTAAACTCGATGGTATGCTTAGTATTTGTCTTTGCTAATAGACATTTCCAAATTTTCTAAATGAATTTGGGATTAATTTGCTTATGCTGACCCAGTTTATAATGATATTCCGGGTCATTATTCAATGGTCCTCAATTCTCAAGTCAAGAATTTAGAGAGTTTGCAAAGGAGTGGGACTTCGATCACACTACATCAAGTCCTCACTTTCCATCGTCTAATGGACAAGCAGAAAATGCTGTGAAGATAATGAAAAACATGATAATGAAAGTAACTAGTACTCGTGAAGATATTTATCAAGCTCTTCAAGTATACAGAAGTACACCTCTGGAACATGGTAAATCCCCAGCAGAGTTACTGTTCAACAGACGTATCAGATCAAATCTTCCAGTAGCTAAAAAGTTACTTGAGAACCAGTCGCCCAGCTCTAATGTGGTTGAAAAGAAAAAAGAGCTGAAAAAGAGACAAAAGACTAACTATGAAAAAAAAAGCAAAAGCTGTGCCTTTTGAAACATTGAAAAAAGGAGCTACAGTTAGACTACAAAACATGGAGAAACCAACCATGAACAAACCACAATGGTCACTCAAAGGAGTAGTTGTGGAAGTTCTCCCAAACCGTTCCTACAAGGTGAGAACTGAATCCGGTGAAGTCCTCAGAAGAAACAGACGTCATCTGTTGGCAACAACTGAGCCAGAGGAGGAAGATGAATGGTACGACGCAGACGACCAACCAGTAGTTGATCCGCAAGCACCTGCACAACCAGTACCAGAGGGAACAACAACCAACCAGCTGCGCAACCAGATGTGAACCATCCACCTGAGATCCGCAGAAGTACAAGAGTCCGGAAGCCTAATCCGAAGTACAGCAGTGATGTGTATGATTGCACATAGAACTCTTGAACATTAATTTTGTGTACCACGAGTCTGTGAACTCTGAACTGAAGAACTTTAAAACTTGTTTCAAAGTTATGGTACACATGTCTGATATATAATCACACTTTAATTATACAAAAGTGAAGACAAGAACTGATTGTTTTTCTAAATCACTTTATTCAGTCAAATTTGGTATCATTTCAAAATTTTGTGAGTTAATTGAAGTTGTAAGTTTTCAATAATTTAAAAGTTTTCACATGTTGTGACATGTTAACTTAATCAACCGAAATGCTTGGTTGTGCTCGATAAGCATTTTTCCTGAATTGGATAATTTATGTCACATTGGACTTTTGAGATATTAGAATTTCAGATGTCAAGTTATTTAGTAACTTCCTATCTTTTAAAGGAGGGAAGGTGTATTGATATCATAATAATCATATAGTGATGTGCGCCCATAATATGAGAGTAGCACAAGATGGCGACCTCCAGTAGTAAATAAACCAGTGTTATCTAATAAGAATATTAGATCTTTGTGTTCTGCGTAATCCATCCTGATATGTGTTCATAGTAAACACAATAATAGGTACAGCCACACCGCGAAAGATAAGCATGTTGCCCATGTGGGTCAGCAATAAGTAAGGGGTGCGATAGCGAACTCAAAAGTAGCGCAAATAGCGCGAGTGTATACAAAAGAGATTTCGCAAGATGAGCGATATCGCCAGATCTGAACGATGTACTCCAGTCAGCATAATTCAAGTACGCTTAGTGAGCACAGGCATGGAACATTCCGATCAATCTATCAATCTTTCTTTTATGCAATTCTTTTTTCTCGTTTACGCTACCGTTCGCTTTTTTTTCTTTCTTTCTTTCTTTCTTTCTTTCTTTCTTTCTTTCTTTCTTTCTTTCTTTCTTTCTTTCTTTCTTTCTTTCTTTCTTTCTTTCTTTCTTTCTTTCTTTCTTTCTTTCTTTCTTTCTTTCTTTCTTTCTTTCTTTCTTTCTTTCTTTCTTTCTTTCTTTCTTTCTTTCTTTCTTTCTTTCTTTCTTTCTTTCTTTCTTTCTTTCTTTCTTTCTTTATTTTTTTATATATTTATTTATTTATTTCTTTATTTATTTATCTATTTATTACTAAATTGAAATTTTATTATAGGACGCATATACACTGCGGTCATCGCGTAAATACGCGAGCAAATCAATGCGTCCACAGCTATTGTGTAGAGCAAGCGCAAAATTCAAAGCCTTTCTGAATTCCTTAGCAACGAATCTTGAATTCTACCGCGACATCTCACAGTTTTGAGGTGTTTTTAATTAAGTGTTTGTTACAAACGAACGACAGAACGAACTGAAGGACATTCAGTCAAATTGCATTAATGGAGAAACAAAAAATAATAATAATACATTTCCCTGCCGAGTTTACAACCCGGCCGGGATTCCGGCGTGCAGCAAACCATTTTATCGGGGCATGGAATAAGAATTCTTAAATTCTTATTTCTCCACCCAAGGGCTGAGAGCAAAATTGTACAATTGATTTATTGAGAGTTATCTTTCCTTTCCTTGTTCTTTTTCCTCAATCCTGTTTCTTTTGTTTCTCTTCATATAGGCCATCATGCTTATAATTATAAGCTTTTAAGGCTTGACTTAAGCATTTTGATTGAGACTGGTCCAATCAGAACCAAAAGCGTGTGTCCACCCAGACCGACCGGTTAAACAAACAAATAAACAGCGACCACCTTACTGCTGGACTATTTTGTCTAACGTTACTTATTATTGAAATTATAATGCTATTATAATAAACATCTCAAAAGAAGTAACTAAACCTCCTTAAATAATGGCCATTATTCAAAAACGGGCTCACCTCACCTCACCTCACCTAGGCTGTTTCATCCTCTGTAGTATGAAACCCTCTTCAAGAATCTTCCATTTCTGTCTCATCTTGCGCATCCCTTGCCCAAGTGATGCCTCTACTATGCTGTTAGGTCGTCTCACCATCTTCGTCTTTGCCTTCCTCTTCTACGCTTTCCTGTTCTTGGTTGCCACTCGGTGACTCTTTTTGTCCATCACCTTTTCATGATGTCTTTGACTCCAGTTTTACTTCTTATGTCACTGTTTCTGATTTTGTCACGTAAAGTTATGTTTAACATGCGTCTCTCCATGGCTTGCTGTGACGTGATGAGTTTTTGTTCTAGATCTTTAGTTGTCGACCAGGCTTCAGCACCGTAAGTCATGGATGGTAACACCCATTGATCATACATACGCCTCCTCAATGTCATTGGTAGCTTTTTATCACAATGGATGTCTTTGTATCTGCCAAAACAACACCAGCCAGCCTTGATTCTCAGTAACAGTTCCTCTCTTGTGTCGTCCTCCATTTTGACTGTCTTGCTCAGATACTTGTAAATGTCTACTTTCTCAATCGGTTCATTGTCAATTCCAATGGACTCTCTAGTGTCAAAGTTGGTCATGTATTTCGTTTTCCGTTTGTGTATTTTTAGTCCAATTTGCCTGCTCTCAGTGTTCAAACTATTTAGCTGAACTTCCAAGTCTTTGACTGATGGTGATGTAAGGCCTACATCATCTGCAAACCTCAGGTCGGTTAACCATTCTCCATCGATGTTAATACCTCTTTCTAAAATGGGCTATTGTATTACAAATCTGTAAAATGTGTTGAAAGCAGAATTTACTTCTGCGCTTAGTTTGCTGAAGAATGATATTTCCCACCCTCTGTAAGGCACATCGCGTGGGTCTATAAATTATAGTTTGGTCAGAATTTCCTTTTTGATTTCACTTTTTTTCACCCCCGACTGCTAAAATGTTCAACCAGAACTTCATTTCTAATATATCGGGCAGAAATAATCGATACTTAATATCATCTATCCATTGGTGCATTCGCGAGTTGATTTTGACCAAATTGGTAGTCGAAATTAAAAAATGGTGCAACCAAAACCGAAGTTCTGTCAAAGCTATGACATATAGCTCAATATGATGTGCTTTAGAAAGTTTAACACCAGGGTTTGAAAAAAATCAAATACATCTCAAAATGTTGCTTCACAAATTTCAACACCAAATTCGATCGTTTGTATTGCCTCATTTAATGACTGAATGAGCCTTGCGCAACAATAGATATCGTTTGACCACCGTTCTGAGTGTATAGAAATCTGCCAAACATGTGGTTAAAAGCTGGTAAAAGACTTGTATACATTTTCAAGGTGTATAGGAATGCAAAAATACCTGCGTCCAAAATCCAAAATACCCGCCAAGGCCGCATCATTTCACATTTTAGGTGAGATGGAGCTGACGGTGACCCAGCTATGGCTGCCATTGAGGTGTAGGAATGCGTGAAATTGGATTCGTCTAACAATGTATCTAATCATATGTCCAGCTTTTAACCATAATATTCAGCACTCAGTTTAATTTTTGGAGTTGCTACCTGTCTATAGATTAATCAAGTTTTCATGTTATGCCAATGAGAGGAACTACGAAACTTAAAAACTAGAAGACTTTATTGCCTATGCCTTTTTGTCTATGTACTAAATTATGGATGACAAGCAGCATCAAAAGACGACTACGATAACGTCCATGGTTATACTATATGATCTTAGACGTCTTTTGATGCTAGATTGATCAAAATGCTTTTGATTTTAGCTGGTTACAACTTTGGATTTATTCTGGTTAGTATTGAAACACAATATTGGGCATATTACCTGATTCGGAGATTGCTAATTCCAATCCGATCGTAGCGCTGTCACAGGTGAAATCGATAAATTGCTGCGGCAGACCAGGGCCCGGTTCGCGATGTACGTATTAAGAGGTGGGATATGAACGATTGGACAGTATTTTTTGTGGGACATGAGAGCACATCAGACATATCGAATTGCATTCTGAACACGAATTCAGAATTCAATTCGATATGTCTGATGTGCTCTCATGTCCCACAAAAACTACTGTCGTTTATGCCAGAGCCCTTAAACTAAGATATCGTATGCAAACCAATCCCTGGCTCAATGTGGTTGAGCTGTTGTTTATACAATCGAACATGGGCTCGATTCTTATTCCTGTGTTTATTTTTCTCAGGTTATGAGTATACCAGTTTTGTTTTAATTGAGAGTTTTAATTATTTTACACCATTAGAAATGTACCCAATCAAACACCGTCTTCTTCTACATAATCTTCGGACAAAGGTGACTAATATTATGGCACTCGTTTTCAATTCTGATCCTGCAGAAATTCACATCCTCCTTGTTGGAAATGCTGGTGCAGGGAAGAGTGCAACTGGCAATAGCATCTTTCTTCAAAATCGATTTCATGAATCGAGTTTTGCTCTTAGTTCGACGACCTATCCAGTGACGTATTCTGGACAACCACTGGAAACAAGGCAACAAATTACGATCACTGATACGCCTGACATTTCCGAATCATGGCTAGTCACAACGAAAGAAGATGGTATCCATTTCCTAGCTCAACTTAGTCCAGGTCCTCATATTATTCTTCTGGTTATTACAGCAAGAAGTCGTCTCTCTGAGGAAGTTGAAAGTAAAATCAAATTGTTTCGGAAGATGTTTGGTGAATCATGCACCAATCACATGATCATCGTCTTTACCTCGCCTGACGCATTGAAAGTATCCTCGCAAAGTGAAGAGCTCATTCCTCTTAGTGAGCATGTCAGTGAGATCAGAAGCAAAAGCCTTTTCATGAATCAGCTGTTCAAAGTTTGCAGTCGCTATATTGGTTTCAATAATTCTATTGATTTCAACATATCAACACAGAAAAAGAAAGAAGCTGTAGATCAACTGAACACTCTGTTAACCATGATTGACGACTTGATGATAGAAACAGGTCGGGAGAGATACACACTACCTTTCCGTGATCAGATCGAGTCTGCAATGGTCACATTAGACAGAAAAACTGGATCACGCGAAACCTCTCGCATTAGGCTGCCTCAGATACTGGGATTGGAATCAAATACACGCAAGGCGAGCCGCATCATATCAATGAGTTGCCTGTATCTTGGGGCACTTTTAACGGCCTTTGGGATCTGTCGTTGTATCATCGATCGTTGGAATGTTATCAGATCGGTCCCACCAGTCCTAGGAATCATAGCTCTGGCAGGAGCGAGGAAGATATATCAAGATAAAGGACGTATGGCATTTAATTTCAAGGATGCATTTGTGGCAACAATTTGTGGCGGATCATACGGTCTACTTTCAGCGTTTACATTTGGCGTCAGACCAGAACTTAAGATGTTTGGAGGCAGTTTACTTTTAGTAGTCATCAACTTGTTTCAGTGGTACAAAAATACTGCATTAGATGATGTGTTAAACAAAATTTATGCTGCGTCAATATAAATACGATCACCTAATGTGATTTGTTTATAACGAGCCACCGATAACTATAAACCGTCCTTCAATAATAAACCAAGCCATAGGGGTGACTACAGCGATGCATTCAGTGTAAAACTGTTTTTGCCATTGCCCTCACTTGATGCCTAACACGGGATACTTAACATGTTATATAGGGCCGCTTTATAGTAATCTAAGTTTCGTCACTGCAGTATATGAAATAGAGAACATGACAAATTGTGTTCAACCTGATGATGAAGAACCCACTTTTGGATAATCATTTTTATCGCTGAAACTGTGGATAATTCAAGAGGCTATTAATTTTAAAGATATTTTCAATTATTGTTTCCTTGATTGCTTTCAGAAATTCGCATTGTACTTCTAGGGGTGACAGGCGTTGGAAAAAGTGCTACTGGCAATGGAATTCTGAGTAAAGACATTTTCGAGGAAAAAGTGGATCCTCAGGCAGGTACACATTTTTGCCAAACAGAACGAATCGATCTCGACGACAATCCCGATGTTTGTTTGAGCGTAACAGACACCCCGGGTCTTCACAGCGCCAGTCAAAACCAAAAGCTGGTTTTAACACACATCACGGACTTTATTGGACAGCTGTGCCCAGGACCTCATGTAATTGTTATAGTCCTCTCTGCGGGTGCAAGGGTTACCAAAGAGGTCAAGGATACAGTTGAAACGTTCCGCAAAATCTTTGGAGAAAACAGCACCAAGCACATGATGTTTGTCTTTACCCATATTGACCAATTACACAATAGTCGCTCTGATACAACAACTTCAATTCATACATATGTCGAAAAACTTCTCGAGAATGACAAGGAGATAAGAGATATTTTCAAGAAGTGTGGAAATAGATACTTTGGCATCAACAACAGATTAAAATATACAAGTCAGGAGCATAGGCAACAGGTCTCTGAACTTATCAAGATGTTCATGAGTATCATCTTAAGCAATTCCTACTACACCAATGCAGACTTCAAAAAAGTTGAAGAAAAAATCATGAAGCCTTTGGATCAAAAGACGGGTGACCGCGACCAGTCCAGAAAGAGTCTCGCAAGCACATTACTTACTTTGTCAGCCGGGGGAATAGCTGCACCCGCCGCGATAGGAGCCTTAGGAGCAGTTGTAGAAGCAGAAGCTGTGGCAGCAGGAGTCCTAGCAGGTGCTGCTTGCGGATCACTGGTAGTGGGTGGTGCGATTGGTGTTTCTGGTGTTACCTATGTTGCATATAAAGCAATTTTAGGACTAAAGCATACATTTTGGGACGACGCAGAGGAGACAATAAATAAAAAAAAGTAGCAACAGTATTTTTGAGACATTTGGATGTTTTTTTGCGTGGTTATACAATTTATATCATAACGTGCCGTACTTTTACATACTAAACTATATACATCATGTACATGGAACGCGCGGTGCAGTACGGTACTGCATTCTGCATTTTCGTATGCTGTTGATGTGTTAGAGTGAATAAAGACGATTGTGTGTAATTTAATTTTAATGCCAGTTCGCCTGAGCTTCACTTCTTCATTAATTGATGTTTTAGCAAAAGTGATTGAATGAAGTGACCGGCATAAAACTCCATAGTGGGGTACTGAGGTCAAGGTCATTCATCCAATGTCGAAATATTTAGCGTGTTATAAAATGTTCTAGAATTGAATATTTCGATAGTTTTGTTTAAATTAACAATCAGATTTGTGCTATTGTTTGAGCACCCTGGTCAGCCACGTTTTGTTTGATATTTATTACCAGCAATGTGGAAAAAGAGACAAATGTAGAAAAATGGACCATTTTGTTGAGGGAGCAAAGTTCAACAAACCATAACTCCGCTTCTGGATATCGTTTGAAGTCAAATGATATAGGCATACCATTTTAAAGCTTATGATATATCTTTTCTAAACACCAAATAAAACAAAATTGACCGGGCAGACTTCACGGCTCATTCGTGTTGTACGGTCACATATGATCCCATCAAAGAGATCCCATTCCTGGACTTAGTCCGGACGATTCTTCTGAGCACTCTAAAGTTCCTCTTTTGGCCACACAGAGAAACCAAAGGTTCCAATCATCCCAGGTCTGCCACCACTTCAGGATAAAACTCATGAATACGTAATTGAGCGTGTTATCAAAGGACGCTATAGAAATGAGCGTCTTGAATATCTTGAATAAAGTGGCGGGATTTTCCAAAATCAAGAAACACTGGGGAAATAGAAACAAACTTGAACGCAGATGCTCTTGAGTCTCTCAAGACCAACCCTGTCAAAATAAATGTTAAACTGTAAAGGTCAGACTATGGAAGCAGTATCGTTAGATCAGTTATAAGCAACTCGATCAAAGGCTGTATAAAAACGAAAATGTAAAATTAGGCATAATTTGTAATGCTCATAAGAAAGAAGAATACTATAGATTTATTGTGCATCAACAAATTTGTGAATAACCAATATAAAAAGTCAAAGGATGTCAAAATGAAAACAAATATATTTGGCAGGTGATAGATACAGGAAGTATGTCGTATGTTTAATTGATTTTGAATCATTGTAAATTAAAAGTTTATAATGTCACAAGATTAGAAAATTCTGGTAGCAGTACACTAGCCAGTAATTTTATGGAATTAGAATGGTGTTATCACAGAATAGTGTATTTTGATTATCATGGTAATTACAATGAACCCGGAGGTATAATTGGTTGGCGCGTACATGTATGTTGTGGATATGTTCATTAGGCGACGAAAAATGAAAACCGACCCAGAATTTGACCAAATTGGGGAAAAAATTCCTGTACAAATTAATGAATGCCGACTCAAATTCCGATAATTTCAGGAACAAATTTCGTTTTTGTATTTTCTCAAATTGCCAATTATTTACAGAGTTTGGTGATTTTTTGGGGGGTCATTTCCAAAAAAAAGGCCGACCGACCGACCCTACTTGAAATGCCGTCCACCCGTAGAACAGGGTTTCTTTTTTTCGTCGCCTTATTGAAACAAATTGTTTGTAGCTAATAGTAATAACTAGGCAATGAAATATTTAAGAATGATAAAATGTAGATTTGTAATGTTGATGCAACCATCACTTTATTTTTGTCTCAATTCAAGTAGGTTTCTTGTACATATATATATTTCGCGTGTTATAATGTATTGCGGTATTGAAGGAAACATGCAAATCAGTGTGAGAAAATCCTCCAAAGAAAACAAATCTCATCTCGATGTAATTATAATCCCGGAGAAGAATTTTGCCTAAGAACGTGAGAGTATGTAAGGGATGTTTGTGTAATGTAAATAAATTTAGTCTTGACTTTTTCCGTGAAACCGAAATTACCTGAAAATTAGGTCTTGAATTTGTAATTTTCGGGTCAATTCGGAATCAGGAGTTCCACAGATACTGATAAAGAAGATAAGTGAATTATATTTCGAAACAAGGACACAATTTAAGCGAAGAAGAAATTAAAGTTTTGAAGACGATTTTATACGCAATAGTGAGAAATTTAATGGCCTACGATATCCATTGTATTAAAACGACTATTACGCTGAACATTTGCTTATTTTATCCAGTTGATAAATCAAAGTACAGCAATTGAATCACATACGGGAAATTACGTCAGTGGCGTAACTCCTATGCACTCCGGGGGCCGCGCCACGGGCACCCGGGCTTAGGGGGCACCCAGGCCTGGATACCATTTCGACACGATAATACATTAATTGTTATAGGTAGGATTGGGAAACCTTTATCCACTATGCATAGAATTACTCTTCATTTGGGTGCCACATCCTGTGTTCCCTTCAACACAAAATTTTCAGGCGCTTCGCGCGCATTACAACATAAATTGTCATTTGAAAAACAAAATTCAACTTGATTATGCAAATTTTCGTGCACCCGCGTGCAATTGTTTTAGGAAGAGGGGGTATTTTGGCTAGTTACGCCTAGTTACATCACTTTGATTGGTAGGTATGTATGGCTTTCAATACCAAAATTGATTTGCTTTGCACCAGGCACACCCTTGGTCAGGGGCACCCGATCTAACTTTTTCCCCGGGTACCCTGAACCAAAGCTACGCCACTGACTTACTTTTCGTTGACACGACGTTTCGTCCGAAACCATCGGACAACATCAGGTGACCGACTAGGTCGATTGGTTATCCTCGTCCACTTGACCAATCGACCTAATCAGTTACATGATAATGTCCGATGGTTTCGGACGAAACGTCGTATCAACGAAACGTAAGTTCCAGTATTTGATTCAATTTCTGGGCACGCCGAGTGTTAATGTTTGGTAATCACTGACTTTCGACAAATAACATTAGCACTTGTGGGGTGGGGTCAATGGTGTTTTCTTGGGGGATCACTGATCTGGAACGAGTTTTAACTTGTTGACAAAATCTGCTTGACGACAACGACTCTTCATTCTTCAATTTCGTTGAAATCAGGAGTAAAACAAGAAGACTACGAAAAGAATAGTAAATTCGTCGAGTCAACAACTTCGAGTTTTAGATAAACGAATTGGATTTCACATTGTTTAAACATTTTCATAACTTTTAAAAACGAACTTTATGTTATCTTTGCATAATGAATTCATCACACAACGACGCTGACGAGGATAGGAGGATACATATTTAATGGATTTACTTTTAACAAAGTGTGCTTGATAATCATTGAATTATATAAAAAAAAATGTCCTGAACAGTTATCAGAAACAGTCAAATAATGATTGTATAAACATAAACGAAAATCAATTATGAATTGGAAAGTATAGCAAATTTGGTGTTCAGGAATTTACTTTTGTCAGGCGACAAAACTTTTAGGGCGTTAGTTGTGGCGATATATTTTATATCCCGCGTCCTTCTTTTTTTCAATAATTATTTAATCCAAATTATAGTGTTATTCACCCCAAGTTAGAAATCACTCACCCGTGTCTTTTTGGTTAGTCCAGCTAAAATGTCACAAAGACCTTTTGTTTCCGTAGCTCATGAGGTACACGCGAGCTAGGATTCAATTGTAGATCTTTAGAGTAACCATCTCTCTATCAATTTCTCCGTGTGTATCAACATGGATTGAAAGATTCGGCCACATGATAGACTACTGTGGCAAGTATATTGCACAATAGAACAGAAAAAACCTGCTTTTACGTCGATAAACCTGGTTTTTCAATCGAAAAACCTGGTTTTTCAATCAAAAAGTTTTTTGATAAACTTGGTCTTTCGGCTGATAAACCAGGTTTATCAAAAACTATGACAATCGAATCGATAAACTTGGTTTTTCGATTTGATAAACCTGGTTTTTAATCGAAAAACGAGGTTTTCGAATTGGATTGTCATAGTTTTTGATAAACCAGGTTTATAGACCGAGAAACCTGGTTTTTCGCTGATAAACTTGGTTTTTCAATTTGATTGTCATAGTTTTTTTTTGATAAACCTGGTTTTTCAATCGACCGAGAAACCGGATTTTCAAAAAAACTATGACAATCGAGTTCGAAAAACCTGGTTTTTCGATTGAAAAACCAGGTTTATCAGTGAAAAACCACGTTTATCTGCGAAAAACCAGGTTTTTTGCGACGAAAAACCAGGTTTTTCTGTTTTATTGTGCAATATACTTGCCATAGACTACGTAACATCCTCACTATATATTAACTTTGAAAATGGAGTTTGCTATACTCCCAGTTCGCCTGTAAGATTAGTTTTATATATATTTGCGGACGGAATGGCGAAGATTTGGTAAGAAATAGATTACGTAAATAATAGTAAATTGTGGGTTTGATTGGTTTGTTGTTTGTGAGATAATTGATGCATTTTCAACCAGAATATCTCAGTTCGTGTCACTTTTCATAAATGCCAGCCGGGTTAAGCAGATATAGGAGTCTCTGACGATTAATTTTAACCCACAATCATGGAAAAAATACTTGGAACGCTTGCCACACTCTGTCGAAATTCCGTGCAGAATTTCTTATGATCTTGGAAATGACGTATATTATGCTTTGGAACAAACATGTTATCTAAAACAATGATTTACCCTTCTCCTCTCCCCGTCAATCAATGTTGGAATACATTCAAAACCGTTGAAGACATTGGCATTTCACAACATTGCACGGGGCACAGTGTCATCGACCCTATATCTTCATGGCAGGAATCGCCATGGTAGGATGAATCCACAGCCACGATTAGCCATTTGGTTCAAACCTTTAAAGCTCTTTAAAACTAATAATTAATCGAGGGACATAACTAAGGCTACTCACAATAGCCGGGTAACTGATCTTGGTTGTGCGTGAATAAGCTTGTATACCCCATTGAGGTCAATGGTTATCGACTTTTATACTGCCTATAGTGAGTGCAGCTGTACTACACGCTGCACGCTGTAGGACCAACGCAATATAAAATGGTCAAATTTTGAGTTCAAAGCGCACGGCCAATTTTCAAAGCGCATTCTAGCGACTATCATATCTGTTCAACACGTATTTTCAAGTGTATGAGACCACATCTGGTTTCTTGAGAAAAATTCATTTGCGGGAGATATTCATCAATTTCTAACCCAGTATCGGAAGATTTTCGTCTGATATCAAAATCGTGCATAGCAATTCACGTGTATCGATCCCGTGTATTCATTTTAGTGTCTCTGCTCCACCAAATAATTATTAGCCAGGCGGTGCCGGTGTGCGGGGGAGAGAGGGTGACAGTTGTCCGTTATTTACACACAAGCGTTCCAAGACTTTATTCGATGATTGTCTCAACCGTATGCAAAATATTTCATCTAAATGTCATTTTTTGTCCATAACTCAAAAACAGAATGTTGTACGAGCTTCATATTGCAAACGATTTAGGAGTAGATACTATCCTTTTGAATGATAATAACATTATTGATAAAGATGTTGGGTTATTTAGGGAGTGGTCACTGAAAACACCTCCTATGCTAAGTTACACACGTTTCGAAATTATGGCTCTTTGCTGTATGATACTGAGTAAAATTTCGATTTTGCCTCATAACTCAAAAACATTACAAATACAATAAAAAACAATATTATAATGTTTTTCAGCAAGTTTTTTAATCAACGTCCCTTGCAATACATCAAGGGACTTTCTGAAAAGTTATCCTACATTTTCCGTGACCACGGGGTCAAATGCTTACCACAAACCGGTCAATACCATCAGATCCTTTCTAGTACATACGAAGGACAAGACCCCAAACTCTAACAAATGTGGTGTAATTTATAAAATCAGCTTGAGTGCCGATTTAACATGGATTCCTGTTGTTTGTCCTCTTCCGTGGTGACTAATTTTGCACTCTGTCCATCAGCGTTCTGACCACTGACCTTTTATGATCCAGTCACAGGATTGCATGAGAAGGGATTCACATCCCTCATGATATAGTCTTTAAAAATGCAAATGTAAACAAAGTTCAAATTAAAATTAAAATGCCGGTTCCAAATCTGCTGTACATATCTCCAGGAGTAAAAACACCCATCAAATAAACTGGGAAAACGTAAATAGGCTGGAAAAAAGAACCTACAGAATTTTCCAGAAGGGTCCTAGAAGCCATTCACATCAGGAAAAAGAACCGAACTTGAACAGAGACACTGGACTGGACTTAGATCCAGTTTGGGACAACCTACTCATACCCAACACCACCAGGGGGACGAGGAAAATACCTTTGACGTCATCTTCTAGTGTGACGTCATCCAAGGTTGTCAACAAGTCATAAATCATCAGAGCCATAACATCCGGCTGAGGACGCAGTTGGTACTATGAAAGCGCTCCCGGTAAGCGATTAAATTTTAAGTAGTGTTGAAGTCAAATGCTTCTAATTTAAATTAAAATAGGTTGTTTTGTCGTCTTTTAAACTTGTATTTGTAGACGCTCAATAAAAAAGGTTTTTAATAGTTTCAATTTCTTTTGGCTGTGCATACTTTCTAAAACATTATCCATGTAGCAGCAAGGATACTGATATTGGACTCTGCCATTCTTAATATTTGTTTGAAAAGTTACATTTTTAGAGTCTTGGTTAGCATGGTTAGCAGCGACTTAGCTTGCGACACCATCACGGCGTCTTCATTCAGCGTAGTGTTTACAATCCTCCGGTAATACCAGTGACTCTAAAGATAAGACGGAGTTTTTGCTCAATGACCAAAACACATACCAAACCCATGGTGCGGCGATGGGTTCCGCGGTCTCCCCATTGAAGCCAATCTGTATATGAAGCGTTTCGAGACCAACTTAAGCACTTGCTACGGCCCCTCGCCACCCGACGAAATGGTTTCGTTATGTCGATGATACGTTCGTCCTCATCCATGAGTACGACATTGATGGTTTTACAGCGCTCATCAATAGTCTCAACAAGAACATTAAATTCACTAACGAACCTGAACACGAGGGTAAACTTCCCTTCCTAGACACTTGCATTCATGTTGAGGATAACTCTAAATTTAAGATAAACACTGTAGTCCGAAATAATTATGTTGATTATGTTGTTAGTGTCGGCCATTTTGAAATCTGAGAGACCTGCCACATGAAATGTCCTGTAACTATGTATAATGCTTTATTTGCAATATTTTGTATCATTAACATGGGTAAGCGCTGATTTTCAATGCCCGGAAGGAGGTATGCTAAAACTCTCTGACGAAATGCGATACAATGATCTCAAAGTTAGATAATTTTACCTCAAGTATTAAATTCTAAATTAAAGATAAACACTGTAGTCCGAAATATGCTGATTATGTTGTTAGTGGCGGCCATTTTGAAATCTGAGAGAGCTGCCACACGAAATGCCCTGTAACTAGGGATAACCATCAAAATTTCATGTTGACCCTATTGCTACAAAAGATTGTTTTCTGAGTAGAACTAATCAACAGAAGTATTTTGGTGGTTAAATGGTCAAAATCGGTCAAAAACTTTTCGAATTATGAATTATCAAAGTTTCCCATTCTGACCGGTCATTGGAACGAAATAAAATGACAAGGTCCAAAAATAGCAGTTGGGAGCAAAATTGGCATAAGCATATATTTACCTTTATATATTTCTTTATTTTAACATATTTGCAAACATGAAACAAGCATATTGTGAAAGTATGAAAGGGGTTTCTTATGAAATGGCACTTAACTAGTCACTGGCATAACTTATTTTTTCAAACCAAGGCATTGAAATCATGCATTTAGAGGACATTTGCCAAAAATCATCCAAGATAGCCGATATGGCACAAAATCAAAATTGCACTAAGTAGGTGAACTTTCTTTTCACAACCAAGAATTTCAATGTTATTGGGTTTAATATGACCAATTAGTAGGTGTATGTAAACAAAATCTTAAGTTTTGAAGGTCATTGACTCATTCACAACAATAGAGATTATCCTCATCATGCTCATGTGTATTCCTGTAGTATTCCTCATTCAAACCAAAGTAGCACTCAATACATTATGAGTATCTTTGTTCAAACCAATTCAATGCTTGACCTCGGAGTTACCTGCATGACTATCGCGGGCTATTTTGAAACAGTTATGGTTGCACATTCAGGTACTTCTTTTGAAAGTCCTAAACAAGGTATAGCCAGCAGCAAGTTGTAGATGTTATAGGCCTAAATATAAGAAAACGTTTAGGGTTAAGATCAGGTGAACAATACATCGAATGAGCACGAAACTTCACATTTATGTTCAGAAAGGTGTCTTCTTAACATGATTTGAAAGGAATATAAAAATTCCAAAGGGAAGCTGGTGATTTAATTTGTAACTCGAGATCTACTTGTTCAATTTTTAACCTTTTACAGAGGGTATGATAGAGGTATTACTGGCAACTCTGCCAAATTACAGCTCAGTAGGCTACGTTTTTCACCTGATCTTACTGATTTGAATATTTTGTGCCATTCTTGAGCAGTGCTAAACTCAGCCACTGGCAATTAAGCGCACTGTGGCGATGGACCAATTTTGACTCGCACTTACAGAAAAACAAAATAAGTTATGTTGCTGTAATTTGCAAGATAGTTACAAAATATAATTGGCAGTAACTTCTTCAAATTTTACAGAAAAATATTGAAAAATAAAAGAATGAGATCAATTTAGAAATGTATGTGCAAGCAGTGCACAGTTGAGCTCCCTGCATGTCTATGGGAGTGTTCTAATCAAGTTGATGGTTCATTGGTCATCCCTACTGTAACTATGTATAATGCCTTATTTGCAATCTTTTGCATCATTAACATGGCGCTGATTTCCAATGCCCGGAAGGAGGTATGCTAAAATTCTCTGACGACATCACGAGTTTTCAGAGATTATATAGGCTTGTCAAGCACTACATGTACGAGGGGCGGTCAATAAGTTCGTAGAACAAGGTACTTGAAAGAGTATCCAAATTCGTTCTGTCTCTCTCTTTAGCATGATCACTACATACCTTAATGTACCCATCGCAATTTTTCTTGAAACCTTCTATGTCAACAAAATGGAAGTCTTCCGAAAGCTCCCTGAGCCACTCTTCAGTGAAGGCTCACCAGCAAACCTGATATTATGAAGGTAGGACTTAAAATTCTAAAATAGGTTTCACTAACTGGAGGTCATGCCTGAACCACAATATGGTTACTTTAATTAACTGACCCCTCTATCGTGAATGGCAGCTTGACAAACTAAGAATAGCGCACAGGACACAATCCGAGAACAGCCACATTCCTACCATCAACCGTCTTCACATAATGGCTTGCCTCAATTTTGCTTTCGAAATTGTATGATATATGCCTATGATTGTACTTTTATTTGGCAAATGATCTGCGCTATGGTGACCGAGTGATGATCTTCTTAGGGGTGTGAGATCCAGGTGCTTCCACTAAATTCACTCATAATTCCAGTCATTAATGTATGCCTTATCACCTTTAGCCACATATTGATTAAACTTGCCTTGGTCCTCATTCTAAGTATATAGAAGGTGTGGACCTGAATATGTCAACTGGTATCAATTTTGTGCATGAAGATTCCGGGACCCCATCTAGAAGACACCATGGAATACCTGGAATACCCAAATGTTAATGGATTAATATTGAAAACACATTTATCAGAGTTGTCATACAGACTTGACATTTAATATGGAATCTTTTTCGCAAAGTTCCAAGAATGGTCTGGACGGAGTCTGCATAGACCGCACGGGCTAAATATTAATTAGAATGTGTCGGGAGATGGTGTAAAATAATTGTTTGATAGAAATGTGCTTTCGATATGTTTACATTATGGTGCTCATAATGTAGCGAATTTGCCTAAAATGGCGGATTTAGGGAGGCTGAATTTGAGCTTTGTGGGGAACACAATTTCGGACTTTATGCAACATGGTTCTGTTATTAACAAATATATAGGGGTTTGAGGTGATATTTCTTAAACTTCGTCAGCAACTGGCATTCATCTCAGCTGAAATATACTTACAATGTACCAATTTTTTGAACAGGGGAGGGGCTTAAAATATGGTTCTTAAAAGCTGTACGTACTCAGAAAGTTTGAATGGCCCCCTGGGGTCAAATGTTATAAACTTACGGTACAAAAACAACTGTGCGGATTCGTGGTTGTCCAATGAACTCACACTGTTTCTTTGTGTACAGTAAATTTATAACATTTGGCTCCAGGGGACCATTCAAACTTTCTGAGTGCGTACAACTTTTAAGAGCCATATTTTTTAAAGCTCCTCCCACGTTCAAAACTGGTAGATCACATGTGCATTTCAGTTCTGACGAACACTTATTAGTATTTAGGTTCAGTAAAATCGCCTCAAACCTCAACTAATTTGATAATATCAGAATAATGCTGCTCAAATGCAGAAATTTTACCCCCCCCCCCCCAAAAAAATCAAATTCAGTCTCCTTAAATCCGCCATTTTAAGCTAAATTCACTACATTATGAACTATTGGAAAGCACATTTTCTGTCAAACAATTACTTTACACCATCTCCCGACACACACCAATTAATATTTAACCAGTGCCGTTTATGCAGACCTCTACCAGACCAGTCTTGGAATTTTGCAAAAAAGTATTCCATATTAAATGTCAAGTCTGTATATCGATTGGTGGCAAAAGTGTCCTTAAAGCACCATTATGGTATACTGATTTGTTGCAAAGCAGCCACTTAAATGTAGATATAGAGAAAGTCAGTATCTAAAAGGTTGCGTGGCACATACCCAAACACAATGGGTGTTTAAATACGAAACGTGTCCATAACATAGCATTAGAGCATGAACTACATGTAAAGACGAACTGGGGCAATGTCTCGATAAAGATATTGATATTATTGATATGACTTCATTATAATGGAAGGTATGTAAATACCCGATATCAAATGTTATTGAAGCGTTTTGAATGACTATCTAAGATATAGCACCTGTTATGTACTCACGTATCCATTGTCAGCTCAGCTCTGCTCTTAATGAAAGTGTCTGTTTGTTTGTCTGTCTGTTTGTTTGTTATACGTTCGAAGGGTACTGATTCAAAATAATTGCTCTGTTGTCCTAAATCATAATAAATTTAACTGATTCCAATCTAGCCCAGGCAAATTATGAAATGACCCACCACTAATTGCAACAGAGTCAATTTCACATGCATCCCCAGCAAACACAAACGTTTGAAATAAGTTATATTTTGGGTTTTGGTTTATAGCTTAAAACGTTTTAATAACATTACAATGTCGGGTTATATAAAGGTCATGAAATCGTTTTAAAACGTTTTGTATGAAAACACACTACAACAATATTTTTAAAATGTTTTCGAAATGTCATTGTAAACTATTTTTGCAAACATTTTTGGCCAAATATTTTGTCAACACTTAAATAACATTATGTTAAAATATTTGCACCCAGCAAACACAGAAATGTTCTTTAAAAAGTCGTGAAAACATTTTAAAAACGTTATTGTAAATATTTTGGGCAAACATTTTTTGCAAAATATTTTTTCAACCCCAAAATAACATTCTGTTTAGAATGATTTGTACCAAGTTTTCAAAATGTTTTTGGAATGTTATTAAAACGTTTTTATACCCTTTATATAACCCGACATTTAAATGTTTTCTGTAAAACATCTGTGTTTGCTGTGCAGTAAATTACCAACAAATGTTATTTAATGTTATGAAAACGTTTTATACCATTAATGTACCCTTTATATAACCCGACATTTAAACGTTTTCTGACAACCTTTTATAACCTTTTGCGAATGATGTCGAAAACGTTTTGTGTTTGCTGGGTCCGTATCCAAAAAAAAACATACCGACATGACGTTTTGTTACCTGGAGAGATTTGATCATGTCTCACCTCCTATTTCAACCAAATCGACGGTAATAACGCTTGTAGTGAGGGATCAACATTTAACCACAAATTGGTTCAGGCAAAAGTCACATCCTGGGAACCAAATACCACACAAGGTCAGTTTTATGTAGCATAACTTATTAACCCATGTGTGCCATATACTGCCTCAAGCTATAATGACAGCCTGGTGATGTGGTAAACTCATTGACAGATACCAACCTCAGGAGGGAATTCAATTTTTGATCAAATCTGTTCAGGTAGTGAAACGTAATGAAATGTATGATATTTTAAGGTATATTTTTTTAAACGAAGAAAACATTCAAAAGTTCGAGTTCTAGTTTTGTGTCTTTAGAACACAAATATGCATTTTTTTTCAAGTTTGATATTTAGCGTAAATTATTATGGTGGACCCAAAAAAAAATTGGCATGGAAAATCAATTTTGACGCTTTTCTCAAATACTGCTCATTTTTGCAGAAATCTGCTGTGCTACTTTAAAGATACCATCATTACTTTTGAAGATGCAATACAACGCAATGTCTAAAACTTCCCATTTTGAGTGATCCTGCGTCTTATTTGTGGAGTATGGATAAATCGATGCTTACTGGAGCGTCCGTGACGTTCCATATAGCGGATTTATAGTGGGAGCAGATGTGCTGTACATTGCGGTATAATTTCTATCCGGTCAGAAATTATCCGGAAACTTGCTCACTATAAACGTATTTTATATGTACCGCACATCGATGTCTTTCTCAACCGAAGGATATTGGCGCGAGATATTTGCACTATAAATACATGAGCATTCTGTCGGTCCGTGCCACGTCACTTCCGGTTGATGATGCGACTCAAATTTGAGTGAAAACAAGTCCTTGGTTCGATTTTTTGTTGACGATTTCTGTCATTGGTGTTGTGTATATTTCGATCGCAAATAGTCAGTGGAATCAAACAAGTTTTTAAGTTTTCAGAGTGGAAGTTACTTACTTGATTTATCGTTTTATATAATGTCAAACCGACAATTAAATTCCATGGTCGAGTGTTGTTTTTTCCCGAAATTGACGATGTTGTCACTCCAGTCTGGAGTTACAACATCGATAGTCTCCTTCACAACCGGTTTCTGTCGTTGATTACAAACCGGGAGACACGTGAAGCTTGGACCCAAGACTATAAGCTGGACCGACAGAATAAATTGTGTGCTGTATTGTCCTATTGCCGGTAGCTTCTTCATGATGCGTAGGATGCGCGCAGGACCTTCAGAACGCTTCTCACCTCCAAGAGTTATCAAAAAAGAAATTACATGTTCGCCGCCATGATCACATTGTTGAATGCACTGTTTGTAGCTCGCGCCGCACACCGACATCGCCTGGCTAATAATTATTTGGTGCAGCAGAGACACTAAAATGAATACACGGGATCGATACACGTGAATTGCTATGCACGATTTTGATATCAGACGAAAATCTTCGGATACTGGGTTAGAAAATGATGAATATCTCCCGCAAATGATTTTTCTCAAGAAACCAGATGTGGTCTCATACACTTGAAAATACGTGTTGAACAGATATGATAGTCGTTAGCGTGCGCTTTGAAAATTGGCCGTGCGCTTTGAACTCAAAATCTGACCAAAACTCTAATGTTATATTGCGTTGGTCCACAGCTGTTTGATGTGATCATTTATTAGTTTTTCAAACAAAACATCATGTACAACCCAACTTTTAGGCTTAAACAGCTTAAAGCTGATCATACAAATGTATACAGATGCTTTTGAGTCATTTTCAACTTTAATTTCCCCCTATTTACAATATTATTCACTTTCACAGCATTTTTAAAGCTTTTTCGGATATAAAATGTATCTATTTATGACAAGATAGGTGGCGCTATTTAGATACTGGAAATTACTCTTTTAGGCTTTTAATAAAAATAATTCCTTTTATTTTTTGATGAAATATGCTTATAAAATTTCTTTGTTGCTTGTTTCACCCATTCCACCTGTTTAAATGGCAGTATTGATTACCTACCCCTTGCAAATTAAGAAATATGATTTATGATAAATAGCGCCATCTATAGTTTGCATTTTCTTAATAATGAAGCCAATTCTAAACACATCAAACAACCGTGGGTCCTGTATGGACTACAGCGCGCAGCAGGCTAGCTGCACTCACTACTCAGTGGAGGCAGTATAACCATTGACGGCAATGTCGTATACAAGGTTACTCACACAGCGAGAAATCAATTACCCCGGTTATTGTCAGTAGCCTTAGTCAGGTCACTTCGCTAATTATGCATCTCATAAGGTCCGAATAAAATGGCCATGGGTGGCTGTGGATTCAACCTACCATGGCGATTTCTATCATGAAGATATCGCGGCGATGTCACTGTGCGCTGTGTGATATAATTTTTGCGGTGTCTCGCTATAAACAGCAAGCGTTTTGGTAGGCCTATATATACAAGGATTAGCGTAATACGGTATACTAAAAACTCGGTATATTCACTATAAACACGCTGATAGATACTCGATCGAAAAATAAGTCAATATTAAAGCAGTAAAATAAATCAATGTACAGTCAAAATCAGTCAAAATAACCCAACGAGTAGGTAAATGTAGTGCCTTTTGACCATAAATACCGGATATTTTCCTTTCGCGCACCTGTCTGGAGTATTGTTTTTAAAAACATATGGGCATCCTGAGGCGTATTTACGGGGGAATTGTGATATAGAATTGGATGATTTGAACCCAATACTACGAATTTATTGGTCGAGCTTTGAGTTTTAAAATATTGGACGAGACGTAGTCGAGTCGAATATAGCGAGACCAATAGTAGTATTGGGTGAAAAAAAACCATCCAAATTTATCATTATTATGCTTTCACAATCTTCACTTGTCTTGAATTTCTTAAGGAAAATGAGTTTTGATGCTGAGCAGTAGAGTCTACAGAGACTGACACCTGTTGCACTATGCTGGTTTCATACTTTCTTGCTGCTTGCTGATTTTATTGCACTGCGCAGTCGCACCAGAAACCCCTGCGGTTACCAGCAGCAAGCCGAGATATCAATCACTCTATAATACCAGTTTGCCCAAAGTGACAGGTTGCTAGGTCTAGGGGTTTAATTCAATTTCAAGTCAACTCGGGAGCTGCGCCAATCTCTGACCGTATGAGAACATTAAATGATTTCTGACGGTGCTGAGCAGCAACATTGGCTTTCATATTAATGCCGCTGTCGTTCAGCGGGGTGCCGCTCTGCTTGCAGAAAAGTACAAGTGGCGCAAGAAACGGCAAGCGGCAGAAGGCATGAAATCAGCTTGGCCTAAGACTGGGCTTGGGCTAAAACTCGCCTAGCTGATGAATGCATAGGTTTTTTATTCAAGAATTAATTGCTCCCACATAGTCATGGACCTAGCAGTTGCATAGACTAGCAGTTCTAGTACCGTACTATTGCCATGACTACTTGAACTAGCAAGACTCTTAGTAAGAGACATTGGACTGAGGAAAGGCCTAGGCTAAGCCTTGAGGCTGAGGCTAAGCTTTGTGATTTGTGTTGTCTAATAATCTCTAGAAATAGAATAAACCTACCTTCCTAGCTTCACACAAGGCAAATTACAAGCATATAAGCATGTCTTGTGCAACTTCCAAAATAAGCTTACTTTTGTAACGTATGTAAGCTTACTTCTCTTGACTCCCTTCTCGTGCTTTCTACTCTAAAAACATTAACAATCTTCAAAAATTAGTTCAAAACACTGGCTATCATCTTTTTTCTATTTCAATTTCTAAAACAAAAACGATTTTTGAATTAGAAATACACTTTCTGTGGGATTTCCCCCCTGTTGTAGTGCAGTTCATTTCAGCCAGCTAACTCGTGCAGTTTCATTTGGTTGTTACCATGCCAGTTTTGCTAGTTCTTATGGTGCCCACTTGGGTGGTTTAATGTAGGTTGTTGTTAGTACTGCTATGGCAATTAAATCTCACAGTGAGTATAGCGCCCAATTAGGCTGTAATCAATTAAAACAGTCCAAGTTTTGAGTCAAAGTGTGTGAAAAAATCGGACTCTTTAGCTATGTACAAAGTATAGGGACTAAGATTCTGAAAACATAATAAATATCGTACCAGGTTGAAGACGAAATAAATAAGGTATAATAGATAACGTGTCACCTTGATTACAATTTTTAACTTTATTTACAAACAATATTACTTAAATGTGAATTATAAGACATTGTTAAAATACGTTTATATAATTGAAGATACATTTTTTCTCTTGTCTACTGTTTCATACACTAAAATAACAGTATTATGTTCACTAACTTTGCCTTTAATGAAATTTACTGGCTTGGTTGATTGTAGACTAGCTATGCCAATATTTATATTTCATTTTATTGGTCTGATCTTGGCACTACTACATGTATCAACCACCAGTTTCACGTACGTCGTTATTTTCAATCTGGGTAATACTGTACCACTCTAGGATACCACTCCTTTACAAAATTACGTACACACCGTTAATATAGTGCCCATATCCACTGTTTTTTATAATGCTATACTCACAGAACATTATTAATTAAACTTAGGAGGGCACTGTTTACGTACACCGTTGATTTCCCCACATTTATATACTATATTAAGAGATGGCTCTCTATACGAACAGTTTCTTTCCAAAATGCACGATTAAGTTCAATAGCTGTCTAGTGTCACATTTTTCACAAAATTTAACATTTTTGATGTTTTTACACTGACATTTAACGATTGGAATTGACATGTTTGTAATTCTAGCTGAACTATTTTCAATATAATTTTGTCCCCTAAAATTCTTCAATGCCAGGTTTAAAAATGGCTGCCATTGGACTTAATGCATTTCGGAACAAAAAAAAAATCTCTTACTGTATATTTATTGTTTTCTTCTTCGCACATGGGAGGTTAACGCGATTTGCAATTATTATTATTATTGTTATAACTATTCTACTGCTCTAATGTTATTATATAGATTGGCAAGGTTACTGCTACTGCTAGGAATATCTTCAAATAAAAAAATCCACAAAACAGCCTTTGAACTTAATGCCTTTTGGAACCAAACTCTTTAATTTTATTTTATTACCGTTACTGTTAAATTTGAGTATCGCTCTTCACCCCCATTTACTTTACAGTGACCGCTTCCACCCGGAAAAAACGAAACAGGAACGACTTCAAATCTTATTCGCTGTAGAAGTAGTGACGTAATAGGATTAATTACCATAGCATTGAGTTAACACTATTGTTGAATGTATTGCCCTGCAATAATCAGGGCGCACCCATTACCTGTGTATGTGTACGATTATTAAGGTAAAGGTAAAGGAGACGACCCTGTATAAACAGTGATCGGAGTGCCCATCTCTCTTTCATTGGCGATTGGGCCAGACTCCTCCATGTAATGTTGCTATAGGGGATCGCTACACCTCCTCTACAGCGAGTCTGTTACCTTCCCAGCATTTAAGAATGCCGGTACCCATTTAAACACCTGGGTGGAGAGGAGTAATCGAGATAAAGTGCCTTACTCAAGGGCACAACACGATGGCGTCGCCGGGGCTCGAACCCGCAACCTTCCGATTATGAGTCCGGGCCCGTTCCGCTCGGCCACCGTGCTCTCTATACGATTATTGATATCATACAATACCGCTCTTTTCACATACACTAGTCTTACAGGTGCAAGTGAAACACACAATGGACTCAACATAGTGTGAAATTTCAATAAAATTACGATCCCGTCTTTATTCTTGTTCCTTGGCAGCGTAACGACTAGTGCAGGGCAATACGCTGGCGAAGTAATGTAATAATAGGATTTACTAACATAGCAATACGCTGGCGAAGTTACGTAATTAATCGGATTAACTACCATAGCAATAGGTACAAGCAATTTTGAATATACCGCGCGGCACTACAAGCATGTTGCACTCATCACCTGTCTTCAATCATATAATAGATTGAATATAATACCGCTCTTTTCAAAGAGACTAATCTTACAGGTGCAAGTGATTAGCATTTCTTTGACATCTATGGTTCAATGCAGAGGTGCCGCATGAACGTAGTAGTGCGCGGCGATATAATCAAAAATTGTTTATACCTATTGCTATGGTAGTTAATCCGATTATTACGTAACTTCGCCAGCGTATACTAACATAACATAGCACTACAAGCAGGTTACACTCATCACCTGTGTATATGTCTGCAATCATAGACTGAGTACAATACCGGTCTTTTCACAGATACTAAAATTACAGGTCCAAGTGATCAATATGATATTGTTACAAGCAAATGTTACAATATGGCTTTAATGACCTTGACCCCAAATACAAATACCCACCTAGATAGTTTCATGCTGGTACATGTATATCATTCCACTATCTTTTTCGTTAAATATTCTCTCCAACATTCCACAAGGAATCATACGAAGAGGGTGAGAGCAAGAAATGTTTGCGTTTGGTGGTTTCAAAGCAAACCGCAAGTGGGTTAAAGTAGGGAAGCACAAAATCTGGAAATTCGTCATTATTAATGTCTATTTAATCGAGTAGTATTAATTTTAGAGGGCAAATTGTGATTAATTGCACCATATTCCACAATGCAAATTATTGTGGCATTCAGAAATACACGTGACCTTCAGGTACAGGTGGTCAATTCTAGCCAAAGCGGGACAAAATTCTCTCTGGGGGACATTAAAAAAATATTTTCCTTTTCAAATCTAGACTTATCAAATGAGACGATCATATCGTTATGAATACGGCAGACGGCCGAATCCGGATTCGGCTTTTGGTAAATTAATTTTACGCATGCATTACATTTGAATTAGAGAACAAGGGATCAATGCTATACCTATAGAGGGCAGCATATCGATTTTTTAATACTGCGATGCACCCTGTATGCCGCCCTCTTTTAAGATTACTTACTACTGTTATCATCTGATCTCCGTTAAAAAAATTGATATGCCGCCCTCTATTATGTACAGCATTGATCCCTTGTTCTCTAATTCAAATGTAATGCATGCGTAAAATGAATTTACCAAAAGCCGAATCCGGATTCGGCCGTCTGCCGTATTCATAACGATATCTAGTGAATCACCAGGTGGAATTGCCATCGGATTGAAAAATAACTTTTCTTGCTAGACCAAATGAAGTGTTAAATGCGCATATGCATGTTACCCACGAATTCAAGCCTTTTTCAGCTGTTGTACGCCATAAAATTTCACTTTCTTTAATATCTTTCAATATTTGATGTGTGACCCATATACACTAGAAATCGGTGAAGACTTTGAACGTAAAATTGAATTTTATTACCTGTATCTACAAAGAAATATTTTGGTTATTTCAAATTTAGAGAAAGAACCAGGTGTGCAGTTAAGATTGTGTCAATTCTTCGAGCTGTTTCCAAAGTGGCTGTCATTTAACATTACTGTATTATTTCGAAAGATTAGATTAAATGCTTCATAGAAATATAAAGTTAGATTTTGTATCTCGTCGCAGGATGAGGATCTCGGATGGATTCGTGGGGTAACAGCGTCTGAAAAATAGCAATTCCTATTAATTTTTTAAATAAGAATAAAAATTACTTTTCCGTATGTCAATAATTCAGGCTCCAATGACACTAAAATGAATTTTAATCAAAATACAAACTACATCGAATATTTAGAATTGATCATTATGGCGTTTTGGGTATAAAAATTTTGATAATAATGAAATTGCCAAATTCAAATAGACAGAGCAAACAGTTTTACATTATTATTGTAAGTAAAATCAGTCCATATTTTCATGCAGCAATATTCTATTAAATCGTGTTTGACAGTTCCTATGAACTAAAACACTATCAATACATTGTTAACTATAATTTAAGTAGGGATTCGTGGGTAACCAAAATGTTCGTGGGTAACACATATTTGAAGGTATGTATTGGTAAGCGGCAAAATAGAAAATATTACAGAAGGTTGGAACCATCATGCGGTTATTCCTCCATTGTGTTTTAATGATTCCCGTTTCTCTAACCAATTGCATTCACCCAAAAAATGGTAATTTAGGATAATAAATCAAAACTTCATGATACAGCTTCAGTATACCTTATAAATAAATAAATAAATTTTGGATTTATAAAGAGGACGCTATTAAACAGGACTGTTGGAACCTATTTCGCATGTTTTCAAAATGTTAAGATGAATAAGAAACATATAATTTATGAGTAAATCCTTGGATTCGTGGGTAAAGCCGAATTCGTGGGTGAAGCTATACATGTAAGTACTATAGTACCGTTTGGGGTTTGCGTTTCTTAGGTGCATAAACTGTAAGTACTGTAAAAATTATAGCATACCCATGGCTTGAATATGTGCTGATTTATAGAACGAAACTTCGTTTCATGATATAGTCATTTATGGCATATTCACTTAACATTTTTCAGAAGGATCATTTTATTTTTGATACGCGGGTAACAAAATTATTAGCCAAATTGACTTAACGGCCTCTAGAGTCCACAAAATTTGGTGGAATTCAATCGTTTTACTTATGATGAGAGATCATGCAAACTTCTTTCTAACGGAAAGAATTTCAGTTTGATTGAAGGACATTCAATGACATATATGGTGCTTTATCTTTGCAATTCGTGGGTAACGCCAATTCATTTAAGCCATCATAACTTGTCCCCTGGTATGACTTGCTAGTAAAGGCCTATATGCTCAAAGAGAGCACATTGGACGTGACATGATATGCTCCATCAATAACGTGATTTCCTTTATCAATGACATTTTAAAGTGGAAAATTTCATAATGATTGCATATTATCATTTTCGAAGAAAAAAAGAAAAATCTAAAAATTTAAAAGATCGTACATTAAGGGTCTTTTTTTCTTTTCAGTTTCCGTAAGTCTTTTGTTCAGATACGAAAACGCAAGGGATTCAGTAAGTTACTGTTATGTGATTTCATTGTTAACTCTGAAGTACCAATCAGCTTATTTCAATAGAGTTGATCGCTTATGTCAATAAAACCGGGAGAGAAAAGATTGTGTTAACACCAGTGTTTTTAATGGCCTAGCGCCCTCTTGGTAAATTGATCTACATTGATTTGACAAAATGCATGCCAATCCGAATGACAAAGTCCACTTTTTTCTGTAAAAACGTTGCAAATAAGCCCTAAAATCACAAAAGGTCCGCTTATGAGCCTGTCGAACCCCAAAGCACTTGTGCATGGTCACAGTGTCGCCCTTCCATCAATGTCTATCTCCCTATTTTGCTTCCTCCTGCCCCCCCCATGATCAGTCTCCCCACTCCCTCCCCAGTCCCTACTCTCTCCTCTCGAGTTCTTTTCTTTCTAGACCCTCTCCTCACTTTCTTCCTCACCCCTCCCTCTCTCACTCGTTCAGTCTCAAGTATTTCCCTCCCTCCCTCCCTCCCTCCCTCCCTCCCTCTCCATCCGTTGCGAAATTTATCAGTATGATCCATGACTGAAAATAAGCTCTGCAAAAATAACATTAAAAATAAACCCGAGCCTTACATATAGACCCAGCCAATTATCAGATTAGCTTACCATTGGTACGAATGAATAGAATACATTATCTTTGCTCCAGTGCAATTCTTTTGTATTGCATTTCAATATAAAACATGATTACCAAATCACCACTTGTACGCGCCTCATTGGGAGATATTTGACTATTTTAGACGCTCGTTTCATCGCCAATATGAAAGACTTTTGCTTATAACTTGGCAATATGGTTAGTATATATTTCAATGCAAGACTATTTTTAGGAGCCATTTACGTGTAGGCGTAAGTGCATATACACCAAACACAAGTCAATTGAAGCCGTACAATTTCCCGTGAATTTAGGACCGTAAAATTTAGACTCTTCTTTTGTCTAGATTAGCACCCAACCGCACATCTCAAGATTTTATGTAAAAAATCAATATAACTTACCAAAATGAAAACTTAAATTCACGAGCTTCAAATTTTCAGTAACTAACAAAAGGCTAGAATAAAAGATTGGTCACCCCTGGGAGACTACCACTTCAGAATAACAATGACTTACAAAAACTATTACGGTTACGGAAACAGAAACTGAAAAGATAAAACGACGGTAAGGCTTTACATTATGATCATGTCTTTGTAAATCTTAAGAAGTCGCTTGTTTTTCATCCCATAATGTCACATGACTAGCGATCGATGACCGAAATACGACGATAGCAACGGCGAGGACTATAAAGTGCGATATTTTCGTCACAGATAGAATCTTTTAAAAATCAACTAATTTGCAGTCACAAACTTATTTATATGTTTTGTTTGTTTCAGACGGACTATATTTGAAGTTTCATAGAAAGCAAATACTACTGTACACATCTTTGGACACGCAACGGTTTATTCCAAATTCAGGCTGTACTAACGGTGACTTTTTTGCGACCTTAACGTTTCTCTCTTGCTTCCCTGATAACAGCCAATGAATACTGAAGTCGTGTCCAGTTATCTGGGTCACCACCCTTGTCAGGATGGTATTTGAGAGCGAGTCGTCTGTAACTTTTGTTGACTTCCTTAAAAGATGGGTTTTGGTGCACGTGCATATATCTATATGCGTTTTCTAGAGCTTCACTCTTCGGTAATCCAAAAAACCACCGGGTAAGCTTTTCGCTTAGAAATTTTGCCGCAACCGACGCGGCTGCTGCCGCAAATGGTGCCCCTATAGGGCAAAAAGGGGCAACGACTGCGCCAACGACGATTCCAGCAGCAATACCAACACCACAATCAATTACATTCTTGACACACCTTTTGCCCGAGATTTCACCTTTCCACCATCTCCTTATGTTTTTGACAATATTGCAAACCAGGACAGTGGGAGCAATAGCGCCACTAACGCCACTAACGAATTCAGAAGCTGGAGACTCGAGGGCTGCCGTGCCCGTGGCCTGGAATATTGCCACAGTACCTCCTCTTAATGCTTCAAATAAACGGGTTTCTTTCATCTGAAAAATGCAAAATACATGACTATTAAGTAATGTTATTAAAAATTGATTTCAATTCCAATCCAATTCAATTCTTCATTACTCACAATTACGGGCCGTTTTGAGAGTAACTTCCCAAGCTACGACACGATTATTCCACCAATCATTTTCGCTGAAAATTTAATACAATTAAGCTCACCTTAGCTAATATCCATCATTACAGAAAAGCATACGACCGGCGTTTACTCACTGTTGTAAATATAACCATTTTGGTGATCGTGACATGCAATTTTTCTCATTTTCCCGGCTACTTTGGACATGTTCAAGCTTCTTTATTTTCAATATAATTCAACTTTTACTCGTTTTTTGTTCTTTGCACAAATGTTTGGTATCTTATCCGTGATCCTGGTACGTAAGTTAAGTAAAAAACACCCGTGTCTCCCATTTCTGGAGCTATTTCGCTAAAACATGTTTGCCGAAACAAAAGAGGTCACGAAGTTGCCGTCGTACTGTTATGAAAGTATCAAAAATCAAAAAACAGAATTGAAATCGGACAATGCATTGGATGTAGTGTCAATTTCAAGATGTGAGTAAATGGGATGAAAACCTGCCACAAATAGCTTCAATGTCAAAATTGGCACTCACATTTCGAGATTTTGAAGGCTAATTTGGACACTTGCTTGACAAAGCAGCATTAATTTAAGTAGCACAGGTTTCATGCCTATCTGTCCTGACTTCGTTAAAGAAAATAAAATTTAGAAATCTATCATTGGATAATTATAATAAATCAAACAAATATACTAATTTAGCAATTTCAGCCTATCTGCAGGCAAATAAAAGCTGAAAAATGACTAAGTCCAACTAATTAATGTGCAAAAATGATGCAAATGGAACACCGTACATGATACCAGGGTGCGGTTTTATTGCACACATATGTATACAAAATTCTTTCATTTCATAACAAAAGATATACAAAAATGTATAAATTATGCAAAATAGCTAATTACAGCTAATTATGTATTCATGCTATTATTATGTAAATAAGGCATGTGTAATTTTGGCCTTTTTCAATATTTTATGAATGTTCTATTCATACATCGTAAATTTGTTAAATATGATCATGTTATGATGTTGAATAAAGAAACTGCAGTGAATTACTTAAATACAATAAACAAAATACAAAGTTTGACATTTTTACGGTCAGTGTCTGGAATAGAATTTTCAATTGGTTCTGTAAACATGGTATGCATCACACACCGACATCGCCTGGCTAATAATTATTTGGTGCAGCAGAGACACTAAAATGAATACACGGGATCGATACACGTGAATTGCTATGCACGATTTTGATATCAGACGAAAATCTTCGGATACCGGGTTAGAAAATGATGAATATCTCCCGTAAATGATTTCGTCTCAAGAAACCATATCTGGTCTCATACACTTGAAAATACGTGTTGAACATATATGATAGTCGTTAGTTTGCGCTTTGAGAAAAGGCCGTGAGTCTTGAACTCAAAATCTGACCAAAATTCTTATTTTATATTGCGTTGGTCCTGTACAGCTATAATCTGCACTCACTACTCCAGTGGAGGCAGTATGACCATTGACCACAATGTCGTATACAAAGCTTACTCACACAGCGAGAAATCAATTACCCCGGCTATTGTCAGTAGACAAATCCGAAAAATAAAAACAAGAATTCATTTGCAATGTGACTTTAAATTAACATTTCTAATTTTCATTTGGATTAACACGGGAGGAAAAGTGATGAATGGAACAGCTGTTCCACTACCGCGTATACCAAATTAGTATGATCGTTGACAAGCACAATGGTGTCTACCAAAAAACGTTTCAAAACGTAAAAAGGGGCCAAGATTAAAGATTCTTTCCTGTGTGGTTTTCACCCTTTTTTAAACTTGGTCCCATTCAGTAAAGTAGTACCGTAATAACATGAAGAATGAGTCCTAATTTCTATATGCAACAATTAGGTTTAAGACCCTTCGAAAGCGGTGCAATATGACGTAGGCTATGTACTATCAAAAACATTTGAAGGTTTATGTTTCATTATATTGCGTGTTTATAAAGAGTAGTAGAGTATTATATAATACTTAGGAAATTGACTGTCTGTCAACCTGCTACATATAGGCCCTACATCTGTACATACGGCGCAGAATCGCACAAGACGATGAAGAATTTAACAAAGTGAGTATTTGCTACTTTTGCTTAAATCAAAATACATTATAACGTCTTTACGGAAAAACTTCAATCAAGCACGAACATTAATTAATTTACTCCACAAAATGAACACTGACAACTAAGAAAACAAACAAGTAGCCTAAAGATGACTTCGTATGGGTCTTTAGAAACTTCCATAAATGGGACAAAGTTTTAAAAAAGGGTGAAAAGCCACACAGGAAAGAATTCTTAAACTTGGCCCCTTTTTACGTTTTGAAACTTTTTTTTTTGTAGATATTAATTCTTTTTTTGAGGTAAAAATATTGCGCGGTAAGTGGTTCTTTGTAGCCATGCGAGGCGAACTAGTTGGAAATCCATATTTCGCGGTTAATGGTTCTTTGTAGCCCTGCGTGGCAAACTAGTTGGATATCCATATTTCGGGATGAGTGGTGTTTTGAAGCTTCGAGGGGCAAACTAGTTGGATATCCATATTTCGCGGTTAGCAGTTCTTTGTAGCCCTGCGGGGCAAACTAGTTGGATATCCATATTTCGCGGTTAGCAGTTTTTGTAGCCCTGCGGGCAAACTAGTTCGATATCCTCATTTCGCGGTTAGTGGTTTTAACGACCCGTAACCACCCCAATCAGCTGCATGGGGTAAAAGAATCATTAAAAAAAATTAATAGCTGAACCCAATAGTTCAGCCAGGGACTGGAAACGACATATTGATGACTATATAGAGTGTATTCAATAAACCCAAGCGGAACGAGAGCTGCTAAGTAACCGCTATCCGAACCATAAACACATGCATGATCAGACAACGAGTGTTCAATTTCCTCATAGCATCCCACGTTGTACACACGTCAGTCGAATTTGGCGGTGTTGGTTTGTTAGCCCTCCAAGTTATAACATCGTTCAATTTGTGTTGAACATTGTATGTGGGCCTCACTGTAATAACATAAAGATCAGTCTGATCAGTGTGACATCATTTCAAGAGGTCACTTCACATGATTAAGCTAAACAGCCTAATTCGGCCCTGATTTGGTAAAATGATCTAACTTGAAATTAAAATTGCTGTTTCGAGAAAAAGAGCTTTAAAGTTTGAACACTTTTTTCTTTTTGAATAAAATAAATTATTAAACAGATCTAATGTCTTAGAAAATATATAAATCTCATTATATGTTGCAGAAAAAAGTTAAGAGTCCCACGTAACATCGCATGATAAAAAGTGAAAAGTAATTGAACAAAATGGTGTTGTTCAACGATGTTTTAATATATATAAAATTATACACTGACGTTTCGTACAAAAGTACTTTATCAACGCGCCACTACAACGATATTTCCCATATTCCGTCTGATCTTAGAGTCACTGGCCTTCTTAAACCTCAGGTTCAGATCACTAGCGTTGGTTGAAGGAACAACATACTATATTATTACGGCACCCTTGCTGGCCCTGATAGCATCGGACTTAATGTCCAATTTTCTGCATTCAAACTTTAATTTCCTTTTGGTCACGCCCTGCCCATTTGGTAGATTTTCATTCTCTCATTATAGCAGTTTTTTGTATTAATTTCTCATTTTCTTTTTTCCTTCTTTCTTTCTCTCTTTCTTTCTTTCCTCCTTTCTTTCGTTTTTCTTTCTTTCTTTAATAGGCCTACTTTCATTCTTCCTTTCCTTTTTAGTTCTTTTTCTTTTCTTTATCTCTTTCTTCTCTTTTCCTTCCTTTCTTTTTGCCTTTCTTTCATTCTTTCGTTCTTCCTCTCTTTCTTTCTTTCTTTCTTTCTTTCTTTCTTTCTTTCTTTCTTTCTTTCTTTCTTTCTTTCTTTCTTTCTTTCTTTAGCGTTGGTTGAAGGAACAACATACTATATTATTACGGCACCCTTGCTGGCCCTGATAGCATCGGACTTAATGTCCAATTTTCTGCATTCAAACTTTAATTTCCTTTTGGTCACGCCCTGCCCATTTGGTAGATTTTCATTCTCTCCATTATAGCAGTTTTTTTGTATTAATTTCTCATTTTCTTTTTTCCTTCTTTCTTTCTCTCTTTCTTTCTTTCTTTCTTTCTTTCTTTCTTTCTTTCTTTCTTTCTTTCTTTCTTTCTTTCTTTCTTTCTGTCCTTCTTTCTTTCTTTCTCTCTTTCTTTCTTTCCTCCTTTCTTTCGTTTTTCTTTCTTTCTTTAATAGGCCTACTTTCATTCTTCCTTTCCTTTTTAGTTCTTTTTCTTTTCTTTATCTCTTTCTTCTCTTTTCCTTCCTTTCTTTTTTTCTTTCTTTCATTCTTTCGTTCTTCCTCTCTTTCTTTCTTTCTTTCTTTCTTTCTTTCTTTCTTTCTTTCTTTCTTTCTCTCTTTCTTTCTTTCTTTCTTTCTTATTTTCTTTCTTTCTTTCATAGGCCTACTTTCATTCTTTTCTTTCCTTTTCTTTTTCCTTTCTTTCTTTCTTTCTTCTCATTTCTTTTTCTTTCTTTCTTTCTTTCTTTCTTTCTTTCTTTCTTTCTTTCTTTCTTCCTTTCTTCTTTCTTTCTTTCTTTCTTTCTCTTTTCTCTTTTTTGTTCTCTTTCTTTTTCATTTTTTACTTTCTTCCTTTATTTTCATCACTCTCTCTTCCTCTTTCTTTGCATTTCATTTAATATCTAGAGTTTGTCTGCGACCGCTTTCGCTCGCGCTGCTTTAATTTGAGGTGTTGCGCCATTTCTAGTACGCACCTTTTAACATCGCGTTTCTCATTTTTGTTTTCCGTGCTTGCAGACATTCGCTATTTTGCTCACTTTGATAAAGTACTTTTGTACGAAACGTCAGTGTATAATTTTATATTAAAACATCGTTGAACAACACCAATTTTTGTTCAATTACTTTGTCACCAATGGAAAGAGCGCGCTCACATTACCCATGATATGGATTTATCTCAAAATTTCCAAATTTCAAGTTATTGTCAATTCATTTTAAGCCGCTGGTAACCAGTATTTCCAAAAAGGGTGTAGTTTTGAATTGATGTGATGGGATTTAATTTTATTCAATATCTATGCTGACCACATATGCTGACCAACAGATCGTTCTACGGTTTCACGATTTAAATGACTATAGGCCTATGCCCTAGATTGCCGAGAAGGCATTGATGCAAACATCATGCATGTGAAATGTTCCAAAGGTTAATGAACGAGAATGAATAGAACAGATTAACTTTATCATGTTTGTCTCCATATGCATGAGTGCGTATATTTATGGCCTTTACAATATTTTCTTATGTTCTTGTTAGGTATGGGGTATTATTAAAATAAAAAATAGTTATATTAAATGAAATCCTGGCACAAATAAATCGTCTTCATTCAATTGTGCTTTCTTTAAAGCAAATAGAAATAGCTTGTACACTTTCAACATGGGAACACGTTTTGACGTATCTATAATTAGTAAAAAGATGTAGCTCAGCGGCCAAAAAAAAAAAAAAAATGTCTATAGTAGGCCCTATACGAGAAACAAGATTTTCTCTTTGAATTGGCCGTATTTTTACGTGTAAGAAGATCAATCGCATTATCGTGTTCACTCAAAAATTTAGAAAATAAATGGGCACTTCTGGTTTGGGTATCTATAGAATATAGGTTCTATAGAATTTAAGTATGATATATTTTCGATGGTAATATATTTTCACTTTCAAAGTTTGTAGTTTTCATAATTGCAATTTCTGAATATTATATAAAAAGCACGAATAAGTCTATAAATGTAAGAGTATCGGATCATTTTGAATGTTAATAAATGAGAAACGCCGGCGGTAACCACAGGCAATATCAGGGATTGCCGCGATTCTTACAGTAGCTTTTATGAATAGAATACAATAGTGCACAATAGCGGATACAATAGCGGAAGAATAGAGCTCTCTTACGGGCAAATAAACCTCGTCGCGTTTTGCTAAATTTCACTTCTTCTTTTTCATGAACTAACCGTTATTTCATTAAGTAACCGTTATTTTTAAACTTGGCAAAACATCGACCGATGTTTTTAATTACAGGTTTTGTGGTTTTGATTATTACTCCCTTTAAAATGTCTTTGATAATTTTATGTTGTTTTGTTGCTTAAAGAACACATTACTTCTAACTTTAATACTACTGTATATTCAAACATACAGTATATTTGTTTACAATACATGACTCAAACTTATAAGATTGTTGTGTTCTCTTTAAAAAGAGGCTCAATTTCTTTGAGTGGTTCCGTGTAGTGACCTCGTATGCTGCTGTGTACGAACTATATACTACCATGATGTATCGCCAAAATTCACTTCAGATCTCTGCATCGAGTTTTTAACTAGTTTTTCTAAGTGTGCTTCACTCGTTGTCGAAGGAAACAATTTACATGATAAGAAAGACTAAAGTTTCTGCTGAATGGTGGAAGGTCAGACTTTCTCAATAGACCTATATTTGAAGAGCTTGGTTTCAAAACCCCTTACTTCCACTTTCGGTCAAAATTGAGTTTGATGCGGCAATACAGAGTGCTTGACCATGTGTTTCACTAGATAATATTCATTTGTTGCAAAGCGCCTTGCATCCTACCCAAGCACCCCACCAAAACTGCTTTTGTTGCAAAACCCCTTATATCCAAAAGCAATATGTTGCAAAACCCCTTAGGTGCACGAAGAGACCCCTCTACTGGCCTATACTGGTCTATGAACTTTTTTGTTTAGTGAGAGGCAAGGCAATGCACATCAGCTGATCACTTTTTGCCGATACTGTCATAAGCAAGTTTAGTAAACTATAAAACTGAGTAGTGAGGACGAAAGAGTAGGTGTAAACTTGGAGAATCCAAGGAAAAGAAAGAAAAATGAGAAGAAATGGAAGAGAAACCAGGCTAAAGTGAAACGTTACTCAAGTGAAGGTAAGCTTAAAATCAATTAACTGTTTTCTTTCTTCTTTTAGTGTCTTTAAAGGGCAGGTCTATAGCAAAAGCAACATCATATCATTGACAAGCTAATATTATGAGGACAATGAAAATGACTCCTTTTTTGAGAAAATAAGACGTTTAAAATTGATATTCCGCAAAAACCAACTTAAGCGGTGAGTTCCTTCGAACGAGACAGAACGAGCCTAGAAAAACGGTGACGTCATGAAATGAGATGTGCCCGCTGTGAGAAAAAGGGACTATAAATGCTCTCAATGGCCAGAACGTATACTGTTGTTGTTCAAAAAAAAAAAATTCCAAATTAAGTATTACAAATTTCATGGTTTTTAAACATATGGATAAAATCAGCCGCTTTTTTTTTTTTAGATATTAGACAATTGTGATATTACAATTCATATGTATATCAATATCATGAGAAATATTGGGCCTAAAAAATAAAAATATAATTTGAGCTTAGAATTTCATCTGACACTAGCATATAAACCGTGTTAAGGGGACTCGAACTTTTGTGCGTAATTATAGAGGGCCAGGGGATTCACGTTATCATTAAAAAAATTATTTGAAGAAGTCAAAGAGCCCTAGGAATAAAAACTGTAGTGTAATTCACTCCAGATACAATTTCTTTATGCGACAAAAATTAATTTTTGTAATCGATCAAAAAACAAACGTTTTATATCAATTTTAAATTTAGCCTGAATCCGTAAATATGGTACCTCTCGCCCTTTTTTAGGTCAAGGCTATTTTTACCATTATGCAGCGAACCATTGTTGAAGCTATTTCACATACATGTACAAAACATTCTAGAGAAAGAATGGGGACATATAGTGTTGAAATATCTTTTGTTGATTTCGAATGATAATGTCATGAAGTCGTAAATTTTAAGGTCAAATTCCTAAAACGAAAACAAAACATTGCGACGCAGATAATTCCCGACTTACGCAATTTCATCATCATACCAGTGTCTTTTTTATTTGTTTGAAACCTTTCCCAAACGCTCGTGCTATTTAGTAAACAAAAGGCTAAAGATGGCATTATGTGGCCGAGCGGTAAAGCGCTAGACGCGTAATCGAATGAAGTTTAGAATCGCTGGTTGGAGTCCCCACGAAGCCTGTGGAAACTTTTTTTCTTCAAAATTCATGATCGCATTCCGAAATGAGTCACTTGTCGGTAAATCATGTATCGTATCCTTAAGTCCACAAACTCATGTATGATGTATCTGATTTCCCTGTATAATTGCAAGTTTCAGTTGGATGAAATATTACAAAGCGAACGCATAGTAACAATACTGGTGGCTTTGTTCCCGAAAGAGAACATATTGTTATGCAGCATTGTTATGGTAAGTGATAGTACAACTCATTGTTGCTAATGTCAAACTTGTCAAAGTGATTGTGATTGTATGATGAGAGCACGATAAAGTGCCCGCTTCATTTACGAGGCTGAACTTTACCCACACAATTTCTCCTTTTTCAGGAGAAATACGCACGAAAAAAATGCAACAAGTGTCAACTTGTAATGTAATAATTATTCTCTTCGAATAGAGATAAACTTGTTTTTGTTATAGACCTGCCCTTTAAAAAGAGCGGTATTGTATCCAATCTACGATTACACATAAGCATGACAGGTGATAAGTGCACCCTACTTATTGTGAAGGGTAATAAGCAGGCCACTTGTTCATCCGTACAGATATTAACCTAGGGAGCACAATGAAAAGGTGTATTGAAAACAAAATGGGACTGCAAAAGCTTGTCACCATGGTGTCAGATATAAATATACCTGAATTTAAGAAGTAGTTAATTGAATAATAAATTAAATTAAAATTAATCAAAATAACTAGTATAACTAATTTAATTTATCCATTTAGTAATTTTATTTATCCATTTACTAACATTTTACTTAAAATCTATTCACTTACTCATTTAGCCATGTATTTTGGATTTATGAAAAATTTGTACAATAATTTATGTATGTAAATCCTTTTGGAATAAGCCTAACTTAGTTCAATGTAAATTAACGTAATTAGTAATTAACTTTGCTGACAAAGTGTGATGGGCCCTACATATCGGGAGTAGGTCCCAAATGCCAAAAGCCGAGAATAAATGCACAATATCGGGTGTTTCTCTATTCAAATCTTGCAATATCTGAACGCGTACGTTTTCAAGATTTTGTACGCATTGGACTTTGGGACTATGGATTTGAAGGAGTCAGAAAAGTGCCTGAACGCGTAAATACGCGTGTTTTGTGCGTTATTAAAAGTAAACCCTGATTGTAAGGTTGTGTTGTGTTTGTTTTGTTTTAGACGCTGCAATTATCATAGCAAGCGTAGTTACTGTAGACAGGGCCGTTCCAACCATTAGGCCAGATAAGGCGGTCGCCTAGGCCGGCAAACGCAGAGGGCGCCAAAAAACATTAAAGGGCGAAAAAAGAAAAAAAGGGAATGGAGAAAGAAAAGGGAAGAAAAAATGAGGCCGGATAAAAAGAAAAAATGGGAGGAAAATTAAAAAGGGGCGAAAAGAGAAACAGAAAACATGGCGGAAACGGAAAAGGAAGACATGAGAAAAAGAAAAGAAACGGGGCAGAGAAAAGAAAAGAAGGCACGGGGCGAAAAAAAAGAAAGAAGAAATGGGACGGAGAAAAAGAAAGAAGAAATGGGCGGAGAAAAGGAAGATGGAAATGGGAGGTGAAAAAAGGGAAAACAAAAGAAAAATTAGAGAGGAAAAAAGAAATAGAAAACACTAAGTGCCGAAGAAGAACAAAAAGTGGGATAAGAAATACAGAAAAGAAGGAAACCCATAGGCGTAGACAACCCCCCACAATTTTTACCAGGGTGGGTGGTCCATACAATTATCCCCCCAATGTTGACGCCTGTATCATGGGTTTCGGATAAATTAACCTCATATTTGGCCATTTTCGCGCGCATTTGTATCATAAACTTATTATGTCGCCAAAAGGTGCTGAATTCACTATATACTTCAAGAAATTTTTTCCAACCCCACCCCCTTCCCAATGTCAAAAAAAAATCTACGTCACAGAGGAAACGGTCGCGGGCAGTATACAAATAGGTCAAAACTGATGAGTTTTCAAGGGGGTAACCCCCTTAAAACTTGTTTGGTATGCTTTGGTGGGGCGGCCGGGAGAGCCTTTGCCTGGGGCGGCAAAATCCCTAGGAACGGCCCTGACTGTAGGCAGTAGGATTTGGATCCGGAAGACATCAAAGAGGTGTTTGAAGATTTTTATGTGAATTCTGCCAAGCAGCGCCAAGATGCCTATCTCAGGAGCTGTATATTCCTTACTCCTATCAAGCGTAGGAGGATTCCAAACAATCAGCGGAAGAGGAATGTTCAGTACAACATCCACTATTATGTACGTATTAACTATATTCCTCAAAATCATAACTAGAAACTGGTAGGAAATAGAAACTGGTAGGTTATGATCCAATTTTAAGGCTCATGAAACATGCATGGCTTAAGGCCATTGTAATGGAAGAGAACATGGACCTTTTCGAGCATCATTAATTCTGAATTTTATGTCAAAAGTATATAAAACTATACATTTTTGGAAAGGAAATGAGTCAAGGAATCCCATGGTGACGTCAGATTTGTTCAAAAATCTCGAGTTTTTGAAATAATCACAAAAATTCACTTTTTTATCCCAATTTGTTTGTGACAACTTAGAAAAAAATCCCTTCGGAGTAAAAAAAAATCAGTTAGCTTTTCATAAAGAAGAGACATGAACTTAGGGAAGGTTTTTTTAATTTTTTTGAAATTTGTCTCTTTTTTCGAAATATTGAAAAAAAAACATGTGAAAAAAGCAATTTTGTCACTCTATTAAGCTAAAAATTGCACAGAATGGTGTATATTTTTGTTTAAAACAAATATTTTGAAAAAATGAGAAAACCTTTCCTAGGCTTTGATGTACTCTAAACGATAGTGCAAAAAGTTTACATTTTGCTTGCATTTTTTCGAGTTAGCTTGTCACAAAAATCGTGCAATATTGTCAAAAGTGAACTCTGAGAAATCGACATTTTAGTAAAAAAAAAATGTCAAAATTATGCACAAAACCTCCTTATATTTTAAAACGGTAAGACTTTCACGCTTGTAAAAGCTGTATCTGGTGCATGGTCTAAATATGCATCTTTTTGCACCAATAAATCTATGTCTGCTTTCAGTGCGCCAAAATTCAAAATAATTAAAAAATCTAAGTGGCATTTTGACTGCAAATTTTTGTTTTGTTTACACCACATTTGCTGGCTTGAACAACAAACCGAATGCGCCTAGACTGCGTTGGACATACGCGCAGAATTGCGCCGCGTCACGCTAATCAAAATATTTCGCATTCGCGAATTTCTGACTCATTATTTCCCGCCAATTTACTAAGCTGTCTTGAGCCATGTGACTTTTTAGAGTTGAAAAGAGTGAAACAAATCAAGCAAAAATACGAGTAAATATTAGCAATTTGTATTTCATCAGTTTCAAGTGAAAGAATACATCTTAGTGTTGATAAATATCAAGAAATCTCAAATTCGGGCGTGAACGAATGTGTCTTCCATTACTCTGGCCTTATAGATTCGACCAATAGTCATGATAGTTTAAAAGTAAAATGTCTATCAGTATCATTACCAGTGTATACTAGATTTCGCGGTTCTCGGGTCGGGCGCTTCTCGTGATAGGCCTATTTCTAATTACCCAAACCCGTTACCATATACCTGCCCTGACTTTTTAAACTACTATGAAATGCGTCTCTCAATGATCAAGACCCAACTTGACACAACTTAATCAACTCTGTTTGTTTTATAGGTGTGATGCTTACTTCGGTAGTTCGGTAGGCCTACCCATAATCTGGAAACCCATCATTCGCCTCTTCCAATCCCTGCCCTGTTACTTTAGAGAAACCGAAATTAGTATCTGGATGTGGATATAGGCCGTTACTAAAGTAATGAAATCAATCGCGAGAAACGTGAACGCAAAAACGGTTATAGGCCTTACCACAACGGATAATTTTTATGTTAACCATTCTGGAGGATTCCGGAAATAGTCATGTTCTGCTGAAATATGCCTATATGCACGTGTTTGGTGTGCGCACGAGTTCGGTATTGAAATATGTGTTGAAAATAAGGCCTATAATTATTGGTCCGATGAGAGTCACACTGTAATGCTTTTCCGATGCGCGCAATGTACTCAGCGCACACTCCCGTTGATACTCCGCGATAGCGCACCGCGAGCACGCGATTGTGCACCGCGTGAACGCGATACGCGCGGACGCGAACGCGATAGCGCGCGGACGGACGGACGGACACGCCGTTATTAGTATTTAGATGAGGCATAGATGTATGTGGGGGATGTATGGGAGGTAGTTCAAATGAAAAGCATTCCGCCCAGCTCCATTGCAAACCTCTAATAACGTGTTTCTCTTTATATCACTACTCTGATTCAGTGGGTACAGAAAGTTATTAGAATGCATCAATCAATCAATCAATCAAATTTATTCATCCAACAATGTATGTACAATATAAATATATGCATACAAATACAGTGTAATCACAGATTATATGTGGTGTAATACAAAAATATATACTAATCTGTATAGCACAAATTATACTATGCAACATGTTAGGACCTATACATATTAAATAAGTATTATATGCAAAGTATACTGAGAATAAGATAATAAACATACATACTATAGTATATATTAGGTATATGATAATAATGACATGGTAATGATGAATTGAAACAATGGTTATAAATAAGTTATGTCTAAACACTAGTAAATAGCTACACTATTTTTGAATGCACATACAATGGAGGATGAGGACACTGCTAAACGCAAAGCGTGGGATTGCAATGCCCTCCTATGGAACAGTACAAGACAAGACAAAAACAAAGTTATCCGACTACATTAAGGGATCCAAAATGAGCGTTTATTGCGTTTCGACAGTATTTTTTGTGGGACATGAGACCACCTCAGACCTATCGAATTGCATTCTGAATACGAAGCATGTCTTTCTGATATCAAATAATTCATTTTTTTTAAATCACAATATAATACAAATTTTATGACAAATTATAAAAATTTGATATTTTTCAAATTTTTGATATATAACAGTCCTCGAAGTAAATTTTATAAATCTAATGATATATTCTTAAAGTGTATGTAGCAGGGAGGAAAAGCCGTCAATTGAAAATTTTGATCTTTCATATTGAAGATATAGATTTTTTTTCCAAAAAGACCTAATTTTTTTTTGGTGTTTTTGGGGAAAAAATCCATATCTTCGATACGAAAGGTCTAAATTTTCAATTGATCGTCGGCTTTTCATCCCACCTACATACACTTTAAGTATAAATTATCAGATTTATAAAGTTTACTTCAAGTACTGTTAAATATTAAAAATATCATTTTAATGATTTGCCATAAAATGTGTATTAAATTGCGAATTTCAAAAATCAAAATTATTTGATATCAGAATGACATTCTTCGTATTCAGAATGCAATTCGATATGTCTGATGTGCTCTAATGTCCCAAAATAAATACTGTCCAAACGTTCATACCCCAGCCCTTAAAGAAAGAAAGAAAGAAAGAAAGAAAGAAAGAAAGGAAGGAAGGAGAGATAGGGTGAGATAATAATAAGACAAAGATAGGGACAGCTGGAAAATGATAAACAAGAAAAATTACGGGGTAACGACAGAGCTATAACGATCAATGAGGATTTTTTTCATATTATATTTGAAGGAATTAAGTGAACTAGAAGCTTTCAGGTTTGAGGAAAGACTAGTCCAAATTAATGGACCTTGGGAGCGAGATGTAATATATTACTTGCCAGTACGGTATTTGAAGGTTCAATGAATGGTTCGTGGGCGTACCTAGTGTCATAATGATGGGTTAATGTTTGGATTTTGAAAAAATCATCTTTGATGAGATCATTAGGCAGGAGGTCATGGTGAAATTGATACATAAATGATGCAAGTTGGATTTTGTATATGTCATTAATCTTTGGGGTTTTTAGAGATGAAAAGAGAGGGTCTGTGTGGGCTAGCCAGAGAGAATTGGTGTATGTTCGAATTACTCTTTTCTGAAGTAGAAAGAGTGATTCAATATTAGAATTGTTGGGATCAGCCCAAATCATTGCACCATATGACAAATATGGTAGAACAAGTGAATTGTACAGGGTTAGGAGAGACTCTTGCGGTAAGAAGGGTCTAACCTTTCTAATAACACCATTGTATTTGGATATAATTTTGGAAACATGTTGTGTGTGGGAGGTCCAGGACAAGTTATGATCAATCAGAATACCGAGGAATTTGGTGGTTTGAACTTTTTGGATGGGTAAATTATTAATTTTAATGTCAAGTTCAATATCAGGTTTATTATTATGTTTATTTTTGAATATAATATAATTAGTTTTTTTGATATTTAATGACAATTTATTAAGTTTGAACCAATTTGATATATGTGACCGTCCACGGCGAATGAGCCGTAAATTCCTCCCCCGGTCAATTTTGTTTTATTTCGTGTTTAAAAAACAAACATCATAAACTTAAAAATGGTATATCATTTGACTTCAAACGATATCCAGAAGCGAGGTTATGGTTTGTTAAACTTTGCTCCTTCAACAAAATTATAGCTTTTTACGTTTTTACATGTGTCTGTTTTTCCACATTGCTGGCAATATATATCAAACAGTCATAATTGGCGGTCATTTCAAATCATCCCCAAGTCAACGAGGTTTAAGAAAGTTGTCTCATTGTTAATTGTTGGTTATGCATACCTGTACAAAATACAACCCACCACTTGAACAGGATTTAGCAAAAGCAAACAAAGACCAGAGCTATTAAAAGTTCTATAGCCGGCCATCTAAGGTAGAAGCTTATTATCCACTTCAACAATAGGATTATTGATTAGTTTTTGACTATCAAAATAAGTCGGGCCAGCTTAAGTTATCGATGAATACGACCTTCGTACACATTTTACACCGTAACACAGAATACAATTTAGGGAATTTACGGCTCGTTTGTGCTGCCGGGTCACATATGATTAAGTTCGTTATTAACTATTGATTCTAATGTATTAGGATTATGGTGTGAGAAAAGGATATTGGTGTCATCAGCGAACAAAATAAAATGGGGTGCTTTAGAACAAAGTGGGAGATCATTAATGTATAAAAGAAATAATATCGGCCCTAGGATCGATCCTTGAGGAACTCCGCATTTGACATCAGCTGATGTGGATAGGGTGTTATTAAAGGAAACTCTTTGCTCTGCATGGTGTCTGGGGCACACCGACATCGCCCGGTTAATAATTACATTAGTACAGCCAGAGACACTGAAATGAATACATGGGATCGATACACGTGAATGTGCTATGCACGATTGATATTCAGACGATAAATCTTTGGATGCCGGTGTAGAAACAGATCTGGTTCCTTGCACTTGAACATATGTTCAACAGATATTATCGTCGTTAGCTAGCGTCTTGAGAAACTAGCGTGCGTCTTGAGCTGAAAAAGTGACCAAAATCCAGATTTTAAATAACACAGCGTAGACCCTCGTGGAGGTAGTCTCGGGCCAGACTGTATGTGGCTATCACGAACATACAGACCGACTGACACAAACTGGCTGTGTAGGAGACTATCGTAGAAGCAGCTAAAAGCAGATGACAATGGCGTATGTATGCTTGCTGACTGTACAGAGGTCAGTCACAGGCTAATGTGATTAGCCTTAGTCGGATGTCCTTCAGCCTATTATGCGTTAAAAAACTATTAAACAGGTGGGAATACAATGGCCATGCGTGGCTGTGGATTCAACCTACCATGGCATTTTCTGCCATGAAGATATCGGGGAGATGACACTGTTAAGAAAAACATAGGAGAGTGACGGTATGTGCACGCATGAATTATGTTTACCTTATATATATGTGGTATTTTTTTGTTTGAGGTCAAAGGTCATTAAGGGGTCACTTCCGGTATAAAACGAAAACCTTCAAAAATGTTTATTTGATAAGAAAAACATAGGACAGTAACGGTATGTTCACACATGAATTGTGGTTACCCAATTCATATGCGGTATTTTTTATTTGGGGTCAAATGTCATTAAGGGGTCACTTCCGGTCTGAGACGAAAAACTTTCAAAATGCCCCTTCTACCACAAGTAACATAGCAAAGTGGTGCCACGTGCACCCATGCATTGACATTAGCCAATGTCTATGGGCGTTTTCATATATTTTGGGGTCAAAGGTCATTAGGGGTCACAACAAGTCTAGTGTATTACTCCATTTGTTTCACGATTTTAAAACATTTTATCTTTAATAATTCTTTTTGCTGCCCCTTGTTCTTCTGCCGCCCCCTCTTTATGGCCGGCCCTATTTTACCCTGGAGGGCTGGCGCCCCAATGCCCCCATATACGATATAGGTTATCCACATAACTCATGCGTGACTTCTAACAAAAAGCGCTGATTCCCGTAGTATTCCTCATTCAAACCTATTCAATGCACGACCTCGGAGTTACCTGCATGACGTTGGCGGGCTATTTTAAAGCAGTCATGGTTGCACATGCAGGTACTTCTTTTGAAAGTCCTAAACAATGTATAGCAGTCGCTGATAGGATATGCAACATATAGAACACGGATAACCTCTATACTCGTATGTAGACCCTCCCAAGAGTAAAGTCTTAAAAGCTTACTTTATGCCTCTTCTCATAGTCATTCAGCTCCTGACATGCCGGACAGCTACAGCCGTTGTAAGGTCCACAATAGCCATCACAGCAATAGCATGACAACACACGCCGACCGCAGTAGTACTTGCCAGTTGTACCTAAACACAAGAAATCACATCATATCATAATTATTTTGGTGAAGGTCACTAGTTTTGAAATAAAAATAAACATACAACAGAGAAAAAGAAATACAGCGTGACCAGATAGACATACAGGTTGATAGAAAATTATAAAGAGATAGCTAGACGATACATGTGGGCATACAGGGACACATCATGCAGTTATTAGAGTCACGCGGTAGCCGTGACCAGCAAGTTTTTAAACAAAAGACTGATAAAGAAGACTAATAACAGATGCTCCCGCGAGACAATATTTACAGCTAACATTAAAACACTTGACACTTCTATTGTTCGATGTTATTTTTCGCTGGGTACAAAATGTATCTAAAACCATGCTAGATGTTATTTACAGTCCCAGGTGTAATATCTTGACAACTCATTAATTCAAAAAGGGCCAACAATCCTACAGTCAATCATTGTTCGTAATAAACAAATATTTTTGCTTCCATTTCACGCGGTATTTCATAGCGAAAATTAGTGGCAAATCATACTGATCCAGAATTTTTAGACACTGTTACAGGTCTACCTGGTTATCACCTTCACACTACTTCTTCAGATTTACTTCCAATTATACCCTAGCAATTTCTGAAATACCGTACATACAAATTCCGAACCCCATTCGCCAAAAAATCAAGTTTTTCACAACTCTTTTGTTCACATCAATTCATATAATAAATATTGTACATCGACACGCTATTCCACAGCCGACTCTCGTGGTGTAATGGTTAAGGCATTGAACTCCTAATCCGGGGACTCGAGTTGGAAATCCGATGACCAACTTATTTTTTCAATATTTTATTAAGCAATAATTTTATTGTCATTAATCAAGGATAACACAATTTTAATCATCCAGTGCTATTATGATATTATTTTTTTTATCAAAGCAAGATGTTTGATTCTCAGGGATATTATTTGTTGCATTAAGGGCCTATTTAAAAACAACCTATGTATAGTGCAGCCGCTAGCTGAACAAATAATAAAAGAAATATTTTTATTAATTTCTTTATTTATTTAAATCTGAATAACACAAGAATCTAGATCAGGTTACCAATATTTTTCTCATTTTTAGTTCTGTCCTACCACGGAGCGATTCGCATGATAATAGGACAATAAAACATGTGATATGTATGAATTGTTGTTGAATCGATCTAGAGACCTGTCCCTTTGTCATCTTCAGCTATCGTAGAACTGTATTCCAACATGACTGACATTTCAATTGTTATACCGTTCCGTTTGGTTTATTGCATACACTCTATAGGTGTGAAAAATTATTATAGTATGGAAGGCCAGAAGGGACAAAAACGTATCCAAAAAGATACAACCAAATACGGAAGGCCATTAAAGTCATAGTTACGTAAAGACAAATTAGCAAAAATACCCAAATGCCTATTAAAATGAGGGACTGTCCCCACCACAGACACACGGAACCCCCGATAGAGAGCAGGGCTTGAAGAATGAGGGAAATTAAAACCACAAACCGCGAAAGACCGCCAACAACCGTCGCTTAATAGGGATGTCAAACTAGATTACCCTACATGGTTACAAAGAACCACAAACCGCGAATTTTGGATACCACCTAAATTGCCCCGCGGGGCTACAACTTGAAGAAGTATGGTTATCCAACAAGCTTAAGCTATAAATTACCCACTCCCCTAGAGATCAGGGCTTGAAGAATGAGGGAAATTAAAAACCACAAATCGCGAAAGACCGCCAACAACCGCCGCTCAATAGGCATGTCAAACTATATTGCCCCGCAGGGCTACAAAGAACCACAAACCGCGAAATATGGATATCCAACCAGTTTAAAAGACAAATTAGCCACCGATAGAGGCCAGGGCCTGAAAAATTAGAGGAATTAAAACCACATACCGCGAAAGAACGCCAAAAACCGCCTCTCACTAGGGATATCCAACTAGATTGCCCCGCAGGGCTTCAAAGTACCACAAACCGCGAAATTTGGATATCCAACAAATTAAAACCACAAACTGCGAAAGACCACCAACAACCGCCGCTCAATAGAGACATCCAGCTAGATTGCCCCGTAGGCCTTCAAAAACCACACACCGCGAAGTATAGTTATCCAACAAGCTTAAACTATAAACTAACCCCTGGGTAAAGCATGAAGAATGAGGGAAATCAAAACCACAAACCGGAAAAGAGCGCCAACAACCGCCGCTTAATAGGGAAATTCAACTAGCTCTATAAATCTAAATAACTATCAACCGCGAAATTTGGATATCCAACTAGAATGCCCCGCAGGGCTACAAAGAACCACACACCGCGAAGTATAGTTATCCAACAAGCTTAAACTATAAATTAACTCCCGATAGAGGGTAGGGCATGAATAATGAGGGAAATTAAAACTACAAACCGCGAAAGACCGCCAACAACCGCCGCTTAATAGGGAAATCCAACTAGATTGCCCCGCAGGGCTATAAAGAACTATCAACCGCGAAATTTGGATATCCAACTAGATAGCCCGCAGGGCTACAAAAACCACAATCATGGTTGGCATGAAGAATGAGGGAAATTAAAACTACAAACCGCGAAAGACCGCCAACAACCGCCGCTTAATATGGAAACCAACTAGATTGCCCGCAGGGCTACAAAGAACTATCAACCGCGAAATTTGGATATCCAACTAGATTGCCCCACAGGGCTACAAAAACTACAATCATTAAAACATAATTATCTTGCTAAGTCGTAGCACTTAGACGCTTCCGTAGTATAAGCCTTGCTACATATACACGCATTTCTCAGCTTCAATATGAAGTAGATCGCACTGACTCTGTGTCTCGCTGGCATCGTCAACATTGGGTATTTGTTGTTCATATTTACATTTTCTTAGTTGCCTTGAATAAAGTATATTAAAATGTATATGTATCCCTATTCACGCGGTAGCTGTGACCAGCAAGTTTTAAAAATAAACGGCTGGTAAAGTTTTATTAAATTATTTACTGTCATAAATCAAGGATAACATATAATTTCATACATCTATGTTTCGTTTTATTCGTTTTATGGAGTACTTCGTAACCCGATGACTTTCCAAACTTAGAGCTGCTTGGCTACATTCATAAAAAGAAATAAAATCCACCAAAAACGTTGACAACGTAAAGAAAGCAGCAAGTTTAAAAAGCCCCCACCTCGGCTCACTTTTTGAAACTTGGTCCCATTTTGAATATCAACAGCAAATCGGTGCTTTTAACGTTTAAACAATAGCATCATTGCCATTAACATGAATACTTGTTATTCGTTTAATTCAATCATTGATCATGAACTTAATAATTATTATAAAACAAAGCATATATAGGATATTGGCCAAGAACAACATAATAACCTTTCTGATCGTTCCAGAATGCTAACAACTTAATATCGCATCGGCACATTAAAGATACTTAACACTTCTGGAAATGTTTTAAGTTGATAATTATGACAAAGTTTAAATCAGTATCTTTTACAAATGGGACCAAGTTTCAAAAAGTGAGCCGAGGTGGGGGCTTTTTAAACTTTCTGCTTTCTTTACGTTGTCAACGTTGTTTTGGTGGATTGTTAACTACATGTATGCACAAAACACAGGGGCACTCACAATAGGCAATTGAACCCTACTGGTAGCGCCATGTTGTAGCTATTGAGGACGAACTAGTTAGTATCATATATCAAAAAGTATAAAAGCTATGATTTTAGTACTTTTCTCTGTTTCAAATACTTATTCTTTTCCAAATATCTGAATCTTCAACCCGGTACAAGCTTTAATAACATACATTTTTATTAAAAAGAAATCCTACCATCTATCCAAACTCGTCGTGTTATTCCAATGCACATTTTACTTCACCGGGCAGCCATTTTTTGATCGTATTTTGAATATTGGCGTCATAAAACCGTCATAGGTACAAGTTTAGTACTTTCTGTCAATCAATAATAGCTTATTCTCAACATGTCAATCTTTAAATAATTGGCATAGTCCTTATAATAACGGTACTCCGCCTTGACAGCAAATAGCTGCAAACCAGTGAAAAATATCCCAAAACTCGATCAGTGGGGCTCCGTTCGTACATGTCAATAGAGTCATTATCGATTGGATTAGTCGTCCGTAGCGGACAATTCGGTCGCTCATTGGATCAATATTATCAGGTGGTTATAAATTTGCATTGGACAATAGATTACTATATAATGGTTTAGTACTGCATATATCGGTTTAATCTTCAATAATGAATAAGCGGGTTTATAGCTGGAAAGGTCACGGTGAATTCGCCGTGGACGTAAGTGCACTATGATCTGAAAGATGGTTACCTTTTATTGCAGATGCACCAGCAGAATTGGTAAGTGTATCCAACCTATCCATGTTGAATGCCATCTAAACAATCAACCAACATGAAATATCTAAAAAGATAATTAAAACACAAGAAGAGGTCATTTTTTAACCCTAGAACTACTGAGCCATATTTTGTAACACGAACTACGAAGAGGGTGGTTGTTGAGACCCCACTTACTTTTCAATTGTAAACGTCATATACCATTCTTTTGGGTAGTAATATATAGCTATGGGTCTCCTATATCCAGTGATACCAAACATTCCCCATAAAATATTGCTATGATGTCATAACCTGAGGGCACCCATTCAAATTGGTGAAATTCTGGCTACCCATAGCAAAAAGAAAAGTTTCCCGGTGACCACCCGATGACCATTCGGTGGTCATCAGAAACCTTTCGGGTACCTTTTCCAGAGTTATCCGAAAGTGCCCGCTAGCGGATACCTTGCGGATACCTAATTAAGTTATCCAAAAGTTTTCGGGCAGACATCCGGAAGTCTCCCAAAAACTCAAATATTTCAAATGAGTTACCCAGAAGGTTCCCAGAAACATAGATTCTTTGCAGGAGTTACCCGGTGGTTATCCGCTTTTAATTTGACCTTGAAAATAGCATAAAGCATCTTAAGAATGCATTGTGGGTGGGTATATGGTCAAAGGTCACTGAATGAATTCAAAATGGAGCAGCTAGCTGTTGGCAGTTGGAATATATTTGTGCAGAATATTCAAGTTATTTGTGGTCCAAATGTATGGATTTACATGTAGGACATTACAACATGTTTACTAATTAATCTGGAACATGATGTAGGAATTATAAAGCATTGAATGTTTGATTTCATATGATAATGCAGGTAGGAAAATTTGTATGAAATGATTTGTATATTGATGCAGTCTTTATACATGTACCTAATATATGACACATTTGAATGTTTTAGTTTATATCTTTTCTAGTAAATCATACATGATTTTGACAGTAAATTAATGTCAATTAAATTAATACCATCAGCTAATGTGTCAATTAACTGATATAAGCTTTATGTTAAGCTATTTGTTGTAAATAAATTATATATTTGATATAAAAATTATAGTGTCATCACATTTAGGTACTGTAATACATATGCTATATCATAACAATTTGGTTGTACATTAATTAAGGTACATGTATGCAGCTTATAAAGGTGTGAACCAAATTACATCAGAAGAAAATTGTTGTACAATAACTACAATTACATTGTACACTTTCAAGTTTCTTAAATGTCAAGATAGCACTTTATAAGCTCAACTGCCATGCCTACAGAGTTGTATTTCTCCAAAAACTACAATTCAAATAATAAGCTTACTAACTGTCTAATAAATTTGTGCATACTCATGAATTTGTATTTCTGCATTCCCCAAAAGGTCAATAGGAAGTCTCCAAAGAGGTCACCAGGTATATTGTCACCAAAAGTTATCCGCTAGGTCCCCGAAAAGTTATCGGGTAGTTATCCGCTAGTTCCCAAAAAAAGTCACCGGGTAGTTACCCGCTAGTTGCCAAAAAAGTCATCGGGTAGTCATCCGGTACCTATTACCTGAAAGGTATCCACTATGGTTTCCCATAAATTTATCGGGTAGTCACCCGCTACCTATCTAATTTGCATGTGAAATTTGCCGGTGTCTACCCGGTGACTATCGGGAAGTTATCCGGAAAGGTCTCATTTTTTGATATGGGTATGTACAAAAGTATATGCAAAATTGACTTTCGGCTAAAAATTCTACAAAAATGCGATTTTTACCGAATGTTCTGCTAAATATAAAAGGAAATGACTATTTTCACCTAACTAAAAGTAGCTCTTGAAATAATTTCACCAGAGCGAAATGAAAACCATTGGGGCCTCACCCCCCCCCCCCCTCCATACCTATGGTCATCTTTGATGGCCGGTCCTACCCTCGGGTAAGGTGCTGGGGTAAACATTCTATCACTAAAATGAGCGCAAATGATGTATCTACGATTAGCTTAGGTCGTTTAGGCGTAAACGCATGCGGTTTTTATGACGGATAAAAAATCACACCTTGTAGTTCAATGGTTAATGTTCAAAATAATGGGTCAAAGTCTAATAAATACGTCTTACTTCGTGTCATCATCGTCATACAATTTCTGATATGACTACAATAGGCTATAGTAAACTAGATTGCTGATATTTGTGCCATTATATGGTCGAATCCAACGAAAAGTGTACACGGCATGTTCAGGGCCATAACTTAAAAGTATTAATCAATTGGCATTCATTTTTGTATTGTGTTTATTCGCCTTGATCATACGCTTCGCGCCATATATAATAAGACCCCCTTCTGTGAAAAACGTAGACACAGAGACCCAAAACATGCTATTTTTACCAATTTTTTCAAAATATTTCTTAAAGTATTTTTTAAAAACGTCTAAATCAGTTATGAAAAGAAGTCATTGGATTGAATCTAAATTGATTTCCTGAAAGGCGTGTATTCAAAGATTGCCTGTTCAATTTTTCACATATTTGTACATAATTATGAATTTTTGTGATCATTTTTGAGTGGTATTTTTTACATTACCTACGAATACAATTTTTCATAGCACTAGATATATCTTTAAAAATGGAAATCACTAATAAATGCGCAATTGATACAAGCTTTGATATGTCCAATACTGAAATGCATTGCATTCGGGCATCTTTATTATTGTGTTTAGCTGCCAGAAATTCTAAATGGCACAAAGGTAGGTTTGGTAAAAAATATGCATTACCTCCGAATACATGTTAAAAGCTGTGTCATTTCCACAAAGTGAGAGAATAGTAAACAATAGTTAAGCAATAGGTGTGGGGTAATACACTCTTTATTTCTACCAAGTTTCAATAGCCTGCGTTTAAATATTTCTGAGATGTCAACAATAAAAGCAAGTATTCGTAGGTAAATTTCGGTAACCGAATGTTACCTACGAATACAATTTGACATCATGACAGTATTGTGAAACACCACCATTCATGCCAATGCCCATATTGGTACATAACGAAGGCCTGTATGTTTGCTATCAAATCATATGTCAATGAAAGTTGCGAATTCACATACATGCCCACCATGCAAAACTGAATACGGCTTAATTGTTGAAAAATATGTACTGAAATAGACGACGGTCTGCTCATTTGAAAGAAAAATCAGATTCAAAGAAGATTAGAAGGGGATAAATACTTGGATTTGTCAACTGTCATGTGTGCTTCATTTTAAATGTTTACCGACCTTCTGGTGTCTGAGTAATTTGTGTCCAAATTGATTTATTCGAAGGTAACTTTTGACGTTTTCGCTAAGGTTACCTACGAATACCATGGAAAAACGACTGTTGTCATTGTCTCATGATCTAGACAACATAATGATGGACCCTGGTAATTGTAGTTGCCCTCAAACAAGTCTGCAATAACGGTTTTAAGCGAGTTGTGTGCAATTAAGCAAATTAAAGTCACTTTAGTGCCTTTGTTTCTTACTTCAATACTCTTTCAACCGCTGTGAACCGACATTATTAATACATGATAGGGTCTAAAGTATCAATAAACGCACATAAAGAAAATGATACATTCAAAGTGCTTTATAAAATGAAGTTTTGATTGGGATATCCACCAAAAGTCTAATTCTTACCTACAAATACTGAAATGTTACTTACGAATACAGCATAATACATGACATGTGTAATGAAGTGTCGCTACCAATGGAAATTAATTGTCAAAAACTTTAAGCGGTACCACAGGACACTATTATTACCCATATACGGATTCATTCAACAATTATTTATTATGTAAAATTGCTGATTAACTACTTGTATATCAAAATGAAGTGGTCAAAATCTTGCTAAAAGCATCAAAAAATTTTGATCTAAGGTAATAGCATTTATTCATTTGTACGTACCATCTGAAAGAGATCTAAAAACTACCATTTTATTAATTCATTACCATAATAGCAAACTTTAAACCTCTAAACTCAATATAGATATTGTTAAATCGCTCATGTTACCTACGAATACCCGGGTTTGTTCACCTTTTCATTGTATAAAGCGTTAGGTGTATGCTTATAATTCCTAATATTCTTGAAAACATATATCCTACTCGTTCTTATACAATGTGTAAATTGATTCATACTCATTTGATAAATAAAATACAGAAACTGACCTAAACTTCATTTTCAAAAATAAACTAGCATAAATTGACTAAGATCATATTGATCGCGTTATAAAAATAAAACAAATATTTTCTGGTTGAGCTAGCATTTTCCTGACACCCTGTGGTCTACATTACACGAAAAAAAGCGTTAATGGGAATATTCCATTTGTTTTAGGTTGATTAGTATTGCGATAGTGAAAGCATCCTAGTGGTATTCGTAGGTAACATTGGGTTTTGATATCACATTTACTATCACACGTCCTGGATTTATTTTTCAAGATTAGTAATGGCACTTTTGGTTCCTATAAGGCCAATATGTCATCAATCAATGGGCAAAAGGAAAAAATTGTGGAGACATTTTTATTTCGGACTTTTATTTTTGGCCCGTGGACACTTTTGGTTGGATTCGAACATATATGCTACCGGGAATTATCAGAGCGATGTGGAATAGGAAGTGCGATGTGGAATAGGAGGAGCGATATTGATTGGGTCGCAACTATCTAACAATACAAGTCTCCCTACCATTGAAGTATGCACCCATCTCCCGAAGGATCACGCAAATCAACATATCAAAAGTCCCGGAAAATCCAAGTATTGGAAAAGGGCCTAGTTTGCATAAATCCATAATGGCCGCTTATTAAGGGGTGAAATTTAAAATTAAACAATATACCAATGTATTTCTCTCGTCATAATGTTTCAGAAAAAGTATAGTTTGACCTATCTTCGATGTACATTTTTTAAGTTACATAGGAAAGGTCTAATGTCAAAATGTTGATTCCACAGGGGACAAAAATTGAAACATTATCTGAATTTGATAAAAATGGTTTCAGATTAACCCGCTTGCAAATATATCTTTAAAAAGAATAGTTTGCCATATCTCAGGGGGTTATTTACCTTGTTAAAATGGCAAAAATTCCAATATCCATTGAGCCCAGCTGACCTTTACCTTTTTTGTGGAGTTACCTAATGTAGGCCTAACAAAACATTCAAAACAGTGCAACGTTTAGCATTTTGATTTATTTTTGCCAAAGGAACTATTTGAGACCAGTTTGATTTTTTTTTTACTTTATTATAGACGCCAACATTTGACCTTTGATCTTTTCGACAATGACCCAAGAGCTGTATGTCGGAGACAGGTCAAACTATACTTTTTATGAATCTTTGTGATGAGAGTCCATTTTTGATTGATGGACACTAGGCCGTGTTCCACTACTTGGATTTTCGGGGACTTGTGTTTTAGTATGCTTTTCAGAAATTAATGGTGATTGATTAGATTTTGTTGAAATTAGTGGTGGCACTAGTGGAAATTTAAAATGAAAATTCTTTCAAAGCGATGAGAATTTGACAAAACTATGAAATTTTCTCATCCAAATGAATGTGAAATACTAATTCACCTGTTAACAACCTATCACAGATGGTTGTTTAACAGTACGACAGCAACTTCGTGACCTCTTTTGTTCGACAGAAAATTTATACGGGTTGGTGAACACGGGTTACGTAACACAATGTTGAAATTTTAGCCGGCAAACGCTTTTTTTTTTTCTTCAAAATAGCTCCAGAAATGGAAGACACGGGTCGTATATTGCTCCATTTATGTACCCTGACCACAGATAAGATATCAAACATTTGTGTAAAGCAACAAATAACGTATAAAAGTTAAATTAAATGGAAAAAAAGAAGCTTGAACATGTCCAAAGTAGCTCGGAAAATGAGAAAAATTGCATGTCACGAACACAAAAATGTTCATATCATCAAGCAAGAAAAAGTGCCGGAATCAAAAATGGGTGTCATGTTATAGAATAACTAAAGTTAGCTTGCCTGAAAATTTCATGATTTTTGGTTGGGGTATATTTCTAGTCGCATATTGAACATGTTGAAATGTTTATCGTTGTGCGTGACTACTGTCACGCCATATATTATACGGCCGATGTTTTTCCTGCAAAGAAACTTTCATTGTCAATTGTCCATTGTTGGTTATTTAACTTGAAAATAATACTCCCAACGTTCAAACAATTTTAAAAGTCAGCATAAAGGTTTGTTTTACATTATTTGGACGGTGTTAATTCATTCCAGAAATAGAATACACGAGTAAGCCACTGAGTGGGAATAACATTGCTATTATTGTCACCGAGTCTATCATATCTCTGGTATGGCTTAGAGGTAAATACATGTATTTGGAAGGTCGATCTTGGTTCGAACCCCGCTAGCACCTCTCTTTGATTTTTGATTTGATTTTAACTCATATTTTTAAATCCTATTTTTCATATTTTTATTAAAGCCATAATATACGATTTCGGGCAAATTTGAAGTTTTGTTATTCCATAAATTATTACAATATTTATAATATTAGTAAATAACTGTCAGGAAGGTTTTCACGTTACATTTGAAGCAGAAGTAGCGAGATAAAAATGAAAGAAAACACTTAATATCTTGACCGCTTAACTGTGGTGTTCTATGGGGGATTAGTCTTAATAAGACATCAAAGTTAGTTGCTCTATCTAGACAACGAATTTGGCTGATTCCAATTAGGTGTAATCCGAGGTGTAAGTTGGACATTGTGTAGAAATTACAAATATGCCAAAATATATGGTTTGAAATTCGTGCATCTCATGATTTGATATGTATGCATAAAAGCTCATAAAATATGTTGCCGATAGGGGAGGGTCTAGTCCAATTAAAAATCGTGAAAATCTGTGTTGACGTTCCTTTATTTGATAGGCCTATATATATTCTTGAACTTTTAAATATTACTTAAGTTTGACATGCTTTATTTGATTATTTCATATTGAAAGCTACTGAACTTAAATGCATTTTTTAAAAAAGATATCAACTCGAATGTAGGATTAGGTCTAAACATGAACAAGAAATAAATCATGAAAAAAGTGGGCCTTCAATCTGACATTCATTAGGCCTATTATTAAAGACAAAAGGGAGAGGAAAAAAGAAAAGAAAAACAAACTGAAAAATTCCACATCATTGATAAGATAACATGGGAATCGAACTCTCAACCTTCCGCACTGCACACCTTCGCTCTGTCCACTAAGCCATCTTGTTCTGGCAAAGGGTATTCTTTTGCCATCTTATTTCTCGTTCAAAATGTTCAAAGATCTCACTCAACAACAATCTTTTCAAAACTGCTTGTACTTCAGTTAAATGAGATATGATACTACCTTCTTTGACGACTACAATATTTTGATTTACAATAGAGTATTTTGCATTTATAAAATATAATAACAATAGACGTTTTTAATTGCTATATTAATCAATATAACATGTATAATAGACAGCGCCGGCTGGGATCTATTTCGTGAAGCATCGTGACACTTGCAACGTGCGCTTACGACACGAGAACTCAAATAACGCACCTTTTCAACCTACGACTAGATTATTCCACCTCTCATTTTCGCTGAAATTGTAATACAAGGTCTGGTTAATTAATGTTAATCATATCAGAAAAGCATTAGACCGGCGTTTCCTCAAAGCTGTAGATATAACCATTTTAGTGATCGTGACATGCATTTTCTCTCATTTTTAGGCTACTTCGCGCACCAAAAGCATTCATTTTTTCCACAATAATTCAACTTTTACACGTTATTCTTTGCCTTATACTCATGTTTCATATCTTATCTATGGGCTCAATATGGAAATGAGGGAGAAACTACTCGTGTATTCCATTTTTTGATGTTTTCTAAAAACCGTATTTGCCACCTGATTTTCAACATTGCGTTACGTAACAGCAGAGGTCACGCCGGTAAAAATTACCGGAAGTGAGCTAAGTTGCTGTCGTACTGTTAACACTGAAATTAATGTGAGCTTCAATTTTCTCATAAGGAATTATTATGATTACATTGTTTTGATGCAAAACTTATACATGGCGTTATCTGTGTCCAAATGGGTGAACGTAAAATCTAAGGAAGGCATAACCAGTATCTTGAGACATTGCTAATTAAAATCTATAAACTAACAGATTTCATTGTTGATCATATTTTTTTTTTTTACATGAATTGATAAATTCTGCTATCGTATGCGTCATCTGAAATTTAAAAAAAGTATAAAGAGTAAAGGAAAAAATCGGCGGCAATGGAACTCTAGACCTCGTGATCACAAAGCATTAACGAAACCACTATACTGTAGTAGAGCCGCTCTCAGTCGTGCAAATTTATTTATGATGGCCTAACGGTGGACACAAACATTGTTAAAAGAAATTGATGCAATTTTCTTCATTTAAATTTTGTCCACCGTGGGAAAGTGCATGAATCAAAATTTTAAGTTTATTTTCATAACCCTAAATACATTGCCAACAGATATATTCGAAGTAAACTGACGAAATCATGTCTATTTGAGACGTTTCCGTTCACCACGCCACAGGCCATACGTACATTGAATAACTTAATATACATTACAGATCGATTTAAATTTCATTATGCCTATTCTCTTGGTCGGGCTGACGTCACAAAGGGGAAATAGCCTTGTAAAACCAGTGTGCGCATGTGCAGCGCATGTGCAGTTCTCCTTTCTCGAGCTGGTTGCTATGGGCGCGCTTGTGCAAAGGGGACGAAGGGGACAATGTTCCCGGATGTCCGACCGAGTGAATAGAGGTATGCTAGAAATGATTTTTAGCAAAATCTGAGGGAATGACCACTGATCAGCCAACCCACGTGTTGATATAGCATGGAATGGATTGCATGTATCAAGACCCCAAGCCGATATCTCTCATAAATGTTGTTCAAGGATATATTTTCAACATACCTGAAAATATCCAGGGATGTGCACCGCAACACTTCTTCGTTTTTTTCTTTTTCTTTGCGGTGGTAGAAAATTCTGAAAATTTGAGCTTTATACTCCATTTCGTTTCCCGTGGCAGCAATTTGAAATTTAGGGGGTCAGCGTAAAAAATGTGTCGTAAGTATTTTTTGAGAAAAGCATCAAATTTGATTTTCCATGCCAATTTGTTTTTCGTCCACCACGACTTACCCTAAATATCCAAATAGAATTTTTTCTTCGCTTTAAGAATATATCTTAAAATATCCACAATTTTGGTCAAAATTGAAAAAAAAAAGTCAATTTTTGATCCTTTTTTTACCCATATAGGCCGTTCTAGTTCGATTCCTTGCATCATTTATTTTCTGAAAATGTATACTTTTTACTTTTAAATATTCAATACAAAACAATACATTCGAAAAATAATCCCTCATGTATGGAGCATTTGTTTCATAAATATTCTTGTAAGCATAACTTAACCTTAAAATCTAAAATCTAAAATGTACGTTCGACATTTAATGAATTCAATTAACTTCGACAAATGTGCTTTAAAAACTTTCTTTAACAAGCCAATTATTTTGAAAGCATTTTTGATGGAGTTATGAAGTGTACATAATCTTAATATCAGTCCGGGCAAATTTCCAGATTAGGAAATATGACAAATATGGCGGCACAAAGCCTGCTCAAGAAATATCGATCCCACAATGCATTGCGCATTGGCGTACTCAATTCAAATTTCTAGCTTAAAATGGACCGTTTAAGATTGACTTGTTATTATTTTTTACAGAGAATAATGAAATAATTTGGTATGCTGGAACAAACAAAAATTATAGTAAAAACAATGATTGATGGCCTTTATTTTTAACTATTTAAATTTATCATACAAACTTAGCAGCAAATAATTAAAAAATTACTGCAGATTTACATGATTATATGTTAAAGAAATATTCAAATCAAGATCCATTTCATCAAAAAGCAATAATTACAAAGAAAATTACCAAAGGTTGATAAATTCAACAAATATGCACATGGACCCATTTTCTGATCATACAATATATCACTAAACTTGTCACATTTCCTAATCTGTGCCCGGACCGCTAGACATTAATTTTTTTTGCGAGTTTAGCCATTTTATTCCATTTAATCATACTTTGGTAACTCATTGTGATAAAAATAGTATTGTAAGCACTCAAACAAGTTGCTTTCGGGAGACTACATGGATTTGTGTACAATAGTGTATAAATAGATCCTAAAAATAGTCAAATAGTGAGATTTCCCCCTAACAATCGTGCAAATCATGTTAAATTTGATGTATTAGTACAGACTTAACATTAATGGTATGGAATATATTTTTTCGCAAAATGCCACGACTTGTCTTGACGGAATCTGCATAAAACGCACGGGCTAAATATTAATTTGGGTGTGTCGGGAGATGGTGTAAAATAATTGTTTGATTATGTGCTTTCCATAAGTTTACATATGGCGCTCAAAATGGCGGATTTAGGTAGGCTGAATTTGAGCTTTGTGGGGGGGGGGCAAAATTTTGACTTTATTTAACATTGTTCTCTTATTATCAAATTTATAGGGGTTTAAGGTGATACTTCCTAAACTTCGTCAGCGTCTGGCATTCATCACAGCTGAAATACACTTGCAATGTACCAATTTTTATCATGGGAGGAGCCCAATATATCAACAAGAATTTTTGAACAAGAATAAGTCATTTTGAACTTGATCCTCTGAGCAAAGTTCAACAACATTTTCCCAGTAAATGAAAATATGTGCGTTTGAGCGCCCTCGGCGAATTAGCACATATTTTCTTCACGTTATGTCATAATGAATGACTCGGGTGTGCGTTGAGGCGTGGTAGTGTTTGGTAGTGTTTCTAGACTTTAAATACTTTTTCTGCATGTTGCGAAATGACGCATGCTAAAATAGAGCGCACGGCTTTTCTCTCAGTAACGCAGTGTCCCTTTTAGCTCAGATTTGGAGGGTAGGTCTCTTCTATATACATCTAGATTTGTATAGAGCGATTGTTGAAAAAAATGTATGGTAACCATACAAACGGGTCGATTTTGCATAATTTCCCCCGAAAATGAGGGCTTTCGTCATTTCGCGTATAGTAAAACCAGGCGGCATAGGAAGCGCAACAATTGACGTACGAGGCTGGCGAAGATACAGGGCTGACAGCCCCATTCGCAATACACGGTTAGCAATTACAAATGGAAAATTAACATACTTGCAGTGGGGTACTTTGCAGAACCCCAACGGTTTTAGAGTAAGATAATTTTGCTTTGACACCACATAACAAATTTAGAATTGTTTGTGAAGATTTCATGATTATGTGTTAATCCAATGGCGACCTCAAAATTGGCGATATCGCTTCCATCACCGCCTGAGTAAAACGTTTATTTGGCACGAAAAAACCTCTCTATACAAACGTAAATATAGATATAAATGACTTAAACACCACATTTGGTCAAAATTGGACGAACCGTTACCGAAAAAAAGCTGCGCGTAACATAGTGCGTAAAAATCCAAGATGGCCGCCGTTACCATGGCAACGGTCTCCAAAACAACATTTTCTGCCGCGGAATAAAACGTATTGTGCTGACACACCACCCCACAAAATATGAAGTCTGTGGGTTAAGTAATTAAAAAACAAACAAAAAATATATGAACCACTGAACAGTGTCTTCTTAATGAGCATTCCTTGACATAACTATCGCGATATGCGATATTTACATCGCACGTTATACTCGTGCGATACATTCTTTCATGTGCATTCATCTGTATAAGAAGGACCTTGTGCACAGAAAATAGGGACAGGATTTAGCATAACAAAGACACAAGCTCCGAGATCCAGCATGAAAGTCATGGAGCGAGAAATTGTCTAATAACAAGGCCTAACATTTTTAGAGCCACCGCCCTTAATATCAATTTAGTTGAGAGCGGAATTATCATGATAAGTTCAGTCACTCTGCCAAATATGACAATTTTAACATGATTTGTAGTGCATGAACTGAAATCTCATTTACGTTCAATTTCATTGTGCAATATTTAAGACCCTTTTATACAAAATCTACCATTGTGCATTGTACACACGATCATTAATAGGTAGATTAATGGTAGATTTTGTATCTAGGGTCTTTGAACACGATCATTATTATACAATTATCCAAGATAATTTATTTCCAATAATTCACAAGAAATCACACAAATCGTCGGTCGCAACACATAGTGGCGTAGAGTGATTTTCCAAATTTTCCGTTTCACATAGTGGCGTATAGCTTTAGAGCTAACTATTATCCTATAACAGTTATTCCTTGTTAACTATTAAAGACACAGTTTAATAGTTTGAACCTTAAACTTCAATTTCGAATGGAATTGGGCCACTGAGAGATAACAGTGGAAAAGTATAGACCCCGTTACTAGTAGCATATCCTTCAAAAACGGTTTGCTCGGAAACGTATTTTTTCCTTCACGTACGCCACTATGTGTTGTGACCGACGAAATATAAGTTTTACCTTCCAATCCACTCATAGATCTTTGGTATAAAAATATGCCAATAATGCAGTTGTATAAATTGAATAAATAAGTTGAGATAAAAAAGGTTTTTAAACCTCATCTTATAGAAGAGAAGAGGAAAAGTAACAATAATAAAAAAAAAATAGCACTACAGAAGATTCGAACCCATGACCCTCAATAAAGCCTACGGTTTACAAGTCAGATCCTCTAACGCTGTACCACGAGGAACTGTACGAACATTCAATCGATTTGTAATGTATATTAAGTTATTCAATGTACGTATGGCCCGTGGCGTAGTACAAAACTGAACTGAAACGTCTCAAATAGACATGATTGTATCGGTTTACTACGAATATATTTGTTGGCAATGTATTTAGGGTTAAGAAAATAAACTTGGAATTTTGATTCGTGCACTTTCCTCACGGTGGACACAATTTAAATAAAGAAAATTACATTTATTTCTTTTAACACTGTTTGTGTCGACCGTTTGGCCATCAACCTGTTATTCTTATTATAAATAACTCTGCACGACTGACAACGGCCCTACTGCAGTGTTGTGGTTTTGTTAATGCCTTGTGATCACGAGGTCTAGAGTTCGAGTCCAATTGTCGCCGATTTTTTTTCCTTTAAATTTTGTTCTTTATCCCTTTTAAAATCTCAGATAACACCTAAGACGGCGCAGGTTATCGATTTAAATTTGTTTTTTAAAATTATGATCAATAATGAAATCCGTGAGATTATAAATTAAAATTAGCAAAGTCTCAAGATACTGGTTATGGCTTCCTTAGATTCACCTATTTGGACACAATTAACACAATGTAGGTGTTTTGCATCAAAAGAAAGTAATCATAATAATTCCTTATGAGAAAATTTAAGTTCACATTAATTTCAGTGTAAAACGACCATCTGTGACAGGTTGTTGACAGGTGAATTAGTAATTCTCATTTTACAATTTCCACTAGTAGTAGACTTGTTAAGGGGTGAAAATAGAGTGAACGCTGCATTTTTTAGAACAAAGGTCCCACTTGGTATGGATGTTCCTTGGGGTAAGAGGAAAAGATTCATCCAAAGAGACACTCTGTATCTATGCATAAAACCCCCTAATTAGCATAAATTATGCTAATTAGTACCCAAAATATGGTATTCTCTACCTTTTGGACCGTTTTACCTATAGACATGTGTAAACATTTGAAAGTGGCTTAATTTTGGGTAAGAAATTCATTTGTTTTGGGAATCCGTAGCCATTTTGACCCTCAAATCCAAGATGGCCGCTGTCCGCCATCTTTAAAATTGGCGTTTTTACAACTTTTGAACCATTTGAGCTACAAACTTATGTGACATATCAATTTGTACTAATGTTGGCTGGGAAACTCACTTCTGGCACTGTTTATGTGATAGGAGGTAATTTGAAAAAAGGTACAAGGGTTTTTAAATGTGAATTCCATGGTACCTGTCATTGTAGAAGGATGGACATCAAACTTATGTTTTAATATACCTTAATTTTAGCACCATTGGGGACACACTTTATAATGCATGTTTGGTTTTTTGAATTTTCAGTCCACTCTATTGATAGTAGCAAGCATTATTTGATTTAAAATGACCAGTATGGATACATATGACTGGAATTTGTTTTAATTCTCAGTTGGTCAGAGATGAACCAATTAAGGATCCAGCATCATCTGTAAAATTATGTGGGCAACCTAAAAAAATAGAAGCTTGTTACACAGAACTGCTGAAATATATATCGGATATCTGTGAGTATGACATGGTGGTGGTGCGAGCCCGAGCAGTGCAGTAGTAGATAGAGCCAAAGGAAACTAAGCATACCGTATGACATAAAAAACTGCAGAAGCGCTGTCAACCAACAGAAGGTGAGTCGGGCAAGCAAAGAGAAAGGCTGAGAGGACTACATACCAAAAACAGCCTGGTGAAAACAAGCTGAATGAGCTTCCTTCATTATATAATGCCCTAATCCGATCAACAGAAAGGACAACAAAGGTCGAGAGCAGGACATTCAACTCCATCAGTTCATCATCAGATCCCTCCTAATGAAGATGTGTGTTGTACACATCGAAATATTGAGGTAAATATCTCAATATATTTGTTTAAATCTACTTTGCTTGTTTATCTACCAACCAAATGAGCATACACAGTGATATCAGGCGAATGAGCTCTGGTATGGTTTGTGAATCCCAAGGGACAACAACTGCAAATAAGGACTCTTCTGAAACAATTTTTAGAAAATCATCTTATTTGGCACAAGCAGTCAAGATTCTGTGAAGGGATATTCTTGATAAAAAACAGATGTTTTCAGATTCTTTCGCAAATTCCTAAGAAGCAGACTTTGTTGTTCCAACATTGAAATCTTTCCTACATATGCTGTTAGATGGAACATGCATCGATGTCGCTATACGTCCTGCTTCTTCACAGAAGATTGTGTTATCACTGGCACAAACCAATATGTACATCCGTATGCAAAAAATCATCGAATCCCAGAGTGTGCCACGTCATCTGCGTCAACGACAGGCTCCATTATCTCTTATAATGGTTATGAAGGTGCATATGAAAACGGTTATAAAGGAGAATCTTGTTGACATGCTGGCAGAACGAAGACTTAAACCAGAAGTCTGCTTCGGGATGGGTTGACGAGCGGCAGCAAATGGCAAGTCAGGAGCAAGGCCTGTAGCAGTAGTTTGCCTCAACTCAACATATTGGGTATAGGTTTTCTTCATCAGAATGAACAGCTGTGCCTGATACTTGGTGCACATATCTAGTCCTGCAGATGTGAGATGCACTAAGGAAGGACTATGCTCTCCCACTGTTTATTCATAGGTGTGGTTCCCCCACTGGTCTCCAACCTGTCACCTAAAACTCTTTTAAAGTGTGCATGGCCTCAAACAAGACAAGGTACTAACTTCAGTAATGTCTGTATCTGAAAACTTCCACTGAAAAACGCTTTGCAAGTGTGTCAACGAGTGTCTGTCCTGGATTGAGGTACTCATACAGTGAAGCATATTGTAATAGGACTGTTTGCTGACTCTGTCAGCAGTGGGAGCATAGAGGGCTTTGAAATGAATAAGGGGGGACCTGGATGAACGATCTGCGTGGTAGGGAGCCCAAGAACCCCAGTCGTCACTAGTTAGCTGCGCTTCCAAGTGATCATCTACATAATTCAACCACTGATAGTCATATTGGAGGACCTGCTGCAGTGATCTGGATGCAGGTATTGGATGGCTGTTAATGTCATGCAGTGATGGAACATGAAAAATGTCATCCTTAGGCAAAGATACATCCACTGGGAGTGATCGCAGTCTTTTGGTACATGCTGATGCCAGTCCAATGGAAAACAGACTGAAATGACACAGTTGTTGATGAGGAATTATAATCAATGCGGTCATTTCCGCCAGTCGTGAAGACTCCTTTGGTGGCTTCAAGAACTACAACATCTTCCCATTTCCAATGAGTAATGAGTTGGCAATATCAATACTCAACCTCATTCTGCCGGCATGCCAACAAGACTCTCCTTTATAACCGTCATCATAATATACCTTTATTACCATCATAAGGGATAATGTGGCCTCTATTTCACGCAGATAGTGTGGCACACTCTGGGCATTTGCTGATCTTTTGTATACACCGTTGAACATCGGGTGGTTTAAGCCAGTGATAACACAAGCTTATCTGAAGCAGGATGTATATTGACATCGATGCAAGGGCCATCTAACAACATAATAGTAAAGATCTCAATGTTGGAACAAGAGAGTCTGCTTCTGAGGTATTTGAGAAAGAGCCTGAAAACATCTGCTTGACTGAGATCTTCATGAAACACCAGATCCCAACAACCAGATGACCTTTGTATTTCCTTGATGTCAGGGATCAAATTGACCATATCCTGTCGAAGAGGAATTTACCCGTGATCAAAGGAGTGCCAGATGATCAGGTTCAAGTTTCTTGAAACCTTAGGCTTTTATAATTTTGGCAGTGTGGGTTTCACGAACTATATCTGCCTTTCTATAAAGACTGCTAAAGGTATGCAATGTGGGATTCATAAACCATGCCACAGCTCATCCACCTTGTTTTCACCGGGCTGTTTCGGTATGTACTCCTCTCAGCCTTTATCAGCTTTGTCTGACCCACCTTCTGTTGGTTGACAGCGCCTCTGCAACGGCTCTACTACTACACTACTCGCACCACCGCCACAACCAGAGATACCATCTACTACTACAAAGCTAGGCAAATCGCCATACTCACTGAGATTTGAGATATTTTTCTGCCGTTTTGTGTAACACGCTTCTATTTTTTTAGGTTGGCCACATAAGTTTACCGATGCGGGATCTGTAATTGGCTCATCTCTGAAAAACTGACAAATAAAACACAAATTTCAGTCTCATGTATTCATACTGATCATTTTAAATCAAATAACGCTTGTTGCTATCAATAGAATGACTTGAAAATAATAGTAAAACTGTGTAAAAATATGCATTATAAAGTGTGTCCTCAAAGGTGCTTAAAATTAAGGTATACATATTCATAAGTAAGTTTGATGTTCATCCTTCTACCATATAGCCAATGACAGGTACCTCGGAATTCACATTTAAAAACCCTGGTACCCTTTTCAAAATACCTCGTATCACATAAACAGTGCCAGAAATGAGTTTTCCAACCCCAAATTAGTACAAATTGATATGTCACACAAATTTGTAGCTCAAATGGTTCAAAAGTTGTAAAAACGCCTATTTTAAAGATGGCGGCCAGCAGCCATCTTGAATTTGAGGGTCAAAATGGGCACGGATTCCCAAAACACCCCCAAAAATGAATTCCTCACCCTAAAGTAAACCAAATTCAACTATTTATAGTTTTTTTTAGGTGAAATGGTCCAAAAGTTAGAAAATACCTTATTTTGGGTACTAATTAGCATAATTTATGCTAATTAGGGGTTTTATGCATGAGACAGAGTGTCTCTTTGGATGAATCTTTTCTCTTGCCCCAAGGAACATCCATGCCAAGTGGGACCTTTGTTCTAAAAAATGCAGTGTTCAACCTCTTAGCAAGTCTACTATAGTGTAAGGCCAGAGGAAGTCATACCCCCTTTAATTAAGAAACGTTACCATCAAAAGAAGTAAAAACAAAACAAAACATAACAAACAAAAGAGAAACACAATGCATTAAAATAGTGCACAATGGTAGATTTTGTATCTAGGAACATTGATATTGCCCAATAAAATTGAACGTGTATGGCCAGCATTACGCTAAAAGAAATATATAGGTAACCTACTTTAAATTCAGTTTTTAATTCAGTTGACTGTGCGGGGTCAAACATGAAAACATTCCTTCTTCGTGTGATAACAAAAGTAAATGAAGGTAACCTTTTTTTAATTCAATTGTCTGTGTGGGGTCAAACATTTATTCCTTCTTCACGGATATGCAAATGGGAAAACATGATTTTGTGATATACAGAGTGTTTGATATATATTGTTGCCATTTTAAAGTTACACTCTGTGGATTATAATTATTGATTATTGTTTTATATTTAACCTTAAATATATCATATTTAGGTTGGTTTTCCCTGGAATAGGCCCTAACTTAGACCTAATGAAGAGCGTTTGTTACCAGTGTTGCCCACAGTATATGTAAATCAATCGCGCGACCAGATGCAATCTTGCAGTGTCAAACAAACAGCCGTATCAAAATTGTAAACATTTGCATTCCTTGCATCATTTCTTTTCTGACAATGTATACTTTTATGTACTTATCATCATTACTTTTAAATATACAATACAAACAATATCTAAAATTTCCCACTTTGAGTGATCCTGCCTGCCCCCTTATCTCAATATAATATTACACAATATAAAACATTTTAGAGCTATTAGACCTGATTTATTAAGCAAATTATTTGTAATGCATTTTACTAATGTTGGGTCCAAACATTTTTCGTTAAATTATAGCTATTTCATGGTCAAAATTAATTGTGGCAACATCATATTCCAAACTCTTTGCTCACGAAGAAGGAATTCTATTAAGTTGCCTGCTTGTAACAAAATGCCGTTAGTATTAAATCAAATGACATCCGTGTATTATGTAACATGTTTAACTTCGGATGAAGTGAACATACATTCTGATCACTGGCAACTCATAATTTCTTTTCTTCATACCAAGTGGTAATTTGGAAGGCTTACCAGCTTGCCACAAACTAAGTAGAGCAAATTCTAAATTTATAGCAAAATTGTCAAAATGCATGTGTGTTTTTTAGGATAAAATGCCAGTAACAACCACTTTTGAATGTTTTTTGTCACTTGATTGAAGAGATTCATCAGGATCGGTAGAGTAAACTCAGTATAGGTAAGGTTTTTAGTGTCTGATCCAGAATATTCACTTAGTGTCTGATCCAGAATGTTCAACTATCTCACAACTATTTCACATATTTGATAAGTTCCTGAGTCAGGGATCAAGATGGAAAACGTACACAAGTAAGTGAACATTCTGGAGCAGACACTAAGAACCTTATCTACTGAGTTTTTGTCACTTTTTGAAACGTTTTTAGTTTCTGTCGAGTGTCTTCCATTGATTCCAAAAACAATTTTATAACAAATTATGTCCAAACATAATTCTCAATTTTTGGGCAAATTGACCCTAAATTAAAGCTATATTATAACATTTGCTGAGGAGGACGCCCTCGATATATTTCAAAATTCTGTTTTTACATAATTATATTGTACTTTATTGAACTAACATCCCCTGCAAAAATCAAGACTATATAGGTGCTGTAGTTATGTAAAAATCCAATATTTTGAATAAAACGCAGAAACCGTCGTTTTATTATTACGATGGAAATATTATTCGAACGCGTAGACGATGTTCATAACATAGTACGTACACGGCGTGCGGGACAGACATACACATCAAAGAATAGTACCGTAACACAACCAACGGAATGATACACATTGGCGACATCGGCGCAGGTAGTAAATTCCAAGTTTCTTTGCTTTACCTCAGTTGTTCGGCTCCAAATTAAAAGGGGACATATCTGATTATAAAAACTAACATTTTATACAAAAGAAATGCTAATCTATTTTGTATGGAAATGTTATAATATGGCTTTAACCGAAAATGAAATTTGTATATTTGGCAACACCCCATTCCATACAGAGTGATGAGGATAAAGTTCTGAGGGGCCCGGGGGTAACATTTCTAAACGGCTTGCCAAAAATCGCTTGCCCCCCCATTCGGCCCGCCAAAAATCCCCATGCCAAATTTTGGGATACCAATTTGCAATCTTTAAATGGTCTATATACATGTTGTGAGCGCCGCGAGCAGGGAAATTTGCATATTTAAGCGTTTTCGTACGGTTTTCATAAGCCTTTTTAGAGTGTTTTATTTAAAAGGCGCCACAAGAATGTGTGCCAAAAGTCATTTTCGACCAACCAATCGGTACCCTTAACTTTGTACATTACAATCCCCGTATTCGAGCGTAAAAATGACTGATTGGCTACTCGCCTATATGCCTTTAAACACATAGTGGAACACCGATTGAATACTGAAGTTAAATATGCATCAAGAGTTTATTTCTTTAAAGAACATACCTCTGATTCTTCAAGTTTGTCCTACAAGTTCTTCCAAGTCTAGTCCTTCAATCGATCCTGTATATTTCATCCGGCAATTCGCTGCAGCTAATTGTCTCAAGTCTCCTGAACCCGGAAACAATTATATTTATATTTGTGTGTAATTTTGATATTGTGCAATATTTTATATGTATATGTGTTTTTTACTGGCAAATAAAATGATATGATATGATATGAAAGCCCGCCGAGTTCTCAGCAAGAACTGGTAAAGAAACCAGGTAAAAATTTAGTCCATATATTACTGATTCCACTGCATATAACATTGTTGCCACGAACCCTTTTATTATTTTTTTATGAAAAGCAACATTGTAATTGTATAATATTATTTTTATTTTTACGGTCTGTATATTGTTGGTAAATATTGAACTTTGCCTCAAATAAAGTGTATTGTGGTATTTTCTTTTCAGAATGTCTGATGAATCACCCATTACATTTGGGAATTATTCGGGGTTTCCGCTTAAGTTTGGTAATACACTATATTTAAACCATTGATAATCCAGTGGCGTGGGAAACAGCCATCTATAAATCTTGCATACGCAAGTAGGCCTACTCTAATGTAGTTTGACCTCAGAATGAGCTCTGCATAAGGGACGCACCATTAGATTTCCAGGGGGGGGGTGGGAGTTTTTTGAAAAAAAAGAAACTTCGCCCACTAGTGAGACGAAAAAAAAAAACTTCGCCCACCGCCCACTAGTGAGACGGAAAAACAAAATTTTGCCTCACTGATGAGCAAAAAAAAATTTCCCCACCCAACTTTGTATAAAAATTTACATTAAAATTGAAAAAAAAACTTTCGCCGCCTAAGGCGGCTAAAAAAAAAAAAATTGGTGCTCTCGGAGGCGAAAAAAACCCGCCTTCGGCGGCGAAAAAAAAATTCTGCCTGACCCAAACTCCCATATCCTCCCCCCGAGAATCTAATGGTGCGTCCCTAACTGTATTTCCTCCTCTCGTTGCCTTAGGTGATATTTTTTCATCAACTTTGAGCTATGTGGGGCGGCAGAAAATCCAGAAAAAATTTTTTGTGACCTTCCAAGGTCAGATTTTGATTGTTCACACTGTAGTGACTTTACTATACAAGTACCATTCTAATTTTTACCAAAGTTTATTGGTGAGGCGACGAAAAAAACCCCATTTTTACGGGTGGATGGACTTTTCAAGTAGTTTTTGTTTTTTTTTTGCAAACGTATTTTGAAAATGTTCTGAATTTTTTCAAAATTTTCTGTCACAATCAATAAATTTTGGCCCCAAACCGGCTAATTTTACATGATTTTAGCAACAAGTAAAAAAAATCTCCCAAAACGCAAAATCTGGATCGGTCGGGCCCGTAACTTTTTAACAAACGTTAACATAAGTTTAAAACTCCTTCACATTCACATTTAGCAACAGATGCAATCTGCATCTGGGAGTTCCCAAGATGAATAATTATTATAACTGTTGTAATGTGAAATGGTAATGGTCTATAATAGACATTACAACCCTGCATGTTTGTTTTTTCTAAAATTCTCTAGATGTGATCATCCCCATTTACAGTTTGGGGATAGTCATGACAGACTTTGTTATTGTCAACATGATTACATGAGAGGGGGTCCCTATCTCTTAAGAAATGGAGCTTTAAGGGGGTACTACACCCCTGGCCAATTGTGTGCCTACTTTTGCAATTTTCTCCAGAAATTATAGCGCATTGGTGACAAGTAAGGTATGTATATTATAGGGGCAAGGACTACAACTACTGCACTGGAAATTTTATTTCAGCACAAACAACAGTTGTGGAGTTACAGTCAAAAATGAGGGAAACCAATTATTTGATCAATAAATCAATAACTACTTGCCTTGAGTTGCTGAATTATCAGTGCAGTAGTTGTAGTCCTTGCCCCTATAATATACATATCTTACTTGTCATCTATGCGCTATAATGTTTGAGAAAAATGCAAAAATAGGCACACAATTGGCCAGGGGTGTAGTACCCCCTTAAATGTAAACAAGATATATCACAGAATTAACTGTTAAGCAAAGTTATTGTGATGTTTTTAACCGGGTCAGTATCGTTAAATTTTATTATTTTTCATAAAAGAAAATGGCAGGATTTATTTAGCAGGGTTGGTTTTCATTTAAAATGTTAATCGCTGTTGTTTCCCATAGCCCCTGCTTTCACCTATGGTCAGATCGTCAACATATTTCTACACGTGGATGTCCAATTTCTTGTCATTCTCTTGGGCACTGTTGATAATACTTAAAAGTATTATTGGGGCCAAGATTGTACCTTGTGGAACCCCTCCCAATAAAGTTTGCCATTGAGACAGACTATTTTCATACTTTACTCTTTTGTTGCCTACCAGAAATGAAGTCAGCCACCCACTGCACAATAGATGGTGACACACCCATGCTCAGGAGATTTGAATCAGCAATGCTGTGGTCGATGACATCAAAGGCTTTTGAGAAATCTGTTAGTATCAACGTACTGATTGTATCAGATTTCTCTGCCTCCGAGACCAACTAGTGATAAATATCTATCAAGCAGTGGGTAGTCGACATACCTTTCTGGTTGCCATATTGCCTCTCATCAACCTGAGATTGAAAAGAAAAAACACACAAATTTGGAAACCTTGCCTTCAACTATTTTGGCCAAGTTTGATGTAAGTGACACTGGTCTTAATTTGTCAATTGAAGGGGGTGTCGTCTTCGGAGGCGGGAAGGCATTTGCTTGTTTCTACTGTGATGGCACTACACCTTCTTGAACAGAAGTGTTTATGATGTCTGTGACAGGTGAGCTAAGCTCAAATCTTTTAAAACCTTCTGAGGGATGTTATCAGGACCACCCGTTTTCAAAACCGACACCTTCTTCAAGTCACCATATATCTCTCATGGCTGGAATTGAGGGGAGGACGACTTTGTCAACAAAATGTGCAGGACAAACAGAAATTCCGTGCAGGCAGCTCAGATCGAGCGCCCTCATATATATTTAGTACTTTTGAACTAAATTGTACTACTTTTATAGGGGACTCCATAGCATTGGACACGAATATCTAACTGCTTGCATGGGCGTCAATCCGGGGGGGGGGGGTTCCCCCTACATTTTGGGATGGAGGGGACACAATATCAAACCGGCAAATACTTCCCTGGTCTAAGTAGATTAGCTGAAAAATACAGGTAATATTCGGTATTATATCTTAATTTTTGGCTAAAATAATATAAAATTGAACATTTTCTCGCGCGCACTTCATCAAACTTGATCGGTAAAAAGCATTTGTCTATATCTTACTCCTGTTATATGTGACGTGTCATGTAAAAAGGAGACACTTTGGGCAGGATCGTAAATGGAGAAATAGCCAAAAACCTACCCGGGGTGATTTTTTCACAATTTGGGTTTGTTGCGAATTTGTGATGTTATTAATATTAAAAAATATGGTCTGATAGTTTCAGACCGGAATATTTAACTGGCATCTTGTATTTTTTGAGACATTTTTCAAGGTAATTCCTACTCTCTACATTGTCAATAATATTTTTAAAGGCCGATATCTCAATTTCCAATTTTATAATACCCTAACTTACGAACTCAATATCTACACTTTTCATTGGAGAAAATGGCGTTGTGGAGCAAAATATCTCTATATTTAAGATGTGTAAAAACCTCAAAATTGATAACCTGCCCAAAAGTGTCTCCTTTTGACATGACACGTCACATATGGTACACCACCGACCGAAATAGAGGGCTATTAGGAGACTGAGGAAAAAGACGGATTAGTAGAAGGATTGAAGAAAGTAAACAACACGCAGATAAACATGACAAAGCCAACTAAATATTAAATCAGCAGGGGTTAAATATTTCCTTCTTACAGTTCTCTCTTTGACCCCCATCCAACGACTCAGGGGGGCACATCCCCTCAGACACCCCTCTTCCAGATCATATTTCACAAATATTGTGCCCCTCCCCCACCCCCACAATCAACTTCGGATTGACGCCCTTGACTGCAAAGACATCCTTTTCGTTGTTATGGTTCATGATATTTCTTGTACAATACGTATGAATCTGAATATATTACGTGACTGAAAACCAGTGGCGCCTGTGGTAGAAGCATTAAAACTTAGGGCGACCAGCATATTTTGTGCTGGTACTACTGTGACATTTGGGTGCCAGAGAGGGATACAAATCTTTCATATTTATTTGTTCTCAGCAGCATTAAAATAATCGTATGTCATGAACCATTAATTTTAATAGAAATTCCTCATACTGTAATCTAAAGCATTATGGTTTTTAAGTGGATTTGATTTTAGTTTGATAAAAAAGGACTCATTTTACTTTATCGACTCATATTATGCTAAGCTACCAAGAAGCTGCGCAAACACCCAGATGTTGTGAATAAGTTAATTCTTCTCAGGATTATTTTACAGGTAATATCTCAGTCATGATGAAGATGAAACTGGTCGTCACAGTTGCTGGTATTTTCATCACGTTTTTCAACTTTGCGAATTCCGAAACGGAGGACTGTGTAGCACTCTGTAATCAATGCGTTGAGGTCTCGGATACCATTAACCATATGACATGCACAAAGCATTGCAACGAGCTGAAGGAGAAGAATGACGATAAAATTTCGTGTCAGCAAATGACAGGTAAATATTTCTATTTCATAGGCGTAGATCACTGGGGGATGGGGGATAAATCCCCCAATATTTTGCCAGGGAAATGATCCATACAATCACCCCCCCTCCATCATACAATCACCCCCCAATGTTGACGCCCGTATTTGGGTTTCTGACCAAGTTAATCACATATTTGGCCATAAAGCCCTTTTTTTTTCAATTTGTCGTGTCCGCGCACCAATCCATAGGTACACTATTAGCGAAGACCATAACTAGTCCATTTTTATCATGGTTTATGGAAACAGTGATATATCTTTACCTACTACAAAATGGATGTGAAATTATCCTGTGCTCGCATCGCTAAATGGTGCATTGTTCCATTTACCCATAAATATGATCATATGTAATATAGGGTACACGCGTTAATTTCTATCGGAAATTTAAAAAGGTACTAAATTCCATTTTGCATGCTTTAGTTTAGAAGAAGATATTCTGCCTAGACTGGCCTGTCCGAATCCATGAAATACACAATGGAATATGTAGGACCTTCTATTTACGATAACTGCAAAACGACATAATATGCACTAATTTGATGAGCAGAATTCATTCGCCCCATCCGCACCAAACTGGTGTTATAACTGCCAAATGGGGAGTAAAAGCGTTGCTTCAAAATCAATTTTATATTGTATTGTATTGCATTGTAAACCTTCATCATCATTTTGTCATACGATTGAGGGAACATATTTTAAAATTCACGCAACCCTGCATCAGTTCACATTTCAGGTTGGATGTGGGGGATTGCTTCCATCAATGGATGCAATTGAGGTGTAGGAATGCGTGGAATCGGATACGTGTGTATGTCCCGTAAAAAACCCATCCCGGTTAGCACCATAAGTATAAAAAAAGAAAGAAACGGTTATCAGATTCTTATCCATAAAATAGGAGTAGTGTAGTCGTATTTTATGACCAGTGCGACTTTAAATCGAAAAAAGAAAGAAATTGGGCGAAATCAGGAACTTGAGCAGTCATTATTTTTGACCATAATTTGCAACATCACCCTGGGTGGCATTAAAATCAGCTAATGCAATTTTCGGCATTTTGAAGCTTCAAATGTTTTTAATGGCAAACTGGTATCATCTTGAATAGGTTGAATGAACTCTTGCCTTTTTTCAGCACTAAACAAAGGTAATCCTTCCCTTGGAGACGAGATCAAAGCATTTAATGCAAAAGTATCAAAATTGATCGAAGGCGGTGACTATTCTGCCATTGTTGAAGAGATATACACTGACGACTGTTTGATTGTGTTCGATGGATATGCACCTGGATTTGGTAAAGAAGGTAAATAACCATTTGACATCTCGCAATTTGCAATATTATGTTACAGTGACTTGTAATATTATAGTGTGTTGCCCGCCCGCCTAGTTGGTGATCTGTCGGCAGCCCATCTTGTATGCATTGATTTAAGTTTTAACACTTGTATGAGCATGGCCTTTTTTCTTGACTATACTCGGTTCGCACTATGGTCACTATCTCACATGGCGCAAGAAAGTCGGATCGCGAAAGTCCATTTCAAGTGAGACGGTTAGGGGACTTTTGCGATCAGAATCTGAGTATAGTTGGTAACTAAGCAAAGGCATTAAGTATATAATAGGTTTAAAGCTGTTGTGTTTTTTTTGGGTTTTGGCCGAGTTAAAACGTTTAAATATCATTAAATGTAGAGTTTTATAGAGGTCATGAAACGTTTTGTATGAAAAACGACAACAACATTTAATGGTCTCAAAGTGTTAATATGTTTTGCCAAATATTTCGTCAACCCTTAAATAACATCATGTTAAAATAGTTTTCAGTAAGTTTCCAAACAATGAGTTTTTAACAATTTATCAAAACGTTGTGTACACTTTATATACCCTTATAGCTTCATCGTATTCTCAATAATTTCAAATAGAAAGAATGATGCTTTATTTACGCTCATTTTAAAGTTGCATTTTATAGCGATGAATAGTTATTACACAAGCATTCAGGCTTGTAAATCCTGGCATTCGTTCATTTTTTTCTTTAAAAACACATTGGACGTATAGGGTTAAAAATGCGCGTAAATAAACCATCGTTCTGTTAGTAAATTATTGTGAAAACGACTATAAGTTCTGCAGCTAAATTGGCGTATTTACAACGGTGGAATGAATATCTAAATTTATTAATTTTAATTATCATATACTTTTGTTCAGATACGAAGCAGGTTTGGTTCGATTGGTTCGAAAGCAATCCCAGCTTTAATCGGATTTTATTCACTACCACTGCATTCGGTGAGAGCGGTGGATATGTTTGGGAAGATGGCATCGCAAATGCATATCATGACGACGCCCTTGTTGGTTCTTGGCGGTAAGCTTAGTATCTATCCGTTTTAACATGATTAGAATTATACAAATAAGTACCAACAGTGGGAGGGAGTGCCCGTAACAGTTGCCAGTGATTAAACGCTAGAAGAGACTGTACAGCATGTACATTAACTAATCGCAGATTTCAGTCGTGTTAGAAAGTAGCCACTTTATCTACATTTGCCCTGGCTAAAGACTATCATAAATGGCTTCCTAGTATGTGTGCATATATTGCCGCTTATCTATTTCAGAAACGGTGGCTCTGGAAAGAGCCGTTTATTATATTGGGTTCTCCTTTCCTAGAGACGATTCGATGGCCTTGAAAAGAGCCGATCAACTGGATTGCCCCTTGTCCACTGGAATTTAAAAGCAGTCTTTTATAACAGGTGATCATTCACCAGACAAAAAGTACATATACTTCTGAACACGGCATGTACTATTTTTTGCCCTGATGTAACGCAATTTTCCCCACATTTGGTTAACGCCAGTAGGGGCGCTACGGGGGGCAATCCCCAAATACTTGTCTTAACCCCCCCACCCACTTTGAGGCAAAGCCCCCAAAATTACGTAAATATCCACTGTTTCAGTCTAAATAGTAATTTCCATAATTCTTGAAGAACATTATGTTGTTGTTTTTTTGTTTTGCAGGTATATGTATGTTTACAAACGCGTAAATGGAAATCTGCTTCTTTTCATGGACATAGACTTCTAAAGAAATACGAACAATTCCGTATCTGCTTAGAGTTTGCGAAATGAAGTTTGCCAATTTACTTCTACTTCTATATCAACTTCAATTATATCGATTAGTGTTCTTACTTTAATGTACTTCAACGCGAACGTTTTATTACTTACTGCACCAACAGCATCTCGATACTTAAAGGGTATATCTATTGCAAAAACAAGTTTAACTCCAAGAGAACAAATATTACATTAAAAGTTAAGTTGACACTCGTTGCAATTTTATGCGTATTTCCCATTAAAAAAAGAGACATTTAGTTGGTAAAGTTCGGCCTCGTACGGGTCCTTGCCCCGTTCGAAGCGAAATTAATTTTCCAGGCAGCGGGCTGAATGACGAAAGTAAATGAAGCGGACACTATAGGGGAGAGTGGGGTAATCCCGGATATCTTTTCATTCAAGCCTATTACTACACATTAAAACAACGTAAGATAGAATCTACCAAAAAACGTTGACAACGTAAAGAAATCAGCAAGTTTAAAAAACCCACCTCGGCTCACTTTTTGAAACTTGGTCCCATTTGTAAAAGGTATTGATTTAAACTTCATCATATTATATAAATTTAAAACATTTCCAGAAGTGTAGTAGGCTTGTAATCTTGTTGGAAACGCTGTATTCTGTTATCTGTTGAAATAAAATAAAAACACTGATTTGCTGTTGGTATTCAAAATGGGACCAAGTTTCAAAAAGTGAGCCGAGGTGGGTTTTTTAAACTTGCTGATTTCTTTACGTTGTCAACGTTTTTTTGGTAGATTTCTTTTCTTTTTTTATGAATGTAACCAAGCAGCTCCAAGCTTGGAAAGTCATCAGGTTACAAAGTGCTCCATAAAACGAAAAATAGATGTTTGAAGTTGCTGTTCATGATTTATGACAATAAATAATTAAACAAAACATTATCAGTCGTTTATTTTTAAAACTTGCTCGTCACGCGTGACTGAGACGTACACAATGATCAATATATATTTTAATATACTTTAATTATTCAAGGCAACGTAAATATGTACAGAAAATGTAAATATGAACAACACACACCCAATGTTGACAATGCCAGAGAGATACGGAGTTGGAACTGGTAAATGCGCATATATTTAAGCCTATACTACGGAAACGTCTAAATGCTCCGACTGGGCAAGATAATCGTGTTTGAATGTTTGTGGTTCTTTATAGCCCTGCGGGGCAATCCACTTGGCTATCCAAATTTCGCGGTTTGTGGTTCTTTGTAGCCCTGCGGGCCAACCTAGTTGGATATGCCTATTAAGCGGCGGTTATCTGCGATCTTTCGTGCTTTGTGGTTTTAATTTCCCTTATCAAGCACTGCCCTCTATCGGGAGCTAATTTATAGTTTAAGCTTGTTGGATATCCATATTTCGTGGTTTGTGGTTCTTTATAGCCCTGTGGGGCAATCTAGTTGCAAATACAAATTTCGCGGTTTGTGGCTCTTCATTTCGTTTCATTTCGTTTATCGCGGTTTGTGGTCTTAATTTATTGGATATCCATATTTCGCGGTTTGTGGTTCTTTATAATCTATAGGCCTGTGGGCAATCTAGTTGGATATCCAAATTTCGCGGTTTGTGGTTCTTTGTAGCCCTGCGGGCCAACCTAGTTGGATATGCCTAGTATAAGCGGCGGTTATCTGCGATCTTTCGTGGTTTGTGGTTTTAATTTCCCTTTTCAAGCCTGCCCTCTATCGGGAGCTAATTTATAGTTTAAGCTTGTTGGATATCCATATTTCGTGGTTTGTGGTTCTTTGTAGCCCTGTGGGGCAATCTAGTTGCATATCCAAATTTCGCGGTTTGTGGCTCTTCGTTTCATTTCATTTCATTTTATCGCGGTTTGTGGTCTTAATTTGTTGGATATCCATATTTCGCGGTTTTTGGTTCTTTGTAGCCCTGCGGGGCAATCTAGTTGGATATCCCTATTAAGCGGAGGTTGTCGGCGATTTTTCGCGGTTTGTGATTTTAATTTCCCTTATCAAGCCCTCTATCGGCAGTTAATTTATAGTTTAAGCTTGTTGGATATCCAAATTTCGCAGTTTGTGGTTCTTTATAGCCCTGCGAGGCAATCTAGTTGGATATCCAAATTTAACGGCAGTTGTTGGCGATCTTTCGCGGTTTGTGGTCTTAATTTGTTGGATATCCATATTTCGCGGTTTGTGGTTCTTTATAATCGATAAGCCTGCGGGCAATCTTGTTGGATATAATTTCGCGGTTTGTGGTTCTTTGTAGCCCTGCGGGGCAATCTAGTTGGATATACCTATTAAGCGGCGGTTGTCAGCGATCTTTCGCGGTTTGTGATTTTAATTTCCCTTATCATGCCCTGCCCTCTATCGGGAGCTAATTTATAGTTTAAGCCTGTTGGATATCCATATTCGTGGTATGTGATTCTTTGTAGCCCTGCTGGGCTATCTAGTTGGATATCCAAATGTCGCGGTTTGTGGTTCTTTATAGCCCTGCGGTGAAATCTAGTTGGATATCAATATTCAGCGGCAGTTGTTGGCGATCTTTCGCGGTTTGTGATTTTAATTTGTGACAATTTATAATATTTATTGCAAATATAATTTCAGATTGAACTGTGAACAGAGCCAATGATAAATGTGTTTTAAATGACGAAGATGTCATGATAGTCAGGCATGGTGAAAGCATCTGGATGGTGAAAGTAGGCCTAGGCCTAAATGAGAATAAAAAATCAAACATGTTTGTTTGATGAAAAAAAAATATCATAATAGCAATGGATGTTCGAGATGGTGTTATTCTTGATTTATGACAATAAATTGGTTAATAAAACATTAAGAAAAAAAAGTGTTGGGAAGTTTCGAACTTGAGCAAAAATTCATAAATAGATTAGAAGTCCAGGACCTTAACCGCTTCGCCACGGGGACGACCCGATATTACGACGTGTGAAAGTGGAGTATTTATTAATATGAATGTATGCTGTGGTCCGGAAAGAATAAAAGAATTGCGAAAAACTTGATTTTTTGGCGAATGGGATCCAGAATTTGTATGTAGGGTATCCAGGAATATACTAGGGTATATTTGAAAGTGAATCTCAAAAGGTAGTGCGACAGTGACAGCCATGTATGGCTGTAGCAGTGACGAAAGATTGTGGATATCAGTATGATTAGCTATGATTTTCCACTAATTTTGGCTATGAAATACCGCGTGAAATAAAGCAAGAATGTTTATTTATTATCAAACAATCGGATTGACTGTATGATTGGTGTAACTTTTTGAATTAATGAGTTATTAAAATATTACACTTTGGATATTAAATACGATTTAGCATGGTTTTAGATATATTTTGTACCCAGCGAAAAATATCATAGAACAATAGCGTTTTGTTTCGTGTAAATATAGTCCCGCGGTGCATCTTCTTATTCTTCTTTATCAGTCGTTTTTTAAAAACTTGCTGGTCATGCTACCGCGTGACTCTAATAAACCATTATCAAGAGTGGGATTACCCGCCGTTTCCATATGTTCACGATAACATAATGGCCTAGAGCTCTTTTCATGTTTCATGTTAACTAAATCGTCCAGAAACGAGTTGGGCCACTTTTGACATATTTGTGCATATTAAGCTTATTTTACGTAAAAACGACTTTCAGGATTAGCAATTGCATTCTGCTTTTCAGGAATAAAAAGAGGTCTTGGCGTAACTCTGATTGGCAGTCAAATCAGTAATATCTTGGCTAGGAGAAAAACTTTACCTGGTTTCATTCCTAGTTTACTTGGTTTCATTCCTAGTTTAAATGCTATGACCGATTTTACCTGAGCCATATTTTGTAACACGAACTCCGAAGAGCGGGGTTGTTGCGACCCTCTTAATTTTCATTATTATAAACATCATATGAAGAGCTTATTTCCAAACTGTGTTAAGTCCACCACCCCATGTGTTTCATTTACTTGTGTGATACAATCACAATTACTTTGACAAGTTTGAAATTAGCAACGATGAGAGTATTGTTGCTGTGCATCCATCCACTGTTTGCTTTGCAATGGTGCATCCAACTGATACCTATAGCATCATACACTATTGCAATATCGCACATGTAAATCAGATACATGGGTTTGAGGACATAACTTGGTTTGGAAATAAGCTTTTCATATACCATTATATTTAGTTCTAATGTATAGCTATGGGTGTCCTCTATCCAGTGATACCAAAATAAGTACAAACATTCCCACATAATGTCGCTATGACATCATAATGTGAGGGCGCCCATGTAACTGGTTTGAAATTACCAAGTCTCTAGCTTACTTCTAAGGTGAAAAACAAAAACAAACAAATAGGACATTTACTGGAAAAGTTGATAATACATGGTGTGAGTCTTTCGCGAATTTAACGATTCTGCCTGATAGAAATCCAGTCTCTCTACTATAATTAAAGACAGAGATAAAAACAATTTACCGCATCTGATGACACTGTCAATTACGATCCTTGATTGGTTTACACAGGTTAATCAGCGCGTAAAAGGAAGACCGATCTATCTGGTGCTGATCGGAGAAAAGGAATAGCAGCAAATGGCGAAAAATACGTACTTTTACTAGACTTGATCCACCAGTCCTTCATGCTTCTGTCACACTACACCGAATAGGTCTTCCGTACAAGAAACGGATGGTATTTTAGTAAATCCGTTGTTGTTCGTCAATGATCGTTTTATGTTCTTTTTATGTCCAGCTATCATCCGCCAAATGCGTTTCGTGTTAGGTGATGTTCGTTAAGTCCGTCGGCATGCACAAAACTTGAAACGGAGTGTACCGAATACACATGTTCGGTATTTATCCGATGTGTGTTCGTATGGTGCTGAATATTGCCGGAGTTTGTTCGCTCTCCTTTCGTTCATGTTCGTTCTTTGTTCGTTGCACTCGGCCCGTGTTCGTTGCAAATACGTTCCTGTGAGGCCTTCACCACCGGATAGCATATTTTTGCATTCGGTGATGTACGTTGACCCAGACCGTGTTAGTGTCACACTACACCGGATCGGTCTTCCGTATAAGAAACGGATGGTATTTTAGCAAATCCGTTAGTGTTCGTCAATGTTCGTTTTATGTTCTTCATATGTCCTGCTATTATCCGCCAAATGCGTTTCGTGTTAGGTGATGTTTGTTTAGTCCGTCGACAATACTTTTCAAGTTTTGTGCATGCACAAAACTTGAAACGGAGTGTGCCGAATACACATGTTCGGAAGTTGTCCGATGTGTGTTCGTACAGTTCTGTATATATACCCTGGGTTTGTTCGTTATTCTTTCGTTTATATACCGCAGGTGTTTGCAAGGTTTCGCAGGCGCTTGTGCCGGATGTAGGCCTATGGCGAACATGTGCATCAATCATGGGGTGGGGATTTTCTGAAGGGTGTGTGACGCAATATCATATTTCCCCCCAGTACTTTAGTTAATGACAATAAAAAAAGGGGGAAAGGAGAGAAAAAGAAAAGAAAGTGAGAAAAATTGAAGAGAGAAGAGAAGAGAAAAAGTTAAATTGCACGTAATTTAGTAGGCCTATGCATGTAAGTAGTATTGGGCATGTTGAGGGAGGGGCACTTTCTGAAGGGTAGAGGACGCAATATCAAATTCCTACCAGTTTTAGTGATTGACAAGAAAGAAAAAAGAAGAGAAAACATGGAAAAGGTTAAATTGTATGTTATTGTGTAGGCCCAGGATAGTATATAGTAAGCCTAAGTATAGGCCTGTGATTATTATAGGCAATGCTTTAAATGTCGTTCCTTGGCCCAAAAGCCTGTGAAAATTACTGCCGGCCTGTCGATATGTAGGGCCCGTGACATTTTGTCACCAAAATCAGTATTTAAGACGGACTTAGGTCTATTACTGACTTTATTTTGAAAAATGGACAAGTCTTCCTTTTTTTTTTTGCTATGGACATCCACGTGTTATTTTTAAAACAATTGTTTATATTATACAATAATTGTGAAAACTTTTCAATGGCTTCAATTAGGCTTTCGTTTCACCAATTTGTGGCTGTTTCAAACTAAAATAGTACCCAATAATAGTGCTAAAATTGATCCAAAAAATGACAAATGGCTTCAATTGGGCCCTCATTGTCCAAAGGTTTTTCACCTCTATTGCCCCATGACGCTGGTTGCCCTGATATATCAGATTTGTAGTCCTTTTGTACTTATTAGCCAATATTTGACCATTTTCGTCAAAGTTTTCCCCCTTAAAAGTTGTCTTTCCCCACTTTGTTCACCCTCTGAAAAAGTGCTTGCTACGTCACTGCCTCTAAGGGGTCAAAACCTCTCAAACACCCTCTCCTCCCCACTTTTCTGATAGTGTGGACGTCCCTGTTGGTGCCACATGCCACGGATTCGCCGGTTATTTGTCGGACGTTGAACGATTGAATATAAAACGCCTGCAGGATTATTAGCGGCCACAACGCATAGAGAGACGAACGGGAATCGGATCCCAAAATCCGGACATTTGTCGGACGTTGACCCCCCAAATCCGGTCATTTGTCGGACGTTGAACGATCGAATATAAGACGCCTGCAGGATTATTAGCGGCCACAACGCATAGAGAAACGAACGGGAATCGGACCCCATATCCGGTCATTTGTCGGACGTTGAACGATCGGATATAAGACGCCTGCAGGGTTATTAGCGGCCACAACGCATAGAGAGACGAACGGGAATCGGACCCAAAATCCCACCGAATCTTCTGCCGGACTGGTGATTTTTCCACCGAATAAAATATTTTTGTATTCGGTGATGTACGTTAATCCAGTCCGTCGTAGTGTGACAGACCTATCAACTGCTTACGCACGGTCATCGGGTTGTGCTTGCAGGTGAGGACTGGTAACGATTGCGTTCGAAAAGTGTCGAGCGCACGCACTCATGAATAATTAATTAGTTGTGATCACGTGGGTGTAATAAATTTTTTATGAATGAATTTACTACGAAATACGATGAATGGCAAACAAATAAACAAATAAACAAGATATTTAAAAAAATAACAAATAAATAAAGTGTTTACTATTTTAACCGTATTTTAAATAATATTATTTCTATTTTATTGATTAAAAACAATGTTACTTTTAAATAACAAACCAAGCAAATCATGCATTTTTGAGTTGTCACTCATCTCAGTCTCATTTTTGAGTTGTCACTCATCTCAGTCCCCATGCTCTTCGACTTGTAAAATAATAAAATATGCATTAAACTTTTGACTCGAGATATAAGGGCTGTGCAATAATTATGAGCCATGGGAGGAGGGTAAAATTGGGGGGGGGGGAGCAAGAAATTTTTGCCAAGCCAAAATGGGGGGGGGGGGGAAGCAATAGGGATCCCCAAAATTTGGCATGTTCAAGGGGGGGCAAAGATTTTTGGTGGGCCGAGAGGGGTGGGCAAGCGATTTTGGCGAGCCATTTGGAAATTTTACCCTGGGGACTCATAATTATTGCACAGCCCCTAAGGGGGTCGTAAAAATTTAGCCCGCGATAGGGGGTCATAAAAAATTCACTCCGGTCACCGACATATATGTGACCCCCTTCCGAAGAAAATGACAACCCCCTTAGATTATACCGTTTGTAAGTCATGTATAAATGTGCAGTTGGGAGTGGGCCTAGGACTACGGTACGGGATTGGTAGTCAGTATAGTGTTACGGTACTGTAGTCACAATGTTACGCAACTTACGTCACACAACTAACGTGACGTAACTAACGTTGCGTTGCATCGTTAATTTACGCAACGTAACTTACGTTGCTTTGTGCAACTTACGTTGCGTAACTTACGTTGCATTAATTGCGTTAAGTTACGCAACGTAACTTACGTTTAATGCAACGTAACTTACGTTGCGTTGTTAATGTATGCAACGTAACTTACGTTATGCAAGTATTTGCAACGTAACTTACGTTGCGTAATTTACGTTGCATTGCGTTGTTAAGTTACCCAACGTTACTGACGTTGCGTTGCGCAATTTATGTTGCGTCACGCAACTTATGTTGCATCGCGCAACTTACGTTGCCTAATGTAAGTTACGTCACACAACTTACGTCACACAATGTTACGCAACTCACAGTGTTACGCAACTTACGTCACAATGTTACGCAACTTACGTCCTAATAACAGTAGGATAACAGTAGGCCCACGGCTGTCCCGGCTGTAGACTACAGCAAGTGTAACACACTTACACCATGCATACATAACGATACGATGTGTGTATAATAGGCCCAGTCTTAGACTAATGTGTGTATGCGTAGACTACGGCAAGTATAATGCCTGCCCCTGACAGTACGGTACGATGCATGAGGGCCCAGCCATAGACTACGGTAAGTGTAATGCCTTAATGGTGAAATGCGTGCAAGGCCCAGCCGTCTTGGAAAAGGTTAGGTAAATAGAATTACATGTACCGTACAGTCTGAGTCATGGTACTACTACTACTGCTATGCCTAGCAGCCTAGCAGGACCAGTATTTTGTCCTACATTCATGCCAAACATATCATGACAGGCTAGCTTAGCCTAAGGCCTATCATTCTTCTAGGCCTACTCACATTTGAATACTTTGTGGCTAAGCCTAAGCCATGAAGCCCGAGCCTAGGCATTCTAGGCCTAGTCATAATTCCGTTTGTGGATCGAGTCTTTGTCTTGTAAAATTGAGACTTGGAGATCCAACCCATGATTTGGCATGAAGACATGAACTTACCTTTTGTAACATGAAGAATACCATCCATTCGATTTCAAGTGCAGTGCAGCGTCTGATGTATGATGTAGGAGACGTGCAGTTGCACAGCACAGTTCTCGGTGAGGCAAGTTACAATGTATTGACAGGTTGGCACTAAACTTTCACAGCATACTCCGATTCAGACATGACAAACACTGGGACATCGTATTCATGGTAATTTAAATTTGTAAACCAGCACCATCACGATCACACTGTTCATGCTTTTCCCCGGTGCTATTCATTGTAGGCCTATTCATGGTTTGATTTAATATGACATGAAGACCTGGGCGGGTTCAAGAACATGACAACATTCTGCTCTTCGTGCAGCATATTTGTCAATTATGCATGTCTGAATCTGATGTACATTGATGTATGCCATACTCAGGATACTATCATGCCATGGTATGCAATCATCATGATCATTCATGCAATGATCATCACGACAATGAATTTTTTTGTCTGTCTTGAGACCGTGCATGACTGAGCTTTCTGTAGTACTTACATGCTTAGGTGCCTAGCCTGCACTGACCAATGAATAACATACAAATCACTCGGTGTGTGTACAATCCGTATAGTTGAATTTATCGGGCTGCTTGTTGACAGTGCACATCCAATTCATGAATTGCAAACTAGAAAATCATGCCGATCGCCGTTTGTTTGGCACAAAAATGCCTCCTATTTTGCTCTAAAAGAACCCATGACTTCAGATAAACGGTCTAAAAGATAACAAGCAACGTCACCTTCAACTTCTCCAGCCAAAGTTTCACCGTTGACAATCAGGTTTGAAATTAAACATATTTTGTTGTTTTTTCTATGCACTTTCACACAGACAAGCTGATGGCATCTCTCTGCTCTGATTTCACAAAAAATTCAATTTCATGAATAATTAATCATGTAATCATCTCTTTTACAAGCCCTTACTGGCCGTACAACAAGTATTGCACAGGCGTCAACGATAATACTGCTGATGAGTTTGACTAGTTTCTATTAAGCTACTGCGCATGCACCCCGGAATTCCGTCGTGAAAACAATAAAATACAAAAGAAATTTCTCGACACTTTTTTGCATGTTTCGTTCTCAGGCCCCGAACGAGAAACGGCCATTTTATTCCGCCATTTTGAATAGTTTCGAGGTCGGGGCCAAGGGACTCAGGCTATACTTTTACAAGGCAAAAAGCAGCTTTTCTAGGCATTGTGGACATGGTGCCTTCGGTTAAGAAAGTTTCCTACTATAAAGACCTAACTTTTGAGATGGTTTGCATGTCGAAAGGTGCAAAATTAACAATAAGGCGCCCGGTTATAAATCCGCGTTCAGCAAGTCATCATCACGACACTTGTAAACAAACCGTGCTCGAGTTTGATTGACAGGTGACGTCAGACGCGATAAATTCTCTTTATCTTTGTCTTTCATTATAAAGTGCTAATACTAAGCACTGTACACTTGGTGCCAATATTAAGCACATTGGTGCAGTGATAGATCAGGATAACTACACTGACGCCCTCTGTTGGTCAAAGCATTAAGTCTATGCAAGGTTTTAACATTAAGGGTATTAAGTTAAAATGCCAATTCCGTTATAGACTGTTCATCAATTATCACTAACATACGTATTAAGTAAATGCAAATGAATTATGTAAACTATGACCTGTTAAATTTTCTTTCATTTAATTGACACCCAATTTCCAATGTATATTTTGAAACTATGATCATGACAGCACTTCTTCACGTTTTATATTGTTATGAGAAAAATCACGAGGAATTGAAATAAACATCTGAATTTTTTATAGTATTATGGGGGAAATTGTGTTTTGATATAAGCATCTTAAAGAAGTGAATTCTTGTACTGCCCCTCATAATATCGTAAGAAATAAATGTCCGAAGTATCATAAAACAACATGAGAAAAAGTTGTTTGATTAATTATTGTATTATGAGCACAAGTATGAGGAATTGAAATAAACAAACAAACATAGGGTAACTATAAGGATCATATAAAATTTATTTTTATGGACTTCGTTTTCTGAGGATTTTAAAATCTATTTCTGTTTCGCATTGTATTATGAGGGAAATTATCAGGATTTGAAATACGTAGCTTGAAAAAGTGAATTCTTGTGTTAGATTTAATTTTATGAAGGTTTCAAAATGCATATCTTTTGTTGTTTCATAATGTATTATGAAGAAAATCACTGCCATTTATGTTGTTATACTGTTCTGGTTAGTTTTTTATAAGGTCTATATTATACTATAAGGGAAATTATGAATAATTAAAATCAACGTCTCAACCAAATCAATTATTTTTTTGACTGTGTTCTATTTCTTTTGTTTTGTATTGTAAATGTATTAAGCAGGGAATTATGCGAATTTATATTAAGCATATCGAAAAATAAAATTATTCATTTGCTCGGCTTTGTTGGTTTTAACATTTATTTCTTATGTTTTGATATTGTATTATGAGGGAAATTATAAGGGTTAATAAGCATCTCGAAAAAATTTGAGTTTTTCCTGAATAATATTGTAAAAAACAAAACAAACACAATTTTAAAGATCATAAAATAAAGTCTAACTTTAGGAAAATATTTGATTTTATGTATTATGAGTGAAATTAAGCGGCATTTTAATGTTTCAAACAAAATTATTCTACTGTTTGACTTTGTTTTATGCAGTTTCAAAAGTAAGGTGTTTTTCTATTGTATTAAATAACTTCAGACTTTCTTTATTTGAGGTGTTTATTTAACAATGAAAGAAGACAGCAGGTGACAAACTTATCGGCTAAAGTTGCATTTTTACACATTTGTGTCTATTTTCTTTCAGTTTACATGATTAGTAGGCATATTTTTCCGTGTAAGGAAACAATATATTTTTACAGCTGTTAAAGTCATCCAACTTATTCTATTCAGTAACCTTAACGTGGAGCCAAAAAAATCAGGTTAAAAACTAGGTTTCCAATTTCATAGATTTAACATACCCATTACAAATGTGTACATTAGTGAGAAGTCTTGGAATAGGTGGTGGCATGTACTTGTGCTAATCATTGTGAGACACCCTGTATAAGACACAAAGTCTAGAGTATGGTTGTGTTTTATGATCGACAGACGTAGACCCTAGGCCCGAGAGCAAAGTGATTAGCACACACTAGTGTTTTTTAAAGAAAATAATAACATAATTTAAGAGTTGCATTTTATAGCGATGAATAGTTATTACGCAAGCATTGTAGCATGTAAAACCCGCCATTATCTTCGCGCTTAATTCAAATCAATATAATTTCCCGCATCTTTTTATTTCTGTCATTTTTGCTTTAAAAACATTGCCGTGCTGCTAATATTGAACGACATTATTATTGGACGTATAGGGTTTCAAAATGTACGTGTATATAAACAATCGTTCTTTCTATGTTAAAATAGCATATAGGTCTAGTTTTGTTCAGATACGAAGCAGGTTTGGTTCGATTGGTTCGAACGCAATCCCAGCGTCAATCGAATGTCAATTGCTACTACTGTATTTGCATTCGGTGAGAGTAGCGGATATGTTTGGGAGATTGAAATCCAAAAAGGATATTCTGACAAAACTATAATATGCAGACCAACACGATTTAACTTATAGAGATGGGGAAAATCTTTCTTTAGCGAACTTAACTAGTTTGACACGCTAAAAAGTTCATTCCAAAAAAAGCTCACGGGCGAAGTTGAGACCTATATTGTCCAAAATTTTACACTAAAAGACACAATTTCGTGCCCAATTTAAACACAGGTTTTCTTTACAAGTATATCCAAGCACCATGCTTTATCCGACATTACTGAAAAATATTGTTTTTTTATTTGACAGAGAAATGTAATTTCAAAGCAAAAAGGTGTATCTCTGATTTCTGCTGATTTCAACATGTATCGATCGACTTTCAGCACGACTATGCATAACAATAGAGATGGTAAGTAACGTTCTGAGTGGTAATGACTATTTGTTGTAACATGATTAAAATTCTTTAAAATGCGTGCCAATAGTTGCAGCGAGTGATTAAACGTCAGTAGATACTCTACAGCATTTACAATAACTAACCGCTGATTTCAGTCGTGTTAGAAAGTAGCCAATTAATTAGACTAAAAAATGGTGGGAGCTTTGCACATAGACTACATTTGCCCATGGCTAAAGTATATTATCATCCGTGAACTTTGGGTTATAAAACACCTATTTATACTACCACACCAACCATAGATGTATTCTCAGAAATGTGATTTCAATCTTAGCTTACCATGGCGCAATCAAAACATACTGCCCCATCGAATAGCAGTAGCAAATAGAAATGTTGTATAATATCAGTAAGTCCTAAATTAATCGTAAAAAACATGGGGATGATGTCGGAGTGGACTATCATCCTTAAACCATACTAACTTCACAAGCAGTTCTTGAGTTCCTATTCCACATAAATAAATACATGGCAAAACCCAAAGGGGATGACGATATCAGCCTATATAGTAATTTCCATGATTCTTGAAGAACATTGTGGTATTTGTTTAGTTTTGTCTTGTTTTTTTTTCTTTTGCAGGTATACATGTATGTATGTTTACAAACGCGTCAATGGAAATTCGCTCTTTTTCATGGTTATAGACTTCTAAAGAAATATGAAAAATTCCGTATGTTCTTAAAGTTTGCGAAATGAAGTTTGCCAATTGATTTAGACACGCTAATCAACTTCAATTATATCGATTGGTTTTCTTACTCTGATTTACTTCAACGCGAACGCTTGATTGGTTACTGCACCAACAGCATCTCGACTCAGGACATGTATATCAGTATGCGATCAAAAGATCGCCATGTGTAACAGACTGCAGCAAAATTTCTACATTTTGTTCTGTCAAGTGGGTTGTTTGTCACAATCAAACACAAGATTAGCGGCTTAATTTAAATAAACATGTCCGATGACCAATAGGGATTATGTCAGGAGCCAGCGCTTATTCTCTTATAATATTTTTTATAATGCATGTTTCAATATACAGTGTGTGACAATATAAATTATGCAATTGCAATTTCGCATTTTCGAAAAAAAATAAAGAGATCATGATAACAATTTTGTATGCAGTGGAATCAGAAGCATCTTGGCTACCAGATTTTTTTTTCTAATTCGGGCTCAAACGCTATATATGGTCAATTAACTAAATCGTCCAGAACAAGGTGGGCCACTTTTGACATTTTTGTGCATATTAAGCTTACATTACATAAAGTCGACTTTTGCGATTAGCAATTGCATTTTAATTTTCAGAAATAAAAAGGGGTCATGGTGCAACTGTGATTTGCAGTTAAATCTGTAATATCTTGGCTAACAGAAAACTTTACTTGGTTTCTTTCCTAATTCAGGTTTAAATGCTATGACCGATTTTACTTAATCAACCGAGTTGGCCCACTTATTGCCATGTTCCTGTGTATATATCATACGTATATCGAAGTTTTAATCATTTTCAAGATTAACAAACAAAATATACATTTATTTGGAAAGTTGATAATACATTTTTCGCGAATTAAACGATTTTACGGAATAATTAATTTAATGGTCTTGATGTTTTATTGAATGGCAAGTTCATTGGCTCCGTTCTGCCTAATAGAAATCAAGTCTCTTTACTAAAGTGCTAATACTATAAATAGGCATGTCCACTAAAAATTGAAGTACTTTTAAATTGATTCAGACCTAACTTATTGGCTTGGAATTGATGAAAGAAACATTTTGGCGTTTAAATAATCTTAATCGGACGTTTCATTCCAGAGATATGGCCTTTCGAGTGTCACGGTTTTATATAGGGCTGCTAGAACATGTTAAAAAGTTAAAGTCCAAAAAGGAATACTAACAGAAAGTGCAACTTTAAGGTACTTTTTCTTAATGTATTTATTAACTAGCGTTATCTGGAACATTATATTTGCTTATAACAACATGAAAATAAGATCATCCTGAAAATTTAATCGATTTTGTTGACATACAACAAAAAATATAAGACCTCAAAACCCATGGTTTGTTTGGTGAAACCTCAAGCATGATCATAGATGGCCGCCATGGAAAATATCTCCATAGAGGAGATGAACAATAAGTGCATTATTTCAAATGAATAGCGGTAGTCTTAAACATTGTTCAATCTTTTAAGGTCAGCACATTTTATCTTCAAAAATTATTATATTTCATCATGGCATAAGTTTGGTAACATTAATCACTACCAATTTTGAGAAATTTGCTCCAACTCAAAGGTTATCTTTACTACATTGAGCAATACACTGTGTTGGCATGTGCCCACTATGGTTTCCGAGAGTGTGTGGTTCCCAGTAGTTTCTCTCCCTATGGATATAGGTACACGGTATGTAACACAGACTAGGTAGTGAGTAGTGCACGGGGAAGTAAAAGATTTGAGATGGGCCGCGGTAGGCTTAAACATTCTTAAATTTCTTAACATCCTGCACATTTTGTCTTCAAAAATAGTTAAATTTTATGAGTATGTAAGTTTGCTTGCCTGATTCACTCCAAATTCGGAGATAATTGCGTTTGAACACCTGATGCACGGATGGTGTCACTTCAACCTGTTGTAGTTCTCATCTCATTAAAATTTACATAAAAAAAAGTTGATCTCTTCATGAAGGAAGGTCCTCTCTATTTACTGACCAAACAGGAAAAAGTTTGGTTAATGTTTTCTGGTGGAATCAGGAATTTCTTGAAACACCCTGATATAGGCCTACATTTGGATCAAAACAAGTATGTACGCCATTTAACAGGCCTGGGATTTCTTGTATCGATCACTTTCTCCATAGACAATACGTGTGTGAGTGCACGCACACAGTAAATGAAAAATCGTTCTAGTGGAAACTGTATTAACAGTGGTCATCCCTACTATAAAGCACTGTACACTTGGTGCCAATATTAAGCACATTGGTGCACTGACAGGTTAGGATAACTACACTGACGCCCTTTGTTGTTCAAAGTTACATTAATGTTATGCAAGGTTTTAACATTAGGGATACGTATTAAGTAAAAATGCCAATTCCGTTATATTATCAATAACATAATAGTAAATGCACATTAATTATGTAACCTGTGACCTGTTAATTTAATTGACACCCAATTTCAAATGTATATTTTGAAACTATGATCATAGCAGTACTTCTTCACGTTTTATATTGTTATATGAGGGAAATTATGAGGAATTGAAATAAAAGTCTTAAAAGTTGTTCTTATGAGGTCGTCGAAATTCATTTCATATTGTATTATGGGGGATATAGTGCTGATCTGAAAAAATCATCTTGAAAAGTGAATTCTTGTACTAGTTCTTGTAAATTTCGAAAGCCTCATATTACAAACTGTAACATAAGAATACGTTTTTAATATTGTATTATGAGCACAAGTATGAGTAATTGAAATTAACAAAACAAATTTATTCTTTTGTTTTGACTGTGTTTGATGAGGCTTTAAAAATATATTTTGAAAAAAGTGGATGCTTGTGTTAAGTTTTGTTTTATGAGGTTCCCAAAATGCTTATCTTTTGTTTCATAATGTATTATGAGGGATATCAATACCATTTCAAATGGGTTTAATTTCATAGGGTCTATTGTACTAATCTGTAAGGGACATTATGACTAATTAAAATAAACGTCTCAAACAAATCTATCATTCTGTTGACTGTGTTTTATTTCTGTTGTTTTATATTGTAGATGTATCGTGCGTGAAATTATGTAAATTTATAATAAGCATCTCAAAAAAAAACTTTGTTTCTATATTCTTTAATTTTACATAATCAAAAGGCATATTTTCCGTGTAAGGAAACAATATATTTTTTACAGCTGGTAAAGTCACCCTAACAATAGACCAATAAACTAGTGTATGCTTAGTTAAGATAATAATATTCATGTAATGACATCATAGTACAAACTAAAATACAATGGGCAAATTTGCAAAAATTGTATAATTTTTACATTGTGATTAACAACAAGTTCTAAACATAATTCCGATTCTGTTTTATTTTTCTTTTGATTTCCATTTTTATTCACCTGTACTTGGGCCTGGTGGAAGAGAATAAAAAACATACAGACATGGTCCACAGACACCATCTTAATTACGGTAACCAAGATATATAGATACAAAGATACAATCAGATTATGACAATGAGATTTAAATAATACTGCCCCACTACGACAACAGGACCCAACCAATACATCTGAATTCCGATTCTTGATACCAATAAACTAACTGTGTACTTTAATTGTGCTGCAGCTGTATGTTAAAAATTGCAACTCAATTAAATGGATTGACATTGAAAATGAAAACCTACCCTTCGAAATAACTCCAACTAATTTCTTTTCTGATTAACAAAAAACATGATTAACTTTACATTAGTGAACATGGTGTGTACTTTCATCGAGCTGCAGCTAAGTTCAAAACATGAGGCAACAAAAATCGAGTAGCATATGCACTTTCAATGTCCATGTAGCTACTTAGCTATGGCAGAAAAAGGTACATCACAAAATAATGAGCCGTTTGGTTACCATGTTCATTATATGCAATACGCTGTAGTCTGCATTCTTTATCGTGTGACCATTCGTGTAAACTATTCTGTGAAACAACAAGTTAACAACAATATAATAATATTAATAAGGTATTTTTCGAATGCGCCTATCTCCCAAAAGTTAACACAAAAACAAATCAAAAGTCCCAAAAAAGTCCAAGTAGTGGAACCGTGCCTAACTTGCATAAATCCAAACGGCTGCTTATGCAAGGAGTGACATTTCAAATTTGGCAAAATCTTGCTAAAAACCAATACCAATGTATTCCTCTCGTCATATAGTTGAATCATTTTCTTACGATCCGTGACCATTCATAGCATACCTTTGTTTCTCTGTGGATTTGACTAGATGGACATATTCTAAGAAAAAAATAGCTCCTATGTCCTTCCCAAAAATGGCGGGAAAATCTATTTATAGCTAATTTTTCAAAATGGCCGCCGGGGACATTTTGAAAAACATGAATATCTATATACCATGTTCTGGATGGGCTATAATGACAAATAATATGCCGTTTTCCACTATCTTTGGCATGCCCAACCTTTTAAGATAAAATTCAAAGTGTTGAGAGGTCATCTTGACCCCTAAATCCAAGATGGCCGCCAGTTCCATATTGAAAAACATGAAAATCGATATATCATGAAGTGGATAGGCTGTAATAACAAACAATGTGTCGTTTTCAACTATATTTGGCATGCACAGCCGTTTAAGATTGTATTCAAAGAGTTCGAGGTCACATTGACCCCTAAATCCAAGATGGCCGCCAGCGCCATATTGACAAAAACATGAAAATCTATATACCATGAAGTGGATAGGCTATACTGACAAACAATGTGTCGTTTTCCACTATTTTTGGCATGCCAAATCTTTTTTTGTCAAATTCAAAGTGTTTGGGGGTCATCTCGAACCCTAAATCCAAGATGACCACCAGCGCCATATTGAAAAACCTGAAAATCGATATATCATGAAGTGGATTGACTATAATAACCAACAATGTGACGTTTTCAACTATTTGTGGCATGCAAAACCATTTAAGATCATATTCAAAGAGTTTGGGGTCACCTTGACCCCTAAATCCAAGATGGCCGCCAGAACCATATTGACAAAAACATGAAGTGGATAGGCTATACTGACAAATATTCCACTATATTTGGCATGCCAAACCTTTTCATGTCGTATTCAAAGTGTTTGGGGGGGGGGGCATCTTGACCCCTAAATCCAAGATGACTGTCTAAGCCTTGTCGAAAAACATGAACATCGATATTTAAGATGTGACACACATGAGGCCAATACTTATTTTTACTCAATTACTATAGATTAGAGCATGTGATGGAGAACAGAACAGACACCGAAGAGCTACGGAGCAACCAAGAGACTGATAAACTAGAATGCATGCTAAAAGAGCATTGCCCTGTAAAAGACAGTTTAGAAAAAGTAGAGAAATGGGAGAACATTAAGGACACATTTTTCCAATGGAAGGGCCTCGATAAGTTTCAACATGTCAATACAACAGTGGAATGGGATAAAGGACATAAGGGTTTTCATATGCATGCTACTTGTTGTACCACGATGTCTAACACACACGCTCACTGCCAAGCCACAAAACGCAAGCATAACTCTGAGAAATCAAAAAAAAGGCTGGGATGTCCGGTCAGCAATTATCTTTCTCAGGACCTCCTCCCAAGAAACTTCGTTCAAGTATAGGTGCTCTGCATGATAAGGCATTGTGCGTCCACAAAAGTCTGGTAACCGGGACAAAAACACTTTTGTTACTTTTGACACAAGATGCACGGAGAAGATTCAAGGCACACACTATCTACATTGCAGATGAGGATACAAGAGAGCGGTTAGATACGTTTATATCGTCAATCCCCGACAGGCAAACAGCCTTTGCGTGGAAATCAGATACCACCGTCAAAAAACCACGGGCACTTTTCCCAAGTAAGGTCCAGCTACCTCAAGGAACTTCTGATCAAAGAATTTGGAAAAGACATAGGATTTCACGTACGTATTCAGAAGAAAGTTAGTGAGCTTGTGTATGATACAAGCACTTCCGATACATACATCGAGGCCGCGCTGTTATCACTGGGAGTAACGGATGACCAGTTGGTTAAGAACAGGTCATCAAAACAACCACTGTTCCTTGGCCCCCGTATATAGATGAGGTGGAGCAAACTTCATTACCTGGTTGAAAAAACCTAACACAGGTCTAACTGATGACAACCCAAAGGTCCGATCAATTGCGTCAATCGTAGGGAGAGATCGTTATTTACGACAGGGGGAATGGGCATTTTGAGGGGGAACCCGATTTTTTATTTGATGTTGAGGTGGAAACGCAAAATTGTTAGTTGAACCAGGAGGGGGATTATTAAGTTTAAAAGGGTGAATCTGACAATTTTGAGTGGATGCGAGGGGAAAGCAAATTTTCAAATTCCGCCCTTGTTTAAACTAATTACTCAATTTAAAACTTAACAATCCCCCTCCTGGTTCAACAAAAACTTTCGACCCCCCTCATGATAAAACAAATCGGGTTCCTCCTTCAAAATGCCAACCCCTGTCTTAAATAACGATTGCTCTCTAAGATTGTCGAAATTGATCACACGTTTGGGTTGTCATCAGCTGAACCTGTGTTAGGTTTTTTCAACCAGGTAATGAGCTTTAGTAGGAACTCATTAAAGTTTTCATCTTGCTCCAACTCATGTATGTACGGGGCCCAAGGAATAGTGGTTCTTTTGATGACCTGTTCTCTAAGTCGTGTTGCGACATTGTTGACCAACTGGTCATCCGTTACTCCTAGTGATAACAGCGCGGCCTCGATGTATGTACCGGCAGCTCTTGTATCATACACAAGCTCACTAACATTCTTTTGAATACGTTCGTGAAATCCTATGACTTTTCCAAATTCTTTGATCAGAAGTTCCTTGAGGTAGCTGGACCTTACTTGGGAAAAGTGCCCGTAGTTTGAAGTAATGCGAATGTAATCTTGGAGCAGTCCTTCAAGGGTGCGTATTTCACGATCTTTAAATATGACTTGTTGGATATGTTGAAAGAACAAAGCTTGAGCCTCCCGAAGGTTAACATGCTGTAGATGCTCTGCATTTTCACTGAGATCGCTTAATTGCTGACATATTGACGCCAGCAATGACGGTGGTATCTGATTTCCAAGCCAAAGGCTGTTTGCCTGTCTGGGATCTAACCGCTCTCTTATATCCTCATCTGCAATGTAGGTAGTGTGTGCCTTAAATCTTCTCCATGCATCTTGTGTCAAAAGTAACAAAAGTGTTTTTGTCCCGGTTACTAGACTTTTGTGGACGCACAATACCTTATCATGCAGAACACCTATACTTGAACGAAGTTTCTTGGGAGGAGGTCCTGAGAAAGATAATTGCTGACCGGACATCCCAGCCTTTTTTTTTTTTTTTTTTTTTTTTTTTTTTTTTTTTTTGATTTCTCAGAGTTGTGCTTGCGTTTTGTGGCTTGGCAGTGAGCGTGTGTGTTAGACATCGTGGTACAACAAGTAGCATGCTTATGAAAACCTTTAGGTCCTTTATCCCATTCCACTGTTGCATTGACATGTTGAAATTTATCAAGGCCCTTCCATTGTAAAAATTTGTGTTCTCCCATTTCTCTACTTTTTCTAACCTGTCTTTTACAGGGCAATGATCTTTCAGCATGCATTCTAGTTTATTCTAGTTCTCCATCACATACTCTTAACGTGTAACTTTCCTGAAAGAACAAAGGTAACACTTTCAAAATCTATAGTATAAGTAATTGAGTAAAACAAAGTATTGGCCTCATGTGTGTCACATCTTAAATATCGATGTGCATGTTTTTCGACATGGCTTAGACAGTCATCTTGGATTTAGGGGTCAAATTGCCCCAAACACTTTGAATATGACATGAAAAGGTTTGGCATGCCAAAAATAGTGGAATATTTGTCAGTATAGCCTATCCACTTCATGTTTTTGTCAATATGGTGCTGGCGGCCATCTTGGATTTAGGGGTCAAGGTGACCCCAAACTCTTTCAATATGATCTTAAATGGTTTTGCATGCCAAAAATAGTTGAAAACGACACATTGTTGGTTATTATAGTCAACCCACTTCATGGTATATCGATTTTCATGTTTTTCAATATGGAGCTGGCGGCCATCTTGGATTTAGGGTTCAAGATGACCCCCAAACACTTTGAATTTGACAAAAAAAGATTTGGCATGCCAAAAATAGTAGAAAACGACTCATTGTTTGTCAGTATAGCCTATCCACTTCATGGTATATAGATTTTCATGTTTTTGTCAATATGGCGCTGGTGGCCATCTTGGATATAGGGGGTCAATGTGACCCCAAACTCTTTGAATATGATCTTAAACGGTTTTGCATGCCTAATATAGTTGAAAACGACACATTGTTTGTTATTATAGCCTATCCACTTCATGATATATCGATTTTCATGTTTTTCAATATGGAACTGGCGGCCATCTTGGATTTAGGGGTCAAGATGACCTCTCAACACTTTGAATTTTATCTTAAAAGGTTGGGCATGCCATAGATAGTGGAAAACGGCATACTATTTGTCATTATAGCCCATCCAGAACATGGTATATAGATATTCATGTTTTTCAAAATGTCACCGGCGGCCATTTTGAAAAATGAGCTATAAATAGATTTTCCCGCCATTTTGGGAGGGACATAGGAGCTATTTTTTCTTAGAATATGTCCATCTAGTCAAATCCACAGAGAAACAAAGGTATGCTATGAATGGTCACGGATCGTAAGAAAATGATTCAACTAATATGAAAATTATAGTTTGACCCATCTCCAAGGTATATTTCATGAGAAAGGTCAAATGTCAAAGTTTTGGACTAAATAATTCTCGATCTTGATAAAAAAAATGGTCTCATATTGTTCCGCTTGCAAAAGCATTTAATAAAAAGAATACTTTGACATCTCAGGTCTCAGGTCGTTTGCTACCTTGGTGAGATTGCAAATAAGATCAAATTCCATTGAGCCGGGTTTACTTTGACTTATTTTGTGATGTTATCTATGTAACAAAACACCCAACATCCTTTGACCTTTTTGCCTATAACTCAAGAACTATTATATCGGACACTGGTCAAACTATTTTTTTTCTGACTCTTTATGAGGAGAGCAGTACATTGGCATGGTTGTTAAGGGGTACTACACCCCTGTGGTAAATTTGTGACTATTTTTACATTTTTATCAAAAAATAATAACACACTGGTAACAAAAGTTATGTATATTATTGGGGCAAGGAATCCAATTACTTCACTGAAATTGCAGTGATTCAAGACAAGCGGTTCAGTAAATATGATAGGATATGAGGTACATCATTGTTGTACCTCTTTTTTTGTCATAAATAACGAACCGCTTGTCTTGGGTCACTACAATTCCAGTGTAGTAATTGGATTCCTTGCCCCTATAATACAGATAACTTTTGTTACCACTGTGTTATTAGTTTTTGAGAAAAATGCAAAAATAGACAAAAATTTATGGAGGGGTGTAGTACCCCCTTAACAAGATTTGACCAACTTTGAATTTAACCCCTACATAAGCGGCCATTTGGAAATTAGGTACTGTTCCACTACTTTGTTTTTTTGGGACTTTTGATGTGTTATCATAAGACCATAAAACTTTTTCATGCATATCTAACTTTTTAGGGGTTATGCAATAAGTATGAACCGGGGAGTCAAATTTCCAAATGGCGTGCCAAAAAATGCTTGCCTATTTCTATAAGAGCTCACCTCTTGACTACTTTATTATCATATGAAAGGATATACATTAAATAACAATAGGTGATATAAGCCAGGTTTGAACGTTTTGTAAAAAATTGCGCCCAACGTCCAGCCGTTATATTGTTTTGCTTACGAAATTGGCTGTTGCCGCATTGAATGACGTCGGCCACCGTCTGGCAAAAATGATGCCTACCAAACCTAATAACCCTGAACACAAAACGTTTTCGACATCATTCGCCAAAGGTTAGTAAATGATGCCAGACAACGTTTAAATGTCGTGTTATATAAAAGGTATATAAAGGTATAAAAGTTATCATAATATTCAAAAACATTTGTGATAACTTCCTGCAAATATTTTAACATAATGTTATTGAAGCGATTTTTTTTTTCAATTTTAATTTTAATTTCAATTTTAATGTATACCTTTATACAGAGTTGGGTGGTGATTCTTTTTGCCCTCACCGATATGGCGGCCAAGTGGTTTCACTAAGTCGCCGCCCGCTTTCCATCAGTTTCGGGGCGTAGTTCACCACCTGATATTGCTAGAACTTTCATATATAGTATAGAAAAACGAAACCCAATAAAAAATTCACAGCAACATAAAACGATTACATACCATTAATGTCACATTCATCAAAATATTCAAAATATATACAGATATATGATCTTAGTCAAGATGAAGTTAAACCTTGTCGTAATGGTTGCTGGAATTTTCATCATGTTCTGCAAATTTGCGAATTCTGAGATGGAGGACTGTATCGCACTCTGCCATCAATGCGTTGTGGTCTCGGATACACTTAGCCAAATGGGATGCACTAAGCATTGCGAGGAACTCGAGCAGAGAGATGGTGGGAAATTTTCGTGTCAGCTATTAACAGGTATATATCAATTTCTAAGCGCTCTTTAAGCAAAGTCATTGTTCATTTACAACCGTATGACAAAACAAGCAAAAATAGTAACTTTACGCACAAGATTTGAAATTTAAAAAGAATTGACCATTGCTCATTGAAATGAACCTAGTATATAAATAAATAATAAATTTTGGATTTATAAAGCGCCTTTCTCCAGATCTTAGAGGACTCAAAGCGCTGTAATTTCGCTGCAATGGTGAATCATCACAATCACGTAGCATCAACTAGGCCAGTTGCTGCCGAACGGCGCACACCTATCCGCATTTAGATTGTAACATCCACCAATTATCTGTGCAGCTCCCCAAATTCCATTGGGTAAAGGAAGATTTTGATAACCAAACAACTAATCACCGATTTTTGCGATACAGGAGGAAACCGGAGATCCCGGAGAAAACCTGCGAGAGCGAGCATGGAATCGGGATAAATCAAGTGCACATGAGTCCTTGGGCCGCGCCGGGGCTTGAACCCGGGACCTCAGTGGTGCAAAGCGAGGGAACTACCGCTGCGCTAACTCGCCCTCCCTATATGGATAATACAGTAAGCCAAAAGATTAAGGTACCAGTTATGTTCACCTCCTGTATATCCTAAACAAAGACATATATTTCATAATTGGAACGAGCAGCCATTGGCTGCATCTTTTAGCTCGAATTTAAGACCTCATTCGTTGAAATTGTTCAAGAAATAAAGACACGGCGATCCCAAAACCCAAGGAAGATACCAGTTTAAAAGTTGCAGTTTGCTGCATTAAATACCCTATTGATGTGTACACAAAACGTTCGTGAACAAGAAAACTAGTTTTGTGCTTCCATTGATTAGTACGTTAAAACTAGCGTCGTGCTTTCATTGATTAGAACACAAAAGTGCAACTTTTGATTTCGATCGTTTCTTCATTAGATTTTAGATCACCGTTTCTTTAATTCTCAACCAATTTCAACAAATAAGGTCTTAAATCAGAGCTAAAGAGTACAGGCATTGGCTCCTTGTTTTAATTAAGACATATTTGTCTTTATCTAGGATATACAGGGTGAACATAACTGGTACCTTAATTCTTTGGCTTACTGTATTATGTGTGTTCTATCATTTGAAAGGATCAATCGGGGCTTTGACTTTTAAAACTCGACTCGTGGCTTAAGTATAAGTATTCCCGGCATTTTTTTACACTAAATGTTTCACCAAGAATGCCAAAGTGGGCAAACCTTTTACCTATTGAACTAAATTTTCATATTTTACTATCTTGTTATGATTATGATGATATCAACGTTGTGGATCTTTATACAAACTCGCAGTTTTTAAATGAACCCTTGCCCTTTCTTTCCAGCACCGATCAAAGGCAGTAGTTCCCTTGGAGACGAGATCAAAGTATTTAATGCGAGAGTATCAGAACTGTTTGAGAGTGGTGATTATTCTACTATTGCTGAGCAGTTATATGCTGACGATTGTGTACTTGTGACTAATGGACATGCACCTGGATTTGGTAAAGAAGGTAAACATTTCTCAATTTTGAAATTCAAGATCGTAACGCTCACATTGTAATTAATAACCTTAACACTAGTTGGACCCACATTTTTTGATATTTAGTGTGGTTAGTGCTATATACCTGCGCCCTTCCAAACGCTAGCTTCACAAGACGCCCAACCACAAAAACCTACATACCATACCATTCAAAAACTAAATGTTTTAAGAACTCGTTTCGACTAGAATTCGTTACCACCTGACTTCCACTCAATTGAAGGAAATAGCCAATTCAAAAAATATCATCTGAGTTCTTCAGAAAGCAAGACTCAACCAATGATATCAGAGACTAAAACATTAGGCGGGCGGCCTTTTTATTCATTATTTTTATTTTTTAAATTTAATTTAGCCCGGTAATATGAGTTATTCTTTTCATTTCATGATAAAAAGTAGTTTTCCTGCTATATATTACTCACTTTTATGATGTTGTAATGCCATTATACAAGTTTCTACCCCTTGTAAAGATGCAAACAAGATTGAAGATAAATAGCGCCATCAGCGTTCAACTTGGCTTAAAATAAAACAACCGTGAATAATGTGTGTCGGACCGTAAACGATTATATGTAATTTTTAAGATTAATGATCTAATGCTTTTAAACACGCTGTGATACTGGGCTTACTATGTAAGAGAACTTTATTGATACAATCACTATTATACCGTATTATATAATTTTGTTCAGCTATTAGCCAAGTTTTTGTCGATTATGTCAATAACTATCCCAGCGTCAATCGGATAACATACATTTCTACTGCCTTCGGTGAGGATAACGGATATGTTTGGGAAGATGGTACAGGGTATGGCTACCATGACGACGCCCTCATTAATTCGTGGAGGTAAGCTTAAGGACCTTCCGTATTAACATGATTAAAAATAACTGTCAAAACACAATCGTCCTTTCTCGTCATTTTTTAAAAGGGGACAGAATCTCCATTAACATACCAGCAGTCACAACGAGTGACAGATAACATTGCCATCGATCAAACCACAGTAGTGATTGTACATTAACCGCACGTATAATTATTATCCAATCGCGGCTTTGCACTTAAGGGCTGGGGTATGAACGTTTGGACAGTATTTATTGTGGGACATTAGAGCACATCAGACATATCGAATTGCATTCTGAATATGAAAAATGTCATTCTGATATCAAATAATTTTGATTTTTTGAAATTCGCAATTTAATACACATTTTATGGCAAATCATTAAAATTGATATTTTTGATATTTAACAGTACTTGAAGTAAACTTTATAAATCTGATGATTTATATTTAAAGTGTATGTAGGTGGGATGAAAAGCCGACGATCAATTGAAAATTTTGACCTTTCGTATTGAAGATATGGATTTTTTTCCCAAAACACCAAAAAAAATTAGGTCTTTTTGGGAAAAAAATCCATATCTTCAATATGAAAGGTCAAAATTTTCAATTGACCGTCGGCTTTTCCTCCCTGCTACATACACTTTAAGAATATATCATTAGATTTATATAATTTACTTCGAGGACTGTTATATATCAAAATTTGAAAAATATCAAATTTTTATAATTTGTCATAAAATTTGTATTATATTGTGATTTAAAAAAATGAAAATTATTTGATATCAGAAAGACATGCTTCGTATTCAGAATGCAATTCGATAGGTCTGAGGTGCTCTCATGTCCCACAAAAAATACTGTCGAAACGCAATAAACGCTCATTTTGGATCCCTTAAGGTTAGCAACTATATATTTTAAAATGTTGCGATTTTGTAGTGCAGAGCATATTGCGAATAGCAGTGAGCTTTGGCAAAAATTGCATTCATCATTTCATAGCGAGTGTGTAGAAGAATTCAAATATCACAGATATAAATGTGTAGGTCCTGTGGTTCGTGAGTTAAGTTGTAAAGAAGGCTGAAACAACAACACTTTTGTAAAATGTACATAACTCAACAACAATAAATCAAGCAAAACATCACAAAGTGTTATTATTTGGCTGTTTCTTCCAACAATACACCGTGTACCCTTAAGCTGATTTCAGTCATGGTAGAAAGTAGTCAATTAGTCAATTAGCCTCAAAATGAGAGCTTTGCACAAATACCCATTCTCTCCTATCATTGTTGATGGTTGTTTTTTGGTCATGCACCCCTAGAAACATCCAACATTGATTGGTGGGGCAGGGGGAGGGTTGTAGTAGTAGGAAATGGTTCAGACATCACGTCAAAGAAAGCGAAGTTTTAATATGTCAAGTATATCAGAAATACGGTCTTAAACAGTCCTACTTTGACACAAGTGTTGGAACTATTTATATCCGTGATTGTAGGTTGTTTGTCTATAATCCATTCGTACTGAAGATTAGGCGGTTCCGAAATGAGCCGTTCTAGCTGGCTGCCCTTAACACCTTCGTAGGCATGGTAGTTTAGAAGCCTGTAGGTTCATGAACTATACACACTTAAAAATACGGGGTCAAATATGCACTGACTAAAAATATATTTTTAACCGTTTCATTGCAAACAACCACTTTTAGGTTTTTTGAGATGGGATTTGAACTTGTGATCGTTGGGTTACGAGACACCTACTTTGATATACATTTTTACCAACCAGTGATGAGTTGAAATGTGATCAATTTTAATAAATACTGTCGTATTGAATAATACAGCTGTATATGATGTCAAATCAAATAGAAGTATAGATTATCAGTAAATCCTAAATTAATTAGCAACGAAGTTAAATGAGAAAAACATAGATGAGGACTGAGCGGATTATCATCCATAAATCTGGGATTGTTGCTGACAACTTCACAGGCAGTTCTTTGGTTCCTTTTTCACATAAATAAAGATATGACAAAACCCAAAGGCGAATGCGGCGATATCAGTCTATAGTAATTTCCATATAATTCATGAAATCATTCTGTTTTGTGTTTTTGCAGGTATATGTATGTTTACAAACGCGTCAATGGAAATTTGCTCCTTTTCATCGACATAGACTTCTAAGGAAATACAAAAGTTCCGTCTCTGCTTACAGTTTGCGAAATTAAGTTTGCTAATTTACTTCAACATCTACATCGCCTGCAATTATATCGATTGTTTTTCTTGCTCTGATTTACTTCTACGGAAACGTTTCATGGTCATATTGCACCAAGAGCGTCTTTGCGCTTTAACTCGGGACATGTACGAGTATATCAATAGCTGATCAAAAGAAAGGCACGTAGAAAATTTCTACCTTTTGTTCTGTCAAGGGGATGTTTGTCAAACGACAAAAGACTCTACATTAGGCACTTAATTTAGATGAGTACGAGGGGGTTCAGTATGTAATGAGTGTTGACTTGTAGTCCCATAATGGATTTTGATGGCATTTCTCTATGACCACTGTGCTTTTGGCTTTCAAACAACACATGTATAAATTATAATCACGCACTTAATTACGTAACAGCATTAGGATAAAATCAATGGTCTACAGTCACTGGCTGAAAACAAGTCGTTTTTGTTAAGGGAAATATGAGTTTAAAATGAGATATTGCTGTATATTTTAGAAGAGTTAAAGAGTGCTGCCTTTTTGGAATAGTAGTAGAACACAGACTGCCAGCTCAAAAAACCATCTTTGTCGGGCTATAGAAAAATGTGCAATTCATTTATAATATGTAGTTAAATATGTGTTATTTTTTGAAAAAAAACAAGGGTTTTCTTGCTATAAAAAATGTTGATATTGCCAACAATAGCAAACGTGGAAATATGTGTCTGTTCTACTTACTAATCCCCAAATATCAAAAAGGAAATCTCTCTGGAAAATATTTGTAACCGTGGTTTATAAATATTTATACAATATGTAGTGGCACAGAGGGTGTCCATAGATGTGGGGTCAAAGGTCATTAAGAGTTCACTTCCGGTCTGATGCGAAATACCTTCAAAATGTGTATTCTGCCACAAACAACATAGCAAGATGACAGCACATGCAAATAGACATTTACTTATAAATCTAAACGCTCCTAAGTATCTTGAATGTTTTGAATTTTGATTAACAACATACAAGGTGTCCCATAAAAAGGTTACATGTAGAAAATGAACCGCATTTTGTGATGGTACAACAAAATAATGTCATTTTTCCAGATATTATTTTATTGATCCTTCTTGTAACTGTTTGCTAAGTTTCAATTCCGTATCTTAAGGGTGGTCTTAACCCTGGAATTATGGAAACTTTCGGGCTTCATAACTACTAAATTATTAGTCTAAAGAATATAAAAGTATACATTTTTAGACTGGAAATGACCTGCTAAATTCATCTGTGAGGTCCAAGTTGGGCCAAAATGCTCATTTTGGAGAAAATCCCAAAAACGGGTTTTTGGCCCAAATTTTTCGTGCAACGTAACGAAAAAATTGTTTGGCCAAAAAAATTTTTTTATTAATTTTTAAAAACTAGATAAAAATATCTAAGGAGCGTTTTTTGATTTTTTTGATTTTTGACCAACTTTGAGAAATTTGCACCAAAAATGGTCAAAAAATGCAAAATTTTCAAAAAAATCATAAAAAAGCCTGATTTTCGCCCAAATTTCAAATATTTTTTTCAAAAAACTGAAAAAACGCTCCCTAGATATTTTTATGTAGTTTTTAAAAATTAATAAAATTTTTTTTGGGATTTTCTCCAAAAATGAGCAATTTGGCCCAAAATGGACCTCGCAGATGAATTCATCAAGTCATTTCCATTCTAAAAATGTATACTTTTATATTCTTTAGACTAATAATTTAGCAGTTATGAGGCCCGAAAGTTTTCATAATTCCAGGGTTCAGATCAACCTTAAAAGCAACTTAACTTAAGAGCGCAAGATGGCAGGGGTGTTAAGAGTGGCTAAGCATCAAAATATCGCGAAAGTTGAACATACGCACATCACCTTTGTTTTCTCTTATTTTTCATTGGTGAACTTATTGAACAAAAGAAACATATTGAAAATAAATCAGTTTTAGAACTTCTTGACTCTTGGTGGTTACAAATAAAGGAAGGTGTTCATTTGAAAAGAACACGTTTTGGTGAAAGCAGTTCTGCACGCTGTATCTCCTGTCATCAACATAGTGTAATGAATAACAATATTTTGCATTTAGGCCTTGTTTGGATTTTGTTGACTTGAAATTGCTGCTTTTTGTTTTTACATTTCTGACTGAACTCTAATTGAAATAAAACTGAACAGGTTTTATTCTAAAATACTGTATCTGCCATGGTTGGGCCTACTCAAGTGTCCCGCCAAATGGACGGTGGTATAATGAACCTCGTGTTGCATTATGTCACGTAAAGAGCTTGCTCAGGAATGTGTGGAATACGGATTAAGTACGTAGCTTCTGAACTTGACATTCTCAGGGGTACTCGTAGAGGGTGCATAGATTATCTCATGAAAAGGATATCTTTATTTGTTAACATTAACTTAAATTATTTTCAAAAATCTTCATGTAACCTTTTTTTTGGGACACGGTATTTTAAACATAATTCCGTTTAACTTGATATCAGTGAACCGGCTGTGTACCTGCAGCTGTAAGTAAAAGCTCAATTAACTTAATTTACATTTTAAATGAAAATCTACCCTTCAAATAACTCCAACCAATTTCGTTTCTAATTAACATTTTATAAAACATAACACAGTTAATCTTACATTAATGAACCAGGTGCGTATTTTCATCGAGCTGTATCTAGATGCAAAAAATTAGGTTAAAATATCGAGTCGTATATGCACTTTCAAAGTCTATATATTTCATGTAACTCGTTAGTTATGGCAGAAGAAAGGCATATCACAAAATAATGAGCAGTTTGGTTACCATGTTCATTATTTGCAATACACAGTCGTATCAATCGTGTAAAATATTCTTAGAACCAAGAAGTTGTCTTTACGATGATATTACGACAACATTAGAACATTATTGTAAATAAAAATAACTATGTTATTAATCTTTTAATGGTGTTCCACAAGGGGAAATTCTTGGACCACTGTTGTTTATATTATATTATAATAAAACCATCAATGAACCAGGTGTGTACTGCCATCGAGCTGTAGTTAGATGCAAAAAATGAGGTTAAAATATTATCGAGTCGTATATGCACTTTCAAAGTCTATATATTTCATGTAACTTGTTAGTTATGGCAGAAGAAAGGCATATCACAAAATAATGAGCCGTTTGGTTACCATGTTCATTATTTGCAATACATAGTCAGATCAATCGTGTAAAATATTCTTAGAAACAAGAAGTTGTCTTTACGATGATATTACGCCAACATTAGAACAATTGTAAAGAAAAATATATATGTTATTAAATTTTTAAAGTTAAAGATTTTAAATGCCAGATATGGTGTTCCCCGAGGGGAAATTCTTGGACCACTGTTATTTATATTATAATAAATACATCAAGGATGTTCCAATTTATTTTCTTGCTGATTGCACACCATTATTATATACATACAAGAATAAGAATAATATCATACTTTGATCAGCTCGTAATCGGTGGGTCTTGTAACATCGCGGATTAATATCAAAATATTTTATTTTTAGAATTTTCGTGTCACACCTCTCCAGAAGCATCGCAATTATTAATGCACGTCCTACAATTGATCTACTTTCTTTAACGCACAAAATAAAGACCGGACAGGTCAACTAATAGCTCTCTTAACGTGGGTCTACTTTTCGGCGTAGTGGTAAACTCTTTTGGTTAAGGATATGGATATCCCCTCCTCCTTCATGCATGTGAGCAAACGAGAACATTTTCAGTGTAAATGTAAATATTCAGCGCAATTAGCAAACCAATACGTAAGCGTGAAATGCATTCTGGCCCGGCATCTCACAACGCTGTCATAACTGTACATAACATGCTCAATCTGAGGCTATTCGTCGTAGAAGGCATGATGTAACCTGATTAACTACCACAGCAATTCGCTGTAGAAGTGACGTAATAATCGGAACAACTACCATAGCAATAGATGGACACAATGTTTAATTATATCGCCCTGCACTACAACGTTCACGCGGTACCTATGCATTGAACCATATCATGCTGATCACTTGCACCTGTAAGATCTTTGAAACAAGCGGTATTGTATTCGATCTATGATTGCAGACATACACAGTTTAAGCGTGCAACCTGTTTGTAGTGCAGGGCGACATAGTCAAACAATGATTTTTGGCATCCGTAAACCTCAAAAGATAAAACTAGAATTGGTTCCATTTTTTTTCCTATGCCCCCTATGCTTCCCACGAGGGGTCGAAGATCATTATGGGGGCCAAAATGTAAATTTCTTCGACATCTATGGTTCAATGCATAGGTGCCGCGTGAACGTTGTAGTCCAGGGCGACATATTCAAAATTGTAATCATATATTGCTATGGTAGTTAATCCGATCAATTACGGCACTTGCAATAATTACATAAATGGCATAAATTAAATGTTTACATTTCAGATAATTTTACATATATTATGTAATAATTACACTATTTTGTTTTACATGTTTTTTATACTTAACATGTGCAGATTTTCTGTGTGTGTACTCTCTAGGCAATTTTTTTTTATTACCCACAATTTATATAGATAAGAATATCATTTTGATTTGACAATCATTTTCTGGAGAGACGCCAACCAAATTAGGTACTTCGACCACGGCAACTGTGTACTGGTATGTGTTTGCTTTCTACTCTCTTTTTCGGCAAAATATAAGGCCTTTTGATTCCCAAAATTGCAGTTAATTCCAATTTTGCGTTTAAGAATTATGCATGAATAATTTTATGTATAACATATCGCTACATAGGTTTGGTGCGTCTAATCTTTTGGAACTGTCGTTATTCTAGAATTTCGACGGTTGTCAAAATTCTGGAATTTCGACAGTTGTCAAACAGTTGGAATAATTATGTGTCGTCGGGTTCATGTGCTGTACTCAGTTACGCTAGAGGGGCTATAGTTCTAGGTTCATGATATTCCCTTAATCAAAGTTTTAAGGGATATTTTAATGGGAAAATCCTGATTTACTTGCATAAAGGTTTTTTACCCTTTTTTGGACAAAAAGGTCCAAATTTTGTCCACTTTTCACAAACTTGCCCCCCCCCCTCCTTGGAAAAAGGTCCACTTTTTCAAAATAAGCACCCCCTAAATGAAATCCTGCGTACGGGCCTGAGTCGGGCAGTAACTAGGGATGGCAGGAGGGTGGGGGTGGGAGAGGAGGGGTACCTTTTCAGCAATCAAGTGTCCTCCATGCCGTACAGAGCATATTAAAAACAGTTGTATAATAACCACATAAAAGTGAACCACTGCTGCCTAAAGCTAATAATAATGTATCATCCTCAAGCTAATATGTACATGACACGATAGCCGTACCAACACAGAATTGCATTTAAGGATACGAGATGTCCTTTTTTTTTCGAGTTAAGCTCTGTATGCCGACATATTGAATTCCTCTCGCACAGTTACGGGGTAGTTATAATCAATGCGCTATTTAAATAACAATTGGACACATTGTAATGTCTGATTGCCTCTTCCAAAGTATCTTGGCCTGTCCAAATTATCTAAATAAGATGACCACTATCCAAATTACTTGATATAATCGACAGTTGACTTTAAACAAAAGAATCACAATGGATAATAGGACAAAAAGAGGGCAAGACACATATATACACGTATGTGGATAAGTTAATCCTTCCCAAGGAAGCCTAATATTTTTCTTGATTTTTGTGTTTGTTAAATTCACAGAAGCCAAATAACTTTACATAAAAATGAGTTGTAAAAACGAATACATAAAGGTCATTAATGTCACATTCATCAAACCATATATAATACAGGTAATATCTCAGTCAAGATGAAGTTGAACCTGGTCGTCATGGTTGCTGGTATTTTCATCATGTTTTGCAACTTTGCGAATTCCAAGACGGAGGACTGTATCACACTCTGTAATCAATGCGTTGTGGTCTCGGATACACTTAGCCATATGGGATGCACTAAGCATTGCGAGGAACTCAAACAGAAGGATGGTGGTAAATTGTCGTGTCAGCTATTAACAGGTAAATGTTTGTATTTTTGTAACGCATTCTAGTATATTATTTCAATGTCAGAGATTCCTTACCAAAAGGCAAAGGAAAAAACAAAAAACAAAAACAAAATAAATAGATAAAACAACAAAAACAAAAAAAAAACAAAAAAAACAAAACAAAACAAAACAAAACAAAACAAAACAAAACAAACAAGCAAACAACAACAAGAAAAAACCTTTGCCGAGGCAACGGATGGTTGTCCGGAGTTTTTAGACTGCTTACCAGACTGTGTACTTCGGTTATATTTATAAATGCGCGTTTATAAATACGCACGTAACCACCTCCGCGCTACCATAACAGCGAGTGGTCTTCCTATATATTTGAATGCATGAGACTACTGTGCAGCAAAGTTGTCTATTTTATTCTCAACTGTGTGATTATATTGTAAACGTTTCCGTCGTTGAATATTTTTTCCGTCGTCATATACTTTCAAAATGTTGTTTTTGATAACATAATTATTACAAATTCGGAATCCCCCATGTGTAATAATTTTGCTATTCAATTATACTTTAAGTTAGTTCCTATCCTTTTCTGTATAGTGGTCAATGCATGAGGATTTGGTCACGCCTGCTGGGCTTGGTATGTCGTCCCATGACTCACGTGCGTATTTATAAAAGCGCATTTATAAATATAACCGAAGTACACTGTTTACCACAAGCTTATCACACACTTTGCTTAAAGGTATACCCTTGATCATGATGAGAGGCACAAAGTTTGGTTAGAATAGGTAATACCTATATACTTGATTGTTTTCCGGGGATACTTGGATTATTTTTGACAGTTCGAGCTGACAGAATGTGAAAAGGGAAAATGAAATTTGTCGTTGCTGTACACCAGTCTGGGTACACCATAAAGCAACTACCGTAAACGTTCGCTTAATGGCGCACCTGGGCTTCTTTGTCTTGGGGGTAAATTCCATGTACAAATAGAGAGCTCCCTTCTCTAAAAATCCCAACAGGAATTAAGGGTACATGTCGTTATTTGCTGGTGGGGTTTTTATGGGAGGGCACTTTTAGTTTGTGTCTAAAATTCCAGTTATATCATGGGAGCCCATAGCGCCATTAGGCGAACGTTTACGGTATGCATTGACGTAGCTACGTAGGTAAAGGTTGTGGCGCCCAGGGGCAAGGATAAAATATGCACACCTAAGTAAGTAAGTAAGAAAGAAAGAAAGAAAGAAAGAAAGAAAGAAAGAAAGAAAGAAAGAAAGAAAGAAAGAAAGAAAGAAAGAAAGAAAGAAAGAAAAGAAAGAAAGAAAGAAAGAAAGAAAGAAAAAGAAAGAAAGAAAGAAAGAAAGAAAGAAAGAAAGAAAGAAAGAAAGAAAGAAAGAAAGAAAGAAAAAATGAGGGAGAGAAAAGAAATAATGTTATTGATTTAGGCAGGGACTCGAACCTAGGTTTTAAAACTCAAAAATATATATATCATAGTCCAACGCGCTAGCCGATTACGCCACGGAGATACTATCGAAATATCTTGATCTCAAAATAATTATATGCAATAGTGTACAACCATGTCCACAGGCTTTTATGATAAACTTGTCGGCCTGAAATTTAAAGCGTATCGATTGGAAAGACATCGGTTTTTGCAATATTAGCTTCGTTGTGGTGTGAAATAGAAGTGGAATAGCAAGTGGCAGAAAAATGAAGAAATAATAAGCCAAATCGCTATTGTAACTTCCGGTTTTTTTAGGACACTTTGCCCTTTGACCTATCTGGAAAATTCAGAAAAATTCGGGTTTTGTGCGTACAAAATATAATTTAAAACGTGTTACTAGAATAAAAACAAACTTAAAAAACATTATTATTAAATGAATTAATTATTTAAATATTTTTAATGATAACATTATGACAATAATAAATTAATTATTAATAATTGCAGCAATTTTCCCGATAGGTCAAAGGACAAAGTGTCCTAAAACTGCAAAAACTGTCCCACAATGCATTGCAAACTTCCAATGCCGATTGGGCTTATTGAGGTAGATAGATGTCCAAAATAACGTTCCACAATCAAGATATAGATAATATTCCAAAATGTCATGTTATGCAAGTATCACCAAAATCTTCCTAAATATCGGCCTTATAAATTTAATTAGTACTGCACTTGCTTCTGATAAATGACGACATTATTTCTTTAATTTGTTTGTACCACAATATAAAAAAGGATAAAGCAATCACATATTTGAAATTAAAAAGATGGTACGCGTTTTTGACTTTGTATTTTTTTTAGAATTGATATAAAAGGTTTGTCTTTTGATGAATCACAGTTTTTTACAAGATTCGAAAACGGACGCAAGAAATATCAAACCTCAAACCTGGAAGTGACACTCAAATTAGCACGTGACCTATTTTAATTAAAGTGGCCCATTCTTTTCTTTTCAGCACCGAACAAAGGTAGTTCTTCCCTTGGAGACGAGATCAAAGCATCTTATGCTAGATTGTCAGAACTGTTTGAAAGTTGTGATTATTCTACCATTGTTGAAGAGTTATACACTGACGATTGTGTGCTTGTGCTTAATGGACAAGCACCTGGATTTGGTAAAGAAGGTAAACAGTGGAATTACTTGGCACCTCAATTTGAAATAAATTCAAGATTGCAACGCTCACATTGTAATAGTAATATTAACCTTGACACTAACACGCCTGATGTGTGTAATTTGTCATTAACATCTAACATCATAAAATAACCCCCTTAAATAATGTCCATTATTCAAACACGGGCGATTATAAAATGCGTTGGAAGCAGCATTTATTTCTGCGCATTTTGACACCTCAGTTGTAGCAATTGTCTAAATATTGACGCCGCAGCGTATATTTAAGGTTAGCCGAGAGTTTTTCATGCGCTTGATTTCAGAGGGGCGTAAGTTCATAACAGAAACAGCCATGCAGAAAATGAACAAGCGTACTGGGACGTAGGCCTACTTTACAATAGAATATTGATCCACGGTCAAGACATGAAACTTGGCTTAGCTCGTGCCCGGAGCTCGTGAGTCGGGGGCGGGCGGGGGTGTCATGAGGGGCGGCATGCCGGGTCGGATGCCGAGGGAGGGGCACAAGCCGTTTTCGGCAATTTTCATAAGGATTTTATAAATTTTAAATATAACATCAACAACAGTATCAAATAGCAATTATTTGCAAATCGAATTTGGGAAGAATATTCAAAAAGACAGACTTAGCAGGCCTACAAATTTCTGAATTATATAAAGTGAAAAACAATCAATCACGATTCACTGCAGTCAGCGAATCAATCAAATAAAACTAAAAAGAAAGGAGCAAGAAAGAATAAAGAAATAGTGAAAAGAGAAAGAAAAGAGAGAGAGAGAAAGAAAAGAACGACAAAGAAAGGAAGAAAGAGAGAAAGAAAAAAAAAAAAAAGAAAAAAGAAAAAGAGAAAGAAAAGAGGAAAGAAAGAAAGTAAAAATGAGAAAAGAGAAAAAAAAGGAAAGAAAATTCAGCCACACGGGGACTCGAACCCACAAAAATTGTTCATAACAGATTCCCAGTCCAACGCCCTATCCACTCGACCATACATCAGCTTACGAAATTTCTTGTTCTCGAAGCGGATATGTAACTATTGATGCAATTACTTAATGATTACAATCGCGTCCGCACAATGGCTCTTAGAATAAACACGCATGTCGGCGCTGAAATTTTGAACGAAGTGATGGAGGAAAAACCTCGTTTTTTGCAATACTAGCTTCAATTTGGAGTGAAAATCAAATGGGATAGCAATTGGCAGAATGTTGAGAAATAATGTAGGTATTCAGATGTCTAAATTAACGCCCCGTTATCAAGATATCGATAATTTCACAAAACATTTTTTCTCAGACAAGATTCTCGAAAATGTTCCCAAAAAAACGGGCTTTTTAAATTTAATCGGTACTGTATTTGGTTCTTCCCCATGGCAACATTATTTCTTTAATCGATTTGTAGTACAATACAAAAAAGGAGAAAACAATCACTCGGCGTGGTTTTATACGGAGCGAACATTTGAAAAAAATTGCATGGAACGTGTTTTTGATCTTGTGAACATGGTGCGTAAAAATGATTTAAACGAAGGATTTTCAAACGGATTCTAAATTTTTTATAAACACACAAAAATAATGTAAAGATACATCCATGCACCAACATTTGACTCACTGCGATATTTGATTGCTGAGAAAACGCGGTTTTAGAGAACAACTTTATACGTCTTTTATACGTTTTTATACGTTTCTTCGTGTAACCTTAAAGGACCATTTAGTGATTTGCTCATCCGGACGATCGTAAAAATCATCAACATTCAGATTTTGGTACCTTTGTCATTGTCATAGATGTGCTAACATAGCATGCGAGTGGTTCATCCGAAAGCCGTGTATTTAAGACAAAATAAGATATTTTACATGAATCTGTAATTTAGATACTGAGAGTATCTAAATTAGCTACATGTATTTGAATGGGGCTTCAACTTCGTCAGTACTGCTGTTTTCTTAGTTTTTTGCCACATTTGTCATTTCAAAAATACCAAATGTGACCCCTCGGCACAACTGAGCCCGGATGTCGCCAGTGCCACTATTGAGATATACTCCATTGAACTTAACAATAAACAATAGGAAACAAAGGATTTATTGACTGTTTTATTGATTTTTCACTACTTAAATGTCAAGTACTATAGACATGATATACATCATTTTAAAGCTAATTTCAAGCAGAATATTTTGGTTGAATATCTCAAAAATGATGATTGGCGACTTCAAGGCTCAGTTGTGCCGAGGGGTTACAAATGACAATTTGAATGACTTATCGTTCACTTTTAAGCTGTCCCTCATTTCAAATATATAGTTTTGGTTTCTCTTTTGTTCAGAAACCAAAAATCAAGGGATTAAAAAGTAGGGCTGATCTGATCTGCAATCATAACACTATTATGCTGGGAGGACACAGTATAGGGTATATAACCAGAAGTATACAATAGCCTATTGTGCTAACATAATTATTATCATGATTGATATCGGAAATCTATCCGCGGACGACAGTTGATGCTCTCTGTCGAAGGTAGGTGGCATCTTACACTCACGAGTTCTAGGCCTAGAAATCATATACATGCGCGTATAATGAAGGATGGGGTGGGGTGGGGAATTTGTTTGTTTGTATGAAACATAAACGATGCATGGAGATGATTTGATTAGGAATTAGTTTATTATCCCCGGGAAGCACAGCCCATACCTCTTTAAGAGGGGGGCTCCCCTCCCTATATAACCACCTCTTTCCTAAATTACCCCTTTCCCCTCCTCCTCCCCTACATTCGATATCTTCATCTCGAGCTCTCCTCCCCTTCTCTTTCACTTCCAATGCTCTCTCTCATATGTTTTCTCTCTCCCGGCCCATATCCCCTTGCCCTCCAACCCCCCCCCCCCCACACACACACACACACCCCAATCTTCTCCCCTCTATCTTCTACTTGCTGCTTCAGTAAAGTCATTAGGTTATTAGAGGTCATATAATGGCCTTCCATCGATTCTGGTACATGGGATTAAGGACATGAATCGATTTTGTTTATAGCACCTATACAATTACAGTAGTGGCCCTTTTGTAATGTCGAATGCAAATATTTCGATGGTCTATATATTTTCACAGTGAAATCAGCTTAGGCTATTTCGTAGTCTCAAGCCAATGCTTTCAAACTAAATCAATGCTTTCAAATGTAGACTGTTTTGTTCGACTTCTCTGCTCGTGAATATTGCACTGCGAAATTTAAACATTTCTTTTGTATACTTAGATCAGGTAACTCGAAAATCCTGTAATTTTATTCGTCACACCACTTATAAGAAACTGAAACCAAAACCGAAACTACCTGTCACAAATGTTTAGTTTTAAACAAAAGGTAGAAACAAAGAGTTCGATATCTTGTGATTCAAGTGGTTAGGCAGGACAATAGGAAACCACGTGACCAAAACCAAAACCAAAACTAAAACTATATATTTGAAATGAGGCAATGTATAAACAATTTTAATTTTTTACACTTGAGCTGGGATCACTGAATGGGTCTTTAAATCAACCCAAGATTTTAAAGTTGCAGTAAATTATATTGATTTGTATTCAGTATAATGGAAGGAAAATCTGTGTAATGATATCTAAGTGTTTTTAAATCGGGACCTCACTATATCGTATCAAATGAGGTGTCCAAATGCGCAGAAATAAATTCTGATTCCAACGCATTTTACAAATTTTTAATACAATAACCCGTTTTTGAATAATGGCCATTATAACGTGAACCAGTTGCGGGTGAACTAATTTTATTAAATTTTATTCGGTGTCTGCAAAAATATAAGATCTAATAAACATTTGAACATGTTAATAACTTATGCAGTGAAGGTGAACAGTGAGTGTTAAATTTTAAACACATGTAATCCTGGAAACGTGAAGATTAACATGTTAAATAATATTGTTCATATTGTTAACACCCGAACGTGTTAAGCGATTTTTTAAACACATTTTAACACGTTCGTGTGTTTAAAGCAATATTTACATATGTTACATTCGTATTTGTATTTACACGCATTAATGTGTTTATAAATGAACACTATACCTAAAGTATACTTCTCATAACAAGCATTACCCATTAAAACATTTGCGTGTTTATTCTGTGTTACATAGGACTACTCTCTTTTTTTCGGGATTCGTTGCGATCATTCAATCTGGCGCGAAAAACAATGACGCTTTTATCGAACGCACAAGTTGCCAAATTGACCAGGAAACCCTATATTATGTTATCACTTTCGGCGTGCTTATCGCATCATATAATTTTTTCAGATATGAAGCAAGGTTTTGTCAATTATGTTGAAACCTATCCCAACGTCAATCGGGTATCATACACTTCTACTGCATTCGGTGAGAATAATGGATATGTTTGGGAAGATGGTACGGGGTATGGCTACCATGATGACGCCCTCGTTAATTCTTGGCGGTAAGCTTTAAGGACTATCCGTATTAACATGATTAAAAATAACTGTCTATACACCCGTCCTTTCTCGTCATTCTTAAAAAGGGGACAGGATCCCCATTAACGTACTACATGGTGTCCCAATAAAAACAGAACCCACATTGCGCCCTCTTTTTCTCATATTTTTGACAAATTAATCAAATATATGTTGATACTTACATCATAGATATTGATAGTTCATACTCAGTAATTAAGGACTCTTTGATCCCATAAATTATACCCATTTGCCGGTAGATTCCAGAGGGAGGATGTTTTTACAAAGAACATCAACTGAAAGTATAGACTAAATGTGAGCGCGATATACAATTGTTTCTCATTTTTATTTTAAAAAGGCAACACATTTTTAAACACACCCCAACACCAACAAGTGATGAGTTGTTAGAAATGTGGTTAATATTTGCTAACCATGGCGAATTAAATCAATACTGCTTTATCGAATAATACAGCTACATACGATGCCAAATCAAATAAAGGTATCGTAGAATATCAGTAAGTGCTAAATTTACTATCAACGAAGTGCATATAGTATTACATTTTAATGGGAAAAACATTGGAATGTGGCAGACTTGTACCCGAGCCCAGCTCGTGTACATCCGAGCCGAGCCGAGTCCATTTGTATCCGAGTCCGAGCCAAGTCCGAAAGAAGTATTGAAAGAAAGGGGTCATTTGGTATAACATTTTGACAAAATGGCTTATCGGGAAGAACATTTTGCAAAAAATGGAGCAAAATTACATATTGTTTCTAATTTGAAAATTTACATAACAAATTTGCTGAAAAATAAGATACTTTGAAAGTTTTTGCATAATGTTATGGCATTTTGATGATAAAAGTGTGGAAAAGGAGGTCATTGGTCAAAGGTCACTACACCACACCACACACCGCTCCCTATACACACCCACCCTACCAAAGGCCACCCACCCACCCCCGTCTTTGTTGAGAGATGGTTGGTTGGCTTTGATGTGAACTGCTTCTTTGACTCCACGTTGGAACCACCTGCTGTCTCTGTCGAGTATGCGGGGTTCAAACTTTCAGGAGTCTACGAGTCTGTTATAAGGTCAAAGGCCACGAAAATCGCGACCAGATACAGTCACTCACTCGCTGATGAAAGATGGAGTACCATCTGAAAATTCCGAGGTAGGAATTAATTCTTTGTGTTTGGATCAAAAGTTTAAATCAAAATCGTAAAAACTACATGTATCAGACAGCAGTCATGTGTGGTTATTTCCCAGCAAACACAAAAACGTTTTTAAAACGTTTTAAATAAGTTATATTTTGGGTTTTGGTTTAGGTCAAAACGTTTTAATAACATTAAAATGTCGGGTTATATAAAGGTCATGAAATCGTTTTGAAACGTTTTGTATGAAAACACACTACAACAATATTTTTTAAATGTTTTCGAAATGTCATTGTAAACTATTTTTGCAAACATTTTTGGCCAAATATTTTGTCAACATTCAAATAACATTATGTTAAAATATTTGCACCCAGCAAACACATAAATGTTCTTAAAATGTTTTTTACAAAACGTTTTAATAACATTTAAATGTCGGGTTATATAAAGGTCGTGAAAACATTTTAAAACGTTATTGTAAATATTATGAGCAAACATATTCTGGCAAAATATTTAAACCCCAAAATAACATTCTGTTTTGAATGATTTGTACCAAGTTTTCAAAAATGTTTTTGGAATGTTATTAAAAACGTTTTTATACCCTTTATATAACCCAACATTTAAATGTTTTCAGTAAAACATTTGTGTTTGCTGTGCAGTAAATTACCAACAAATGTTATTGAATGTTATGAAAACGTTTTATACCATTAATATACCCTTTATATAACCCGACATTTAAACGTTTTCTGACAACCTTTTATAACCTTTTGCGAATGATGTCGAAAACGTTTTGTGTTTGCTGGGTTGTGTGTGTGGCTGTGGGGGTGACACACTACATGTAAACTCACAGTTAACTTGCAGCCAGGGACTAGAAAAGTGTAACTACAATCTTAGAAATATTTGTTCGAACACGTTTAAGGCCTTATTGGAAATGGTCCCCTTCTACCCCCGTGCAATGTTGGCATGCCCAATATGATCATCTTCACCATATCTTCTCCCAACATTGATTGGTGGGGAAAGGGGAGGGGATATGCTTAAGATGAACATTGAGAGAACTCTATTATAATTCTTAGTTTCCAGTGACTCATATAGCGTGCGCACTATGCTAAGAAGAACATAGGAATTACAGTACGTGTTCGAACACAATTTTTTCGGGATTGTAGGTTGCGTACAGAATTACATGTAAATAAAGGGCAATGAATTCAAATACATTATAGAAAAATAACATCATCATCATCATCATCATCATCATCTTCATCATCATCATCATCATGTCCCAGACAAATGTGCAGTGAGTAGTGAGCACATACAACTACAGACACCCTAGCCCTCTGGATGAGTACCAAGTTACTGTGTGAGAGCCGGGGTGTATGGTCCATTGTGCTGTGCATGTTTCTGTCTTTCAAGAGTTTAGTGGATTAGAAAGTTCCATGAAAGAAGTCTTAGATATTTTATATAGTCCAAATATTTAATAACATTATGCATTTGACAATTATTTAATTAATGATTACAATAATAATGATTCTGCTATTAAAGTGACAGATAAATCTAAATAATTTGGTGGATATGTAAGATATATGACAAATCACAGATTTGACAGCCCCCAATTAACTTGGGAAAATGGCCAAATAATTACGCGAAGTCAATGAATTTGACATCTATTTTGACATTTTTAGACTGGACTCGGACCGAACTCGGTTTGAGTCCGAGTCCTTTTGTGTCCGAGTCCGAGCCGAGCCGAGCCGAGCCGAGTCGTTTTGTATCCGAGTCCGAGTCAAGTCCGAGTCCAACAAAAAGTGGACTCGAGTCCGGACCCTCACTGGAACGAGGTCGGATCGGACAATCATCCTTAAACCTTGGATTTTTGCTAACAGCTTCACATGCAGTACTTTGGTTCATATTCCATATAGAGACACGGCAAAACCCAAAGGAGAAGGTAATATCAGTCTATATAGTACCTTCCATAATTAATGAGAACATTGTGCTTTGTCCTTTTGCAGGTATATGTATGTTTACAAACGCGTGAAAGGAACTCTGCTCCATTTCATGGACATAGCTTTCTGAGGAAAACAACAAGTTCCGTCTCTGCTTATTCTCCAGAGTGAGACGGCGTTTTTTAGTAAATAGTAGTTTTCAAAGTATTCAAAATCATGACTAATATTTTAAGCAAATGCAAGTAAATAATGTAACCTGTGACCTGTTAAAATTGTATTTAATTGACACCCAACTTTCAAATTTTTGAAACTATAATAAAAAAACAGCACATATTTTCTTATTGCGTTATTTACATTTTGTCGAGTTATATTTGCCAATATCTCAAATCGAGAAATTTATATCGCTTTTTGCATCTGAATTCTTCGTCCTACACAACAGAAACGTATACCTTTATACAGGTAATGAGGACTCTGTTCTATTTTAAACTGTATTTTTAAACTGGATTACCGTTCTTTTCATTGATATTGGTTTGCGGAATTCCAAACATTTATTGCATCAAATGTTTACATCGGGGAGGGCATCTTTTATCTGGAAAAGCCGGTAGAGCCAAATTAGTTCGATCTTTGATAGACCATCAATGCTTGGTCAATTTGTCAATTTTGATAACACATGGATCGTTCCGGGGGATCGTAGTCTGTTATGATATTGATCAATATAAACTTACATAAGTATCGAAGCAGCATCGGCGGTCGATTGAAAAAGACCAATATGGTTCTGATGTCGAAATAACAACAACAACAACAACAAAACAACAACAGCAACACTCAGAGTGAGTCCCGACGCCTCTTTCCGATATACACTATTCAGGAAAATATTGACATCCGGTGGAGTATTTAATTTCATTTGACAATGCTGATGATTTCGGTATTAATCGCATTTTGACACCGAAAGGAGTCAGTGCAATACTGTACTGATGTCAAAATGATGTTCGGATGTTGTCATTTTCATTGAGAATTACACTTACTTAAGAGTCAAAATTAATATGTGGGGTGTCGTTTTCAATTTCAGACCAAAAGGTTTGGCCTCTGACACGTAATTTTCTTTCAGTGAGGGCGCAACACTAAATCACGACGCATTTTATGGAAGAACGAAATTCGGTGAATTCCATAGTGAATATGAAATTGTAGCGACCAAATATACCGACATGTTCACTTTAAATCACTAAATATCAGCTCATATAATTCGATAAGTGTGTTCTATGATAACATGCAGAAAAAACCGGACATTTTATGTCAAAAGCAATACTCTCTGACGCATTAAAACAAATTCCGAATTTGGAATGTGACTGGTGAGTTTAATATATTTTTGCCCTTATTGATTGCACCGCCAAATAACGAAAAAAGTCAACGGTCATCGATATATGCCGACAAAAGTTTTGGAATCTACAGAAACAGAGCTATAATTTGATACCAAATTTATTTTGCCAAATATTGCAGGGATGCCAAAAATGGCGCTTGAAGAAGGCTGAATTCACTTGTGCTTCTATGGGAGGTTGAATTAGTGTTGCGCCCCCTTAAGCGCTACATACACATTTAGTTCATATACAATGTGTTTAATCTTTTGTAATAAAATTTATATTATGCAACTTTGTGGAATTTACATTTTGAGAATTTTACGCTACTGTGCGACATTTTAGGGAAGGATGTGTGCATTTTATTATACAGAGTTTGTAAGCGTTTTTCATTTCATTTTCCGTTTAACTGGCTATCAATAAACCCGCTGTGTACTTTTTTTTCTGATTAACATTTTACAGAGATTATAATTTTATGAAATTGTAGGCACCTGTATGCATTTTATGCAATTTTTCAGATTTTTATAAGTTTTTGCATTCTGAATTACATTGTTTAAAAATATGTGATGCGATCAAGCAACATCAGTCGGAACTCGGAAATATTAAATTTTCCGTTTCTTATAGGATAACAAAAGGCATTTACAAAGCTGCATTATGCAGAAAACCCCATTAACATTAAGCAAACAGTTCCAAAGATAATTATGAGCAATTAAAGAGTTTCCAAAACAGCAGGAAACATAAGGAAATATTTCCTTTGTTTGCCTATATCTCAAAATCAATATTTCCGAGTTCCGACTGATTTTGCTTGATCGCATCACATAATTACCATTTACTTAATGACATTATGTAATTTCATCGAGCCGTAGGTAGTTAAAAATAATGACAAGTCAATTAAATTAATTTACCTTTACCCTTCTAAATAACTCAAACCAATTTATTTCCTGATGAACATTTTATAAACCATAATATCGTTATCCGAAAATTAGTTCCCAGACCCAGTTTTATTTTTGCATATCTTTATTCTCTTAAAAATTTCATATTCTTTAATAGATTTTCCGATTTTCCCCCGTTTATTCCTTATTTTTATTTATTTATTTATTTATTTATTTATTTATTTATTTATTTATTTATTTATTTATTTATTTATTTATTTATTTATTTATTTGTTTGTTTGTTTATTTTTTTCCTGTTATATTGTTTTGCACACATATTTTGATTTCTGTCGTCTATTTTTTGTTCCTTTTGTTTCTTGTTCTATGTTGGTAGTGTGATGACTGAGTGTAATCAATGTAATAAATGTATTTATAAGGTGAATTGCAATTCTATTCAATGTAAGTTCTGCAAATCCATGTATCATAAATATGTGTTTATCATGGTAATCTTGATGACGACAGTAGGTTCTGTTACAAATTATTACTCTGGTGATATATACCATTTAACCACATTCTTGATGATGGTGAATTTTTTATTCGTTATTGCAATAATTCTTATGATTATAACAAGATCTTAGATGTAAAAAAAATAAATAACCCATTCTTATTTGAAGTTTGTATTAATGATAAGTCGCATGATTACCTTCAAACCCTTGGTATTTTAAATTCCTGTATGTGCTTGATCCTTCATTTGACATTAACTTGTTGTTTAAACCTGGGTTTTCAATTTTGCATTTAAACGTACGTAGTTTTAACAAGAACCAGGATCTTATCAATGCATTTATTTCAAATTCAAATTTCACCTTTTCGAATATTTCCCTATCCGAAACCTAGTTCAAGGAGGTCTCTCAAATCTGATTGACATTTCCAATAAAATTATAATTTGGTAAGTATCCCTCGTCAAGGTAGGATAAGTGGTGGTGCTTCTCTTTACATATACATTATCATATAAAGCCAGACTCAATTAAAACTTGATTCAAGCCGATCGTAATGATATTGATCATTCTGAACTGAATCTGTTTTTGTTGAAATCATTTCACCACAACCCAAAAACATCATTGTAGGTAATGCATACCGCGCCCATCGTACTAATGTTGATTCTTTTAATTCTGATTTGTGCAACTCTTTAGATCGTATTTCGCTTGAAAATAAACTGTGTTATTATATGTTGACTTCAATCTTGATATTCTTCATTATGACACCGACAACAAGGTTAATGAATTTGTCGATAATTTTTATTCTCCTGATGTTTCCACTTATAGACCGTCCTACACGTATTAACCACATTATGTTACATAGCGAGTGTGTATGAACAAAATATCAAAAATATATAGTCAACCACCGTGTATATAATTTTAATAAGTGCAATGCAATGACACACTACTACTTATTCTGTGACTTTCATGGAAATAGCTTGATTCGTTTTGGCGTGACATTGCTAATTCTGAAAAGCGTCATAACACATGGATTCCTTTATCGTCCAGCCGCATTGTACAATATATTGAAGAAATCCTACATTATTTTATAGGAAATACACCAAATTTGACACAGCTTACAATGCTGAATAGTTCTTGATATGGGATCAAGTAAAACATTGCAATATGACATCAGATATTTAGAGGTAAGAACAGGACACAACAAATATACTGCATAACATTTTTCAAATAACTTACGGTGCTGAACGGTTTGTAATTATATTATACATTGTTTTGTCAACACATGGAATTCACAGTTTTTACGCAATATCCTGTAACTTCTATATAAACGTCCCATTCCAGAAATAAAAAAATCCTAAGAAAGCTAAGTACATTATATTTAACTTTTTTAGAATTTAAAACAATACTACCAATAGTAATGCTCTTCATACCTAAAAGAATACTACTTTCCCGGTATAAATCATTATGGGACACCCTGTATGTAGCAGAATTTGAACCTCTAAACTCAATATAAATATTGCTTAGTCGACCATTTTACCTACGAATTCCCGGGTTTCTTCACCTATCATTATATAAAGCGTCAGGTGTATTAGGTCCTAATATTCCAGAAAACAGATATCCGACTTTTTCTTATACAATATGTAAATTGATTCAAACTCATTTCATAAACAAAATACAGAAACTGAAAAAGAAATTTTTGTTTTTACTATCCCCTACCGTGTGATAGACGACAGGCAGGTCCAATATTATTTAGTGGATGCCGGCGAAGATTATGTGTTTACGAACTAGACCACTCCCACTGACTAAGAATATATTTTAGTATATAAAAGTTTTTAGTTTTCATAATTGCAATTTGTTAATGTGATAAGTCTATAATTCTGCTATGTAGGCTAATAGGTTCCGGTAGTTAAAATACCCAATTTTTTTTAAATCTTTCAACGGAATCAGAAGGTAAATAAATAAATATTTACCTGCAAATATTTTCGGTAACTAATTAGTCGATGGCGCTATGGAGTGATGTTTGAGTTAGCATCTAACTTTCCTACATTTATAGTGGAATCAATGTTTTTTGACATCCTTACACCTTGAGAACTGAAGAATGAAACTATAATTGTTTTCATTTTTAACATGCCCCCCTATGCTTCCCACGAGTGTTCAAAGAACCAACATTTAATATTTGTTCTATCATGTTGTAATATACCACAAATTGTTCCTCTTATAGTTAGGATTGAAAAAGTCAATTGGTATATTGCACTAGGGTGCTTAGTTCAGGGGTTATAGAGTAAATAAGGTCAAATGTCAAATATCTCACGCACAGAAGCCAAATTTGCAAATGCACTGCTTCAATTGAAATTTGTCATAAATTACTCCTCTGGGCAAACCAACCAGGAAAGAAATGTATTTGAGAAATGTATATATAACTTCATAATCGGGTGAAATCATGGGCCAAATGTTATGCTTGTCTATATTTCTATTGGACTTTGACTGCATGAACTCTGAAGGGGACATGCCAATACAAAAATGCATTAAAATTGTGAGTTAAGTATATGTTTGAGATGTCTATAGGGGAGTAATTCGAGTCCAGTTTCGATGAAATCGGATCATTTTTTAATTTTGACCCCTTTATATAAAATTTTTAAAATTTGACCTATTCAACCTTATAACTTCTGAACTGAGCACCGTAGAAAAAATATGACAATTGACTTTTTTAATCCCTGTGATGAGAGGAACAATTTGCAATACATAACAACATGATGAGACTATCTTTAAGTTTTGGTCCCACTTTGACCTTCGACCCCACGTGGGACTCACAGGGGGCACAGACAAAAATGGAACCAATCACAGTTTTATCATTTAAGGTTTACGGATTCCAAATAACATTGGTTCCACTAATGTAAGAATATAAAATCCCTAACCCATAGCGCCCTGTACTATACAGGGTGTCCCAGATATATTACCTAGTGAATATAATTGAATGTAAGTCGAGAAATATACATTAGAATCAAAATATTTAAAATGAAGCGCATAGCCTATGTTATTGTGCATCACATACGGACATTTTATTTGACTGGGTTGAGTGGTTGCGAAGAAATTAACAATTACATAATGCGCGCATCAATGCAGTTTATTCCAAGTTTGATCAACAGGCGCTTTTTCATACTCACCTCTTCCTAAAGTTTGTGTAAAAATTTAGTCCACGTTATCTTTTTTTATAATCCGACGGTGTTATGTTATTCATGCTTTCACTGAAGATGTCCGAGAAAACTTTGATTTCTGCAATTGGAAGCTTTCCAACTTTAATTCTTTAGGTTGTGCAAATATGTTATATTTTAACTTTCCATTTGAGCCACAAGAATGACAATGATCAAGTGCTTTTAAGCTACGTGTGATTTTTGATACCATGCAGCATTAATGCTGAAGTTTTCAAAGATTGCATTACAATTTCTTGGAAATATTTAAAAAACATTAATGTGTGTGAGAACATTTTTTAAGCCAGCTGGAATTCTTTATGCTATAATTCCGAGCATAATCTTACATGCAAGCTTACATTTTCAATATCGTGCAGGCTTTCAAATTTGAACAAAACCTAATTAAATGTTTTGCAAGAAACATATTGTTTATAAAGAACGAAAAGGATTTCACCGAACAAAATGTGACTCCTCGCCACAACTGAGCCCGGATGTCGCCAGTGCCACTATTGAGATATGCTCCATCGAACTTAACAATAAACAATAGGAAAGAAAGGATTTATTGACTGTTTTATTGATTTTTCAACTTAAATGTCAAGTACTATAGACATGATATACATCATTTTAAAGCTAATTTCAAGCAGAATATTTTGGTTGAATATCTCAAAAATGATGATTGGCGACATCCGGGCTCAGTTGTGGCGAGGAGTCACAAATATGAAGCCCATTGACAGTTATTAACCACTAGTGCGCATTGTGTTGAATGATCTTTCTTTCAAACTTGAAATGAAGTGAATTGACGCATGCGTTATGCAATCGCTAATTTCTTCGGAATCGGTCAACCGATTCCAGTAAAATTAGCGTAAAAGATGCAGAACAAGATAGGCTACATGCTGATTTTTCGATTTTTGAATTCTGATGTATATTTCTCGACTTGCGGCCAAATTTATTCGCCCGGTAATTTTTTTTGGGACATATCATATGATTCGCTTATTTTCAAGTATATGATATTGACACTAATTAATGACATTTGGCGATATTTTGTGTTTTTTGAGAAATAAATGGACAGCGAATATTTACATTCTTTACAAGAAAATGAGGCATGCGGGTTGCCATTACTTATTTGTTTCTGTTGCCATATTGATTTATATTATACAAATATTGACTGCTATGAGGGGCATGGTTAAAATTATACGCCCAAGGTGATCTCAAAACCATGACTATGCCCCGAGGCGTAGCCGAGGGGCATAGTCATGGTTTTGAGATCACCGCCGGCCTATAATTTTAACCATGCCCCGAATAAAAAGCAGTCAATATTTGTTTTATATACCAAATCTTAAGATTCTTGTCATCTGTTTGGTTAAAAGCATCGATTTTGGGAAGAGAAATTAATACTAGTTTCAATGCGAACGGCATACAGATTACAATCTGCGATTTCTGCGTAATTATAGCGCGTGAAAACATTAACGCGTGCGTAATATCATTTTACGCTAGGAAAAACGCGCAGTTTGATCGTGACGCACGTGACCGGTCCAAAGTTCATTTCCATGGACCGGTCCATAGTTCATTTTGCGGGCATAGTTAATTCAATGACTGCACTTTCAACCAATCAGATGACAGGAATCTATATATGAGGTATATATTAAATGATTAATATGTTCTTGATTCATGTTTCTTATATGTTCTCCGGGCATTCTTTAATCGAGTAAAGTAAGTAATAAGTAAATGAGTGAATAAATAAACAGATTAATAAGTAGGCAACTGAATAAATAACTAAATAACTAAGAAAATAAGCAGGCATCAAGTAAGTAAATAACTAACTAAAGGATTAAGTAGATAAATAAGGAAATAGATAAACAACTAAGTAAATAAATAAATAAATGATTAAGTAAATAAATAACTACAAACAACACATTACATACCAGTATACGAGATCAAGTCATGATGCTTACCCGCCAGCCTAATATCATCATACAAACAATGGATGAGGCTTACGCATCATACACTGGAACTTAAAACATTAAAACATTACTCAAATCAATTGATCTCGTATTTGATTGAGTTTACGTACACTGGTATAAAATGTGTTGTTTGTACTGTTTGTACTGTTTACCTTGACTGCTCATATCCATAAGTACCAGACTTGAGTGCTGTTTATCAGGGACAGTCTGTGTAGCTCAGGGGTTAGAGTGTTCGCCCCGCAAGCGAGAGGTCTGGGGTTCAAGTCCCCTCACAGGCAGGTAGTTTTTACTCTGGTATATCTCCCTATGCATGTCATGTTTCCATTTGAATTTTCATATTTAATTTTGCTAGTGTGCGATGCGTAATTCTTCTTTCCCCTGTATATTGATTATATTAAGAATAACGATTAAGCATCATTCATTTGATCTCGTGCGCTAGTTTGTAAAGTTGGAATGTCTATGTTCCAGTGTATGATGCGTAAGCCACTTCCCTTGTTTACAGTTTAATAGTGTTTAAATCCTTTAACTTTAATTTCAATGGTAATCGATCCACTGAGAGATAATATTGGAAGAGTACTGACTATGTTATTAGTAGCATATACTTCAAACGCGTTTTTCTCCGAAATGTATTTTGCATTTGTCCTGCACGTGCTCTTCAATTATGGACAGTGATCATCATTCTTTCAACAACTCTTCCTATACCTTTGGAGCCAAGCGTTGTTAAACGGTGATGAATCCACACTTTTACTGTAGCGTATACGCGAACGCGAGCGAGACTACGCGTTACGCGAGAGCGCGTAAAATTCGTCATGCCTGGAACCTTTGTGCGTATGCAAGCTTACAAGTTGAATTCAGTATTTTCAGGTAGCGGCTAAACTTTGCCGTTTTATTCTGTAGTTTTATTGCTGATATTAACAGAGAAATCATCGAAGTTATTGTAAGACAATGATTAACTGACATTTCCTCGTAAAATAATCGTGAATTATACCATAGACCCTTATACGATCTTTAGCTTCTGTTCGTTGTTGAAAGGGATTCAATCATGTTTCACCGTTGTTCATCACCATTTAACAACTCGCGTCCGGCGCGTCTGCGTGGTTTACTTCGCTCGGTCATCCATGTCATTGGCCTTCAAATGCATTCAATATTCAGCTATATTTTTAAAATACATGGTTTATGTACTGAATATACTGCATGTCCACTATCAGCAGAAACTTGCCAACATCTAGATACTCTCAATCTTCTTCGTCAACCCTGCATGATCCACCATCATGATATTCCTCTTATTGGACACAAAAAAGTTTGAAAGGAAACGTTGGCGTCACTGGGGTAAACGTGGTGGGAAAAAAGACAGCCTAACCTTCCCAAAATGTTACCTCTCAATACCAACAGTATTTATGACTAACGCTCAATCTATGTTAATAAGATGGATGAAGTTGATATTTGTGAGGGCACGGTGGTTCAGTGGACTCATAATCTGAGAGCTTGCTTTACGTGCGTGGGTTCGAGTCCCCGTCCCGCCACCGTGTTGCGCCCTTGGGCAAGGTGCTTTGTTTCGATTGCTTCACCCCACCCAGGTGCAATGGGAAGCTGTTAGGGGTAGTAGCAGTCGTTATACTGATGAACCCTGCGCCATTTGTATGCAGCAAACGTGGTTCCGACATATTCTATTAACGGCGGAATAAATGTAAAGCGCTTTGAGGCTGTTTACGGCATAAAGCGCTATATAAATATCTACATTTATTTTATTTTTATCTGGCGCCAAGAACATATTAATATTGGTATCATTAGCGAATCCTGGTTCACCCCTGAACATCTCGGGTTACTCCTTGTACTCCCAAAGTAGAGAAGCTTGCCGTAGTGGTGGTGTGTCCATCTATGTTAAAAACGATATCCCTCAAAATACTTGACATCCAGGTACCTGAGGAGCTGGAACGTTTGTGGGTTCAAGATAGGCCTCACCGATTACCAAGAGGAATATCTGCTATAACTTTCTGTTGCGTCTACATAGTAACTGATTCCCCTTTCCAACCTGTTCTCGAGAAGCACCTTATCGAAACGACTGACCATCTTCGCACTTATCCTGAAAGCGGGTTCTGTATTTCTGGTGATTTCAACCGAATGAACATAAAAATTAATGCTATAACCCGTGGTAATGATCTTAATCCGATAATCACATTTCCTACTCGAGCCCAGGCAACCCTGGATCTCATTCTAACTAATATCCAAACTCATTATTTACCACCATCTGCTCTCTCATCAATTGGTAAAAGTGATCATGCATGTGTTCTATGGAAGCCTAAAAACACCACTGCTAAGAACACAGTTAAGTCCAAGATTCCGCGGCCTTTTCGTGATGATAATATCAGAGCATTTTGGTAGATGGATTCAGGATCAGAGTTGGAGTGAGGTCCACGGATGCAATGGTACTCAAAATAAAACGGGTGCTCTGTATTCTGTGTTAAACACGGATATGGAACTTTACTTTCCTACTAAATGACTAAAAATTCATCAGACTGATAAACCGTGGATCACTCCACGTATAAAGAAACTCATATCAAAACGTCAAGCAGCATTTGAAACTCAGTTGCGTAATGAGGTGAAAAGAGAAATTGAGAAAGCTAAACATTTTTCATAATTCCATGGTTCAGACCCAGAGGATGATTTAAGCACTTCCCAGCAAGTCTTGCGGTTAGCACAGCTGTGTGAGTGAACATGACACGACTGCCCGCCCACTGCATACACACGTGCATGGTTAAATTTGAATTTGGACAGATATATTTACAGTAAAAACACCTTCAAAAAGTTGGTAGATTTCACATTTTATGTTATCTGCAGAAGGTGTGAATTATCCTTCATGCATACATCACTTTAGATCTGAAATCGACCAAGTAATAATGACACACGAGCAATTCTAAAACAACATCTTTTGCACAGAGTTCAATGGGATTTGAAAAGTAAAGTGGCAGTTGAAACTCTAGTGATAACACTTTTACAGTGCATGATGGGGCTTCCTTAAATCATCCTCTGGTTCAGACCAACCTTAAGTTCGCGCAATCGCTTGCTAAATCAGAGCGTACCAACATGTTGCTCCCTCCTAGTAGAAGTGAAGTCCATGGAACACAGCTGAGAAATACAGCCCATATCTCCAAATTGCGTGCGCGCACAAGCAGATTTGCCGAAAGCCCCATTCCCTACTACATTAATCTGCTGAATAAGCAGTAGTAGGTTGCGTGCTGGTGGCTTCCCATTATGCCCTTTTGCATCTCTCTGCTGTCCTCCATGCCAAGTTGCCTTTTTTCTTTTCTTTTCTTTATAATTATGTGTAATTGGTTTCTTTCATAATATTTGTTTCTTGTGTCTTGTATGCAATTCGGCCGCCCAGTCATCCATGTCATTGGCCTTCAAATGCATTCAATATTCAGCTATATTTTTAAAATACATGGTTTATGTACTGAATATACTGCATGTCCACTATCAGCAGAAACTTGCCAACATCTAGATACTCTCAATGTTCTTCGTCAACCCTGCATGATCCACCATCATGATATTCCTCTTATTGGACACAAAAAGTTTGAAAGGAAACGTTGGCGTCACTGGGGTAAACGTGGTGGGAAAAAAAGACAGCCTAACCTTCCCAAAAATGTTACCTCTCAATACCAACAGTATTTATGACTAACGCTCAATCTATGTTAATAAGATGGATGAAGTTGATATTTGTGAGGGCACGGTGGTTCAGTGGTTACGGCCTTGGACTCATAATCTGAGAGCTTGCTTTACGTGCGTGGGTTCGAGTCCCCGTCCCGCCACCGTGTTGCGCCCTTGGGCAAGGTGCTTTGTCTCGATTGCTTCACCCCACCCAGGTGCAATGGGAAGCTGTTAGGGGTAGTAGCAGTCGTTATACTGATGAACCCTGCGCCATTTGTATGCAGCAAACGTGGTTCCGACATATTCTATTAACGGCGGAATAAATGTAAAGCGCTTTGAGGCTGTTTACGGCATAAAGCGCTATATAAATATCTACATTTATTTTATTTTTATCTGGCGCCAAGAACATATTAATATTGGTATCATTAGCGAATCCTGGTTCACCCCTGAACATCTCGGGTTACTCCTTGTACTCCCAAAGTAGAGAAGCTTGCCGTAGTGGTGGTGTGTCCATCTATGTTAAAAACGATATCCCCTCAAAAATACTTGACATCCAGGTACCTGAGGAGCTGGAACGTTTGTGGGTTCAAGATAGGCCTCACCGATTACCAAGAGGAATATCTGCTATAACTTTCTGTTGCGTCTACATAGTAACTGATTCCCCTTTCCAACCTGTTCTCGAGAAGCACCTTATCGAAACGACTGACCATCTTCGCACTTATCCTGAAAGCGGGTTCTGTATTTCTGGTGATTTCAACCGAATGAACATAAAAATTAATGCTATAACCCGTGGTAATGATCTTAATCCGATAATCACATTTCCTACTCGAGCCCAGGCAACCCTGGATCTCATTCTAACTAATATCCAAACCCATTATTTACCACCATCTGCTCTCTCATCAATTGGTAAAAGTGATCATGCATGTGTTCTATGGAAGCCTAAAAACACCACTGCTAAGAACACAGTTAAGTCCAAGATTCCGCGGCCTTTTCGTGATGATAATATCAGAGCATTTTGGTAGATGGATTCAGGATCAGAGTTGGAGTGAGGTCCACGGATGCAATGGTACTCAAAATAAAACGGGTGCTCTGTATTCTGTGTTAAACACGGATATGGAACTTTACTTTCCTACTAAATGACTAAAAATTCATCAGACTGATAAACCGTGGATCACTCCACGTATAAAGAAACTCATATCAAAACGTCAAGCAGCATTTGAAACTCAGTTGCGTAATGAGGTGAAAAGAGAAATTGAGAAAGCTAAACATTTTTCATAATTCCATGGTTCAGACCAACCTTAAGTTCGCGCAATCGCTTGCTAAATCAGAGCGTACCAACATGTTGCTCCCTCCTAGTAGAAGTGAAGTCCATGGAACACAGCTGAGAAATACAGCCCATATCTCCAAATTGCGTGCGCGCACTTAGCAGATTTGCCGAAAGCCTCATTCCCTACTACATTAATCTGCTGAATAAGCAGTAGTAGGTTGCGTGCTGGTGGCTTCCATTTGCGTATTTTGGGGCTTTGGGGCGCCAGCCCCGGGGTCAAAGTAGTAGGGGCGGCAAAAACGAAGGGCGGCGGAAGAAGAAGGGCGGCAAAAACAGGGCGGCAAGAACGAAGGGGTTAGCAAAACGAATTAGCAAATAAAAAAGGGCGCCAAAATTGTAAATGCATAAAAAATTTAAAAAATGTTGCTTTTTGGATGCTAGCTTCTAAAATCCTTTTTTTGTTTTTTTTTTTTTTTTTTTTTGCTCTTCACTTTTTCAAACGACCGTGAAAAAAATTGGGTCAACCTTTTCGAGCTGTTAAGGAAGGGGCGGCAAAATTGTTTCTTCTTCAGCCCCCCGGGGTTGGGGCGGCCACGGTACGCCACTGGCTTCCCATTATGCCCTTTTGCATCTCTCTGCTGTCCTCCATGCCAAGTTGCCTTTTTTCTTTTCTTTTCTTTATAATTATGTGTAATTGGTTTCTTTCATAATATTTGTTTCTTGTATGCAATTCGGCCGTTTGGCCGCGATGTTGTGCAGGTTAATAAAATCAAATCATATCACGTACGCCACTATGTGGGATCACAAACATTCCTGCTTCTAGCATCACCAAAGAGGGGCAAAGGCAATAAAGGAGCTTCAGAAATCGAAAGGTACGGTAAGGTGTAAGATAATGATATCCATTAAGGGATGTGGCTATAGGAATAAAGACCAAACAAACAAATTCTTGTTTAAGCCGTAATATTGTAGTCTTTCAACCCTTTCACAACTTCAGCTGTGTAACTTACAAAAAATCCCGCATTAAGCAGGCAAAGTTCGCTAAACTGAGGTCTGCTTCAATTGCCAACCTTTATCGAGGGGCGAGTTTGAGGTTGTATAGTCATCTATTACCTACACCATTTTTCACCCCGATATGGCAGTGACGTCAACGCGTTGAAACGACTGTTTCGCTCGCGCATCTATGCGGCGTATGTACACCAGCGCTTTGATCGAACTCTAGCGAGTGAGGCTGCACCTAATAAAATTCGCACAGTACTGACGTGACGTCACTGTCACATCAGGGTGAAAATGGTATTAAAAATCGCAAAGCAGCCAAATTTGTCATAGGTTTGAATAGCTAGTAGAAAAACCGTGAATATAGTGTCAGAAAGTCTCACACATCTTAGCCCTTGTCGTTAATGTGACACCGAATGCAGCGCCATTTTTGGAATATATTCGATCATTGTGTGGGCAAATATTTGGTCAAATGTAGGCTAAATAGCCCTAAATCATGAATCGCATAATCGAAATAATACCAACCAGCAACGGACATTAAGACAACACTACGTGTGAAGTTTGAGGTAAGTAAAGCTTTTCCTTGTTATAAAAAACAAGGAAAAAGCAGTAAGTTTTTTCACAACGCGATATATTAAAAAAGTACGTTTTGAGAGGGCCTAAGCTGGTTCGTTTGATTCTAGTTTAAAATCTGTTCATCACCGGCACCTGCAGTCCGATTTGGTATCTATGGTTTCATCAAAGTCTTGGGAACTAATGTGGATGGTATTTTGGTTAACAAAAACGATACTGTTAAAAATATCGGTATTTATGCAAGCGACATTTAGACGAGTCAATTTACGTTTGAGCTATGTAGACAATATTGGAACATCAATATGTTTTGTATCATACACCGAGTTAACTCCATATTCACCTCATTTTTTCAAAAATCTTAGTCTAAAAGAGGGAGAGAGGATAAGAGGGAGACGCGGGATGTGATCTAAAGAAGGAACAGAGGAAAGAAGGAGAGGCTAGGTGACAACAAAGCAGAAGTTGATTAAAATGAATTAAACGAAAAGACTAATCAATCTTACTATATTAATAGCGGATAGTCCCACGTTTTTTTTTGTCCATAAGGCTTTTTCAGTTTTGATCGAAGCATCATGAAATTCACACTGGAGATAAATTATAAGACGGGAGGGGCAATAAACTATATATTCGGGGGAAATCGGTCAAGAATTGGCCCCTAAATCTGTAAAAAAAACAGAAAAAGATTGGGTATAAGGTTGTCTCGAAAAATTTCGCAAATGTCAAATCTCGCAGTTACTAGGCATATCACATGGCTAATCTAAAGTTTATATACATCATCATGGCGATTGAAAATAGAAGCTTTATGAAATAGGACCCTGGTTCTATGGCTTTAATTCTGTGGTCTTCTCATGCTAATATTGGGTGTGTGCGGGGGGGGGGGGTGAGAGGAACAATAAAATAGCAATTCGGTATGGGAGAAATCCATCGCCATAGTATTGACTCTGTTCAGTGATTCTCCCTGTTTTAGAGATTACTCGGCGAGCGGGGGTCCACTAGCCTGAATCCTTCTGGCCTCTAATGGCGGCGCCTTTTTTACCCACAATCCTTCACGATGCCTTATGGAGCGGCTGTGCGCGAGTATTCGAGGACTGGAGGATCGAGTCTAGGGGCCCACGCGGGGCGCGGGCACTCCCGCTAGTCGTTAATAAATTAGGGAGTGTTATTGTGTCAAAATATTTACCGCGCGAAAACTTGTCTGTCTTAGCAACGCCACAAACTTGCGTGCGTGTCTTAGTAGGGTCATAAAACTTGCGCGTCTTATAAGCGTAACACACGCACACTGACAGCGTCGCGCATATCGAGTTTCAGCCAGTAATTATTATTCCGTTGAAAATAAAGTCTTTTATCTGAAAAGTGCCTAGTGCACGAAACTAGTTAGTAATAAATGATTAATACAAATCAAAACTGTTAGTTTGCCTTCTTTGTTTTATACATCATACTACTAATTACAGAGTGTCCGTCTGTCCGACGCGCGCTATCGTGTGCGCGTGGTGCAATATCGTGTGCGTGCTATCGCAGAGTATCAACGGGCGTGTTCGCGGAGTTCCGACGGACGCAGTGCGCGCATCGGAAAGCATCACAGTGTAACTAACAGGCCAATAGGCCAATTTTCAACACAAATTTCAACACGGAACAGGCCTATTAATTTAAGTAGAACCCTGTTATTAGTATCGGCCTACATGGGCGTCAATCCCGGGGACGTCGCCCCCCCCCCACCACACACACACCTTTCGGCTAAATGGCTAATTTTTTTGTTCTTTTCAGCCACTTTTTGGTAATTTTGGCAGATTGCACCCCACCCCCTAAATTTCAAGCCGGATTGGTGCTAAAGACGGCCTACATCCAGATACTAATTTTGGGGTATTTTCGAGGTCCTTCAATGTAGTAGCAGCTAAGGACAGGGCTTGGAAGAGGCGAACGATAGGTTTCCAGATTATGGGTACCAAAGTACGCGTCACAGCTACAAAATAGAGCTGATTAAGTTGTGTCAAATTGGGTCTTGATCATTGAGAGACGTATACCATAGTAGTTTAAAAGTTCAGGGCAGGTATGGTAACGGGTGTTGTGTCTAGGCCTATCACGAGAGCCGCCCAACCCGAGAACCGCGAAATCTAGTATATACAGCCTGTCTCAAAAAAAATTGCAAGTGAAAGGCGCCCTCTTTGGCAACCAGAAAATACCGTTGTGACATGATGCTTACGTAAACGTCAATGGCGTAGTCTTAGCTCTCAAATGTCGTGTTCTGTTTAATTTGCTTGTTTTAATCTCAAGAAATGTTTAATCAACAAGAAAAGGGTAAAATCACAATTGTGCCACTTTTACTAGGGGCTGCACATGTAAATCAATGATACGAGGGGCGGTCAAAAAGTTCGTAGAACTCCGTATGCTACTTGGTCGCACGGCATTGAATTTGGTCGCATTGGAAAGCTTGTTCCTTCAAAACATTACTGCAAAGATATTAGATTTTTTGCATCACTGTATGTGGGCAGGACACGCTTCAGAGGAAGCCTACCTCCATGAATTCATAGGTACTAACAGAAGTGAATAAATGCTCATTATGGAAATTTCTCCGGACGACGGTGAAAACTCAAATGAAATTTAACAATGTACAGTTGCTGTAAATGGTAATAAAGTCCTTGGTATTCATCAGCAACGAAATGGTTCTTAGAGTTCAAGAATGGAATGAGCGTCCTTGAAGATCATCCAAGGTCCAAAAGACTTGCTGACGTCACCACTAATGATATACGTGCTGGTACAGGGGCATTGATAATGAATAAAGAGCCAAATAAGAAATATATGATAGCCACAAAATATGACAATTCTGATGTATGGTGTCTTCTAGATGGGGTCCCAGAATCTTCATGTACAATCTTGATACCAATTGACATATTCAGGTCCACACCATCTATACACTTAGAATGAGGACCGAGGCAAGTTTAATCTATATGTGGCTAAAGGTGATAAGAACATATATTAATCACTGGAATTACGAGTGCATTTAGTGAAAGCACCTGGATCTCCCACCCCTAAGAAGATCATCACTCGGTCACCATAGTGCAAGGTCTTCATCGCTGTTTCTGAGATCCAGGGAGAGTCTTGATGACAGATCATTTGCCAAATGAAAGTACAATCATAGGCATATCTTACAATTTTGATAGCAAAATTGAGGCAAGCCATCATGTGAATCAGGTTGACGGTATGAATGTGACTGTTCTCGGATTGTGTCCTGTACGCTATTCTTAGTTTGTCAAGCTGCCAATTACGACAGAGGGGTAAGTTAAATAAAGTAACTACATTGTGGTTCAGGCATGGCCTCCAGTTAGTGAAACCTATTTTAGAATTTTAAGTCCTACCTTCATAATACCAGGTTTGCTGGTGATCAGTGCTGGTGAGCCTTCACTGAAGAGTGGCTCAAGGAGCTATCGGAAGACTTCCATTTTGTTGACATAGGCCGGTATTCACAAAAGGAGACTAACTTTAGTCCTGGATTATCCCTAGTCCTGGACTAGTTAGTCCTGGTCTAAGGATGATCCACGGACCAGGACTAATTGGTATTCACAAAAGCTGGACTAACTAGTCCAGGCCTAACTCTCGATCTGAAAGTTAATCCACGGACTAACTTTTCAGATTGCGCGTTAGGCCTGGACTAACGCGAGATCTAAAGGTCAATCCACGGATTAATTGAACTGCACATGCGCAACAGCGTCGTCAGAGGCCGCACATCATCGATCGCGGGTTTTCTTAATGGCAGCCCGATTAAGAATGTAACAAGAAATCAATCTTGAAACACCCTGTACACAACTTGTAATTTATACATTAATACATATTTATGTCTATTTATGTGTTTTCTTTCTTTTAAATTTCTTTTTTAATTAAAGATTTTGAAAGAACGGCTGCCAAAAAAAATTAAATAGTAACATTAAACAAGTAAAAGTAGGCCCTACGTTTATTAACGATGTTTCCACAAATCACTCATAATACAGTAGCCCTATATCCTATTTAGTAGGCTTAGCGTATATAAAAGTGAGTGGCGGAGGGGCAGTAATAGGGGATTGCCAGGAGGAGCGGTTCCAGGTTTGACAAATTTTTCCTGCTCGTGCTTCGCTCACCCCAATTTTCACGGCAAATACGCCTCTATTGGCAATTCTGAGATGAGCTCGAGGGGTATATGGTTGATCGGAGTTGTAAAATTTTGCAACATTTTTATCAAAATTGCCTTAGAAATGGTCAAAGTGTCCCTTTGTATGCACCCCACACTCCGTGTATCCGCGGGTGGTCATCCATGTTGGCAAACTTTGAAAACATTCCCTTTTTGAATACCATTTTGCCAACATTTCAGAGCAAAAACACCCTTTTTAAATCGATTTCGCGAAACATACTGCAGTTACTGTCCGTTTTCCTATACACAATACACAGTGCTCTCACCATTGACGCGTGACCCCTACAAATGATGTATGTTGGGAGAATGGACACTTGCCTAGTTAACAAAAAAAAAAAAAAAATAACCAGCCAATATTTTATTTATTCTCCAAAACTTCTAGCAAATATATTTCTCTAACATGACCTAAAATTACAGCTAGGTTAGATGTTCAGAAATGGTCGTACTTTTGTAAAATATGAGTGAGGGCAAGGCATAGCTAGCCAACTCCCCGTGTTATTTGAATGGAGATTTGACCGAAAATATTGGTATCGGACCGCTCACTTCTGAAGGATGCCACAAAAAAACCGGTAAAAGCTACATTTAAATTATTCTAAATAGGTTCTAGAAAATAAAGTTTTGTAACATGTCCTAAATTTTTAGCTAATTTAGGTGTTTGGAGAGGGTCGTACTTTTGTGTTTTAGGAAGGACATGTAAACGACAGATAACACCAAAAATATGAAGAAATTATTTCTAAACCGTGTTAAGTCAAAAATCATTATGTTGCTCATTTTCAAGAATGCTGGTTTACAAAAAGCACGACATTGTCTGATTTCGTGAACAAAGCCACACATAACATTGTTTCCTTTCGTTTCCTTTGTAATCGGTTACCCAACTGAAGCTATGAATACCAGCTTTATTGCGATATCGCACATGAAAACAGTCACTTGTGCACAACCAGAGAAGATCCGATTTAATCAGTTGAGCTGTTTCAATGAGTGTTATCTTGGTTTAATAGCTTTTAATGGGGTTAAGTCCTGCAAAGGTCGAGATGCATTCTACTGGAGACATGACTGCATCATGACCCTCGCATGCTTTTTTGGACAGGAACACGTAGGGCCTACAACTAGTCCCGCAACCGAGTTAAAATATGCGCACCATTTCTGTTTCCCAAAATAAGCATTTCGAGCAATATTGCGTGCATGATGAATAATTGGATATACATTATGCACATTTATTTTACTTGATTTAGACGAAGAACACCTTTTTGCACCATTCTGCGAATTTGTTTTGAAAAATGAAACTTTTTTGTGCGTCCCAGAAATCATCCCATATTTTACAAAATTTCCGACGAGCATTAATAACGGCAGATAATCATACACGGGAGTACAGGGACCGTGGGAACTGGATTCGCTCCTGGTTATTGCCCGTAATGTAAAGTCTACTGCAGGCAGTGCCGCCGACAAGGAGGGTTAAGGGGGGGGGGGGTGTTACCCCCGGGGCCCCGTAAAAAATAAAGAAAGCATACGTTAATGGTCCATAAAAGCAAATAAAAAATAAAAGATCATTTTATCCTCGGACCCGTACCGGTAATGGCTCTCGGCGGCACTGACTGCAGGAAGAAAAGGGCTTTCTCGTGGTTAAGAGGAATAGGCCTACTTTGTTGTGATTTAAAATTCTGAGTAATTTAGAAATTTTGAAGATCCCAAAGGGAGCGTATATTGCAGTAGAGGTCAAGCGGCTCTTGGCCCTTACCACATCTCCCCTCCACCTGCTCATCAAATTTTCAATAGACATACGTGTGGAATGTCTACATTAAAATAAATTCATGGGGCACCTTTTTTTAATAAAACGCTGTAAAAAGGTTTAGGAAAACAGTACGAAAACGCTTCAATATGCCAATTCCAAATATTTGGCATTTGCATTGGGGGGATTTTGGCAAAGCGCGGGCGGATATTTCTTGATCTGCCATTTGGAAATCCCCCGGCTCAGAACTATTGCATAGCTGGGCTAAGGACAAAATTCAAAGTAGGCCCCTAACCATCATCATGAAAACTTATTGCCAGCCCTGCCTTAATTAAATAATAAGATGTGTAACAAAATACCATTGCATATAAACAACGGCTTAGAACCAGAACTGCGTATGTCCAAAATAGATGTTTTGTTTTGCAATGATGAGTTTTCTGATAAATAGAATTTCAGCCCAAAAATTGTTTTTGAAATATAGGGACAGAACACTTCTGTCAATTTTGTCATACGTCAAATAACGACTTCTGGTTAGTCCCCTCGGTAATATTCATAAACGTGAAATATATTAACTTAATATTATGTTACCCAACTTACCAAAATTCAAATGACCATAACAGTCTAAACGCAGGACAACCGATTCTTTTGTTCTGCTTAGTCGCGCTAAAAGTCGATCGATACATGTTAAAATCAGCACAATTCCGAGATGCACCTTTTTGCTATGAAATTTATTTTCTCGGTCAAATATAAAGCAAAATTTTTTTTTCTTCAGTAATGTCAAATAAAAACATAGTGCTTGGATGAACATTTTTTTTAAAAATCCTGGTGTTAAAATTAAGCATCAAATTGTGTCTTTTAGTGTGATATTTTTGATTTTTATAGGCCTTTAGTTCGCCCGTGAGCTTTTTACAGAATTCATTTTTAGCGTCTCAAACTAATATAGTTTGCTAAAGAAAGATATTTCCCACCTCTGTAAAGCACATCGTGTGGGTCTATATATTATAGTTTTGTCAGAATTTCCGTTTTATTTTACCCTTTTCCCTTCATCCTCCGAAAATGTCAAAATCAGTACTTTATCTCGAGAGCAACCAGCTGAATTAATCGATATTTCAATTGTTGCCAACCAGGTCCCTTTTCCATTGAAAACCAGGATTGCCTGACCAGCGATTTGGTAGCCCGAATCCCCAATTCTGGTAAATGAGGTGAATTTTGGAAATTTGCTCCCGTGATAGCCTGCAATTTCAATTTATAGGGGCTATGGATTCCATGATTATGAAAACCATTTTGTCTGTTTGTTTGTTTATTTACCTAGGATGAGGTCCATGGGAAAATCCACTGTCCAAACCTAGAAAAATTCGCGTGTTATTAGAGGGGATTTTAATTTTCTGTCCCTCCTATCTCCAGGTGAATTTTGAATGACCCCCCCATCGGGCATCGCGGGTTGGCATTTTCATTACACCCTTCAGACTTGCGTTCGGGTTTGTGTAGGCCTATTTGTCATAATTTAGCGCTATAGGACCTACTTTATAAATGTATAGCTATAGCCGTGCTATATAAATATTATAAGGTACCGGTATGTAATATTATGTAGGCCTATGGGGGTGGGGTGGGTACTCAACACATTTTAACCACGACTTACAATGCAAGGCTCATTGTTGCCATAAATGATTTTTCCTTTAGGTCATTATAATAGGTTGTTATAAACTTCCATGTTTAACCTTGTATTGTTTTGGCTGCTTCATTATGACTTTCGGTGGGTTTAAGCAATTTCAAACAAACACAATGCACTATACCCAGTCACCTTCATGACAATTGAAACACCAGGTAATTTCTTTGCTATATTGAAGTTCTGGCAACACTCTATCCAGGCCGGGCACCCAGAGATATCGATCCACAATGCTAGTATTAGCCGAAGATTTCACGCGTGGATTTGAAAATATTTCAGCTGGTAGTCAGAAATTATGGAATCAAAACGGAAATTCTGTTAAAACTATAATATATAGACCCACACGATGTGCTTTACAGAGGTGGGAAATATCTTTCTTTAGCAAACTATATTAGTTTGAGACGCTAAAAATGAATTCTGTAAAAAGCTCACGGGCGAACTAAAGGCCTATAAAAATCAAAAATATCACACTAAAAGACACAATTTGATGCTTAATTTTAACACCAGGATTTTTAAAAAATGTTCATCCAAGCACTATGTTTTTATTTGACATTACTGAAGAAAAAAAAATTGCTTTATATTTGACCGAGAAAATAAATTTCATAGCAAAAAGGTGCATCTCGGAATTGTGCTGATTTTAACATGTATCGATCGACTTTTAGCGCGACTAAGCAGAACAAAAGAATCGGTTGTCCTGCGTTTAGACTGATAAACACACACCCACACATAAATTATTATGGTTTTCATTTTTTTCTCTTAATTTTATTATTATTATTTTTTTTCTGTTTTTTAACATGTTTACCAGGAACATCAATATCTTAAATTTTACAGGAATGTTTCTAAGTATCGATTTTGCTGATGATAATAAGGGAACAACCGAAAAGTTCGATGAAGCCCTATAAACGAAAGTCCTTTCGTTATGGAGGGAGGGGGTCAAAAAGTCTGATTACGTTTGTAAAAAAGTAGTTAAAACATCGGTCAAAGTTGATCTTTTTTTAAGGATTTAAAATATCATTTTAAAATTTTAGTATTTTTGAAGTACGATATTGACATTTTACAGTGGTTGCTTCAAAAAAAAATTCAAATCGATATAGAGTGCAGTACTCGCAACCTGCAATTATTTGTTAGTTCGTTTTTTAAATCAGCTGTACCGCACCTTGATTGAAAATCGAGCAAGTCATAATTTTTTTCGTGCCCAAAAAGGTAGCCTATGAAGAAAAATATTTTAAAATAAAATAGAATATTGGTTTCTTCCATAAACGTGATCAATATCATTGCACTGTCGCACTCCTCCACATCCCCATCCACCATAGCGACGGCCCTGTATCCTATGAATCCGGGTTGGAATCCGGGGTTCATCGAACTTTTGGGTTGTTCCCTAATGTATCAATATAAGGTCACTATGGGGCCATAACTTAAAAATAGTCCCATCATGTTGTTACGTATCTCAAATTGTTCCACTCATCACAGGGAATAAAAAAGTCAATGGTCATATTCTTCTTAGTTCAGGAGTTATAAGGTCAGATAGGTCAAATAATTACTCCCTTATTATAGGAAATCTCAAACATATACTTAATTCACAATTTTGGTACAAATTTTCATAGTCATGTCCCCGTTCAGAGTTTATGCAGTCAAAGTCAAATAGAAATGTGCATGCATATAAACCTTTGACTCATCATGTGATTTCATCTATTCTGAGTTTATACATTTCTCAAACGAATTGTTTTCCTATTTTGTTTGCCCAAGGAGTATTTTGAGACAAGTTGTGATTAAATCGATGCACTTTGAAAATTTGGCCACTGTGCATGTGATATTTGACCTATTTTACTCTATAACTTCTGAACTAACCATACAGAATGACAGTTGACTTTTTTTGATTCCAAGCAATGAGAGGAACAAACAATTTGAGGGATGGAGTGCAACATGATATAACAAATTTGAAATTTTGGCCCCATTATGACCCTTCGACCCTTCATGGGAAGCACAGGGGGCATAAAAAATGGAGAACCAGTTCTAGTCTTATCAGTTGAGGCATAAGGTCAGGATGCAAAAAAACATTGGTTCCACTAATCATAATTAGTCCAGTCAAAGTGGGTTTTGACTCATCACTAATTGCAACAGAATTTTTTTCACTCTTATGAATGTCAGAGATGTCCCCTGAACATCATACAAAAAGTATACTAAAATATACTTGGTGGAAAGGTCGTTTTTGGCGGGAAAAGGTCATACAGGGGTCAAATTTCAAAATTGCTCCAATCATATTAAAAACTATACCAAATTATTCCTCTAGTCATAAGGTTTCAGAAAAAATATCTGTGATGTACGGTTCTTGAGTTATAGCCGAAAAGGTCAAAGGTCAAATGTTGGGTTCAACAGAGGTCAAAAAACTAAACATTGTCTGATTTAAACCAAAATGGTCTCAAATTGTTAGAAACTTGCAAACATAATTCATTTAAAGAATATTTGCACTGTTTAGGTTGTTTAATTATATGCGTAACATCGAAAACTAGGTCGGGGTCAATAGAGTTCAATGGTCAATGACCTCTTTTACTCTGCTACCTAGGTAACGAAGCATCCAAGATATGGCAAACTATTCTTATTTTGAAGTGTTTTTAAAGGACGAACACATTGAGACCATTTTTAAGGAAATCGGAGCATTTTTTCGAAATTGACCCATGTGGAGCCCAAAATTTGACCTTTGACCTTTTCACTTATAACTTGAGAATGGTACATCACAGATATGACAAACTATACTTTTTCTGAATCCTTAAGACTAGAGGAATGCTTTGGTATAGTTTTTAAAAAGATTAAAGCAATTTTGAAATTTGACCCCTGTATGACCTTTTCCCGCCAAAAACTACCTTTCCACCAAGTATATTTTAGTATATTTTTGGTATGATGTTCAGGGGACATCTCTAAAATGTATAAAAGTGAAAAAAATCTGTTGCAATTAGTGGTGAGTGACACCACTAATTTGTTTAGATTGACTGGACTAAATGTGGCAAAACTAGATCCCAAATATTACCCAATAGCGCCCTGTACTTCCATGGCGAAAACAGACAAAATGTTCAGTGAGTAACTACACTGTATTTTGGGCAGCTAAAGATTAATAAACAAATGTCAACAAGAAAAGAGGTAACGGTTATCTGCTTTGGCTTAATAAATAACAAGATCAATAATAACAACTTCAAACTTTAATCTGCCACCATAGAAAGTTGTATTAAAATATACAAATTCAAATTGTATTAAGGGGGTACTACACCCCTCGATAAATTTGTGTCTATTTTTGCATTTTTCTCAAAAACTAATAACACAGTGGTAACAAAAGTTATATACATTATAGGGGCAAGAAATCCAATTACTACACTGGGATTTCAGTGACCCAAGTCAAGCGGCTTCTTATTTATGACAAGAAATAAGGTACCGCTAGGATGTACCTCATTTCCTATCATATATACTGACTCGGTTGTCTTGAGTCACTGAAATTTCAGCGTAGTTATTGGATTCCTTGCCCCAATAATATACATAACTTTTGTTACCAGTGTGTTATTATTTTTTGAGAAAAACAGAAAAATTATTACAAATTTACCACAAGGGTGTAGTACCCCCTTAATAATTAAATAATAAACATTTTTCACCCCTTGAAATGAAGAGGCATGATTATGCTGATTTACTGGAATGGTCCAGAAAAAATGCTCACTGCAACTTTGCAATCCATATCAAATTTAGTGGTTCTTTAACATTTTATGTATCATTTGTACATTGATTTCCTTTAAAAACATCCACAGAAGAGAATGAGATCTTGCACAAACATCTTTAGTCATCCAACTGGTGGTGTCAAATGTTACTACTCATCATGCTTGAAGATACCTGTAACAAGAAAGAAAGAAATAGAGTAGTTAGAAACTCATAATATTGGGGCTCTTTCTTTTTCTCCTGTGGGTGGTCAGATTTTTTGGTTTTCATTTTGTACCAAAATAATCTGATTACCATGTTTTATAATTATTATACTCAGTGACGGGCGCCAGGAATTTTTTAGGGGGTGGGGAAAAGTGAATTTCAGGGGAGCAAAATCAACAAATTTGCACAAAATTACCGAAAAAAGTGGAATTTTTTTTTGGGGGGGCAAGAGTTCTGACTGAGATGGCAATTCCCCCCATGCCCCCTGTGGCGCCGTCACTGATTATACTAGTGGTTTTGATATAAGCAGCTGTTTCACAATGGTGAAAATAATGTTGACAGTGCAGGATGGTTAACCATGGGGATGAGGCTATTACTATTTTGTTCAAACATCTAAACAGGACAAATTTCAGGCCCAAAATTTCACTGACATTATGATAAATATATGAGTTTTCTTCTGGTACTAAATCTCTATTTTGATAGGATTAAGTGGGAGAGGAAATGAGGCTGTCAATCTGGCTATGTACACCCCTTTAAATAAAGTGAGTCATCACTTGGGATTTTGAGAATAAACCTGAAGTTGGGAGTCATTTGGGATTTAAAACTTGAGTAAGTGACAAATCCCAAAATGATGAGTCGAGTCCGAGTTGAGTCGTTACAAGTCTCAGGGAATTACAATATGTTACAATGTGATTGTAGGTTTCAATTCATGTAAATTTCCAGTTTTCTCAAAACTTACTATGAAATTGAAAGAATTTACATCTCATTAAAATATCAAAATTTTATGGATTTTATGATTCTTACAAGTAACATTGATATTAAACATGTTAAAAGAAACTCACCATTTATAGATTTAGGCTAAGGCTGTCATTTCTTGCTTTCTGTTCAACCAATGTCTCACGGCACATCTGAAACAACTGAAAACAAAATAGAAACATTTTAGAAATAGATATCATCTTCAAACATTTTTAACACAAAATTAACATTTTTCCTGTGATGAAAACAAAGTTTCAAACAGTTTGTCATGAAATTTAACTTGGAATTCAGACATGTTATTATAAATGTTAACCAAATAACCAGTATATCATCATGGTATTACCAAGCCCAATTTTGAATATTGGGCTAAGCCATTGGGCAAAGTCCACACACCACCTGTTGAAGATTTAGAAATATCTTCCACAGGGGAGTATGAATTTCAAATGGAATTAGCACATTAACCAACACTATTTGACACTCACTCTCCTTCTGTGTGTTCATTCCATTTGAAAATTTGTAACATCTTCCACAGGGCCGGATTTTAAATGGAATAGCCCAATATTACTGTATGTGTGCATGCTCACAGGTGATGTTGAAAAGGTGGCTATGCTGGTATGGGGTGGGCATTTTGAGTGGGGTGTGTCTTAGTGTGCAGTGGACTGTGCATGAGTCTATGTTGGTTTCAAATCATGCAAATTTCCAGATTTCTCAAAATTTAAAGAATTGACATCCTTTTATCATGTTTCCATTGTTCTTACATTGTATTAAACATGTTAAAAAAGACTCACCATTTGTAGATTTAGGTTACGGCTCAGGCCGTAATTTCCAGTTTTCAGTGCAACCAAACCAATGTAGCTTTCAGTACAACGAATGTCTCACACCTCTGAAACAACTGAAAACAAAATGGCAACATTTCAGAAATAGATACCATCTTCAAATATTTGAACATTTGTGCTATCATGAAAATCTACTTAGTAGCACTAGCAAGTTTTATACTGTTTTTTCATGAAATTGAACTTGTAATTGAGACATTTTGTTATTGTAAAAGTTGAAATAAACCAAATTATTAGTAATTGGGCTAAGCCATTTAAAGTCCACACTCCCCCTGTAAAAGATTTTGAAAAATTGAAACTCACACTCCCTCAGATGCTGAATCTTTATCAGAGGGTGTATGGAATTCAATGAAGCTGCCTAATGCGTTCATTCTATTTAAAATTCATACTCTCCTTGTCAGTGGCGGCGCTACGGGGAGGGGTGGCAAGGGGGGAATTGGCCCCCCCCCCCAATATTTTTCTTGCCCCCCACTTTTGAGGCAAAACCACCAAAATCACGTAAATTCCCACTTTTTTGCGGCAATTTTAGTAAAATTTGCCAATTTTGCCCCCTGAAATTCACTTTGCCCCCAATGCTCCCCTGAAAAAAAAAATTCCTGGCGCCGCCACTGCTCCTTGTGGAAAATATTTGTAACATCCACAGGGGTCATGTGGATCTTAAATGAAAACACACATTAAATTCACGAATTTTTAACCATGTCCCTGTTAAATGTATTTAGTACACCCACTTTTACACCCCATCCCCTGCATACCAATGTTACAAGTCCCCTGCATGAGGTATGCACCCGGCCCACTGGCCCAGCATGCCAGCCACTAGGTTACATATCATTCTTGTTGTGCTATCCCCGGGTATGTGTGTATCTGAAAGTGTTCGTGAACTCACACGTGTGTGCAAGTTATTTTGGGGGTACCGCCAGTATGCATTTATTGTGGGTATGCATTCGAAGTTATTGTGGGTATACACTTGCGTGCGCATAAAGTTATTGTGGGTACGCACTGTCGTGCGCAAGTGTACATGCAGTATGTACAAGCGTGTGAGCGTAATTACACACAAACCTCATATTTGGCCATCTTAACCTCAAAAGTGCAAATTTGTACGCGCTTCATGCGAATTTATTCCACCAAATATGCTAGATTAACTATACTTCAAGAAATTTGAATATATGCCACTACGAAATCCAGCGGAATCTTCAGCGGTCTGAGATTTGGCACTGTTTTAGCATAAACAAGGCTCTGATTGGCCAAATCAATCATTTAATACATCAACACCTCATTCGCTGGCCAAGCAAGGTAACAAGTCATGACCTGTAGTCTATCTTGTGCGCAACCTTAATCCCGCTGGATGTTTACACACACGTAGAAGGGCGATTTGTCCATACGCTGGTGACTAAATCGCGTAAATGCATTGATTTGAGTCTGCCACTACTAAATCGAACATGGCATAACCCTAAACTTGAGATGAAACACAGTATAGTTTTTTTTACGGGAACTTGAGATTATCGGACTCGGACACCGCTGAAGGCAGCTGTTTCGCATGTGCATCTATGCAGCGTCTTTAAGCATGTGCGTGTGTACGCCAGCGGCACTTTGAGCAAACACTTTCGATTTGTAGCTGCGCCCAATGAAATGGGCACTTACGTCACTGCCACATCAGGGTGGATAAAGCCTGTGTGATCACTACTGTACCAGCACTGCTTTATATGGCTTTATACCAGTTAAGCCCGGTCCTGACTCCACATCGCAGCGCGGTGTGATGATAAAACTGTAATCTGAGCCAGGTGTTTACGAGCTCAGCGGTAAAAATTCTCATCGCGCTGTGGAAATTTCGGTCCGCGATGGAGTTAAACAATGTTCAACTTTTTTGCATCGCGCTGCGATATCGCAGCCATGCACGCTTCTGATTGGCTGCTGGAAAATCAAGGTCGGTAGAATGACCTTAAAAGAAGATGCAGATCCCACATGCTTTTAAAACATCGCAACATCGCGCAATGAAAATAAAATGTACATTTTAATTTCATCGGGCAATGCTGCGATGTTTGAAACGCATCGCATTGCGCTGTGAAGTGGAGTCAGGATCGGGCTTTAAGAGTTGGATCGATTCAGACTCCACCGCAGCATAATAGGTGCTATGCTTTTAAAACATTGCGGCATCACACGATGAGATAAAATGTTCATTTTAATTTCATCGCACGATGCTGCGATGTTTTCATGTCATGCATGTGGGGTCTGCATCTCCTTTTTATAGTCATTCTGTAGACCTTGATTTTCAAGCAGCCAATCACAAGCATGCATGCATGCAGCATGGCCACGATATCGCAGCGCAATGCGGAGAAAGTTCAACTTTCATCAACAAAATTTCCACCACACGCTGAGAATTTTCACCGTCGAGCATGCAAGCTTGTAAAAACCTGGCTGCTCAGATTTCATAGAAGTATCGCAGCATACCAGGCATAGCCATCAGCGATGTCATCGCATCGCGCTGCGACGAGTCTAAATCAGACTGTACCCTAGTTAACCTAACCATGATGTCCTTCTGATCGCCGTGATCCAGTGTTTACCTTTACACCATGACTTGTTTATACATGTATTATGTATGCTAGCATTTCATGATGTATGGCAAATTTATACATACATGTATTTAGCTTACGTGGCATGACAATTTAAGGTTGAAAATAGCTCTGGTTACGGCATACCTGGCTACTAATTCACGTCTATGCTTCATTACTTGCAGACCACAGTCTCCGTTAAATCTTACACGAACGAAAATATACAAAATGCATTTTTAGATGGAAAAATTGGGCATTTTTACCCGAGTAATGTGGCGCTAGGTACGGCTACATGTCAAAATTCCAATTAATTACGGGCATTAATAAAGCACTTCCGGGAACTGTTGATGGGCGGGGCGTTACTAATTTACATGTTAATGATGTTTCGTCACAGATGATGTGCTTTAATGTTTTAACGTTTTTTAAATAAAAAAAAATGAACAAATAATCACAATACTCACCGGAAATTTCAGCCTTTCTTGTAGTTTCGCGGCCCGATTCCCGGTTTGGTGAACTAAACTCGCCCTATAAACTTATTTACGTAGGTTCCAAGGCGACCTTTTATAACATTTACAAAGCTGCAGTAAGTTTGAAAGTTCTGATCACTTTGTTTGCCCCTGACAGTATTTTTATTCAACAAAATGCTTAAAAAAGTGCCCAAAACTGCTATTTCACAGCCACCGGTCACCGCTTAGTCCACAAGTTAAACCTGCCCTCTCAGTGGACTAAATTTGGTGGCCTATTTGCATCATTTTAGTCCAGGACTAAGCCTAGTCCACTTTTGTGAATACCAAATAACTTTAGTCCTGGACTAAACCTCCGATTTAGTCCAGGACTAAAGTTAGTCTCCTTTTGTGAATACCGGCCATAGAAGGTTTCAAGAAAAATTTCAAGAGTGAGATAGACAGAATCTCGCTAGTACTCTTTCAAGTACCTTGTTCTACGATATTATTGGCCAACCCTCGTAGCATCAAGTTTATCAAGAGTTCCTTCGTGAAATCAAAAGAATGCATCAATTACACAACAATAAAAATTATTTTTACTGGTTTGACTGTGTTATCATGATACAGGTATTATATGATTCTCTTTTTCCACTTAAAACAGATTAAAACATAAATAGATATTTCACATTCTGCTTCAAAATTAAATACATGTGCATGTCAATGATTTTATCATGGTGAATACTGTTTTCTTGGGCACTCAAGACATATACTTGTTAAAAGACAAACAAATATTGCACACTTAGGCGACGAAAAAAGAAAACCCTGTTCCCGACCGACCCAGATTTTTAACAAATTGGGAAAAACAAATCCTGTACAAATGAATACCGACCCAAATTTCGACAATTTCAGGAACAATTTTTTTTTGTATTTTTGCAAATTGCAAATATTTGCAGATTTTGGTGATTTTTTGGGTCATTTAAAAAAAAAAAAGCCCGACCGACCGACCCTAATTGAAAGGTCCGTCCGCCCGTAGAACAGCTTTTCTTTTTTTTTTTTCGCCTTATAGGTCAATGAACTCGTATTACTTGTTGGGAGAGAAATTAGACAAAATAATGCACGCGCGCTGAAGTTGATGTACGAGCCCCGAAAGGGGGAGTGCATTAGACGCATCAACATCAGCTATCATTGATTTACATGTACATCTCTCTCCCTACTAAAAGTGGCACAATAGTGATTTTACCCTTTTGTTTATAACTAAACATAAACAAGCAAATTGAGCAGAACAAACGGCATTTGATAGCTAAGACTGCTTTCTTATCGTTGATGTAAGCATCATGTCACAACGGTATTTTCTAATTGTCATAGAGGGCGCTGTTTACTTGCACATTTTTTTTTTAGACAGGCTGTATAATATAATTGTATAAATATATAATTACTCTGTTGCAAATTTGGTTGAAAGTTGAGGGAAGCACAAAGCATTACAAATGTGCCAAAACATTAGGTTTGATAAAAAAAACTAAATTCATAGCTTTAACATAATATGCATTAAAAGATATTTTTCCCAGTTTGGTATATAACTTTAGATTTGAAATATTTAGCATTGAACCTAGATTTTATATACTAGTTTGATGGCATGTACTGGTGGAAATCATATTGGGACACCCTGTAAAACACACAAAGTCTGGAGTACGGTTGGGTTATAATGATCGATAGGCGCTAGGCTCGAAAGCCAAGTGATTGGCGCAAAATCTATAGTGAAATACTGGCGACTAATAGTTTCAAAATGATTTCTAGCCTAAAGTTTTATTTCTTTACTAAACACTAGTAGTAGCCTAACAGCCAGCAACTATCAGGTTTGATTACCAGAAGATTTAAAAGTAAACATTGAACCTTTCAACCGAATATAATGCTATTTAAATTGTCATCTACCTTTGTTTCTTTGTCAATTTGTATTAACAATGGCGGCCTGGTTCAAATATTTGCTGCTGTGTCGTAAGTTTTACTTTTTTTACCATAGAATAATAATAGCCAAAGAGCCAATATATACGGTTTGATTAGACCTTTCAATCATACGAGGGTCATTTACAAAGTTCTACCTCCATCATCACATCTCTGTTATCTTACATTTCAGGATATTGAAATTATCCATGATTGTACTCCTAAATATAAGCTACTACCAAATTATTTTTGATGAAAATGTGATTTTTGGTTATATATGTTGGTTAAACAAATACAGATTTGATACGGACAAAAACTGAAGCCGAAAGTTTAGTAAGCATAATATTGTAACTTTGGCCACTCTATATAAAAAATGTTTTTAAGATGCGGTTGTCCAACTGCTTACTCAGGATAAATATTTATTCCCATTTGACTCCCTGATTTGGCTTGGAACATCAATATTTTATATGAAAAAAATACATCGAAGGGTTCAACAGAAACACAAATGTTGGTGAAATTGGCCAATTTTTGAATAGACCACATTTATGGGTAATTTACATAATGAAAGACAAAGATAAAGACAATTTATCGCGTCTGACGTCACCTGTCAATCAAACTCGAGCACGGTTTGTTTACAAGTGTCGTCGATGATGACTTGCTCAGTGAACGCGGATTTATAACCGGGCGCCATATTGTTAGTTTTGCACCTTTCGACATGCAAACCATCTCAAAAGTTAGGTCTTTATAGCGGGAAACTTTCTTTGGTGAAGGCACCATGTCCACAATGCCTAGAAACGCTGCTTTTTGCCTTGTAAAAGTACGAACTTTTTCGCCATTTGCTGCTATTCCTTTTCTCCGATCAGCACCAGGTCGGATCGGTCTTCCTTTTACGCGCTGATTAACCTGTGTAAACCAATCAAGGATCGTAATTGACAGTGACATCAGACGCGATAAATTGTTTTTATCTCTGTCTTTAATTATAATTAGGCCCTCATTTTAAGCAATGGATGCATCTTGACGTGGAAATATGAATAGTTGGTTATTAACCTTGAAGTGCTCACCTGATCAGTCTATTCTGAACATTTATCGGTTTTGTTGTGCAAGAGACACGATACCCAGTAAAGTATACTAGCTGCAAGCATTAGTTACTATTTGAACAGAAATAAAGCAGTTTAGATGTGGGCAACACATCTTAACAACCAAAAATCAGACAATTACCCATGATTATACTCTTAAAACAGTATAATCATGGCCCATTAACCAAAGTTCTTGATATCTGATCCAGAAATTGCACTTACTTTGTGTACGTTTCAGCAACACTGTTGCCTTTGTCAACACTTGATGATGAGTGATTCCTACTGGTACGGCGATGGGCAGTCCCGTAAGCCCGATAGCGGCCAACATTTTCATGGAAGCATTAGAACAACAGGCTATCGCTACTGCGCCGCTTGATTGTAGACCGAAGCTATGGCTCCGATATGTCGACGACATCCTTGAGGTTATCCAAAGAGATAGTGTCCAGCAGCTCACAGACCACATCAACCAAGTAGACAAATCAGGCTCCATCAAATCTACCTTTGAACAAGAATCACAAGGTCAGCTTCCATTTCTGGACACCCTGATTGTGAAGAAAGACGGTGGAACAGTGAAGTTGTTGGTCTATCGCAAGCCTACACATACCGACCAATATCTCAACTACCAGTCGCATCATCCTTTACATCAGAAACTCGGAGTAGTACGCACATTATACAACAGGAAAGACACCATCGTAACTGAAGAGGAGGATAAGGTGGAAGAAGAAAAGAAAATCCAAGAAGCGCTCCAAACATGTGGGTACCCCAAGTGGTCTTTTGAAAAAGTCAAAGACCAGATGCAAAGTGTCAAGCCAAAGAAATCGGCTAAAAAGACTGATGACAGCACCAGAAGCCGAGGTATGGTTGTGCTACCGTATGTGAAAGGAGTAACAGAAAGGGTGTCTAGAGTGATGAAGAAATATAATGTCTCAACCGCAATGAAGCCACACAACACGCTCCGCAGAGACCTGGTTCACCCAAAAGACAAGCGTCATCCCAACAACTTGACCCAGGCTGTTTACAAGATCCCCTGTTTGAACTGTGATCTGTCTTACATAGGGGAAACTGGAAGAAAATTTGGAACGCGGCTCGAAGAACACAGAAAGGAAGTGGAGAAGGTCAACAGCACAGTAGTCACCAGGGCAGGTAGAAAAGAATCTCTTACAACAGTTAACAAGTCGGCAATAACAGATCATGTAGTGGACAAAAATCAAGTTATTGGATGGGGGGACGCTGAGATCATTGGCACGGAACAAAAACGATTTACACGCTGGATAAAGGAGGCTATAGACATTAGAAAGAGGAGGGGCACCACCATGAACAGAGACGACGGGCAGTATCAACTCTCACACATTTTTGATGAGTTTCTAGAACTGGGTTCAAGAAAATCCCCAGATGGAAAATCAACTAGCAACACCAAGACCTACGCTGGATATACATCTAGCGTCGGTTGCCAGTAGGAATCACTCATCATCAAGTGTTGACAAAGACAACAGTGTTGCTGAAACGTACACAAAGTAAGTGCAATTTCTGGATCAGATATCAGTTCGGGGGCACTGCTAATTCAAAGACGTCTCTGATATCAAAGACGGGTCAGTGATTTCACATACGGGGGTCTGTGATATCACATACGTCGTGCTTTTTTGTCAGTTCGGCGCTAGATGCAGCAATTCGGCACGAAGGTGAATGTATCAGAATATGCTTTCCTATGTTTAGCAAATATCTATCTGTGCAAACATCATATCTATCTGTGCAAATTCTGACAAATGGTCTCAGAAAATACTTAGATTGCAAAATCGAGCCTCTTACGGCCCAAATCCAACGTTTTGCAGTAAAAAAATCCCAATTCACGGGGAAGGGGTGAATATTTTGGCTAAGGAAAACAATGTGGGGACAAGGAATTATTTGCCAGTCAACGAGGGGGGAGGGGAGCGATATTTGGCACGCATTGTGGGCGCACGCTGGCGGCACCTTTTCAAAAATATGTTCAAAAATGAGGCCCCTATGGAAACGTTCAGGCCTAACCTCGTGGCCTGACTCTTCTTGCACACGTGCATGGGGATGAATTCGGATAAATATGGACACTTGTATTTTATTAATAGGGGTGGGGTTATGTTATGATCAGGTGGCTCAAAATAGATCAACAAATTACGGTAAACCAGGCGCGTGCCCAGGGGGTGGAGCTTTGGGGCCTGCAGCCCCGGGGTCTTAAAAAAAGAGGGAGGCAGAGAGAGAGAGAGAAGGGAGAGGGAAGAGAGGGAGGTAAGGGGATGGGAGTGACAGAGAAGTGGCATAGCCAAACCCGTACGCAGTATTTCTTTTAGGGGGTGCTGATTTTAAAAGGTGGACCTTTTTCCAGGGGGTGGTGCGATTTTGTAAAAAGTGGACCTTCTACCCAAAACTTATTTGACTAAAAAAGCATAAAAAACCTATTTGTTTTCTTTTGCCACACCGCACGCCCCTCCCCCTTCGTACGGGCCTGGGCAAAGCCAGTGGGGCAGTAAGGTATATAGACAGTGCCCCCTAAAAATCGAAGGGGTGGAAAAGGGAGGGAAAAGGAAAAGGCCTACTTTTTCGGTCTAATTTCCCAAAAATTGAAAGAAATATCCCGAAAACTGAAAACAAATATAAAATAATACCATTACCGGGACGAAAATGTTACAAAAATCGGCACAAAATATTAGCAAAACTGGGATAAAAATTTTGTTTTGCCACAGCCACCTAGCCTCATTTCAATGTCCGGACATTTTTAGGCAAAAGAAAGGCAGAAAAGTGGAAAGAAAACAAGGAAGTAAAGAAGAAGAGTACGTTCTGAGTCATTGCGCATCATAATTATGTTCATGCTTGCAGGGGCGTAGCAGCCCTCTTTTTGCCAGGGTGGGCAAGGCTTCAAAAATTTCCCCCAAAATAAATAAATAGAGCGAAACGAGCATAGCGAGTGGAGCGACCACTGGCGTGGGGTCCAGGGGCCTGCTTTAGGGCCCATGGTGGGGGTCCAGGGAGGCGAAGCCCCTGGAAGCTCATGGGTTTGGGGCATTTTTACACCATGAGGGGAAGACACATTGCATACATTTGTAACGTGTTTATGTGAAAAGTTTGCTATGTAAAAAATGTAAAGTTTTGATTTTAGAAATATCTGAAAGGGCCCGCTTTAGGGCCCCGGAAGCTCATTGATTTGGGGCATTTTTATACCATGAGGAGAAGCATCCTTGCATACATTTGTAACATTATTATGCATGATGCAGTCATGTCTACAGTAGAATTCAATTCGACCTTTGCAGGACTTAAACCCCATTAAAAGCTATTAAACCAAGATAACACTCATTGAAAACAGCTCAACTGATTAAATCATTTGATCTTCTCTGGTTAAATACACACATCATATGTTTCTGCTTTTACACGTACAATGGAGCAATGCGCTGGGATTATAGTTTCAGTTGGGTGAACGATTATAAAGCGAGCGCTAGAGAACAATTGTGTGTGGTCTTTGTTTACGAAATGAGACAATGCGTGCTTATTGTTAACCAGCGTTCTTGAAAATGAGAAACATGGTGGTTTGCAGACTTAAGGGGTACTACACCCATTGATTTTTTTGCATTTTTTGCATTTTGTGAAGAAATTACAAAAACAAAGTGGTATGCAAAATGAAGGGGCAAATCTTCTCGTTTTATTGGTGGCATCGGTATCAACGTAGCTTACATGCTTTTAAAAGTAGAAGCCAAAAGGTGGTACATCACTGATGATTTAAATTCACTTCATTTTGGAAAGCTTACTATCAACGGATTTCGTTAAAATTTTAGATATGTGTTGCTAACACATTAGGGAAATAATGTTGATATGTAAAATGGGAATGCGTGGTCCCTGATTTCTTTTATGACTTCATGAACTTGGTGCTCCACAACTATCAAAAAACGAACCTGTTAAAATGCTTCTATTTTCAATGTTGAGCTAGCTATATTTTGTATTTTTAACTTGCGACATTATTTCACTGAAACTTAATTAAGCCATAGGTAACAGGTTACCACAACCATACTACAGCAATGTTGAAAAAAATTGTATTTCTTTTCACCTATACCACCATATTGGGTAGTTTTCCGTAAGCTTAGCTTTTGTGATTTTGGTAACTATTTTATATTTATTTGTGAAATCCATCTGAACTATAGGCATTCTAAATTGTACTCACCATTTACATCCCAAGGTATATTAGTATATCCACCTTGCACTTCTCGATATATATCCAGTTAAGACAGAATATCAAAATTATTCCTCATTCTGATATCACAGACTCTCACATGTGTATTCAAAATTGATGCTTAAATTTGACCTGAACCAATTGACCTATAACCTGACATACGGTGACCTAATAGCCTTTTCTTCTCCTAACAACACATAGTATTGACTTGACTAATGACTATATGCATCTATTGTGTAAGTGTTTATTTAATTTATTCAGTGTTATATATTTTGCATGTAGGGCCTACCGCTAGATTTTCTATAGAGAGTATAACAAAGGATTTAATGTATTCTACCCATGTACCCTACTTGAACATGTTGAAAAGAATAAATTATGATTTGTTATGAAACACGCATCTGAGTAACTAGGTTACAGTAAACAAAAAAATATATAGGGCTAAAATGACTTACTATACAATGGTTTAAAAGCACCTTTTTTTTTCTTTTTTTTTTCTTTTTTTTTATTTCACATGATCCGTGCATATATCGCCTAGCTATAAATGACAAAATATTTTTTAGACCAATCAAACCAATATATGGGTGTAGTACGCCCTTAACACGGTTTGGAAATAATTTCTTCATATTTTTGGTGTTATCTGTCGTTTACATATCCTTCCTAAAACACCAAAGTACGCATATTTCCAAACATCTAAATTAGCTAAAAATTTAGGACATGTTACAAAACTATATTGTCTAGAATTTTAGAAGAGTACTTTTAATATTGGCCGGTTATTTTTCACACAGCGACGTTAACTAGGCAATGTACTATTACCTATAACATTAACTAAAACACCAAAGTGCGAATATTTCCAAACATCTAAATTAGCTAAAAATTTAGGACATGTTACAAAACTATATTTTCTAGAACATTAGAAGAGTACTTTTAATATCGGCCGTTTATTTTTCATACAGCGACGTTAACTAGGCATATCCCCATACTTTTAACGTAGGCTATTTGTAGAGGTCACGCGTCAATGGGAAAGAGCACTGTGTATTATGTATAGGAAAACGGACAGTAACTGCAGTGTGGTTAAAATTTTGCCATGTAAAAATGTAAAGTTTTGATTCTAGAATTATATCTGAAAGGAAACAAAAATGAATTTACAAAGTAAGAACAATACAATAAAACAATACTGATATTCTTGAGTTGATTTAACAAGTTGTTACATTCACTATTACATTCACTTAAATTATTTCCCCCTTCTCCCCTTCGTTCTCTTTCCTTCTTCTTTACATTCTTCAATTTCTTCCCTTTTCTCTCATTCCTTCCCCCTTCCATTAAATTACTTTCCAATCACTTCCCCTTCTGTTTCCATTCTTTCTGTTTCCATCTTCTTCATATTCTTCAGTTTCTTCCCCTTTCTCTCATTCCTTCCCTCTTCCATTACACTCACTTAAATTATTTCCCCTCAAATCACTTTCCGTTCCCTTCCTTAAATTCTCTGTTCTTTTTTCTTTTTTCATCTTTTTCCCTCTTTCGTTCCCCTTTCCCTTTTCCTTCCCCCATAGACCCTCTTAGGCTTCCCTTTTGTTTTGTTTTTCATGTCCCTCTTTTTTTTATTTATTCAGGTTTCCTCTCTGTTGCTTTTCCTTCCCTCTTGACCCTTTCTTTCCCCATTCCCTCTTCCTTTTCTCTTCTTTCCTTTCCCCTTCTTTCTTTTTCCCTTCTATCCTTTCTTTTACCTTCCTTTCTCTTTTCTTCCCCCTTTCCTTTCTCTTTTTTCCCCTTCTCGCTCCAAAATTTCCCCCCAGATTTTTCCAGGGTGGGCGAGCCGCCCACGCTGCCCACCCCTATAGCTACGCCACTGCATGCTTGAAATTTGTGACAAGGAAATCGCATCCACTGGAAATCCGTTCTAAAATACATATTGTGCATTATCATGACATGATGATATGGTCTATAGGTAGTCCTTCAAGAATGACTCTCGGCTTGAGAAGTTTAAAACTATATACTAGTATTGAGCATGTTGAGGCCTTCGGCCTCGCTACTCGGCCTTCGGCCTCGTTGTTCGGCTTTGCCGAACATGCTCGGCTTCGCCGAGCCCCCCCCCCACATAGCCGTGGGTCATTCTTGAAGGACTATCTATAGGCTATGCTTAATCATGATGGTCGGAAAAATAAGTTAATAATAGGGGCCTAATGTAAAATGTTTTTAGTTTGAGGATAATATCCCCCTCACAACTCGGGTCCGTTGAAATCTATTATGCCGAAAATAATACCAATAAATAAGTGTAAACTTTTACACAAAATGACTTTATTGTGCCTTTCATTAATTTTTTGAAATTTCCACAACTTCTGAGGGAGCACATCCCCCTCAGGTACCCTCTCCGTCAAAAAGAAAAGGCTAACTTGCAAGTATCCATATGATATAGGCCTAATTGAGTAGGTTCATACCCATAACATTTGCGGCCCAGAAGTCAGGTCCGCAGGAAATTTGTATGAATTACAGGCCTATCATTCATATGCCTATAAGCCTATTATAGCATATCCCCCTCAAGCACCCCTTGCGTTAAAACAAAAAGGCTACACTTAGGCTGAATTGTAGGAGTTATTGAGCACACGTATTCATTTAAAACTAAAATTTGCGGGTCAGTTAAAAAATCTGTAAAAAGTACTATATGTTCCGAAAATAACCAATAAACATGTTGCACCAAATGGCTCCATTGGGCCTTCACATTGAAAAAAATGTCTAATTCGGAGGGGTGAGGAGGCACATCGCCCCTCAGACAACCCTAGCGGCGCTGCCGCGCCGATGTTCAACATTTTGAAATTTTGTTCAGTTCAGCCCCCGGCGGTCTCGGAATCTAGAAACGCCCTGTAAATAATAACGATGATAATAATTTTAGGAAATAAAAATGTTTTAATGAAATAGTGAATAAAAATGCTTCTATAGTTTCTTCTTGGTATTGGTTGAAATTGTTTCCATGAGTCGGGGCCTGAACAATTAATTTACTACTCCCATATAATGTTGAAGTTCAAGTATAATACTCTATGTAGTTTGGTGCATTCATCACCACATGTTGAGTTTTGATGTGTACGGAAAATTGAAAGTTTGCCAAATGTTGTCGAGGAATAAAAGTTATTCTGCAACATTAAAGCTCAAGTTATGAAAAAGAACAACAATTTTTTTTTTGACATTCCCCGATTTTTTACGTTTACTATAAAGAGTGTACCCCGAGCCTGCGTTTTAATTCATGAATTGGATAGTAAAATTAGCAGGCACTCAACTTGGGCTAGCTACAACCCTGATTAGGCCTACTCGCAAAATTATTCCCGCTGCGCCGGTTCACGTTCACCAACATTTACTAATATCGTTTGCGGCTGGGTTTTGAGACTAGGGAGTATGTGATTTATGAGACCTCTCTGAATTATGATACTGTCAGGTGTCTCGGCACTGAAGAGTCTTTGATATCAGAGACGTCTTTGAATTAGCAGTGCCCCCGAACTGATATCAAGAACTTTGGTTAATGAGTTTACTCTACCGATCCTGATGAATTTGTTCAACCAGTATAATCATGGGTAGAACTTTTTGAATGACCCTCGTATAATCAGGATAATAATTATTATGTTCATCAATCACCTACCTTTGTTTCTTTGTCAATAAATTTTGACAATGGAGACAATGGGCCGCCACGTCCAGATGGTTCATATGTTTGCCGTTTTCGTTTTGTGTATGTTGGTTTCCACCATCAACAAAATGAAGATTCGCTAATTTAAAAATATGGTTTGAAAAGACACAGTGTATGCAAGGGAAAAATTATACTGGGGTGCTGCTTGACTAGATCATGTAAATTATGTTTCCTAAATATTGTGGACTCCACATATTTTATTAAGTGCCTAACCTTTGGATACGCAGCTTTTCATGCAACAAAATTGAATTTGAACACAATTTTAGGTGTTAAATAGACAAATGAACTCCGTATCATAAAATAATTGCACTGGGGCAATTGTAACACCAATGGCAATCACAAAAACGAAAGGCAATCCAAACTCGAAACCGAAACATTTTGCCCAACATCAAGGTTTCAAACTTAAAATTTTGGGCAACTTCGAGTTTGAACTTTGACGCTTGAACTTGATCAAGTTACGTTTGTCAAGCGTGAACGAAATCAAACATCTTTTATTTAATCAATTGACTCATAAAACCACATATAAGGCGCCTTATCCCTAGATAAGGGATGTAAACCCAAGATAATGCAGTTTAACCCCCATATAACGGACATGAATTAGGGGTTCATTCATATATTTTCATGACTAAACGGTTGTTTATGCCCGAGGGGCCGCTTGCGGCCCGAGGGCATAAACAACCGTTTAGTCATGAAAATATATGAATGAACCCTGTTCATACATACCAGAACATTTTGTGATTCTTATTTCATCAAAAAAATAACAAAAAATGCCAAGTAACATCATTAAAAACCATAAATTTCCTTCGTTTTCCCTACCCCGTGATCGCACATCCGGGCCACCGGGCATATACGCTGTTTATGCCCGGCTCTCGACCAATCACGCGCGCCGTTACATAGCATGTATGTATGAACCCCAGATAAGGCGTAAATGACACACTTATGATTCTGCTCTCATTCAAAAATCACATTTACGCTCTACCAAATGGGGGCCATCTTGGATTTCTGGGCAAAAATTATGTTATAACGTCAAATTAATGTCAGATTCGGATTTCTTGGGGTCGACTTACCAGAAAAAGTGTCTTTGTACACGATTTTAGGTACTCTGGTTCAAAACTTATTTTGTCAAGATGGCGCAGGCGGTCGCCATCTTGGATTTCTGGGTAAAAATGAGGTCGTAATGTCAAAGTAATGTCAGAATCGGAATCCTTGTACTCGACATATCCGAAAAAGTGTCTTTGTGCATGATTATAGGTGCTCTGGTTCAAAACTTAAATTTTCAAAATGGTGGCGGCGGCCATTTTGGATTTTGGCCTCAATTGAAAAATGCCGGGATTTTCGCGAGGGACATGGGGGCTATTTTTTTCTAAATGGTCCATAGAAGTCGAATCAATCGTCAAACCTTACTAGCCAGAGAGTGGTCACCACATTGAACTTTTTGACCTAACTACTAAACATGCTAAAATTACCAAAAGTACAATATCACCAGCCAGTTTTAAAAAAAAAAACTTATAACCAAATTTTAAGCATATTAGGCTCGCATATCACAATTAGGTAGCCTACTTTATTAAATGCATATCCACAATTTAACACATCTGGTTAGAATATTGGCTTCTCATCAAAATAACCAATTTTATTTTATTCGACCAATCAGAAAAGTTTTGAATCGTTCGATGTACTCTCGTATCCAATCGTATTATTAGCAAACTTATCAATTTTAAGTTTGCTTCAACAACTCATAAAATCCTTAAATCGCCCAATGTATGTACACTCTAAGGGACGCATTATTTGACTCTCAGAGGTATGGGAGTTTGGGTCTGGCGAGGGCGGCAAAATTGTTTTTTATTTTCAATGTGGGCGAAGTTTTATATACAGGGTGTCCCAGAAAAAATTACCGGGCGAATGAATTTGGATGTAAGTCAAAAATAGACATCAGAATCAGAAAATCTAAAAATCAGCGTGTAGCCCATCTTATTCTGCATCTTATATGCTAATTTTGTTGGAATCGGTTGATTGGTTGCGAAGAAATGAGCGATTACATAACGCATGCGTCAATTCACTTCATTCCAAGTTTGAAAGAAAGATCGTTCAACACAATGCGCACTAGTGGTCAAAGGGCTCCATATTTTGTTCGTTGAAATCCCTTTCGTTCTTTTTTAAACAATCTGCTTCTTGCAAAACATTTAATTACGTTTTGTTCACATTAGAAAACCTGCACGATATTGCAAATGAAAGCTTGCATGTAAGATGATGCTAGATACTGTTAAATATCTTTTTTTCGTTAATGTTGATATAAACGTTCAAAAAACGTTGCATAAAGAATTATTGCATAAAGAATTCCAGCTGGCTTAAAAATTTCTCACACACATTAATGTTTTTGGAATATTTCCAAGAAATTGTAATGCAAAGTTTAAATCTTTTAAAACTTCAATGTTGAATGGTATCTAAATCACACGTAAAGCTGTAATCACTTGATCATTGTTATTCTTGGCTCATGTTCTTTGGAAAGTTCAAAATAACATATTTGCAAAACCTAAAGAATTAAAGTTGGAAAGCTTCCAATTGCAGATATCAAAGTTTTTTCGGACAAACTGTTATTCATCTTCAGTGAAAGCATGAATAATATAACACCGTCGGATTATAAAATAGATAATGTGGACTAAATTTAATGAGATACACAAACTTTAGGAAGCGATGAGCGAGTATGAAAAAAAAGCGCCTGTTTATCAAACTTGGAATGAACTGCATTGATGCGCGCATAATGTAATCGTTAATTTCTTCGCAACCAGTCAACCGAATCAAATAAAATTTTAGTATGTGATGCGCAATAAAATAGGCTATACAATACATTTTAAATTTTTTGATTCTGATGTCTATTTCTCGACTTACGTTCAATTTTATTTGCTCGGTATTTTTTTCTGGGACACCCTGTATTTATTTTAATAACAGCATTTCCATGCCCCCTGGAATCAAATGGTGCGCTCCTAAGCAATAATTTTATCACCATAAAAATATATATGTAAATAATAATCAATTTTTGATTTACAATCATTTTTCTCTGGGGACATCAACCAAACTAGGCACTTCGACCACATCAACTGTTTACTGGTAAGTGTATATTTTCCACAACCTTTAAACAAATGTAAGCTCTTGGTGGGTGTTAAAAATAATTCATTTCTATAACTAAGGATAATCTTTACATTTCAGCCCACTATTACGCATTCAAATTTAAGTTCAAAATTCTTCTTTGTGCGTATACATATTTACACACAAGATTATAGGTAGTTCGGCTGCCAGTGGGTATAGTGTTGTTTTGGTGTCCATAGGTTTTGTTTTTGATGGATACTGCGTCTCAAGACCACCAATATCAAAAATAGGTTTACTGGACCTCTGTCAGCTTTTAGCATTTTGAGATTCGTACAGATGTCAAAATTCAAACTGCTCAAATGCTGTTGAAAAGTCCTCCAAATTATTATTACTATTCCAATATATTCACAAGGTCATAAGGATTTACAAAACATATAGTTTGACCTACCCTAATAACGACTAATCAGTCTGGAGTTGTGTTTATTTTCTTTGGAAAAGCACAGCAAATATACACAATTTTGAGGAAATTGTCTCAAAATGTTTGTCTTGCTACAATGATTAAAATAGTTTGCTCCACCTACAATGTTTCGTTATGGTAACGCACCAAAATGAGTTACTGCCCGTTGAGTCCATTTCTGATGTTGACGTTTTTTCCCGCGTTACGTAGTTTTTAGATTCTATTATATATTTTCTGAATCCTTGTGACCTGTAGAAGGCTTTAATGGTATAATTTTTTAACGAAATCGGAGTAATTGTGTGTTTTGACCCCCCTGACCTCATATTTCTTTTATTGCTCATGAGTGACCACTGGGCACCTGTCATTTTTTACTGTACATTGAAGGAAGAAGACATAAAGACATCTACTCGATTAATAAATATGAAAGTTCATTAACGCGAACATGGCACAAAAGTGACCCAACTTTGTGCATAATTCTTATTGTTACAGTCTGTTACAATACAGGGAATATTTCAGTCAAAATGAAGAGGAACCTGGTCGTCATGGTTTTTGGTATTTTCATCACGTTTTGCAAATTTGTGAATTCCGAGACGGAGGACTGTATCTCACTCTGTAATCAATGCGTGGTGGTTTCGGATACACTTACCCATATGGCATGCACTCAGCATTGTGAGGAACTCAAACAGAAAGATGATGGGAAATTTTCGTGTCAGCTATTGACAGGTAAATGTTTGCATTTTTGTAACGCATTCTAGTATATTATTTCAATATCAGAGATTCATTCCCAAAGGCAATGCAAGAAATACAAACAAATAACGAGACCCCACCGAGACAATTAAAAGCATGATTGTCCGCAGAAAATGGGAGAAATCAGGAAATTAAACATTCAATTTTTGACCATAATTATCTTGTTGCATGATGATATCATCGTCGTTATCATCATCTTTATACATGGGTATCATCTTAAATAAATTGAATGAACCCTTACCCTTTCTTTTTAGCACCGAACACAGGCAGTCCTTCCCTTGGAGACGAGATCAAAGCATTTAATGCGAGAGTATCAGAACTGTTTGAAATCGGTGATTATTCTACAATTGCTGAAGAGTTATACACTGACGATTGTGTGATTGTGATTAATGGACAAGCACCTGGATTTGGTAAAGAAGGTAAACATTGGAATTGCAGGGTGTGTCTAAAAAGTGCAATAGGGTAAAGAATCGATATTTACGTGAGAACCAAATTGAACTTTCCCACTGTTGAAATTTTCTATAAATTCGTCTTTTTTACTGCGATTACCAATTTTGTTTTTGTCCACGAGGCACCATATATGTGACCCCTCAGCACAACTGAGCCCGGAAGTCGCCAATCATTATTTTTGAGATATTCAACCAAAATATTCTGCTTGAAATTAGCTTAAAAATGATGTATATCATGTCTATAGTACTTGACATTTAAGTAGTGAAAAATCAATAAAACAGTCAATAAATCCTTTGTTTCCTATTGTTTATTGTTAAGTTCAATGGAGCATATCTCAATAGTGGCACTGGCGACATCCGGGCTCAGTTGTGTTGAGGGGTCACATATTTATGAGTACTCAATGGGCAATAAAAACAACAGAAATCAAGATTGAATTTTGTATTCTTTTAATTCCTTTCATCGGTTCAAACTTTCTAATATTACTTAAACGTCCTTTATACCTCACCCGACTCCAACTCCAGGTTTTTTTTTGTTACCAAGTTAAGGGATACTTTGTAATTCACTCCATTTCGATTTGCACGCATTTCCTTTCGGCATTTAAAAAACCCGCCAACGAATTTGTATTCTTCTTTTATAGAGAATGAACATATTTGAAGTAAAGGTAAATATAAAAATAACAACAAATGTTTCTTTTATTTAACAAAAGCAGCGACAATAACACTTTGGGGGCTCCATTCACCCGCAGTGCCAATTAGGTTAAGAAAATGGCAGTTGTTCCAAATCTACCTAAAAGTATGCTGACATTCAAAATTTAAATGTCTCGTGGACAAGTATTACAATTGGATATCGCTGCAAAATGTGTCATAAAGACTTCATTTTTTAACACAAGGCCACTCATGCATATCGTTTATATAACGTTTTAAAATTTAAAAAGTTCAACCTGCTTTTAAAATAAATATGGCTCCTTTGCCCTGTTGGGCTCTATTGCACTTTCATTAACTCATCCTGTACTTAACACCTTAAGTTAGTGGGCGTTAATATGATTAATTAATCACTGGTTGAGCTAGGTTGTGAGGCTTGGCCTCCGGGGCTATCCTCGTTGAAGGAATACGAGAGTGTGCCACGTTTTTTGTGTTACTTTCTTTGGTATACCGATGGATAGGTTTTCGGTGAATCCAAAAGTCTGGGTGGCACATCCCGTGCAAAATGTTTCAATACTTGTGAACCACCTAGAATCAATCTTTTTTATGTGTATGACAAGCTAGAAACGTGTGTATAATCCTGTCCGTTCATTAGCTAGTGAAAATGGTTCCTCTGCCTCAGCTTTTAAATAAACTTTGGAACAATATTCAATATCATATTCGTCATTTGACATCACTTGCTAAATTTAAGTTAACTTAAAGGCTCATTTTAATGCTTAACATTGTGTTGCTTACTTTAATACTTCCTTATGTACAGTAGTTTTCAGATGTTGTAAAGTACCGTAATTTACGATTATTTGTTGTATGTCAAGATTTGTATTGTGTTTTCATGCTTCTGAAGCGCTACACATGTCGGTTTACATTATATAATTTTGTTCAGATGTGAAACAGGTTTTTGTCGATTGTGCCGTTAGCCATCCCAGCGTCCATAGGATATCATACACTTCTACTGCATTCGGGGAGATTAACGGATATGTTTGGGAAGATGGTACCGGAAATGCCTACCAGGACGACGCCCTCGTTGGTTCGTGGCGGTAAGGTTGAGGACTATCCCTATCAACATGATTACAAATTGGCTGTCTAAATACACTCGTTCTTAATTTCTCGTCATTCTTGACACTCGTTCTTTCTCGTCATTCTTGAATTGGAGACAGAATGCCCAATTACTTTCTAGAAATCGTAGCGAGTGACAAGAAAAACAAACCCCCATTGATCAAACGCCCGTAGAAAATGTACAGTTAACGTACATTAACTAACCGCGCTCAAACTGATTTCAGTCGTGTTAGAAAGTTGTCAATTAATCACTTAGCTTCAAAACTGTTGGGATCTTTGCATATAGACCAGCCTTCCCTTGGCAATAGATGGCTTCCCTGTTTATGCATGCGTAGATAAGAAATTGTGACTCTGCAAAGAGCCGTTTATATCCGGTGGCCCTGAAAAGAGCCGATCAAGTGGACTGCCCCTTGTCCACTGAAATGTTCCAACCTTCAAAAAGGGGTTCCATTCCCCATTCAAAGAAGCACCTAGGCATCTGAATTCGATGTGCGTAGTGAAGTCGATAATTTTCATTAAGACACAAACGAGCGAGTCCTCCTTTTTGATAAATACGGCTAGCTATGCGCACTTCTCCAGGCAACTTGATTTACGCAAGAGTAAGCCTCATCTTCTATTTCAATGTTCATAGTAGCTTCCTGTCAATCTGTCAAAATCATCATGGATACGAACCTTCACCTAACAATGTGGCCAGGGATGGGCGCTCAAAGGTATAGGTTATTAGTCTATAAACCAATTGTGTAAAAGATTATGTGGCTCTGAAAAACGTCCTTTAAGGTTAGCAACTATTTAAAATTGTTGCGATTTGGTAGTTCGCAGCATCTTGCCTGTGGTAGTGAGGTTTGGCATAAATTGCATTGCTCAATTCATAGCGAGCGGGTAGAAGAATCCAAATATCAAAGATATACTTTTGTAGATCCCGTGGTTCTTGAGTTATGTTGTAAAAAGGGCTCAAACAACAACACTTTTGTAAAACGTAGATAACTCATTAGCAACAATAAATTAAGCTAGTTTTCAAAGTATATGATTTGTAGAATGCACTCTTGCAAAACATCAGAGTATTATTTTTCAATAATATATTGATTTAGATGATGACAATCGATTTTTTTGGTTGCTTCGACCAACAATACCTCGTCCACCCTTAAGTGGACTGCCCTTAACACCTTCGCAGTCATGGTAGTTAAGTAGCATGTAGATAAACCCATTCAAACTTTAGGGACGTTTGGTCGCATGTATTAATGTATGCAGAGTATAGTAGGGTGCCCGCTCTTGATACATTGAACAAAACATCTTTCAGGTAGGGAAAACATTGGAGATCGGGTTGACGATTGGACTGTCCAAGCTTATAACTTTACAGGTAGTTCTTTGGTTCATTTTCCACAAAAATAAAGGCATGACAAACCCCAAAGGGGATGGATATAGGCCTATCAGCTTAAATAATATCCTCCATAATTCATGTGACACTGTGTTTTGTCTTTTGCAGATATATGTATGTATACAAACGCGTCAATGGAAATCTACTCCTTTTTATGGACCTAGAATTCTAAGGGAAAACAACCTGTTCCCAGTCTGCTTATATTACATTCTCCAGACGAGATGGCATGGTCGTCGCATATCGTAATTTTCCACATTCGCCTTGCTATAACATTGAATTGTGTTATCTGTTGACTTAGTGACTAAAAGTGATTTTAGGAGGAAGTGTTAGCTTTCGTTTGATATATAAAAAGAATTCTGATTGGATGAAGGGAACACTTGAGGTTTCGACAAAAACTAGTCAAACAGGCCCATTTTTAGCTAGAAGTTTCACAGCTCCTACATTGCTATGCACTCAACCGTGTAGTGTAATCAAAGACTGTGGTGGAGACATTCACTGCTTGTTGTTCTCTGCTTGGAAGCTCTTGGGACGAAAATATGTGCTCAGGTGTATCGAGGTCGAAACTGTGCGCATGATGGTTTATAAGAGAATCGTGTTTGTATAGAAACCTTTCCATATGCCTGTTGAATTTTCATTTAATTGACTTAATAGGCTTTGCAATGTCACAGACTTTATAGATTTACTTTGACATATAACATATACCGTAAACGTTCGCCTAATGGCGCTTTTGGATTCTTAGAAATGTGAGAGCGCCATCCTTGTAAAATCTCAACAGCATTAAGGATACGTGTATGTTAAATTGAGCAACCTGGACATAATGCCTCAGAAAAAAATATCGTGACATGACCCAATACTTTAGGTCACTAGGTTAGTTGCTAGAGCAGCAAATGTTTTGGGGTTTCTACAGGTATTCTTTCTCAAAGTGCCATTGGATTTAATTTGTAAATCGATTCATACGTTATACCTAACTCATTTTGGTAAATCTTTTTATAACATTGTAATTTCTTCATATTTTGTCAATATTCTTCAGTTCAAAATTACACCCTTCTATTGTCTGACCCGTTAGCTCAGTCGGTAGAGGGTGCGCCTTGAATGGTGAATGGAACTTGTTCGAATCTTGATTTCTGCCCCCACTTTAATGTGAAGAAGGGTCAAGAAATGTTTTTGGATTTTGTCTCCATTTTACAAACGAATATTGTGATTTTTTTTTAATTTAATTTTAATTTTCTAATTGTTTTAGATAAATAGGCACTGCGAACAAACGGCAACAAAAACCGCTGACAAAATTTGCTCCATCTGCTACCTAGTAGTTACGTAACTCCGTGATGGTATCGGAGCCAAGCACTGTTTGTATGGCGATCATTACGATCACGCTATTTTGGTATGCCTTTTTGTGTACTGATTGCTTCGATCGTGGTTCATTACTTAAGCGCGTGATCCCGTTGACATAGTAATATTACGTAACTTCGATACCGGGCTTCGATACTGAATAGTTGTTGAGTGCACATAATATGGAAAGCAATTGGGGTATTGTGTGCCTTCCAAAGCGCCTTATAACATGTTCTCATTGTGTTGTGGAATCCTAGCCAGTATTCAATGATAGCTATAGAGGCCTTGCGTTTATCGATTGGCTCCAAACAAAGGATTTGAACCGGTTTCTTCCCCGTAATCATGGCGCAGTGCAGTCCATTCAATCAAATGTTGTCATCAACCTATTTGATCGTAGTGCATTTTGTTATGTGTTTGAGACGAACTGTCGCGGTAGATGCAATCATGCTTTTGTTGAATGCATTTGAGTAGTCCGCCATATTTACGGGATGATACGTCAAATGCACAGCCTCTATTCAGTTGGTCGTTGTATGATTTTGTTCGTTCACTCATTCAAATTTTATTTATATCATTTGAAGACTGAGCCTATTATGATACATCCTCCGTGGAACAGTTTCAAACAAATATAGCTAGGGATTATTGGGGCAGAGGTTATCTTTTGAATCCGCTTAGAGGGCTATCATTTTTTTCGGAAGGGGGGGGGTCCCAAATTTACAAAACGTCTGCGTCAATAAAATTGCGCACCCCCTATTTCGGCAACACAAATTTTATGATCCCAAACCCCAAAATTGTATTGAAATCGGTCTTTTTGAATAAAATAACACACTTTCTGTTGTCATCGTGTGACTCCCTACATTTTGGTCATAATGACCCTCTCCTATTATTCTTTCCAAGACTTTATGACCCCCGTATATTTGGGACCCCCCTCCCCTTTCGAATAAAATGATATACCTCTTATGACCACTGATGCATAGGCAAGGACACTCGCGCGAATTGAAAGACTTGTCGCACGCGACAGTTCGTCTCACACACATAACAAATGCCTATACAATCAAATAGGTTCATTACAACATTTGATTGAATGGATTGAGTTTTACTCTAAAATTAAACGATAAAAACAAAGAATCATGAAAAAAGACACATACAAGATAAAATAATAAAATTATATAAACAATGTTAAAGATAAAATCAAGAAAATAGAGAATAAAATTTCCTCAAATCAGAAAAAAAACATTGACAGACATCATAATCTGTCAGAAATTACTGAATGAGATTCGAACCATCAATCTTCTCCACAAGTTCTCTTTATCCTCGCACTATAGTCTAATGCTCTGCTCACTGGGCCACAACGTATCAGGTGAATGATTACCGCATTATCATGAACAAGTTTGTTCGATCTTGTTCATAATTGTATGTGTCGATAGGTTTCACCCTTTAACTACACGTACCCTTAATGATCAGTGATAATAGTCGGCTTTTACAGGGATGGCGCTCTCTCATTTCCATGAATTCCTTAGCGCCATTAGGCGAACGTTTACGGTAACGCATGTGCACATTCCTAATAACAAATATGTGACTCCTCAGCACAACTGAGCCCGGAAGTCGCCAATCATCATTTTTGAGATATTCAACCAAAATATTCTGCTTGAAATTAGCTTTAAAATGATGTACAGCCTGTCTCAAAAAAATTGTGCAAGTAAAAAGCGCCCTCTGTGGCAATTCGAAAATAACTTTGTGACATAATGCTTAAATCGACGTCAAGGGCATAGTCTTAGCTCTCAAATGCCGTTTAGTCTGTTCGATTTACTTGTTTTAATCTCGAGATATGCTTACTTAACAACGAAAGGGTAAAATCACAATTGTGCCACTTTTACTAGGGAAGGGGGCTGTACAAAGTCATGTAAATCAATGATAGCATCAAGGTTATCAAGAGAGATCAAAAGAATGCATCAATTACACAACAATACAAAATTGTTTTTAATGTTTTATCATGAAGGTACAATGACAAATTAAACGATAAATAAATATTTCACATTCTGCTGTAAAATTAAATACATGTGCATGTCGATGATTTTACCATGGTAAATACTGTTCTTTTTGTCATTCAAGACATGTTAAAAGACAAACAAATATTACACACTTATGGGTTAATGAACTTTGACAAGGTCATGAAATTTGACAAATTAATGAAATTAAACAAAATAATGCACGCGCACTGGTGTTGATGGGGAGTACATTAGACGCATCAACATCAGCTATCATTGATTTACATGTACATCCCTATTCCCTACTGTCTGTTCAATTAGCTTAGATTCTTGTAATTTTAAGATATTTGAAAAAATACAAAATTGTGGTCAAACTCATCAAAGAAAAGTGTTAGCACAGCCTTAGACCCAACGTGATTTACACTTTTCAAATTCCAAAGTTCAATATAAAACCCCATTTCTATTCAATTTTGCCTCATTTTAGGCAGTTACTTGGGTCCACCAAAAGGGTTCGCGACCTTTTCACAAATCGAGTGGGACGGTCCATTCTCAACTTAGGGCATAGACCCTATCGAAAATCTGTCTGCCAATGCAATCTGTCCTGCCATTTCAATTGTTATACCGTTCCGGTTACTGGATAGGGTCTATAGGTGATATGATGGTCCACCGGTTTTTGTTGCACGAAATTAGGTGAAGCTCAGTGAGGTGTGCGCGATTACGTTTTATGGATAACATTATTCCGAGCATTATTTTTATTTTTCCTAAACAATGACATTAAAATTATGGATTTCGTTCTTATTTCAACTGCATTCATCGATAAAAATGTAATTGAGTTTTGTTTAATACCACCATTCTTTCCCAAGAACAGCATTTGCTTGACATTTTCAGATACAGTGACTTTGCAAAAATTGTTTTCTATAACCTAAGTCATTGTTTTAAATAATACTTTCTTGTACAAAAGTTCTTTTGTTTCCAAATCTTCTTCTCATAGATTGTATTCAACAAACAAAACGTAATAACAAATTGAAAATAAATGTGTAGTTTTATAATAGGCCTAGGCTCACACCTTCTTAGATCCATCCACACAATAAATAAATAAATAAATAAATAAATAAATAAATAATTAATTAATTAATTAATTAATTAATTAATTAATTAATTAATTAATTAATTAATTAATTGATTGATTGATTGATTGATTGAGTGATTGATTGATTGATTGATTGATTGATTGATTGATTGATTGATTGATTAATTAATTAATTAATTAATTAATTAGTTAATTAAATAAAAAAATAAATAGCAAGGAATGTATTAATGTAAGCTGGGCCTATTCTGAAAACCTTAGTTCATCTTCACATTTTTATGGTAATGTTCCAACAGCTGGGTTTCAACACGAAAATAGGCCTATTGCTAGACAAGATACATTCCGATGCGGATGGTCGAATAAATACTATCTCAGCACATCTAAGTATTATGACAATCGTCCCCATTGCACAAAATGGATTGGTTCAAAAAAGTTTATGGTGCCCGACATTCTACGGCTTGTTATCAAAATATCGCGGGAAAAGACCAAAATTGAAAATAAATGGGGTTTCAAATTGAACTTTGGAATTTGACAAGTATAAATCACGTTGGGTCTAAGGCTGTGCTAACACTTTTCTTTGATGACTTTGACCACAATTTTTTATTTTTTCAAATATCTTAAAAATACAAGAATCTAAGCTAATTGAACAGACAGTAGTAAAAGTGGCACAATTGTGATTTCACCCTTTCGTTCTTAACTAAACATATCTCGAGATTAAAAAGAGCAAATTGAACAGTACAAGCGGTATTTGAGAGCTAGGCCTGTGCCCTTGACGTTGATGTATATGGCAAGCTAAGCGGCTCAGAACGTGGGACTAGCTACGCGCAGCTTCTTTCTCGTTACGTGCAGCTTATTAACCAATCAGATTCGCGGTTTTAAACACGTGGAGCTGATGTAAACATCCTCTCTCACAAATATTACGTTGTTAATTTTTGTAAATGAAAATATCTGTAGTAGGGCCTATATCAGCAAAAAATGGTATAGGTGCTATTAAAGTAATATCTGAACAGAATGATGATTGTTCTATATTTAGGGGCTATCATTTTCTTCGGAAGGGATCCCAAATATAGGGGTCATACTTTTTGAAAGAAAAATAAGAGGGTCATAAATTGATAATGACAAAATGTAGGGAGTCACAAGATGACTACAGATAGTGTGTTTATTGTATTCAAAAAGACTGATTTCAATACAATTTTAGCCTGTCTAGGGGGTAAGGTGTATCGGTGGTGGGAGTCGGGGGTCACAACATTTTGATGCCGAAATAGTGAGGGCCGCAATTTATTGACGCCGACTTGTTGTAAATTTAGGACCCCCCCGTTCCGCAAAAAAATGATGACCCATTTTACTCTCTCCATATTTACACAGTGGCATGTGATATCGCTTTCCCTGCAATATCTTTACACACCGCTTTACATCAGTACCGGTAGTAGTTGTTGTTTGACCTTCATATCCCCTGCACCGCTAATACAGCCCGAGTATAAAGTTACTTGCTATTAAACACGGTGTAAACTTGGAAACACTAAATAAATATGCTTTGTGTCATTTTAGCCAGGCATTAGCAAAATGTTCTCTTGACACGTGCTGTGATTTGGCCTCCTTTACCCGTTCGTTATCTATGCTAATTCCGTAAATTAATTACAAGATAATAATTGTGAAAGAGGATACCTATAACTATACTACGCGCAGCTAACGACCCAACCACGTGATTAAATTTGACTATTTTGATTGGTCAAACAGCTGCTCGTAACGAGAAAGAAGCTACGCGTAGCTGTTCCACGCTTTTGGCCCCCTTGGCTTGCCATAGATGTAAGCATCATGTCACAACGGTATTTTCTAATCGTCAAAGAGGGCGCTTTTCACTTGCACAATTTTTTTTTGAGACAGGCTGTATATCATGTCTTGACATTTAAGTAGTCAAAAAGCAATAAAACAGTCAATAAATCCTTTGTTTCCTATTGTTTATTGTTAAGTTCAATGGAGCATATCTCAATAGTGGCACTGGCGACATCCGTCACATATACAGTAAGCCAAAAAATTAAGGTACTAGTCATAATTGGAACCAGCATGAAAGATGTGACGATCCAAAAGGAAGATGCCAATTTAAAAGTTGCAGTTTACTGCATTGCATGCCCTGTTGATTTGCACACAACGCGTTCACGAATAAGAGAATCAGCGCCGTGCTTCCGTTGATTCACACGTTAACACTAGCGTCGTGCTTTCATTGATAAGAACACAAAAGTGCAACTTTTGATTTTGTTTCTTTATTAGGTTTTAGACCACCGTTTCTTTAATTCTCAACCAATTTCAACAAATGAGGTCTAAAACCAAGGCTAAAGTGTACAGGTATTAGCTGCTTGTTTTAATTTTGAAACACTTTTCTTTATTTAGGATATACAGGGGTGAACACAAAAGGTACCTCAATTTTTTGGCCCACTGTATACTGAGGCAATTTGCTATTACCGATCAAGGATGCCCATCCAGTTGGCATTCCAGATTATCTTAGTTCTGAGGTACGAAATTCCAATATATTTTTTAGTTTCAACAGAATTCCTTAGTATTTTCCATGTTTATCAGTTATTATATTCACCATTCCAAGGTAGGGTTTTTTGACCGGATGTCCGTTCTTTTCATTGATACCGATGCCCTGACTTACAAACATTTATTGCATCAATTAGTGTTTACATTCTTTATGGGGAGGGCATCTTTTATCTGAAATAGCCCAATAGAATAAGTTTGAGCTTTCGATAAAGAAAGAAAGAAATTCTGTGGTCTTATCATGCTTATTTGGTGTGTGCGTGGGTGGGGGTGAGAGGAACAATAAAATATCAACTCGGTAAAGTATTAACTCTGTGCAGTGATTCTTCCCGTTTTAGTGATTACTCAGCTAGCGGGGGCGCGGGCACTCCCGCTATAATGAAAGATAAAGATAATTAAGAGAATTTATCGCGTCTGACGTCATCTGTCAATCAAACTCGAGCACGGTTTGTTTACAAGTGTCGTGATGATGACTTGCTGAACGCGGATTTATAACCGGGCGCCTTATTGTTAATTTTGCACCTTTCGACATGCAAACCATCTCAAAAGTTAGGTCTTTATAGTAGGAAACCTTCTTAACCGAAGGCACCATGTCCACAATGCCTAGAAAAGCTGCTTTTTGCCTTGTAAAAGTACGTAATTATTTCGCCATTTGCTGCTATTCCTTTTCTCCGATCAGCACCAGATAGACCGGTCTTCCTTTTACGCGCTGATTAACCTGTGAACCAATCAAGGATCGTAATTGACAGTGACATCAGACGCGATAAATTCTTTTTATCTCCGTCTTTAATTATAGTCGTTGATAAATGAATGAGTGTTATTGTGTCATAATATTTACCGCGCGAAAACTTGCGTGTCTTAGCAACGCCATAAAGTGGCGTGCGTGTCTTAGTAGGGTCATAAAACTTGCGCATCTTAACAGCGTAACACACGCACACTGACAGCGTCGCGCATATCGAGTTTCTGCCAGTAATTATTGTTCCGTTGAAAATAAAAACTTATCATTATACAATCATTGTATATTCTTATTCAATGGGTGCGTCTTGTAAAGAATTCACGTAATTTGATTGGTTTTCTGGTGTATAATATCTCACAATAGTTGATAGTGATATTAGTCAGAGCGCGCGCCGCCACGCAACGGCGGCACGCTTGTTGCTCCTCAATGATCGCGCGATAATGCGTTCGCGTAAGACACGTGCGAGAACTAAGAACGCGATTCGGCGGCTTAGATGTTCGTGATGCGCCGGTATCCACTACGATAAAAATATTGGCCAGCCCATCCATTATGACACGATATTGGATAGGCAAAAGACAAAATCCTATCTTTTATTCTCTAAATGATTGTATTTATATATGTGTGTGCTTGTACTGTAGTTTTAAGACCAGTATGCCTGATGATTCCATCATGGATGAAACTGCCAGTTGCATAAAAATTTAATTGTTGCATTACTTCTGTTTATACTTACGCTCTCCTTTACGGTTTGAGCACTTTGTTTGTAACTGGCAAGTCAGCCTTATCTACTTCGTATATCTATCTATGTATGTATCTATCTATGTATGTGTATAAAGGCTCCGTCAGTTTCGATCTAAATGTCGCCAAATTCATACGGGCGATCGAGGAACTTACGGAGACGGTTATGCGAAAATTTGGTTGGAAACGGTCAAGAATTGGCTGCAAAAACAGTAAAAAAGTGAGTTTTTCGGGCAATATAGCGGTTGTTTGTTTACTGCCTATGCCAACCAACGCGTCCACATGTCTAGCATAAACCGCGCCAGGCGGCGGATGACATGATCGAGCCGGCAACTCGTAAAACCGCCCGGCCGTATGGCATTTTCCATATACTCGGTTAGTTTTGTGGGGTTCATTATCGAACCCCAACGGTTTTAACTTGTATTTATATTATTTATCAACATAGGCCTATTTGTTTGTGATATTTCAAGCGTTTTAAAATTTCAAAATAATCCCATTCAATTACACGGTTGACGATGAAAATTTACTGAATTTAGGGACTGCACGTCATACACCACCTGAACCGCGCCGTCGTTAGCGTCGTCGGCGTACATAGACATACCACCTAGACCTGTAACTGCCCATCCCTAACCGTGGCAGTAGGTGAAGCCACGTATCCAAGGTGATTTTGGTCGGGTGGTCGGACGCGGAGAAATAAGCGTTCATGTCTGGAACGAAAAACGCGGTCGTTTGCGTGATTGCTGCGCCGTTATCGCCCGCGTCAAATGCAACGTGTTCTGTAGACGCGAACATGTCTGCTTGTTTGCGTCCGGGTTGCGTCCTTGTCAAAATCGTTGCTAAGCAGTGTTGACTTCACTACGCAAACCAAAGTTATAGGTCTAGGTTCTTGTTTGTCTGGGGTCGGCGTATACGACGCCCGCCACTTGACTTACACGCACGGCGTACACGGGTCCGCATAGCTAACTCGATGTTACTTGGGAAGCTAACAAACAGAGGGAGTAGGGTGACTGAAAATATCAGATGTGAAAATCTATCAATTGCACACAAGTTAATACAAATCAGCGTGCAATAGCCAAAGTATGCAAAATGTGCACGTTGACTACGGTGCAGTCCAAGTATCAACGGGCGTATTAGCGGAGTTCCGACGAACGCAGTGCTCGCATAGGAAAGCATCGCAATGTAACTAACAGGTACATATCATCAGACCAATAGGCCTATTTTCGACATAAATTTCAATACGGAACAGGCCTATTAATTTCAGCAGAACCCTGTTATTGTAGCGGCCTATATGGGCGTCAATCCCGGGGGACGTGCCAACCCCCCCCCACACACACACACACACATACCCCTTTCGGTTAAATGGCTCATTTTATGTTATTTTGGTAATTTAGGCCGACCCCCCCCCTACATTTCAAGCCGGATGGTATTAAAGACGGCCTACATCCAGATACTAATTTCGGGGTATTTTGGGGGTCTTTTAATGTGGTAGCAAGACAGGGCTTGGAAGAGGCGTACGATAGGTTTCCAGCTTATGGGTACCGAAGTACGGGTCACAGCTACAAAATAGAGCTGATTAAATTGTGTTAAATTTGGTCTTGATCATTGAGAGACGTATATCATAGTAATTTAAAAAGGTCAGGACATGTATATGGGTAACGGGTGTTGTGTCTAGGCCTATCACGAGAATTGCCCAACCCAACAACTGCGAAATCTAGTATATACAATATAATTATATAAATATAATATAAATATAACTCTGTTGCAAATTTGGTTGAAAGTTGAGGGAAGCACAAAGCGTTACAAATGTGCCGAAACATTAGGTTTGAAAAAAACTAATTTCATAGCTTTAACATAATATGCATTAAAAGATATTTTTACCAGTTTGGTATATAACTTTAGATTTGAAATATTTAGCATTGAACCTAGATTTTATATACTAGTTTGATGGCATGTACTGGTGGAAATCATATTGGGACACCCTGTAAAATACACAAAGTCTGGAGTACGGTTGGGTTATAATGATCGATAGGCGCTAGGCTCGAAAGCCAAGTGATTGGCGCAAAATCTATAGTGAAATACTGGCGACTAATAGTTTCAAAATTATTTCTATCCTAAAGTTTTATTTCTTTACTAAAGACTTGTAGTAGCCTAACAGCCAGCAACTATCAGGTTTGATTAGCACAAGATTTAAAAGTAAACATTGAACCTTTTAACCGAATATAATGCTATTAAAATTGTCATCTACCTTTGTTTCTTTGTCAATTTGTATTAACAATGGCGGCCTGGTTCAAATATTTGCTGCTGTGTCGTAAGTTTTACTTTTTTTACCATAGAATAATAATAGCCTAAGAGCCAATATATACGGTTTGATTAGACCTTTCAATCATACGAGGGTCATTTACAAAGTTCTACCCCCATCATCACATCTCTGTTATCTTACATTTCAGGATGTTGAAATTACGCATGAGTGTACTCCTAAATATAAGCTACTATCAAATTATTTTTGATGAAAATGTGATTTTTGGTTATATATATATGTTGGTTAAAGCAAATACAGATTTGATACGGACAAAAACTGAAGCCGAAAGTTTAGTAAGCATAATATTGTAACTTTGGCCACTCTATATAAAAAATGTTTTTAAGATGCGGTTGTCCAACTGCTTACTCAGGATAAATATTTTTTCCCATTTGACTCCCTGATTTGGCTTGGAACATCAATATTTTATATGAAAAAAATACATCGAAGGGTTCAACAGAAACACAAATGTTGGTGAAATTGGCCAATTTTGAATAGACCACATTTATGGGTAATTTATATAATGAAAGACAAAGATAAAGACAATTTATCGCGTCTGACGTCACCTGTAAATCAAACTCGAGCACGGTTTGTTTACAAGTGTCGTCGATGATGACTTGCTCAGTGAACGCGGATTTATAACCGGGCGCCATATTGTTAGTTTTGCCCCTTTCGACATGCAAACCATCTCAAAAGTTAGGTCTTTATAGTGGGAAACTTTCTTTGGTGAAGGCACCATGTCCACAATGCCTAGAAAAGCTGCTTTTTGCCTTGTAAAAGTACGAACTTTTTCGCCATTTGCTGCTATTCCTTTTCTCCGATCAGCACCAGGTCGGATCGGTCTTCCTTTTACGCGCTGATTAACCTGTGTAAACCAATCAAGGATCGTAATTGACAGTGACATCAGACGCGATAAATTGTTTTTATCTCTGTCTTTGATTATAATTAGGTCCTCATTTTAAGTAATGGATGCATCTTGACGTGGAAATATGAATAGTTGGTTATTAACCTTGAAGTGCTCACCTGATCAGTCTATTCTGAACATTTATCGGTATTGTTGTGCAAGAGACACGATACCCAGCAAAGTATACTAGCTGCAAATATTAGTTACTATTGGAACAGAAATAAAGCAGTTTAGATGTGGGCAACCCTATAAATAACAATTAGCCTTTCTTTATCAGACCATTTTCGAAATACCATGCCAAACCACTTTAAAAAATCACATTTTAATGGAATTCCGACAATTACCCATGATTACCCAATAAAACAGTATAATTATGGGTAATTTTCATTTCCTGGCAAGTAAGATAACAGAGATGTGTAGATGGAGGTGAAACTTTTTTGAATGACCCTCATATAATCATGATAATAGTCATATGTTCATCGATCATCTAGCTTTGTTTCTTTGTCAATTAATATTGACAATGGAGATAATGGGCCGCCACGTCCAGATGGTTCATATGTTTGCCGTTTTCGTTTTGTTTATGTTGGTTTCCACCATCACCAAAATGGAGATTCGCTAGTTTAAAAATATGGTTTGAAAAGACACTCGTATGCAAGGGAAAAATTATACTGGGGTGCTGCTTGACTAGATCATGTAAATTATGTTTCCTAAATATTGTGGACTCCACATATTTTATTAAGTGCCTAACCTTTGGATACGCAGCTTTTCATGCAACAAAATTGAATTTGAACACAATTTTAGGCGTTAAATAGACAAATGAACTCCGTATCATAAAATAATTGCACTGGGGCAAGTGTAACACCAATGGCAATCACGAAAACGAAAGGCAATCCAAACTCGAAACCGAAACATTTTGCCCAACATCAAGGTTTCAAACTTACAATTTTGGGCAACTTCGAGTTTGAAATTTGACGCTACGTTTGACAAGCGTAAACGAAATCAAACATCTTTTATTTAATCAATTGACTCATAAAACCAATTTGTTTGGTAAAGGTTTCATTCTTTCTGAATATGGGTCCAACACTAAAGAAAATAAGATAAAAGCTAAAATACACTAAACATGCTAAAATTACCAAAAGTACAATATCACCAGCCAGTTAAAAAAACCAACTTACGTAACCAAATTTTAAGTATATTAGGCTCGCATATCACAATTAGGTAGCCTACTTTATTAAATGTATATCCACAATTTAACACATCTGGTTAGAATATTGGCTTGTCATTAAAATAACAAATTTTATTTTATTCGACCAATCAGAAAAGTCTTGAATCGTTCGATGTACTCTCGTATCCAATCGTATTATTAGCAAGCTTATCAATTTTAAGTTTGCTTTAACAACTCATAAAAACCGTAAATCGTCCAATGTATGTAAGGGACGCATTATTTGACTCTCGGGGGTATGGGAGTTTGGGTCTGGCGGATTTAATTGATTTAATTTAATTATTTAACTTTGTTTACAAGCTGAAAGTATTTCATGAGATGGGAAACCCTCTTGTACGTGCAAGACAATGGTGTGGAAAGTCATTTTGGTATTCCCCCAAATTATTGTAAACAAAGTCAGATCTATGTTTGGAACTTGGAAATCCCCAGTTCAGTATATTGCACCATAGTCAGAACCCCCCCCAGGAAGTGATGTAATGTGAAAGGTGAATGTGTATAATTAATATTGGGAAATCCCAAGATTGCAGCAATGTTGTGAAAATGTGATTGAAGTAATGGTTTATTAATAGATGATGGGTTTTTTGCATGAGTACTGATATAAAAAGCTGGAGGCTTTTGTTGGGACTTTACAGAATGCCGTGGGAGATTGAGAAACTCCACATGTGTGTGATGGTCTTCGTGCTTCAAAAAAGAAGTACATTTAACCAGTTTATATAGCCAATAATTGAGCTAATTTAAATACAGCAACGAAGAAGACAGCGAGCACAAAAAGTGCTCTTCCTCATCAAAGGATTAAAAGTTCTTCTGTCAAATTGCTGGAGTTTGCTGGGTTTGTGAAGGCCACGCATCTGTCAAAAACAGCGGAGCTGTGTTAAAGAAACCTGTTCCCTGGGAAAAGAGTGATTGGTGAAAGAAACACCATTTTTGGAGAAAGCAGCGCAAGGAGATATATTTTTGGAGAAAGCAGCGCAAGGAGATATATTTGTGGAGAAAGCAGCGCAAGGAGATATATTTGTGGAGATAGCAGCGCAAAGGAGATTGGAGGAAGCGTCATCATTTTCGTATGAGGATTTTATACGCAAGGATTTATAAATGCAAGTGTACTATGGACTTCGCTGATTTTCGCAGGACAAGTGAATAAGGATATATTACATCAGTCGTCCAGAACATTGCAAGAACTCTAGAATCACCAACAAGAAGACCGCTGGTTAAGTACCGATAGAGTAAAACTGATTGTGTGATTTTAGTGTATATTGTTGTTATATGTACCAAGCATACTTTGTTTTCAATTAAAGACTTAGATTATGTTAGGTTAATCAAACAGTGTATTTGTGTTGTGCATTCGTGTGAGTTCGGGTAAAAGGTGATTTTGGCCTTGAGTCAAGTACGGCTCGTAACACTAGGCACTTCAACCACATCAACTGTTTACTGGTAAGTGTATATTTTCCACAACCTTTAAACAAATGTAAGCTCTTGGTGGGTGTTAAAAAAATAATTAATTTCTACAACTAAAGATAATCTTTACATTTCAACCCACTATTACGCAGTCAAAGTCAAGTTCAAAATTCTTCTTTGTGCGTATACACATACTTACACGGAAGATTCTTGGTAGTTCGGCTGCCAGTGGATATGGTGTTGTTTTGGTGTCCGCATGTTTTGTTTTTGATGGATACTGCGTCTTAAGACCACCAACCTCACAAATAAGTTTACTGGACCTCTGTCAGCATTAAGCATTTTGAGATACCGCGAGTCAAAGTTCATACAGATGTCAAAATTCAAACTGCTCAAATGCTGTTGAAAAGTCCTCCAAATTATTATTGCTATTCCAAAATATTCACCAGGTCATAAGGATTTACAAAACGTATAGTTTGACCTACCCTACTAACGACTAATCAGTCTGGAGTTATTGGGGAAAACGTTTTTGGAATGTGGGCTCTACAGCTAGGGGTCAAGCACAGCAAATACACACAATTTTGATGGAAATTGTCTCAAAATGTTTGTCAGAAATAGTTTGCTCCACCTACAATGTTTCGTTATGGTAACGCACCAAAATGAGTTACTGCCCGTTGAGTCCATTATTAATGTTGACGTTTTTTCCCGCGTTACGTAGTTTTCTATTATATATTTTCTGAATCCTTGTGACCTGGAAAAGGTTGTGGTATAATTTTTAAACAAATTGGAATAATTTTGAGTTTTGACCCCTGTGTAACTTTTGACCTCATATTTCTTTTATAGTTCATGAGTAACCAATGTGCACCTGTCATTTTTTACCTCTCAACATGTTAGGCATCAACTTTAAACAAGAAAATTTTAGTCATACGCTACTGTACATTGAAGGGAAAAGACATAAAGACATCTACTCGATTAATAAATATGAAAGTTCATTTACGCGGTACAAACTTGATACATGCGAAAAAGTGACCCAACTTTGTGTATAATTCTTATTGTTACAGTCTGTTACAGTACAGAGAATATTTCAGTCAAAATGAAGAGGAGCCTGGTCGTCATGGTTGTTGGTATTGACTATTTTCATCACGTGTTGCAACTTTGCGAATTCCGAGATAGAGGACTGTATCGCACTCTGCAATCAATGCGTTGTGGTCTCGGATACAATTACCCATATGGGATGCACTCAGCATTGCGAGGAACTTAAGCAGAAGGATGGTGGTAAATTTTCGTGTCAGCTATTGACAGGTTAATGTTTGAATTTTTGCATCGCATTCTAGTATATTATTTTAATGTCAGAGATTCCTTACCAAAAGGCAAAGCCAATTCGATATCCTCATTTCGCGGTTAGTGGTTTTGACGACCCGTAACCACCCCAATCAGCTGCATGGGGTAAGAATTATTAAAAAAATTAATAGCTGAACAGAATAGTTCAGCGTCGGAGGGACTGGAAACGACATATTGATGACTATATATAGAGTGTATTCAATAAACCCAAGAACGAGAGCTGCTAAGTAACCGTTATCCATAACCATAAACACATGCATGATCAGACAACGAGTGTTCAATTTCCTCATAGCTTCCCACGTTGTACACACGTCAGTCGAATTTGGCGGTGTTGGTTTGTTAGCCCTCCAAGCTATAAAATCGTTCACTTTTTGTTGAACTTTGTATGTGGGCATCACTGTAATAACATAAAGATCAGTCTGATCAGTGTGATATCATTTCAAGAGGTCACTTCACATGATTAAGCTAAACAGCCTAATTCGGCCCTGATTTGGTAAAATGATCTAACTTGAAATTAAAATAGCTGTTTCGAGAAAAAGAGCTTTAAAGTTTGAACACTTGACGTTTTTCTTTTTGAATAAAATAAATTATTAAATAGATCTAATGTCTTAGAAAATATATAAATCTCATTATTTGGTGCAGAAAAAAATTAAGAGTCCCACGTAACATCGCATGGTAAAAAGTGAAAAGTAATTGAACAAAAATGGTGTTGTTCAACGATGTTTTAATATAAAATTATACACTGACTTTCGTACAAAAGTACTTTATCAAAGTGAGCAAAAACAACAGTGACACTCCCATCACGCGCCACTACAACGAGATTCCCCATATTCCGTCTGATCTTAAAGTCACCGGCCTTCTCCAAACCTCAGGTTCAGATCACTAGCGTTGGTTGAAGGAACAACATACAATCAATCAATCAATTTATTTCACCCATTCATATACATACTATGCCATTACGGCACCCTTGCTGGCCCTGATAGCATCGGACGTAATGTCCAATTTTCTGCATTCAAACTTTAATTTCCTTTTGGTCACGCCCTGCCCATTTGGTAGATCTTCATTCTCTTCATTATAGCAGTTTTTGTATTAATTTCTTTCTCTCTTTCTTTCTTTCTCTCTTTCTTCCCCCCCCTTCTTTCTTTCTCTCTTTCTTTCTTACCTCCTTTCTTTCGTTTTTCTTTCTTTCTATCATAGGCCTACTTTCATTATTCCTTTCATTTTTAGTTTCCTTCCTTGCCTTTTTCCTTCCTTTCATTCTTTCTTTCTTCCTTCCTTTCTTTCTCTCCTTCTTTCTTTCTTTCTTCCTCTTTTTTCTTTCTTTTTCTTTCTTTCTTTCTTTCTTTCTTTCTTATTTTCTTTCTTTCTTTCATAGGCCTACTTTCATTCTTTTCTTTTCCTTTTTCCTTTCTTTATTTCTTTCTTCTCATTTCTTTTTCCTTCCTTTCTTTCTTTCCTCCTTTCTTTTTTTTTCTTTCTTTCTATTTTTCTTTCTTTTTCATTCTTTACTTTCTTCCTTTATTTTCATCAGTCTCTCTTCCTCTTTCTTTGCATTTCATTTAATATCTAGAGTTTGTCTGCGACTGCTTTCAACATGGGAACACGTTTTGAGCCAGAGGTAACCAGTATTTAAAAAAAGGGTGTAGCTTTGAATTGATGTGATGGGATTCAATTTTATTCAAAATCTATGCCAACCAACCGATCGTTCTACGGTTTCACGATTTAAATTACTATAGGCCTATGGCCCAAGATGGCCGAGAAGGATTAAAATGTTCCAAATGTTAATAAACGAGAATGAAAAGAACAGATTAACTTTATCATGTTTGTCTCCCTATGCATGAGTGCGTATATTTATGGCCTTTACAATATTTCCTTATGTTCTTGTTAGGTATGGGGTATTATTAAAATAAAAAACAGTTATATTAAATGAAATCCTGGCATAAATAAATGGTCTTCATTCAATTGTGCTCTCTCTAAAGCAAGTAGAAATAGCTTGTACAATTACAACATGGGAACACGTTTTGACGTATCTATAATTAGTAAAAAGATGTAGCTCAGCGGCCAGCCAACAAAAAGGAAATGTCTATAGTAGGCCCTTAGCTGGCCCTATACGTGAAACAGGATTTTCTCTCTGAATTGGCCGTATTTTACGTGTAAGAAAATCAATCGCATTATCGTGTTCACTCAAAAATTTAGAAAATAAATGGGCACTTCTGGGTTGGGTATCTATAGATTGATTAGATTCTATAGAATTTAAGTATGATATATTTTCGATGGTAAATATATTTCACTTTCAAAGTTTGTAGTTTTCATAATTGCAATTTCTGAATATGATATAAAAAGCGGTAATAAGTCTATAAATATAAGAGTATCGGATCATTTTGAATGTAAATAAATGCGAAACGCCGTCGGTAGACACCAGCAATATCAGAGATTGCCGCGATTCTTGCAGTAGCTTTTATGAATAGAATACAATAGTGGATACAATAGGGGATACAATGGCGGAACAATAGAGCTCTAATACAGGCAAATAAACCCCGTCGCGTTTTGCTAAATTTCACTTCTTCTTTTTCATGAACTAACCGTTATTTTTTTTAACTTGTGGCAAAACATCGACCGATGTTTTTAATTAGGGGCTGTGACTAATTACTATTAAAAGGGGTCAAGCAAATTTTGGCACTACATTTGGAAATGTTACCAGGGGGTCGTAATTATTGCACAGCCCCTTATTGATTTTACGTTATCAAATTACATTACATTACAGTTAAACATGACTGGAAATAGAATGGGAATAGATTTTACGAAAACATGTTGCATCGAATATTCTACGTCGATCGAATAAAAAGCGGCCCTTAATAGAATACCATGAATGCATCGGGTTTTTTTTTTTTAATCTGACAGATACATGTATTATTCAGGTAGGTGATTGGACAACAAAAGTTTCCTATCAACTCCATGGGTACTGCACTTTTACATTTTAGTCGTTCATATAATAACAACAATGACAACTAGAATAACATAGTAGCAGGCAATGCAATTTGAACTCAAATACGCAGTTTACATGGTTTATGCCATGAATTCGATATTGGTAATCCAAGTAAAATAATGTTGTAATGCATAACATTCAAAATACTGCTTTTGCCTAATTGTCGAACATCCTCTGTGTTATTTTTTGATATTAAAATTTAATCATGCCTTGTGTATGAACGCTTTACTGCAAGCAGTGCTCAATGGTCACTTAGTATACGCACATGGTCTATGCATTCATATGAGGCATGTGAATATTTCCTTGTCTGGTAAATGGTGAACAGAACTGGTAGCCCGGTCGTATCGGAAACCAGTACATTCTGTACTCTACGACCGGGCTAATCACGTGGTCAGGCCACGCCTCTTATCCCGGTCGAATGAGACATAGGCTGAAAATGGGCGGTCCGATTTAGTGAGTATGTCGTTCGAGTGGAATAAAATAAGAACGAGTGGGTTATTTTCGCCGATTGCTTCAAACAGCCAGTCACTCGCATTTTAACCGGACGACCGAGAAATTTCCCGGTCGACTGGGCCCACTCGAATTCTGATAGCTATGGCTTACGATACGCGCGTGCTTGCTTTTTGACTCTCGTCCAGGGGCGTATAATTATACCGGGCCACCATGTTATTTCCAAATCACTGGACCCACTGACCTGCTATATCTGTACCGAAACACCATGAGCGCAGAGCGCACAAAAATTTTCGATATTAACGCTAATTGTTTAAAATTAAAACAATTCATGCCTCAAACCGGATCCAATTTAATTTCGTTCTATTCATTTTTTTAATTAAGTCGCTGCTCATTTATATTTAATCCCGTTAACTATTCGTTTTGATTATGTTCTGTTCATTTTGAGGTATATTATCACTTTGAACCGACGACAATATCATCAAAATGAATAGTTAGAGAATAAAGGTATTGTTTTTAACCGCTGGAGTGCATCTATCGTCTCATATAACACGGGCGACATCATTATTTTAAGTAAAACAACGAGGCGAAGGAATGTATTGGATGTGCGCTCTTGTAGCTGCAAAGTCCCTGAATTGTTGTTAAAGGACGCACCATTAGATTCTCAGGAGGGGGGGAGGGGGTAGGAAGTTGGGAAAATAATTTTTTTGATGAAGTTTTGTTTTTTCAAAAACTTCCTACCAATACCCTGAGAATCTAATGGTGCGTCCCTAAATGGTTTATGTAATGATGTGGGGCGTAGTGGTTAGCGACAACATGTAAAATGTGCTGAGGCCTGTGGATCAACATCTGAGCGTTGTGCCTTTGCGTAGCGCACCAAAAATCACTGTTTTTTTTTTTTTAATAATAAAGGAGATAATCCGTGTACCCAAGTGAGACTGACTACAATTTGGGGAAGGTGATAATATGCCGGTCTTATTATATAGTATGAATAACTTCCTCGACTCAGTACTTCCCAGCAAACACAAAACGTTTTCGACATCATTCGCAAAAGGTTATAAAAGGTTGTCAGAAAACGTTTAAATGTCGGGTTATATAAAGGGTATATTAAGAGTATAAAACGTTTTCATAACCTTAAACACATTTTTTGATAATCTACTGCACAGCAAACAAAAATGTTTTACAGAAAACATTTAAATGTCGGGTTATATATAGGTTAAATACGACTAATTATGTATTACACGGGTTTTAATGGGAAAATGCCTAATTTCGGGTGGAGTTTTCTCATATTCAGAACTCTCACAGTTCAATGCCACCAATATCAGGTGAAACTATATGATTTAGATGCCAAATGATCAAAAATTCTACATAGGTTGACCTGAGACTTTTCTTGTTTTAACGCACTGAACCGTAAACACCTTAAAATGACAGTGCGCCCTCGAAGCTGAAAGTTACAATTTTGGTACTATTACATCAAAAATGTCATATAATGAGAGAAAATGTACCATTTTGAAGCATCAAACTCTAAAAAGTACTTTTTTGGCTATATAACTTGATCAATTTCAGCGATTTTAATGCAGTCTTTTCGAATGCCATGAAAACAAATAGTTCCTCGTCGTATTTCAATGTATCGCCCAAGCCTATTAAAGTGGTCTTTAACCTAAAGGGTATAAAAACGTTTTAATAACATTCCAAAAACATTCTTGAAAACTTGATACAAAACATTCTAAACAGAATGTTATTTTGGGGTTGAAAAAATATTTTGCGAAAAATGTTTGCCCAAAATTTTTGCAATAACGTTTTAAAAACGTTTTCATGACCTTTATATATTAAGTATTGACAAAATATTTGGCAAAAATGTGTGCAAAAATAGTTTACAATAACATTTTTTTAAACATTTAAAAATATTGTTGTAGTTTGTTTTCATACAAAACGTTTTAAAACGTTGTCATGATCTTTATATAACCCGACATATTAATGTTATTAAAACATTTTTACCTAAACCAAAAGCCAAATATAACTTATTTAAAACGTTTTTAAAACGTTTTTGTGTTTGCTGGGTTATTAGTACTCAGTAGATATTGTTTTTTACTGTAATTATGAGAAATATATAAAAATATACAATTTTAGAAAGGAACTGATACAAGGAATCCAACTAGCATAACAGAATGAGCAGTTTATAAGAAAATCTCAAAATTTGATTTTACTTGACTGACTCGAGGAAGTTATACGGACAATATGACATTTTCGCGCAAAGCGTGCGAAAAATGTTCAATTGCAGACCAGTGTAATTGTGCAATTTTGCTCTATTTAGCCCCCCCCCAAAAAAAAAGGAAGATACCCATGACCAGGGCTATTTCGTGCATGTACATGTAAAGTTGTGCACAACATGACTACAGAACTTTAAGAACTCCCTAAATCAATACACGGTGTGTTCACTTATGCATTTTCTACAAATGTCAGTGTCATCGTTTTGAACTATATGTCGGGTTTTTTTAAACTTGACGTTTTATGGCCGCTGCAGCGTTGGGTGTCGAGAGATGTATAAAACAAGTGGGGAATATACCATATATGTCTTCTTTTAAAGTGTACATGATGTAATATTTTTGTCTTATTTTTTATTGTCATTGTCAATTTGTTATTGTCATACGATGGAGTATACATTATGTTTTATAAAAAGTTACAGCTCGCTAAAAGTACACATGCACACCGGTGTATACAATGTCATAAAATTACAATCTCTGTAAAATGTTTATCAGCATTTGTTTTAATACCTAGCTGCAGCTCAATAAAGTACACAGCTGGTTTACTGATATCAAGTTAAAAAGCAAACGGTATTATGCTTAAAAATGTACAGCTTGATAAAAGTAAACATGCACACAGGTGTATACAATGTCATAAAATTACAATCTCTGTAAAATGTTTATCAGAAATGTTTTTAATACCTATAAAGCTGCAGCTTGATAATGTACACAGCTGCTTTACTGATACATGATGCAGTCATGTCTACAGTAGAATTCATCTCGACCTTTGCAGGACATAAACCCCATTAAAAGCTATTAAACCAAGATAACACTCATTGAAACAGCTCAACTGATTAAATCGGATCTTCTCTGGTTGTGCACATGTGTCTGTTTTATATGTGCGGTATCGCTATGAGGTGCTATAATACAGCTTCAGTTGGGTAACTGATTATAAAGGAAACGCAAGGAAACAATGGTATGTGGACCTTTGTTCACGAAATGAGACAATGGCCTGCTTTTTGTTAACCAGCATTCTTGAAAATGAGCAACATAATGATTGTTGACTTAACACGGTTTAGAAATAATTTCTTCATATTTTTGGTGTTATCTGTCGTTTACATGTCCTTCCTAAAACACAAAAGTGCGACTATTTCCAAACACCTAAATTAGCTAAAAATTTAGGACATGTTACAAAACTATATTTTCTAGAATTTCATAGAATAGTTTAAATGTAGCTTGTACCGTTTTTTTGTGGCATCCTTCAGAACGGAGCGGTCCGTTACCAATATAGCTCAATATTTTCGGTCAAATCTCCATTCAATTAACACGGGGAGTTGGCTAGCTATGAGCTAGCTATGCTTTGCCCTCACTCATATTCTACGAAAGTGCGACTATTTCTGAACATCTAACCTAGCTGTAATTTTAGGACATGTTAGAGAAATATATTTGCTAGAAGTTTGGAGAATAGTTTAAATATTGGCCGGTTATTTTTCACACAGTGATGTTAACTAGGCAAATGCAATATACTTCTAACATACACTATTTGTAAAGGTCGCGCGTCAATGGTGAGAGCACTGTGTATTGTGTATAGGAAAACGGACAGTAACTGCAGTATGATCAAGCTAACCAAACGGTATTATGCTTAAAAATTTACAGCTCGATAAAAGCAACGTCATAAAATTACAATCTCTGTAAAATGTTTATCAGAATTTTTTTAATACCTAGCTGCAGCTCGATAAAGTACACAGCTGCTTTACTGATATCAAGTTAACCAAACGGTATTATGCTTAAAAATTTACAGCTCGATAAAAGCAACGTCATAAAATTACAATCTCTGTAAAATGTTTATCAGAATTTTTTTAATACCTAGCTGCAGCTCGATAAAGTACACAGGTGGTTTCAGTCTATACGCAGGACAACCAATTCTTTAGAAATGCATAGTCGCGCTAAAAGTCGATCGATACATGTTAAAATCAGCACAATTCAGAGATACACCTTTTTGCTATGAAATTTATTTTCTCGGTCAAATATAAAGCAATTTTTTTTTTCTTCAGTGATGTCAGTAAAAAACATAGTGCTTGGATATACATTTTTTTAAATCCTGGTGTTAAAATTCAAGCATCATATTTTGTCTTTTAGTGTGATATTTTTGATTTTTATAGGCCTTTAGTCTGCCCACGAGCTTTTTACGGAATTTTTGAGCGTCTTAAACTAATATAGTTTGCTAAAGAAAGATATTTCCCACCTCTGTAAGGAACATCGTGTGGGTCGATATATTATAGTTTTGTCAGGATTTCCGTTTTTATTTTACCCTTTTTCCCTTCATGCTCCGAAAATGTCAAACTCAGTACTTTATCTCGAGAGCAACCAGCAGAAATAATCGATATTTCAATAATTGTTGTCAACCAGGTCCCTTTTCCATTGAAAACCAGGATTGCCTGACCAGCGATTTGGTAGCCCAAATCCCCAATTGGATGTTCTGGTAAATGAGGTGAATTTTGGAAATTTGCTCCCGTGATAGCCTGCAATTTCAATTTATAGGGGCTATGGATTCCATGATTATGAAAACCATTTTGTCTGTTTGTTTGTTTGTTTGTTTATTTATCTAGGATGAGGTCCATGGGAAAATCCATTGTCCAAACCTAGAAAAATTCGCGTGTTATTATAGGGGATTTTAATTTTCTGTCCCTCCTATCTCCAGGTGAATTTTGAATGACCCCCCACATCGCGGGTTGGCATTTTCATTACACCCTTCAGACTTGCGTTCGGGTTTGTGTAGGCCTATTTGTCATAATTTAGCGCTATAGGACCTACTTTCTAAATGTATAGCTATAGCCGTGCTATATAAATATTATTAGGTACCGGTATGTAATATTATGTAGGCTTATTTGGGGGTGGGGTGGGTGCAGAGGTGTGTGATGTGGGTAGTGGGGTGTATGTAGGGATGGTAGGGTGGTACTCAACACATTTTAACCATGACTTACAATGCAAGGCTCATTGTTGCCATAAATGATTTTTCCTTTAGGTCATTATAATAGGTTGTTATAAACTTCCATGTTTAACGTTGTTTTGGCTGCTTCCGAATGACTTTCGGTGGGTTTAAGCAATTTCAAACAAACACAAACAAAAGGCACTATACCCAGTCACCTTCATGACAATTGAAACACTAGGTAATTTCTTTGCTATATTGAAGTTCTGGCCAGGCCGGGCACCCAGAGATATCGATCCACAATGCTAGTATTAGCCTAAGATTTCACGCATGGATTTGAAAATTTTTCAGCTGGTAGTAAAAAAATATGGAATCAAAACGGAAATTCTGACAAAACTATGATATATCACTCACGGTGATGTGCGTTAGAAAGTTGGGAAAAATCCTTCTTTAGCGAACTATATTACTTTGAAAAGTTAAAAGGTTGATCCAAAAAAAGGCTCGCGGGCAGAGTTGAAGCCTATCAAAATCGAAAATCTTACACTAAATGACTGAATTTCACGCCTAAGTTTAACACTAGGATTTGAAAAAATACAGTATCAAGCATTGCAGTTTTTCCTGACATTTACTGAAAAAATTAAAATTATTGCTTTTCATTTGGCCGAGAAAATTAATTTTACATTGAAAAGGTGTAACTCAAAATTTTGCTCATTTCAACACCAAATTCGATCGTTTGTATTGCCTCATTAAATGACTGAGTGAGCCTTGCATAACAAAAGAATTGGTTGTCCTGCGTATAGACTGGTTTACTGATATCAACCCAGCAAACACAAAAACGTTTTTAAAACGTTTTAAATAAGTTATATTTTGGGTTTCGGTTTAGGTAAAAACGTTTTAATAACATTAAAATGTCGGGTTATATAAAGGTCATGAAGTCGTTTTAAAACGTTTTGTATGAAAACACACTACCACAATATTTTTAAAATGTTTTCGAATATTTTCCAAATATTCTGTCAACACTTAAATAACATTATGTTAAAATATTTGCACCCAGCAAACATAGAAATGTTCTTAAAATGTTTTTTACAAACCATTTTAATAACATTTAAATGTCGGGTTATATAAAGGTCGTGAAAAACATTTTAAAAACGTTATTGTAAATATTTTGGGCAAACATTTTTTGCAAAATATTTTTTCAATCCCAAAATAACATTCTGTTTAGAATGATTTGTACCAAGTTTTGGAATGTTATTAAAACGTTTTTATACCCTTTATATAACCCGACATTTAAATGTTTTCTGTAAAACATTTGTGTTTGCTGTGCAGTAAATTACCAACAAATGTTATTTAATGTTATGAAAACGTTTTATACCATTAATGTACCCTTTATATAACCCGACATTTAAGCGTTTTCTGACAACCTTTTATAACCTTTTGCGAATGATGTCGAAAACGTTTTGTGTTTGCTGGGAAGTTAACCAAACGGTATTATGCTTTAAAATGTTAATTATAATACAAAAACACACACAAACCCCGAATCGGTCCTCATGAATATGCGAGAACTCACATCATACAATGCACAGGGACTTTGACTGGTTGTACGCGGTCTGTTGCTCTTTCGTCTGTGCTCTCGCCCCAGTGCGTGTATTAGGGGTGGACAGCGTTTTGGCCCGTTCTACTGGGACAATTGTGCGCGGAGCACGAGAAAACTTTCCATTTTAACCCCAAATCAAGGTGATTATGTTGTGTAAAGACGGGACAATTTGAAATATATTTACTCTATTTTGCCCCCAAATCATGATATACAATAAATAATATTCTAGTTAATTATTTCCCGGTATAACTTTTGTTGCCTATATTGCGCATCTGATCTCCCCGAGGTTTTCACCCACGAGTGGCCGAAAAATTAGGGGAAAATTGAGGCATTGCCAGGTGTATTGTAAGGAGATACTTGCTTGAATTCTCAAAATGAATGTTTGATTGATTGCCACAAACTTGTTTTGCAGAGAATTTTCAATCTCCATCAGTCTTATTTTGTAAGGAGCTTAATTTCCTAGTCATTGGTCGGGTTGAAACTTGAAAAGTATAGACATATTTTAAGCACGGATTTGTAATTCTCACTGCACGGATTTTTATTCTCACTGCACGAACGTGCCATGAGGCACGTTAAAATAGCCCCTGCCAGCTATAGTCATGAGACCATTCTGGTACAGTCTCTTTTAACAACCGATCATAATTAACGTTTTAGCAATAATAAGGCGGTGACAGCTCATTTGACCATACTATACACTACAAAATTTTTATGAGAGTAGGAGTACTGCTACTATAGAGCAACTACGTCGGTCACAAAACCTCTGTGGCCCGGCTACAACTCACGCATACCTCGTGGTGTATGTACTGCGAAGGTACCCGGAGTACCGACACTGACAGGTACTCCGCGGCTGAGTACCGACGTTGGTACTCTGGTAAGAAAATGAGTCTCTTTTTTTTTATTTGTTTCTGTTGCCATATTGATTTATACTGAATAACATGTGCATAATATTTAACAAGACCTATTAAACCATCTTTGAAATTAACAATGATGATGGTAATCTGGTATTAACAAATAATAAGAAAAGTGTTATTTTCATCATAGGCCTAAACAGAAAATAAACTAGGATAATTTGCGCTCACAGAGCGCAGACAATCGCAAGGCATGTAACCATTTAATGACATTTAAACCTGACCTTTGAGCTTAATGTTTCCCGGGTAATGGGTTTGTTGTCACCGAAATTGAGCCCTCATACCCCTTACAGAAAATAAAATGAAATTATAGTATAAGAATTGACCCCAGATAACCTTTGACCTGACCCCTGCAAAGTGTTCCAACATATTCCCATGATCATTAAGTATGTTGTCACCGAGTTTGAGCCTCGTACCCCTTACAGATGTCCAAAAAAATAATTTCTAAAATTTGACCTCTGCATGACCTTGACCTTACCCTGCAGAATGTGCCCCTGATCATGAGATTTGTTGTCACTGAGTTTGAGCCCCACACCCCTTACAGATATCCAGAAAATGAAATTATAAGATTTGACCCCAGATAAACTTTAACCTGACCCCTGCAACGTGTTCTAAAATGTTATTTAATATGTGGCAGAAAAAGTATTTTTAGTGAAAAATCATTTTTGCCCATAGTGACCTTTTGGATGACCTTTGACCCCGAGTTGGTCATGTAACATTTGTGCCTCCACCCAATGGTCCTTGTGACCAAATATGGTCAAATTGGCCTAAAGCATATGGCTACGACGGCTCGTTATAAGTTTATGAGGTTATAAGAATGAAAGAATAAGACAGAACAACCCGACTTTGTCGTCGGCCTGTAAGAACTGACCAAAAACAGTACACTCGCAATAATTGCATCCATCATAATTGTATCATTACATTTGAACGCATTGGCCATGCAAGCCTTGATGAACGCGTAGTCGGCTTGTTAAAGGTCAGGTCTATAGCAAAAACAACATCATATCATTGGCAAGCTAATATTATGCGGACAATGAAAATGACTCATTTTTTGAGAAAATAACACGTAAATAATTGATATTCCGCAAAAACCAACTTAAGCGGTGAGTTCCTTCGAACGAGACAGATTTGGCCTAGAAAACCGGTGACGTCATGAAATGAGATGTGCCCGCTGTGAGAAAAGGGACTATAAACGCTCTCAATGGACAGAACGTATACTGTTGCTGTTCACAGAAAAAAATTCCAAATTATGTATTACAAATTTCATGGTTTTTAAACATAGGGATAAAATCAGCCGCTTCTTTTTTATATATTAGACAATTCTGATATTGCAATTCATATGTATATCAATATCATGAGAAATATTAGGCCTAAAAATAAATACATAATTTGAGCTTAGAATTTCATCTGAGACTAGCATATAAACCGTGTTAGTTCATAAACTCATCTGATTTCCCTGTATATTGCAATGCTATAGTTTCAGTTGGATGAAATAATACAAAGCAAACGCATAGTAACAATTACTGTGTGGGCTTTGTTCCCGAAAGAGAACAAAAGCGTGCATATTGTTATGCAGCATTGTTATGGTAAGTGATAGTACAACTCATTGTTGCTAATGTCAAACTTGTCAAAGTGATTGTGATTGTATGATGAGAGCACGATAAAGTGTCCGCTTCATTTACCTACGTCATCAGTCAAACGGGGGAGAACACGTACGCTTCAAACGGGGAAGAACACGTACGAGGCTGAACTTTACCCACACAATTTCCCCTTTTTCAGGAGAAATACGCACAAAAAAAAAATTGCAACAAGTGTCAACTTGTAATGTAATAATTAATCTCTTCGAATAGAGATAAACTTGTTTTGGCTATAGACCTGCCCTTTAAGTCCACATAGTTGTACTGTTGGCGCGCGCGCCTTGAAGTCAATGAACTCAAAGGCTCAGGTGGTGGAGTAGCTCTGCGGGAGAGTAGAGATATTGCGATGTTCCATACGCGGCACGTGGACTGTGCGCTTAAATACGCAAATAAACATTATTGCCTGTATAACCAACTATTTTGGATATATTATTCGGCCCTCTTGCGGCCAAATGTTTGAAATCAAAATCTGATATACTCTGGAGGGCGTTTTATTAACGGGGACCCATGTAATAACGAAAAGTTTGCTTCAGTTTGCTTAAATTAATAGAGTTCTACCATCAAACAACCGTGAAAATAAGATATAGGCAAAAAGTGAGGAGAAAAAGGTTCATAACTTTGCACACAAGTAATCAAGAGACCTGGCGACAGTCTTCGATTTTTTTTTAACATTTGGATGCACTTTTAGTATAAAGTCAGAATAATGTGTCATTGCAATTTTGCACCACACTTTTATTTTAAAGTTGTGTCGCAACAGGCGATTTTTGTAGTGCACACGTTGTTTGATGTGATCATTTTTTATGTATGTAACAAAATATTTCATAATTTTCAATTCTATACATTCACAATACCAACAACTATCACACTAATATACTTACATTTTTAAAGCTAGCTTTAACTTAGGTCCTTTTTTCATCTTTTTCTACCTTTTATGGTAAGTTTTATTATATAAACTGTATAATTTGTGTGCAAATTGAGGGCGCTATTTACATTAATTTTAAATTTACTTTAGCCCAAGATAGATACGAACGAATCCTTTCATTTCATTGTAAAAAAAAGTAGTTTGAACATGTTCTTGCTTAATGTTGCTCATTTTTATGATGTTTAAATACCATTAGATCAAATAAGATAAATAGCGCCATCACTGTTAAATTTTGCTTTAAAATGAATACATTTCAACATGCCATCAAACAATCGTGTGCAAATTGCAATGTTGACGCTGCCTGGGGATTCGACATAAGTAAGTGTAGATACTGAGCAAATTGGTAATGGTAGTATCAACTTTCAAAATGTTCGACTTTTGCCTGAGTGAATCAAATCGAGTCACATTAATTGAGCCTCTTTAATCATGATGATCATCATATGTTCATCTATCACCTAGCTTAGTTTCTTTGTCAATTAAAAAGGCATTTCGTGATCCACAGCCTCATCCCCCCACTTTTCTCAAAAAAAGTTGAGCTTTTTATATCACTGGAAACCTCTGGCTACATAATGTTTATGTACAAAATATTTCTTGCAGATTAATTCGTTTAGCAAAGATATCGTGAAATTTGAATTTCGTTCTGGTGAACCAGAACGAAATTACAACACATTGTCTATGGAGCAGTGTAATACACATAATCATGCATAACTCGCGAACGCAAAATCGGAATCAACTGAAATTTTGGGAATAGGTTTTTTCGTGGATATCTAATGAAAAATGACATAAATAGAGGATGCTAGGATCACGAAATACTCCTTTAATATATACAATGGAGACAATGGGCCGCCACGCTGTTTTCGTTTTGTTTATGTTGGTTTTCTCCAACAACAAAATGAAGATTCGCAGTGTCCAAAAATATGGTTTGCAAGGGAGAGTGTACGCGAGTGATAATTTTTACATGAGATACAGGGTTACTCAGAGTTGAGAGGTCTAGATGTACCTAGATGGACCATAGACCGTGAAGTTTGTTGGGACCCAACACTTGTTTTTCTGCCAAAGTTTCTTGCGAACGCTAAATATGGTGGACTAATATGTTTTAAGTGTCTAAACTTTGGATACGCTTATTTTTGTGCAAAATAGTTTAGTTGTTAAATAGACTGACGAATTCCTTTAATTAATTTAATTACACTATAGAGCAACTAAAATACATATGGTAATCACAAAAACGGAAGGTTATCCAAACGCGAAACCGAACCATTTTGGCCAACATCGCGTTTAAAACTTATATTATTGGCTAACTTTGGGCAACTTCGAGTTTTGAAACTCGAATTTTATCAAAATCATTTTCAAGTTAAGCGAAGCGAAGCGAAGAGAAACAAATGACATCAAACACATTTCGTTTTATTAATTAAAATTTTTTTAAACATATTGTTTTTAAGGGAGTGAAATTGTTTGTTTTTATTTTCAATTTTAATGTATACCTTAATACAGAGATGGATGGGCGGTTGTTTTTTTACTCATGGGTGGGGTGAAATATTAATTTTTTTCGTCTAGTAGTGGGTGATGTTTTTCATGCTTTTCATGACTTCCTATGAAATCAAATGGTACGCCCCTAAGCAACATCTTTTTATCACCTATGAAGTTATATAGGTAAGAATATTTTTGATTTACAATCATTTATCAAACGCTGCGCTCCTGAGCAACATATTTTTATCACCTATAAAGTTATGTAGATAAGAATTTTTTTTATATATTAACAATCATTTTCTCTGGGGACATCAACCAAACTAGATACCTAGATCACATCAACTGTTTACGGGTAAGTGTATTAAACAAAATATAAGCTCTTGTTCTAAAAGTAAGGATAATCTTTACCTTTCAACCAACAGTACGCATCTAAAGTTCTTCATAATTCTTCTTTACTTCTGTCGTGTGCATATTATACAGGCTGTAACAAATACAATAATACAATTGTACAGTAGTTGATTTAAAACAACAGTCACAAGACTTACTATTTGCAGAGCTGTGGTAGCTTGCGACCTGCATCTACAGGTCTTCTTTAGCCACTGAAGAGATTATTCCACTTGACTTGCCTCTTGACTACCAGATATTGATTGGTTTTGGTCAAGTGACAAAATCTTGTTGTAAACAACTGGAAGATCATGGCGCCCCGGTCTCTGTTGAGGTCGCTGCCAGTTCTCCTTATTTGGATCGCTTCTCTGATCCCTCTCCTGAACCAGTCTTCTTCACGGTCGAGAATGCGTACACCATCCCAGTCGATACTATGGTCGATAATACAATTATTTAGAAAATAACATTAGGCAAACATGTCACTTACTCATTGTACCGTATTGAATTTAACTTGGTCATCAAGGTAATTGTTTTACCTACTACAGGAGCGTTGTTTTAATAAAATTGGTGGTCTGCGAGACAAGATATGGCCAGTTGTGTTTTGTCATAAAGCAGCTTAGGCTACTTTTGTGTCTTTGTGTAGCAAAAGTGACTGAATTGAGTTGAATCTTGTACCATCTGGTCGGTGCTCATAAGATGTGTAATTTTAATTGGTGGTATAATTGAAGTTGTATTTTGAAATAAATATCAAAATTATTTATTTACGAATGTCAATTAAGTAAAAGATGAACATGAAAAATCTTTGCTTTTGTTCTGAGATCTTTGACGATTAGCATAAGAATTCGTTGCACGTGGTATAAACTTGTTGTATAAAATTGGCAAAAAGCTGCCTAACTCGGGCGATTAAGTAACATCATAGCGCTTGAGGAAAGACACCAAGTAAAGCTTTTCTGTTACCCACGATATTAATTCAGTTGCATATCACATTTACGCCAGGACCCCTTTTATTTCTCACTGAAAAGCGAAAATGCAATTGCTATTCATGAAAGTCGATTATACGCAATGCCAGCTTGATATGCGCGAACATTTCAAAGTGACCAACTAGTTTTCTGGACAATTTAGTTTAAAGAGCACGGAGTTTGAGCCTGAACTAGTAAAGAAACCAAGTAAAGTTTTTCTGTTAGCCAAGATATTACTGATTCCACTGCATATAACAATGTTGTTGCCATGGTATCTTTAATTTTTTTTTCCCGAGAAACAAAATTGCAATGTATAATTTCCATTGTTACCGTTTGTACATTATTATATGCACAAGGAATTCCATTATTTTTCTGTATTATTGTGTTTGATAACTTACAGAAACCAAATAACCAAATAGTAATCAGTCAAAATGAAGAGGAACTTGGCCATCATGGTTGTTGGTATTTTCATCATGTTTTGCGTGTATGCGGATTGCGAGATGGAGGACTGTATCGCACTCTGCAATCAATGCGTTGTGGTCTCGGACACACTTACCCATATGGGATGTACTAAGCATTGTGAGGAACTCAAACAGAAGGATGGTGGAAAATTTTCGTGTCAGCTATTAACAGGTAAATGTTTGTATTTTTGTAACGCATTTTAGTTTATTATTTCAATATCAGAGATTCCTTACCAAAGGCACAGCAAAAATATACCAACCGAGGGAATTAAATGGATGGTTGCCCGCCTTTTTTGAGACTCTGACAGTATAGATACCATAAAAACTTGATAGTTAGCATATGTGCTTACTATCAAGAGCTTTTTAAAACATAAAATTGCACCATAGTCCGACGCTTTACCGACTGAGCTAATGGGGTTGAGACGCAAATTTGCAGGTTTACTTGTTCGTATATAACTATGTGTATTGATGATTTGCTCAAACCCCTTTACACTTTTGTGGATGGGGCTCTTCATGTTCGCATGTTTTAACAGCGCTCGATAGTAAGCACATATGCTAACTATCGAGTTTTTACGGTATAGGTACATTTTGGCTCAGCTCACATTTCGTTCACATGTATATACTTCTGACACATAGTGAATGATCAGAATAATAGGTAATTGATAAGGATAGGTAATGATACTCCAAATTGTTGTTTTGCTTGATTATCTCCCTGGGGTACTTGGATTATATTTGACGGAAATGTGCGACTTGAGGTGATAGAATGTTAGAAGGGTAAATATAATTTTCATGTCTGTACACCAATCTATAGAGCTGCAGATTAGAATCGCACGAGCAAACCTAATCCAAAGGGGCGTGTGCACTCGCGTAGAAGAGCGATTTGTCCATACGCTGCTGACGCATCCGCGTAAATGCACTGATATCAGTATCTGCCGCTTTACAATGCAACATGGCGTTAACTCAACTGAATTTGAGTGTTTAGACGAGACACACTATATGTATCTACACCATTGGTTAGACCATCATGCTGTAAAATTAGCTTAGTAGCATAACAAATTGTGTTGCCATAAATTAAAAACACGCATCATAATGTATACCTCATATTCATTGATATGTGACCTATTATTTATATCCAGTGGCGTAGCTAGGAGGGGCAAGAATGTGAACTGAAGCACAGTTTTAAATAGTGCCGAACTGACCAATCCAGCAACTCCTAGACCTAGATAGATTGTATGTCCCCTCCAAACGGTGAAAGGCATCATAAATAAAAAAAGATATTCCTTTAAACATATTCCTTGTTACATGATGATATAATCCTCGCGGATCTTTATTCAAACTGACATCGTCACTTTTTTCAGCACCGAACAAAGGAAATCCTTCCCTTGGAGACGAGCTCAAAGCATTTAATGCGAAATTATCAACATTGTTTGCAAGTGGTGATTATTCTGCCTTTGCTGAAGAGTTATACACCGACGATTGTGTAATTGTGCTTAATGGACTAGCACCTGGATTTGGAAAAGAAGGTAAATGTTTAAATTGCTTGATATCTCAATTTTTAATTCAAGATGCACATTGGCAATGTGTAATACACATAGGCAATTATTAACCCTAATATGCATGGAAGGCACCCGCTTGGGGTATTCTGCGATATTTAGTCGGGTTAGGATTAATTAATCACTGGTTGAGCTAGGTTGTGAAGTTCGATCAAAGGCATGGACACTTGAAAAATAGAGGACACCCGCGCGCGCTGGTGTGTTGTCAGGACTCATAGCCGATACTGCACAGGGTTTGTCTCTGTCATGGGTGACGAGAAGCGGCCTTTTCAGACTTCTACCTGTTAATATACCTCCAGGAACTTCGTGCGAGCGCTATATAGGCCTAAATACTCCAGAAACCTTGTAGATACATTCAATGGTATGTTGCACAATTTTGACATTGGGGCTGAAGGGGAGGGTTGGTCGAAGATGCTATGTGTTTTGAAAGCCCCGCCTCGATGATATAACTCAACTGGCTGATCATTCATGCACGCATTGTATTTAAAGTTTTAAATCTTATATTCAAATGTCTAAATGGTCTTTCACCTGATTTTCTGATATCATCAATGCTTATAAACCAGCTATACTCTGATCAGCTCGTAATAGGCGGAACTCAAAACATCGTGTATTGATATAGAATGGCGTACACACAGCTGGGCGCAGCACCGTACGCCAACTACGCTCTGTGTATTGCGTGAATAACACGCGCGTTTGTGAATTTACGCGAGAGTAAATTTTGGACTTATTGACTCGCGCAGTAACAAACACCGAATAATTCTCGTGTATTACGAGCTGATCATAGTATAGAACTTAATCTTCACTGTGCTTAGGACCATTTCCTCGGTTCATTTTTAGCTGGTGTTTTCATGCTTGGGTTTCCTATGTAATAAGAGCGCTTTACAAATACATTCACTTATTCATTCACATGTTATCGCATATAATTTTATTCAGGTTTGAAGCAACTTCTTGCAGATTATGCCGAAAGCTATCCCACCGTTAATCGGATGTCTTTCACTTCTTCTGCATTCGGTGAGAATAACGGATATATTTGGGAAGATGGTACCGGGAATGGCTACCAGGACGACACTCTCGTTGGTTCGTGGCGGTAAGCTTGAGGACTATCCGTATTAAAAATGATCAAAAATTGCCGTCTAAATACACTTATCCTTTCTCGTCATGCTTAAAAATGGGTCAGAATGCTCATTAACGTACTAGCAGTGGCAAAACTTACTATTGATCAAATCCCAGCAGAGATTGTACAGCACATATTAACTAACCGCGCTTCAGCTGATTTCAGTCGTATTAGAAAGTTGCCAATTAATCAATCAGCCTCAAAATTGTTGGGATATTTGCACAAACACTGTCCTTGTCCTTGGCTGAGCACGCTGAGACCAGTGTATGGGCTTTTCATTGATTCTAAAATTTCTATTTTGATGGAAAAAACATTGGCACGAGGTTAACGATCGGACTGTCTTCCTTAAACCCATGATTGTTACTTGTAACTTTATAAGCAGTTATTTTCTTCCAATTCAACATCAACAAACGCACGACAAAATTCAAAATGTATGTAGATATCAGACTGAATGTTTCATGATTTTGTTTTTGTCTTTTTGTAGCTATATGTATGTATACAAACGTGTCAATGGAAATCTGCATCTTTTCATGCACCTAGAATTCTAAGGCCAAACAACAAGTTCCCAGTCTGCTTATATTACATTCTTCAGACGAGATGGCATGGTTGTCGTATATCGTAATCTTAACTGTGTTCAAATTTGTGACCTACTCCCACACAATGAGCGTAAAGTCGCAACTTGGTAGGTTTGGAATGTTCTTTGATGTTTGATGGATTACGTTCAAGCCAGCAGTATGTTCTTTTCGGATGCCCTATTGTGCATGCCATGCTCCATTAACAAGGGACATACTACTTGCACACAGAATGTCCCATTCATACTTCCAGTTTGCACAGGTGGCAGGTGCACGTCAAACAAAGCACACAAAGAACAGCAGCCATGGGTCTCCAAACTGCCAACTTGCGACTTAATTAAGGGTGGTCTTAACCCTGGAATAATGGAAACTCTCGGGCCTCATAACTGCTAAGTTTTTGGTATATTCAAGTGTACATAATTTAGAATGGCAAAAACTTCATCTGTGAGGTCAAATTTAAAATAAATAAAAAACAACGTGTTTTTTTTTTTTTTCAAGTTTGTTCGTTAAAAGTAATTTAATTACTTTTTAAGGACTACATAAAAATATTTAAGAAACATTTTTTTTCTTTTTTTGAATTTTGACCCAACTTCACAATTTTGTTTTGGTTGAAATTTGGGCAAAAACCAGGCTTTTTATGATTTCTTTAAAAATTAAGCATTTTTGACCATTTTTGGTGCAAATTTCTCAAAGTTGGTCAAAACTCAACAAAATAAAAAAGCTCTTAGATATTTACATCTAGTTTTTAAAAATGAATATAAAAAAATGGCCCAAGATCTTTTTTGTTACGTTAAACGAAAAACTTTGGTAACAAATACCCGTTTTGACATTTTTAGTCAAAAATTAGTATTTATCAGATCGTTGCTATTTTAAATACGAATACTTTTATATACTTTAGACCAACAATATAGCTCAAAAGTTTCCATAATTCCAGGGTTAAGACCACCCTAAACGCTCATTTCAAAAATTATGACTATTATGTATATATTTTATGGAAAATGCAAATAAATTAAGTAACTTGTGACTTATTAAACGGTCATTTAATTCACTTCATAGACTTGGCAATGTCACAGGCTTTTAAGTACTTTTAAGTTACTTTATATAACTTGGTAAATTGAAAACGCACGCATGAGCACACTCCCAACAATAAATATTTACAAAAGCAATTTGCTATTCCCGATAAAAGATGCCCATCCAGTTGGCATTCCAGACGGTCGAGTTTCAATATATTGAAATAAATAAATAACTAATACAAAAATAAATCTAAATCAGTTTCCGACGAGCCAAATGATGGTCAGAATTCATCCCGCCATTACTAGGGGCCATCCGCGCCAAACTGGTGTTGTAATTGTCCACGTGGGTGAAAAAAGCATTGCTTCAAAATCAATTTTATATTATATTGCATTTTAAACTGTCATCAAAGCCTGCATCATTTCACATTTCAGGTTGCTTGCCCCCATCAATGGCTGATATTGATGTGTAGGAATGCGTGAATAGAATGTGTCTATACGTTGGTAAAAAATAAAGCGCCATAAGTATAAAAGATGAAATAATAACAAGTGGGTAAAGATCCTGCGTAATAGAAAAGCACGGAAGATGCATAAAGGTTCTATACCTGAAGCCCTACTCACCAAATAAAATATAGCCTATAGTAGGCATATCACCTCAAAAATAAGTGCAGCAGAAACACATTATTTAATGTTTCTACATGTTTGATTTTTATGAAAGCTTAACATTGTGATGCAGTGACAATTAAGAAGATGCTCGTAAAAGGGATGAAAACCTGCCACAAATGACTATAATGACGAAATTGGCACATTTTGAGATTTTGACGGCTTCTTTGGACACTTGCTTGAAAAAGCAACATTAATTTAATGACAATAGAAAACCGTACATGATATGAAGGTGCGGGTTTTTTGCACCCATATGTATAGACAGTTCTTTTAATAACAGAAATATACAAAAAATATACAAACTAATTATCATGCTGTAATTATGTTTAAGCAAATATGAATATGTTATGATGTTGAATAAAGAAATTGCATTTAATTAATCAAATACAATAAACAAAATACAAAGTAAAAAAAAAATCATTTGCAATTTGACTTTGAATTAAAATTTTAAAATCTGGATTAACATGGGAGGACATATGGTGAATGGAATATCCGTTCCACTAGTATTCAAATAAGTGTTCAAGCACAATGGCATTAGAGCTATTGTGGTTTTGAACATTACTCCCTTCAAAATCTCTTTGATAATTTTTAATTCATTTAAACAATATTACTTTTCTTACTTTACTACTACTGTATATTTAAACATACATTATATTTGCTCACGTTTTCTTTGATGAGAAGCTCAATTTCTTGAGTGGCTCGTATTAGCGACCTCTCATATTCTGTGTTTAAACTACAAGCCATGATGGGTCGCTAAAATTCACTTCAGAGCTCTGCGTTGAGTTTTCAACTACTTTTATCAGTGTGTTTCACTCGTTGTCGAAAGAAACAATTTACATGATAAGAAAGACTAGAATTTCAGCTGAATGGTGGAAGGTCCCTCCTTCTCTGTAGGCCTATATTTTATTGATTTGTGAGCGGTCTTCTATAATCCGTAAAACAGGTCGTAAAACTCTTAACAGAGCAATATTTAAATTTGACGGACTTGATGACAGATTAAGAAAGCTTTCACATACCACATGTAACCTTATACGACGAAAAAGCGGTAAATGTCCTAAATTGTATTCTGAGTTACAGTGTAAAATGTGCATGAAGGTCGTATCAAAGGTACCTCAAGTTGGTGTGACATGTATCTCATTTTGATAGCGCCCGTCAAACATCGTTTAAACCAATCAATAATCCTATTGTTGAAGAGGATAATAAGCTTTTACCTATTTCTATAGAATTCTTAAATAGCTCTGGTATTTGTATGCTTTGGCTAAATCCTGTTCAAGTGGTGGATTACAAAGCATTTTATTTTGTCTAGGTATGTACCGGGTGTCCCAAAAAAAGGTTACATGTAGATTTTTGAAAGTAGTTGAGGTTAATGTTAACAAATAAAAATGTCCTTTTCATGGTATTATCTATATACCCTCGACTAGTACCCCTGTGAATGTTAAGTTCACAACGTGCGTATTTAGCCCGCATTCCACGCATTCCTGAGCAAGCTCTTTACGTGCTTTATGCAACACGGGGTTCATTATACCGTCACAGCCACCGTGCATTGGCGCGGCACTTGAGTAGGCCCTGCCATAGCATGGCAGATATAGTACTTTATTCTGATAAACAAAGAATAAAACTTGTTTCGTTTTATTTCAAGAGTTCAGTCAGAAATGTGAAAAACAAACAGCAGCGATTTCAAATCAACAAAATCCAAAAAAGGCCTAAATGCAAAAGATTGTTTATTCATTTCACTATGTTCATAACAGGAGATACAGCGTGCAGAACTGCTTTTACCAAAAACGTGTTCTTCTCTAATGACCATCTTCCTTTATTTTTTACCACCAAGAGTCAAGAAGCTATAAAACTGATTTATTTTCAGTGTACAATATTTAATTTTTTAAATGTTTCTTTTGTGCAATAAGTTCAACAATGAAAAATAAAAGAATATAACTAGTTGTGCGATATTTTGATGGTTAGCCAATCTTGACACCCCTGTCATCTTGGGCTCATAAGTTAAGTTGCTTTTAAGATACGGAATTGAAACTTAGCAAACAGTTACAAGAAGGATGAATAAATAATTTCTGAAAAAAATACATTTTTTTTGTTGTACCATCACAAAATGCGGTTCATTTTCTACATGTAACCTTTTTATGGGACACCTTGTATAACCAACAATCATGACAATTAACAATGAGAGGACATTCCTGAACCTGGTTGATTTGGGGATGATTTGGAATGAACGCCAATTATGACTGTTTGATACCTATTACCAGCAATGTGGAAAAAGAGACACATGTAGATCGAAAAAGGTACCATTTTGTTGATGGAGCAAATAACAACAAACCATTACCCCGCTTCAGGATATCATTTGAAGTCAAATGATATGGCATTTTAAAGCTTATAATTCTTTTTTGACATGGATGTTTTCCAACATCAGCCAACTTTGATGCGCGCGATTTTTAATTCAATATTATACTTGCATGCACAGTGTGGCAGAATTATTGTGCCGCCATAGTGACATGCTTATAGATTTTATTGACCGATCACTGTACAATCAACGTTTACAAAGAAGTACAGTATTAGGTGTAGACGCAATCATATAGTAGTATATATATAGAAGTATAAAACGTGGTCGCCACTCGTGCACAGCACCAAAGACTACAGCTTTTTCGAAAGGAGCATTGAACCCTGAATTCACGAGCGTCTTTACACGCCCGCGTAAATACACATAAACGCTCATCACCTGCGTGCATTGACGCAACGCACAACTGGCGTAAGTGCGCGCCCAAGAAGTGCGAATGATGACTCGTTTTTAAAACTGGGTCATTACTTCGGAAAACTTCGATATGAAAAGGTCTATTACTGGCGACTAGTGTTAATTTCAAGTTAATTATAGTTTCAAAATTATTTCTATTCTAAAGTTTTTTTGGTTTTGTTGTTGTTGTTTGTTTTTGTTTGTTTCTTTGTTTGTTTGTTTTTACCAAAGAATAGTAGTAGCCTAACAGCTGGCAACTATGAAGTTTTGACTAGGAATATTTAAAAGTTAATATTCAGCCTTTCAACCGAATATAATTACCAATAGTCATATGTTCTTCAATCATCATGCTTTGTGTCGTTGTCAATTTGCATTAACAACATAGACAATGTGCCGCCGAGACGGCCTGGTTCAAATGTTGGATGCTGTGTCGTAAGTTTTACTTTTTACCAAAGAATATTATTAGCCTAAGAGCCAATACATGCGGGTTGATTGGCACAACCCTATTATCAGATAATATTCATATGCTCTTCGACCATCAAGTTTTGTTTATATTGAAAGATAAAAAAAAAAAAGTGTTGTTTCTTTGTCAATAAATTTTGACAATGGAGACAATGGACCGCCACGCCCAGATGGTTCATAATTGTGACAGTCAGCTACCTGCACAACCGATTCTTTTGTTCTGCAAGGCTCACTCAGTCATTTAATGAGGCAATACAAACGATCGAAATTGGTGTTGAAATGAGCAAAATTTTGAGTTACACCTTTTCAGTGTAAAATTTTTTTCTCAGCCAAATGAAAAGCAATAATTTTCATTTTTTCATTAAATGGCTGGAAAAACTATAATGCTTGATACTGATTTTTTTTTAAAATCCTGGTGTTAAACTTAGGCCTGAAATTCAGTCATTTAGTGTAAGATATTCGATTTTTATAGGCTTCAGCTCGGCCCGCGAGCTTTTTCTTGATCAACCTTTTAGCTTTTCAAAGTAATATAGTTCGCTAATGAAGGATTTTCCCCAACTTTCTAAAGCACATCACCGTGAGCTATATATCATAGTTTTGTCAGAATTTCCGTTTTGATTTCACCATCTTTCACTGTCGGCTGAAAAAATTTCTAAATCAACACGTGAAATCTAAAGGCTAGTACTAGCATTGTGGATCGATATCCCTGGGTTTAATAGGAATACCGGCATGGCTATAGTGTTGCCAGAACTTCAATATAGCAAAGAAATTCCCAGACCTATAGCGCTCCTACTGATCATGTTTAACCAGAACACCCAATTGGGGATTTAATCGCTGGTCGGGCAATTTGCTTTCAATGAAAAATTGACCTGGATAACAACAAAGGAATTATCAACTATTTCTGCTGGTTGCTCTCGAGATAAAAGTACTCACCATTGCCTACTTTTACTTAGTTTGACATTTTCGGATCATGAATGGAAAAAGGGTAAAACAAAACGGAAATTCTGACAAAACTATAACATATAGACCCACACGATGTGCTTTACAGAGGTGGGAAATATCTTTCTTTAGCAAACTATGTTAGTTTGAGACGCTAAAACATGAATTCCGTAAAAAGCTCGCAGGCGAATTCAAGGCCTATAAAAATCAAAAATATCACACTAAAAGACACAATTTGATGCTTAATTTTAACACCAGGATTTTAAAAAAAATGTATATCCAAGCACCACGTTTTTAACTGACATTACTGAAGAAATGCAAAAAGGTGTATCTCTGAATTGTGCTGATTTTTACATGTATCGATCGACTTTTAGCGCGACTAAGCATTTCTAAAGAATTGGTTGTCCAGGCGGCAGACTGGTGATGCGATCAAGCAAACTCAGTAGGAACTCGGAAATATTGATTTTGAGATATAGCCAAACAAAGAGAATATTTCCTTTTGTTTCCTCTTGTTTTAGAAACTCATTGCTCATATCTTTGGAACTGGTTGTTCAATTTCAATGCGGTTTTCTGCAAAATCCAGCTTTGTAAATGCTTTTTACCATCCTATAAGAAACAAAAATTTAATATTTCCAGGTTCCGACTGATTTTGCTTGATCGCATCACAATTATGTTTGCCGTTTTCGTTTTGTTTATGTTGGTTTTATCCATCAACAAAACGAAGATTCGCAGAACGAAGTGTCCAGAAATATGGTTTGTAAGACACAGTCCCTCATTTCAAATATTTAGTTTTGGTTTCTCTTTTGTTTAGAAACCAAAAATCAAGGGATTAAAAAGTAGAGCTGATCTGGTTTGCAATCATAACACTATTATGCTGGAAGGACACAGTATAGGGTATATAACCAGAAGTATACAATAGCCTATTGTGCTAACATAATTATTATCATGATTTATATCGGAAATCTATCCCGCGGACGACAGTTGATGCTCTCTGTCGAAGGTAGGTGGCATATTACACTCACGAGTTCTAGGCCTAGAAATCATATACCTGCGCGTATATTGAAGGATGGGGCGGGGTGGGGGGATTTGTTTGTTTGTATGAAACATAAACGATACATGGAGATGATTTGATTATGAATTAGTTTATTATCCCCTGGAAGCACAACCCATACCTCTTTTAGAGGGGGCTCCCCTCCCTATATAACCACCTCTTCCCTAAATTACCCCTTTCCCCCTCCTCCTCCCCTACATTCGATATCTTCATCTCGAGCTCTCCCCCCCCTTCTCTTTCACTTCCAATGCTCTCTCTCATCTGTTTTCTCTCTTCCGGCCCATATCCCCTTGCCCTCCACCCCCCCACCACCACCACCACACACACACACACACACACACACCATCTCTTTTCCCCTCAATCTTCTACTTTTGCAGTAAAATTGCTTCAGTAAAAGTCATTAGGTTATTAGAGGTCATATAATGGCCTTCCATCGATTCTGGTACATGGGATTAAGGACATGAATCGATTTTGTTTATAGCACCTATACAATTACAATAGTGACCCCGTTTGTAATGTCGAATGCAAATATTTCGATGGTCTATATTTTTTCACAGGTGAATTAGCCTAGACTTATTCGGTTTTGTAAACCACGTCTTTCAATGTAGATTACCATGCTCGATTTCTCTCCTCTTGAATATTGCACTGCGAAATTTAAACATTTCTTTTGTATACTTAGAGTAGGTAACTTCAAATCAAATAATGTTACGATCCACACCACTTATAAGAAACTGAAACCAAAACCGAAACTGACTGACACAAATATTCGGTTTTAAACAAAAGGTAGAAACAATGAGTTCGATATCTTATGATTCAAGTGGTTAGGCAGGACAATAGGAAACCACGTGACCAAAACCAAAACCAAAACTAAAACTATATATTTGAAATGAGGCACTGTATGCAAGGGATAAATTATACATATCAGATACTGGGTTGCGCTGCTTGATTAGATCATGTAAATTTAATATGTTTTCGATGCTATTAATTGTGTTCCAAAGTCAACAAAGACGTTATTGAACGCATTTGGAATAGTTTTGGAATCACTCATGGATTTTCCGGTATTTATTTTGAATTTTCCACGACCAAGAATATTGCTAAGAGTTTAGAAATAATTGTGTCCATGAAACGGACACGAATCCTCCTAAGCTGATATGTTCCTCAACTTGGTCGATTGGTCTTACAGTACAAGTATTCGAAGTTACGCAATCAATGTTTTGTTATGCTATACGGAAATATAAGGCCTAGTGTATTTCAGTCTGTACTATATACTGCATGTATAGACGAATCCAATTTCACGCATTCCTACACCTCAATGGCTGCCAAAGTTGGTTCCCCGTCGGCTCCATCTCACCTAAAATGTGAAATGATGCGGCCTTGGAGGGTATTTTAAACTGCATTCTATCATCTGTGTTACACGTACACAAAAGATAATGACAGTGTACAACACAAAAGAATCTAACATAGAATTTTTAAGCGGCTTTAATCCACCCAATTGGGCAGTCACTATACCAGTTTGGTACATGCGGGGACCCGTCATGGCCGACCAAATCCTGACCATGACTTGGCTCGTTGGATTCGTCTATAGTACACCTATAAAACTAAGCACAAAAATCATACTATAGCGCTCAGATACGCTTTAGATATACGAATAGCCCATAAATGAAACCTGTATTTCTTGATTCTTTGGTGTTCACGGGGGGTAGATGAGACATAATACTTATCTTATGGACTCAACATTATTTATTAAGTGTCTAACCTTTGGATGCACTGCTTTTCATGCAAAACAAATTTGAACACAATTTTAGGAGTTAAATAGAATGAATTTATCATAACATAATTGCTCTGGGGTAACTATAATACCAATGACAATCACAAAAACACAAGGCAACCCAAACTCGAAACCGAAACTCTTTGGCCAACATCGAGTTTCAAACTTTTAAGTTTTAAAATTTTAAAACAATTTGGGCAACTTCGAGTTTGAAGCTCGAACTTGATCAAGGTACGTTGAAACGTAAATAAAATGTACAAACGAAATCAAACATAATGTTAATATTAATTCCACTATGTCATAAATCATATATTTAGTAGAGAAACAACATTAATGTTCCGTGACCAAATCATTGTAACAATGGTCTGAAAATATTTCTTACTTGCCTGAAATCGACTGGTTTTTATTCAACATCCTTCAGGCAAGTCAAAAACACTTTCGAACCTTAATGATTGGGTCACGGTATATTATCGCTGTTCTTCTGCTAAATTATACAGAACGATGCAAATACAAACACACCAATGCAAATAAACCTTGATACACCCCCGGCGTATATTCGCCGTAGAAGCAGTGGCGTAGCCAGTGCGAGGGGTGAGCAGGGGGCCGGTGCCCCCCCGCTCGTCATGGCCGTCGGTTCATGTAAATTTGTTGGTTTTATGTTGGTTTATCCTTTTTTTTTGCTCTTCACTTTTTCAAACCATGCTAAAAAATTTGGGGTCAACAAATCACAACTTCCGTCGGCAAAAAATATTTCCGTCGGTACATTTACAAGTTGTGCCCCCTCGGTTCCAAAATCCTGGCTACGCCACGGCGTAGAAGTGATGATGTAACAGGATTAATTACCATAGCAAAAGATACAAGATATATCGCATCCATCACCTGTGTATGCCTGCAATCATTGATTGAATACAATACCGCTCTTTTTCAAGATACTAATCATTCCACATAATTACGATTCAGGTCTTTACCCCTGTTCTCTAATATCTGTGGTTCAATGCATGGGCACCGCGTGAACGTTGTAGCGCTATGGTAGTTAATCCGATTATTACATCACTTCTACGGCGAATAAGCACATGCACAGAGAGTAGTTATTCTTGAGAGGGCACTCACCTCATTTGCATGGCAAAATTACCCGTCTCCTCTGCAGCCAATTTGGTTTCGCTCCATCGAAATCAAGCTGGTCACGGAGGAGACTACTTTCCTTTGTGTTTGTTCATTTGTGTATGGAGAGCCCTTCTTGGAGTCCGTTTGGACTCAGGCTACGCTCTCAGCTAGAGTCCGACGCTGCATTGTACTAGAAACACCTTCTCTGTGAACTCGCTAGAGCAAGGAAAATAAAAACTGGTTTCATTACTATCTGTTTTTGAGCTTTTTTGCAGGTTTGCGACCATGGTGTTACCACAACTGTCTTTGCGTCATTAACATGTGCTAGAGTCTAGCACAGGTCAACCAAAGTCCCGGATTTTAATAAGACAATAATGATTGACACACACACCAGGAAGTTTCTCATCCAAAAGAATGAGAAAATTTAAATTCTCACCATTTTGGCCGTTTCTCATCAAAATGTCCGTTTTCTCATCCAAAACTTCCTTTAGTGTATTAAGTTAGCTTAGGCCTATTGATCCTAAATTTGCTGGTAGGGTAAAAACTCGTTTTAGGGGGTGTTTAAAAGTTGGCCACACATGCGTATAGGCCTACATTATCATACTTGAGTGCCCCTCCCGGTGAAATTTGAGACTCATTTGGTCACCGTCCTAAGCGTCCTTGCCCACACGAGTCGCCCAGGAGTAGGCCCTACCCGGCATTATTAATTATTAGTGGTTAGCCTCCCTAAATACAGTCGCGTATCGTGTTGTCAATTATCGTTACTTGTGTCCATGGATATGACCCCATGTATAAGTAGGCCCCTAGTCTTCATATAATTCACACAGTCTATGCCATGTCATTTACGGATACAAAGAGGATAATAATGTTGAGGGCGCCCACAAAATCTTACATTGTCTTACACAATGTTCCAAGGCAAAGTTCACTTTAATATTTACTCATCGTAAAAATACAGACGTTTTATTATGTGATGATGTTGTCTGGATGGGTGGACAGTTGTCACACTGTGGAAAAACAACAACCGGGAATCCGCATTCATTTACAAATAGCATTAAATTAGTATCACATAGTGGCCTCCGTGCAGTGGAAAACCTTAATTCTTTCATCAAAAAGAAATGAAAATGACAAAAAAAAACCGGATCCACCTGTACGCCTATAAAATGGGCACAGAAATTTGTCTCAAATATGAATGAATTTTAAGAAACATACGGGATATGATGAACCAATGACCTGACGCCATGATAGTAGGATCTATTAGTCGTTTTATATACAATGTATATACCGTGTTGTCATAATACCAATATTTGACATAATATATAACGAGTAATATTTAGTATTGTAAATATGCAGTTCATATGCACAAACGAACACTGATCTTTATGATATTCAGGTTGTTGTACATCTCATATAACATGTCATATAGGAGGTCATATGTGTTGACCTTCTCCTATTGTATTTGTTCATCTGTGTATGGAGAGGATTAGCGCCATTAAAACTCCATCAGTATTTGGGCGTAGTTCAGTGAACTCACCAGATTGCTATTCCAAGTACTTTGATAAATACAGATTATGTATTAATGGGTCGAGGCGATTGCATTGAAAAACTAATAAATTATTCATAACAGTTACGTAATCAATCGATAGTGCGGACACTTTTCATTTAGAAACCACCAAAATTCGTAATCTTTTAGCGTTGGAAAAGAAACCACGTGAATAGAGTGTCATCCCCCTGACATGCACCACGATATCATAGTATACATCGACTCCGTCCTTTGCTAAACATCAAGAACTACTCCTTTTTCACGGCAACAGGGGAGCAGCGTGGTACACTTGTTAAGGTCTTTGCCTTTGGTACGAGAGGTCCTGGGTTCAACTCCCCGCAGGACAAAAAAAACTTTTTCGCTCTTCCCGTGGTTCATCTGGTAATGGTGGGGCAGATGATCTATGATAAAAGACCTCGTTACAGTCTATTCCGATCAAGGTAACGCCTGTCCTGTAAAAATATCCCGACCAGCTACATGTATGTACGGCGACAGCGTTATCTCCTAGATTTCAGCTGTTAATACCTAGATATGCTCGACACACACCAAAAAATATTGGATCGTCATGCACCATCGGGTATAGATTAGATTGGATAGCTGTGTTTGTGATTTTGAGAGGGAAGGAAATATCCAAGACGAATACTGTTGTGGAAGATTTATAACGGTTGCGTCAAAGATATAGATATGGGAAACAGGTGAGCTACACTTTCTGACTCCCAAGGGGAGAGCCCAAGGGGAGAGCCCAGGTTCCTTCAGAATGGGGACAATTCTACATTTAAGAGAAGGTAGGCAAGATTAGCAGGGGGGTGAGTGTATAGGGTGTGAGTTTTACGTAAGGGGTGAAGTAGTGTGGGATGTGTATGTTTGTGCGGTGGAGATATGAGGACGATAATGTTGTGTGGGGAGTAGTGCAGTGGTGGATATTTGAGGGTGATAGGAGAATACGAGTTCAATATGTGTTTGCTTTTGATTCGGATTTGTGCAGTATATTTGCTTATAAATTTGTGCATTTTGAGTTACCAATAATAGTAGTACTTTGTAATGATTTGTTCTTAAGGGATCTAAAATGAGCGTTTATTGCGTTTCGACAGTATTTTTGTAGACATGAGAGCACCTCAGACCTATCGAATTGCATTCTGAATACGAAGCATGTCTTTCTGATATCAAATAATTTTCATTGTTTGAAAATCACAATATAATACAAATTTTATGACAAATTATAAAAATTTGATATTTTTCAAGTTTTTGATATATAACAGTCCTCGAAGTAAATCATATAAATCTAATGATATATTCTTAAAGTGTATGTAGCAGGGAGGAAAAGCCGACGGTCAATTGAAAATTTTGACCTTTCATATTGAAGATATGGATTTTTTTCCCAAAAACCCTACATACACTTTAAGTATAAATCATCAGATTTATAAAGTTTACTTCAAGTACTGTTAAATATCAAAAATATCAATTTTAATGATTTGCCATAAAATGTGTATTAAATTGCGAATTTCAAAAATCAAAATTATTTGATATCAGAATGACATTCTTCGTATTCAGAATGCAATTCGATATGTCTGATGTGCTCTGATGTCCCAAAATAAATACTGTCCAAACGTTCATACCCCAGCCCTTAACATTGTATTAGTTTAAGTACTTGTAAATTGGTATACTATATTTAAATTGGGGTTTATATGTTTATGCTTTATTATAATACTCATGTACCTGTATGTTTTTTAATGTTATGCAGGGCCCCGTGTATGAACAGCATTTTAGCTGATCGGGCGACCCTGGGTAAATATGAATGAATAAATAAATGAATAAATAAATAAATAAATAAATAAATAAATAAATAAATAAATAAATAAATAAATAAATAAATAAATAAATAAATAAATAAATAAATAAATAAATAAATAAATAAATAAATAAATAAATAAATAAATAAATTAGTGAACTAGGAAAGCTGTAAATACAAAAATAAAGCTAAAAGCTAAAATACACTAAAATTACCAAAAGTACAATTATATCACCAGCCAGTGTTTAAGGGTAGACGAGGTATTGTTGGTCGAAGCAACCTAAAAATCCATTTTCATTATATAGATTAATATATTATTGAAAATTAACACCTTGACGTTTGCAAAAGTTCATTCTACAAATCGTATACTTTGCAAACTTGCTTAATTTATCGTTGTTAATGAGTTACGTACGTTTTACAAAAGTGTTGTTGTTTCAGCCCTCTTTACAACGTAACTCAAGAACCGCAGCACCTATAAAAATATATTTGTGATATTTTAATTCTTCTACACGCTCGCTATGAATTGAGCAATGCAGTTTTTGCCAAAGCTCACTACCATTCGTAAGATGCTGTGAACTTAATGACAACAGTTTAAAATAATTAATAACCTTAAAGAATAACTTATGCAATCAGATATTAGGCTATACCGGTACATCATAATTGTGCAGCTTACTTCATTTAAATGTATAGCCACAATTTAACACATCTGGTTAAATTAACGGCTTGTCATCAACATAATGAATTCTATTTTATCTGACCAATCAGAAACGTCTTGAGTCGTTCGACGTACTCTCGTATCCAATCGTATACTTCAGTGTTATTAGCAAACTGATCAATTTTAAGTTTGCTTCAACCACTCACAAAAAACATAAATCGTCCGATGTATGTGCCTTCTCAGGAACGCATTATTTGACTCCTGGAGGTATGGGAGTTTGAGTCAGAGGGATTGTTTTTAGCCGAAGGCGGCACAATTGTTTGTTTGCTTTTTTATTTATTCATTTTCAATGTGGGCGAATTTCTTTAAATTTTGATTTTCAAATAACAGCCTTTTCACCCCCCTGGAATCAAATGGTGCGCTCCTAAGCAATATTTTTATCACCAAAAAACCATACGTAAATGATTGTTAATTTTTGATTTGCAATCATTTTCTCTGGGAACATCGACCAAGTACCTTGATCACATCAACTGTTTATTGGTGAGTTTCTTTCTATAGACTTTAAACAAAATGTAAGCTCTTGGTGGGTGTTAAAAATAATTAATTTCTATAACTATAAGGATAATCTTTACATTTCAACCCACTATTAGGCATCCAAAGTAAAGCTCATTCAAGATTATTGGTAGTCCGGCTGCCAGTGGGTATTTCGTTGTTTTGGTGTCCATAGTTTTGTTTTTGATGGATATTGCGTTTCTAGATCACCAACGGTACCTAAAAAAAAAGTTTATTGGACCTCTGTCAGCATTGAGCATTTTGAGATATGACGGGTCAAAGGTCAAAATTCAAACTGCTCAAATGCTGTTGAAAAGTTCTCCAACTTAGGAAAAAAAGCAGAAAAGGTATACTTTTACCTTTGGTCCGTCATATCTCAAAATGTTCAATGCTGACAGAGGTCCAGTAAACGTATTTTGTGAAGTTGGTGGTCACCATGTACACCAAAACAAGCGTCTGTAGCAAAATTGCGTTTGACCGCCGGACTATGGTGGAGTGAGCTTCATCAAATTTGCCATCGCGGTGTGGCGTCAAATTCGATTGTTGCCAGGTCAACTGGTTTATGCTATCTGTGTTGGGATATAAACCACGATCGAAATGATCTTATTACAAGCTCAATGGGTTACTGACAGGTGTGCAAACTAAACGTTAACTCAAAGGCATGACGTATTCATAACGACGGCGAATAGTGGGCACGTCGATCGATCTGATTAAAGAACATATTGTGACAAATGTCTTGTTAAGTCGCTGCTATACACACCAAATAGTGAGATTTTTTGGTAGCAATTTCAAAAACGGTTGGACATTTTGGACTCAATTAGTCTTAGATTGGTTTCAATAAGTGTGTCCGGGCAACAATTTTTTTTCCGTTAACATTTGCATCACATACATCATGTACGTAAGTATGAGGTTAGATTCCACGGTTTTCAGTTTTATAACATGTAAGCTTATCGCCATTATTATTTCCTCTTACTAAACAACTAATTAAGACTGAAATTATAAGAATGAAAATTCTACCAGGGTTCTACCCGGGTTCGAACCAAGAACCTATGGATTCGTTGTCCAGAGACTATACCACTACGAGTCGTTCTGCCTGAAAACCATATGTTTATCATACTTACCGATTAATGTTACTATATACATATTACCAATGAATACGTATATAAGTTGCCTAACCCTAACCCTAACCATAAACCTAACCCTAATCCTGACCCTAAAAGGGTTGCGCGAGACACCACACCACGTATACAGTTACTTAAACCAGCTCCCTTTTCAAATGCTAATTACGGTACAATAATTCGCGTCCGGGTACGCACACCAAAAATGATGCAGTTGATCAAAATATGATCAGGCATTACTTTGTATGAAACCAGTGATCAGGCATTACTTTGTATGAAACCAGTGATCAGGCATTATTTTGTATGAAACCAGTGATCAGGCATTATTTTGTATGAAACCAGTGATCAGGCATTACTTTGTATGAAACCAGTGATCAGGCATTACTTTGTATGAAACCAGTGATCAGCCATTACTTTGTATAAAACCAGTGATCAGGCATTACTTTGTATGAAACCAGTGATCAGGCATTATTTTGTATGAAACCAGTGATCAGGCATTACTTTGTATGAAACCAGTGATCAGCCATTACTTTGTATGAAACCAGTGATCAGGCATTACTTTGTATAAAACCAGTGATCAGGCATTACTTTGTATGAAACCAGTGATCAGGCATTACTTTGTATGAAACCAGTGATCAGCCATTACTTTGTATAAAACCAGTGATCAGGCATTACTTTGTATGAAACCAGTGATCAGGCATTATTTTGTATGAAACAGTGATCAGGCATTACTTTGTATGAAACCAGTGATCAGGCATTACTTTGTATGAAACCAGTGATCAGGCATTACTTTGTATGAAACCAGTGATCAGGCATTATTTTGTATGAAACCAGTGATCAGGCATTACTTTGTATGAAACCAGTGATCAGCCATTACTTTGTATAAAACCAGTGATCAGGCATTACTTTGTATGAAACCAGTGATCAGGCATTATTTTGTATGAAACCAGTGATCAGGCATTACTTTGTATGAAACCAGTGATCAGCCATTACTTTGTATAAAACCAGTGATCAGGCATTACTTTGTACGAAACCAGTGATCAGGCATTACTTTGTATAAAACCAGTGATCAGGCATTACTTTGTATGAAACCAGTGATCAGGCATTACTTTGTATGAAACCAGTGATCAGGCATTACTTTGTACGAAACCAGTGATCAGGCATTATTTTGTACGAAACCAGTGATCAGGCATTATTTTGTATGAAACCAGTGATCAGGCATTACTTTGTATGAAACCAGTGATCAGGCATTACTTTGTACGAAACCAGTGATCAGGCATTATTTTGTACAAAACCAGTGATCAGGGATTATTTTGTATAAAACCAGTGATCAGGCATTACTTTGTATGAAACCAGTGATCAGGCATTATTTTGTATGAAACCAGTGATCAGGCATTATTTTGTATGAAACAGTGATCAGGCATTATTTTGTATGAAACCAGTGATCAGGCATTACTTTGTATGAAACCAGTGATCAGGCATTATTTTGTACAAAACCAGTGATCAGGCATTATTTTGTATGAAACCAGTGATCAGGCATTACTTTGTATGAAACCAGTGATCAGGCATTATTTTGTATGAAACCAGTGATCAGGCATTACTTTGTATAAAACCAGTGATCAGGCATTATTTTGTATGAAACCAGTGATCAGGCATTACTTTGTATGAAACCAGTGATCAGGCATTATTTTGTATGAAACCAGTGATCAGGCATTACTTTGTATGAAACCAGTGATCAGGCATTACTTTGTACGAAACCAGTGATCAGGCATTATTTTGTATGAAACAGTGATCAGGCATTATTTTGTATGAAACCAGTGATCAGGCATTACTTTGTATGAAACCAGTGATCAGGCATTACTTTGTATGAAACTTTGCTTACAAACTTGATACATGCGAACATTGTAAAAAAGTGACCCACCTTTGAATATTTTTTATTGTTACAGTATGTTACAGTAGAGGTACTATTTCACTAAAAAATGAAGAGGAGCCTGGTCGTCATGGTTTTTGGTATTTTCATCACGTGTTGCAACTTTGTGAATTCCGAGATGGAGGACTGTATCGCACTCTGTAATCAATGCGTTGTGGTTTCGGATACTATTACCCATATGGGATGTACTAAGCATTGCGAGGAACTCAAACAGAAGGATGATGGTAAATTTTCGTGTCCGCTATTGTCAGGTAAATGTTTGTATTTTCATAACGCAATATAGTTTAATATTTCAATATCAGATATTCCTTGCCAAAGGCAAAGCAAAAAAAATCCAAACAAACAGCGATACCCCCCCTCTCCAAAAAAAGCCTATGTCGAGACAATTAAACGGGTGGTTGCCCGCCTTTTTTAGACTCGGACAGTAAATATTGGTACTTTATTTTATTGTTCATCTCATCACACATTTCGTTCAACTGTGTATATTCCTGATTCATAGTGAATATGATTGGCACAAAAGTGGGTAAGTATAGGTAGTATATTCCAAATTGTTGTTTTGTCCGCAAAACTATTTGCGTAATCGTCTCCCGGGGTACTTGGATTTTTTTTGACGAGCTGACAGAATGTGAGAAGGACTAATGCAATTCATCATGTCTGTACACCAATATCTATAGTCTATCTGTATCGTCTCATGTTATCCTAATCTCGCGGGGCGTATACACACACCGGCGATTTGTTCGTTCGCTACCGACGCATCCGCGTACTGATATCAGAATCTGCCGCTTCAAAATCCAACATGGCGTTACTCTCAACTTGAGACAAGACACTCTATATAGGTACACCATTAGTGAGACCATATTGCTGTAAAATTACCTTTGTAGCATTGCCCATGTTGTTACCTTAATTTAATTACACGCGTATACGATGTATGCATTGTTGTGAAATCAATTATAATATCAAGCGGCGTAGCTAGGAGGGGAGCAGAAGGGATGACCAGTTCCATGATCGCCGTTTTAAGTGGTGCCGAATCGACCAATCCAGCGCCTCATATATTAATTGCACGACTCCTCCAAGCGGTGAAAAGCAACATAAATAAAAAATATTTCTTTAAAAAAAATTGAAATAACAATTTTTTACTAACCAAATGACGAAAAAATCTCTAAAATCAGAAATGAGGAGAAATCGGGAACTTAAAAATTTATTTAACTATAATTTCTATCTTGTTGCATGTTGATATCATCGTCGCTGATCTTTATACAAACTGGCATCAGCTTTAATAATTTAAAAGAACCCTTACCCATTATTTTTAGCAGCGGACACAGGCAGTCCTTCCCTTGGAGACGAGATCAAAGCATTTAATGCGAGACTATCAGAACTCTTTGCAAGTGACGATTATTCTACCATTGCTGAAGAGTTATACACTGACGATTGTGCGATTGTGCAGAATGGACAAGCACCTAGATTTGGTAAAGAAGGTAAACGTTTGATTTACTTGACACCTCAACTTTAAAATTCAAGATGCACATAGGCAGTAGGTAATGCACATAGGTAATATTAACCGTAGTATGAATGGAAGGCACCCGACTGTGGTATTCTGCGATATTTAGTGAGGCTAGGATTAATTAATCACTGGCTGAGCTAGGTTTTGAAGCTCGATCACAGGCCTGGACGTAGCAAGAGCATCAGGGGCCCATGGACAAGGAGCAGAACGGGCCCTTTTAATCAGGGCGGGATTTACCTTATGGGGGCCCTGGGTTGGGCCAAAATTTGGAGGACCAGAACTCACGTGCCGAGGAAGGCATGTGCACTCAAGTCAGTGGTCAAGTTTTGGTTTACGTATAGGTAATATAGAGGGGGACTAACATATTTTGTTCCGATGTTACTAGGACATTTGCGCTCAAAGCACGCGAAAAAATTCAATTTCAGACTATTTTAGCCCCAGTTCAACATCAATGTTGCTATTTGAATGCGCACGAAGCGCAGAAAATTTTACAATTTTGCCCTATTTTAGCCTATTTTGTGCTCGGGGCCCCTGAACCCTCGGGGCCCATGGACTTCGTCCACCCTGTCTCCCCGCTTGCTACGCCCCTGCCTGGACACGGGGAAAATAGAGGCCCCGCGCGCGCTGGTGTGTTATCAGGACTCATAGCCGATACGGAACAGGGTTTGTCTCTGTCATGGGGACGAGAAGCGACCTCATTCAGCATCTCCCTGTGAATATACTTCCGGGAGCGTTATTATAAATACCCCATACACCTTGTAGATGTATTCAATGGTATTTTTAGCCAAGTTCTGTTGCACACTTTTGACTATGGGGTTGAAGGAAAGGGTTGGTTGGAGATGCCGGCCCCGTGTTTTGCAAGCCCCACCTCTTGTATTTAATCGTCTAAATGATCCTTAATGCTTATAAACCAGCTAGATTTAAAATTATCTTTCCTGTGCTTAGGACCATTTCATCTGTTCATTCATTAGCTGGTGAAAAGGGTTCCTCTGCCAAAGGGTTTGTTTTAGGTTTTCATGCTTGTACAGTGCCGTGGTACTGGGTTTCCCACGTAATAAGAGCGCTTTAAAAATAGGCCTACATTCACTTATTCATTCACTATGCTATCGCATATAATTTTCTTCAGGTGTGGAGCAAGTTTTTGTCGATATTGTTGAAACCTATCCCAACTTCAATCGGTTATCATTCACTTCAACTGCATTCGGTGAGAGTAACGGATATGTTTGGGAAGATGGTACAGGGCATGGCTACCATGATGACGCCCTCGTTGGTTCGTGGCGGTAAGCTCAAAGACTGTCCCTAAAACACGATTAAAAAACACCCGACCATTCTTGAAAAAGAGACAGAAGTATTTGCATCGAGTGACAAGAAAATTTGTCATTGATCTAAACGCCAGTAGATATTGTACAGATCGATAATTAACTTACCGCTCTTCAGCTGATTTCAGTCGTGTTAGAAAGTTGCACATTAATCAATTAGCTTCAACACTGTTGGTAACTTTGCACAAAGACTTAACTGTCCTAATACCCTTGGCTATATAATATCATATAAAAATGTCGTCATGTTATTTGAGTATAGATTGGTTCTTATCTATTTAAGAGGCTTTGGCTCTAAAAAGAGCCGTTCATAATGAGGTTCCCTTAATATTGAATATTCGGTGGTTTTGAAAAGATCCGATCAATTTTACTGCCCCTTGTCCATTGAAATGTTCCAGCTTCCATAAACAGGAAATATTAGTAGATGGTCCATTCCTCAGATAAAGAAGTACCTATGAAAAGAGCTATTCAGGGGGACTGTGCTTAACATTTTCGTAGTCATGGTAGTTAAGTAGTGTATAGATTTGATCAAATTTTAGGAACGTTTGATCTTATGGAGTAATGTATGAATATAAGTAGGTTATCCCACTCTTGATACATTTAAGCTTAGTAAATCGGAACAAAACATTTTTCGTCCCTAAAATTTTACAGAGAAAAGTGCTAAGAAAAAATATGGTCTTTTAACTGATACTAAAATATCCATTTTGATCAAGAAAACATTGGGGATAATATTGACAATCAGACTGTACTCTTTAAATCCTGGATTGATGTACTTGTTACCTCAAATGCAGCTCTTTGCTCCAATCCCATATAAATAAACACATGACAAATTTCAGAGGGGATGGAGATATCAGCCTAAATAGTACACTTTATAATTTATGAGAACATTGTGCTTTGTATTTGCAGGTACATGTATGTGTACAAACGTGTCAAGGGAAAGCTGCTTCTTCTCATGGATTTAGACTTCTAAAAGAGTCTGCTTACATGGCTTATATTACATTCTCCGGACGTGATGGAAAGGTTGTCATATATCGTAATCTTTATTGCATCTAAATTTGTGATCTTCTTCCACAAAATGAGCGTAAAGTCGCAAATTGGTAGTTTCAAATTGTTCTTTGTTTGAAGTATATATGTACAAGACAGCAGTATGTCATATGGATGCCCTATTGTGCAAGTTGTGACTCATTCCCAAAGTGCATATTGGCACACAAAATATCCATTTTTACAAAGACATACTTATGACACAGGTGCATGTCAATAAAAGAACAACCATTGATCTCAAAACTACCAACATGCGACTTTAAGTTCATTTCACAAATTAAGACTACTATTTAAAGCAAAATGCAAATAAATTATGTAACCTGTTACCTGTTGAATTTTCATTTAGGCCTAATTGACTTAATGGGCTTTGCAATTTCACAGGCGTTTAAGATTTACTTTGAAGTATAACTTGGTAAATTCACGCATGTGATATGTACAGTCCTAATAATTATTATTTTGCTATTCCCGATCAAAGATGCCCACCCAGTTGGCATTCCAGACTATTTTAGTTCTGAGGTACGGAATTCCATTGTGTTTTTTTTTTTTTTCTTCTTTTTTTTTTAGTTTCAATAGGATTTTCCGGTATTTTTCATGTTTACCACAATTCCAAGTTTTCATTGCTCTTGGTGCATGGAATTCCAAACATTTATTGCATTAAGGCCCGAGTAATAGAAGACACATTCGTCCATCCCCGAATTTATGATTTTTCGATATTTATCAACACTAAGATTTATTCTTTCACTTGAAACTGATAAAATACAACTTGCTAATATTTATTCGTATTTTTGCTTGAGTTTATTTCACTCTTTTCAACTCTAAAAAGTCACATGGCTCAAGACAGCTTAGTAAATTGGCGGGAAATAATGAGTCAGAAATGCGCGTATGCGAAATATTGTGATTACGCGCGCGTTTCGCGTTGCGTGACGCGGCGCAAATCTGCGCGTATGTCCAACGCAGGCAAGGCGAATTCGGTATGTTGTTAACGCCAGCAAATATGGTATAAACAAAACAAAAATATGCAGTCAAAATGCCACTTAGATTTGTTAAATATTTTGAATTTTGGCGCACTAAAAGCAGACATTAAAGATTCATTTGTGAAAAAAGATAAATATTTAGACCAATGCACCAGATACAGCTTTTACAAGCGCGAAAGTCTTACCATTTTGAAATATAAGAACGTTTTGTGCATAATTTAGACATCTTTTTACTAAAACGTCGATTTCTCAGAGTTCACTTTTGACAATATTGCACGATTTTTGTGACAAGATAACTCGAAAAATATTCAAGCAAAAGGTAAACTTTTTTTTTACTATCGTTTAGAGTACATCAAAGTCTAGGAAAGGTTTTCTCATTTTTCAAAACATTTGTTTTAAACAAAAATATACACCATTATGTTCAATTTTGAGCTTAATAGATTTGAGCAATTATGCTTTTTTTTCACATGTTCTTTTTTCAATATTTCGAAAAAAGAGACTAATTTAAAAAAAAAAATTAAAAACCTTCCCTAAGTTCATGTCTCTTCTTCATGAAAAGCCAACTGAATCTTTTTTACTCTGAACGGATTTTTTTTTATAATAAATCTGACGTCACCATGTGATTCCTTGACTCATTCCCTTTCCAAAAATGTATAGTTTTATATACTTTGGACATACAATTCAGAAAAAATGATGCCCGAAAAGTCCATGTTCTCTCCCATTACTCTGGCCTTAAGGTTTACATCCATTATGAGGAGGGCATCTTTTATCGGAAATAGCCCAACATAACCAAATTAGCTTGATCTTTCGATCAACCGCCGATGCTTGGTCGATCCTGATTATTTATGAAATCAATTAATATTGTGATAAAATGTGAATCTTTGCCTGTAATGATATTGACCACTACACACTTACAATTAATTCTATTTATTAGTTAATAGTTCATTAATAACAAGTATCGAAGCAGCATCAACGGTCGATCCAAAGATCGACATTTTTTTTCTGATGCTAAAATAATCGTGACTTCTCTCTAGTCCGAAGGGTCGCTAGTCCGAAGGTTTTTTATTCCGGTGGGTCGCTAATCCGAAAACCAAATTATGTTCACCAATCCGAAGTTAAAGGTTAGAGTTTAGGGTTTGGGTTAAGGGTTAGGGTTAGGGTTAGGGTTAGGGTTAGTGTTAGGGTTAGTGTTTAGGGTTAGGGTTAGGGGTTAGGGTTAGAAAGCCTTATTCTATATTCGGACTAGAGAACCTAATTTATCATTTGGACTAGCGAACCCTCGGACTAGGGAACCCGATATTCGGACAAGCGAACCTTTATCAGAACGTGTTCGGAACTTCGGACTAGGGAACCTTCGGATTAGAGAACCTTCGGACTAGAGAGTTGTCGCCAAAATAATAACAGCAACAACAACAACAACAACACTCACTAAATCAATCTAGGTGTGTAAATTGAGAATTTATCAAGCATCAATCAAGGTGTGTTTTTTTTAAATTTCAAAACAAGGTATAATACCAGAGCTTAAAGGCAGAACTGTCTATGTCCATTTTTGGCCAAAATGAGTTAAATCCACTATTAGACAAGTCAAATTATGTTTGAGCTGGACAAAATTCGAGCATCAATGCTTTTTGTTGCAAGTATCTCTAAAATACATCCCCAACAACATATCCAAAACATATCCAAAAACGACAAAAAGGAATAGGAAAAATGCTAATTTGCATAAAATAATATGACCGCTTATGCAGGGCTCAAATTTCAAATATTGGTCGTAACTGATTCAAACTCAAATCTATGTATTTCTCTTATTACTAGGACTCATAAATAGTATAGTTTGACATATCTCCGAAGTACAGCTCTTGGGTTATAGGCATTAAGGTCAAATGTCAAAGTCTGGTCTCCACAGTTGTCCACAGGCGTAAAAAAAAATCAATTTTGATCAAATGGGTCACTTTTGTCCCTGTTGCTTAAAAACGTTTTGATTATTATGAAAATGTTCATGATCGTTGGGAACTGGTGCTTCACTGTGTATGCGCAGGGAATAAAAGAAAATTGGTCCCAAATTGTTGTGCTTTAAATTACATTTTAAACGAAGAATAGTTTGTCATATTTAAGGTATAAAATATGTTAAGGTTTATGATTCTATTGGCTTTGATGTTTTTGCCCTGTTACCCAGGTAATAAAACACATGAGATATGGCAAACTATTTGGTTGAAATGTTTTTTCGAATTTAAGACAACTTTGATCAAAATCGGAGCATGTTTTATTTCTTTACCCCTGTGGAGAATGGTGGGCTAAATTTGACATTTGACTTTTATGCCTGTTACTTAAGAAGTGTGCATCGGAGATAGGTCAAACTTTTATTTTCTGAATTTTAAATGACTGGAATACAATTAGAAGGTTTTTTTTTCATATTCGCCGAAGTTTGTTTATGCTAAATGTTCTGATTATTCAGCTGTGATCAAACTTTTAAACTCGTTTTTCTCAAAATGACATTTTTGGATATACAGTTCTGGCTTTAAGAGAGTTTATCCAATAGACTCAGATGGTAGGTGGAAGATGGGGGTCAGCAAATGTTGTTCATATTTTGTCAATCAAACATGTGTCCATGAGTATTTACAGTGGAGGTATTAAAAAATTTTGAGGACCCCCACTGGGAGATACTGGACCCCCCTCAAAATGAACCCCTATGATTGTCTTCTCAGACACAAAAACTTCGAAATATGCGCTAACTTTCGACTAGAGCTACGTAATAACAAAGATTTGCAGACAATTTATTTATACGTCACAGTAATTATGCACATTTTGTCTCGACATTGCAATTACAAATTCTTTAGAAAAAGTTTGGATTGTTCCATTTTCAGAGAGGGGTGTAATGGCCTTTTCAGCAATTTTATAAATGTTAAAAATCCCAATTTTGAAGCCAAGTTTACAAGATGATTGTGAGAGTTCCCCAATATTTTTGTAAAAGTTATTGATATGTTGGATAAAGTAAATATAGCCCAAACAATTGAGCAAATAAAAATCATGGAGACTTTTTCTGTTTTAAAATGAGCACATCTTATTTCATGCCCTTTTTCAGAAAATGCAACCGCGACATTTCTAAGCTATAAACTCATGTTCGGTGATTTTCCATGTTTGAAAAGAAATTGGATAAAAAGTGAGCATATTAGAAGTAAACAACATCAACAATACTGTTGCATAATAAGTTTGGGGCCTAAATTTTGCTGTAGAAATGCTTAGAAAAGGACTATTCCATTATTTGTTGGGTGTCAATACCCCGTGTCAGTACTAAAATTCCCTCTGTTTTGATTTAAAAATTGCATCATGCTTATATGCATCCTCAAATGAATATTATCTCTTTCTTCCAAGGTAGATATAGCCTACAATTATTTTCTATCACATGTAGTGAACAACAAAGACAATAGTAATATTGGAATGATACATTCATCAAGTAGGGGTGTTATTATGATAAACATAAAAATGCTTATCTGTCTATGATTCCTAATTTTTGAAATACCAATCATGCTGCTGACATTCAAATCAATTGATTTTGGGGATTTGTATTGAGGTTCCTATGAGTGCTCTCTCTCTCTCTCTCTCTCTCTCTCTCTCTCTCTCTCTTCCTCCTCTCTCTCTCCTCCTCCTCTCTCTCTCTCTCTCTCTCTCTCTCTCTCTCTCTCTCTCTCTCTCTCTCTCTCTCTCTCTCTCTCTCTCTCTCTCTCTCTCCATGCTCCATCATATTGCAAAGCATGTAAAAATCAAAATTTTTAAGTGGCATTTTCTACCATGCGTGGCAATATTTTTCAATTTTTAAATCCTTTCTAGTTGTATTAAATAAAGAATACATCTTCATTTAAGGGCTCGGATTTTTCCCAAAAAGTCCTAACCTGCTTTTGTGTTTTGGGAAAAAAATCTATATCAGATTAAGGTCAAAATTTTCAATTGATTGTCGGCTTTAAGGTAGTACTACACCCCTGGCCAATTTTGTTCCTATTTTTACATTTTTCTCACAGATTATAGCGCATTAGGGAGCGATCGTTATTTATGGCAGGGGGGAATGGGTAAATTTAGGGGAACACGTAATTTTTTGTGGGTTTGAGGGGGGAACCTGAAATTTTTAGTTGAACCAGGAGGGGGGATTGTTAAATTTTAAATGGAGAAAATTGGGAAAACAAGGGGGAACGTGAAAATTTTGAGCGGACGCGAGGGAGGAACGCGAAATTTTTTGTCGATATTTTTGCCAAAACACCCATTCCCCCCCTGCCGTAAATAACGATCGGTCCCTTAGTGACAAGTAAGATAATATAATTATAGGGGCAAGGAGTACAACTACTGCACCGAAAATTGTATTTCAGTACAGACAACAGTTGTGGAGTTACAGTCAAAAATGAGTGAAAACCAATATTTGATCAATAAATCAATAACTACTTATCTTGAGTCACTGAAATTCCAGTGTAGTAATTCCTTGCCCTATAATATACATAACTTTTATTACCAGTGTTTTATTAGTTTTTGAGAAAAATGCAAAAATAGTCACAAATTTATCAAGAGGTGTAGTACCACCTTAAGTACATATCATCATATTTATATAATTTACTTTGAGGACTGTTAAATTTAAACAAATATATAAATTTTTAATAATTTGCCATAAAATGTGTATTATATCGCGAATTTAAAATTAGCTTTAATTTCATGGCTATCTTTACAGAATCAGATTTTTTATTGAAACTGTTGAACAGTGACGCTACTATTTCTATACCAAAACTATTATCAAAACTGGCTCCGTTCGCAGTAATTTGGAGGTCTACCTTTCTTTAAAAATTAAATAATTTCATATTCATATCCAATCCATTTGAGTGATTAATAAAATAGCATGTTTTATTTACCGGGACATTTGCTGAATTCACTGGGGAATTAAAAATTAGTATTAATGACTGTTGCCATGGAAACTGTCTTCTCCCGGGTGTCTTCTCTTTGAATTCTCCTAATATTATGTAGCCTTCGACTAGAGCTACGTAATAACAAAGATTTGCAGACAATTTATTTATACTTCACAGTAATTATGCACATTTTGTCTCGACATTGCAATTACAAATTCTTTAGAAAAAGTTTGGATTGTTCCATTTTCAGAGAGGGGTGTAATGGCCTTTTCAGCAATTTTATAAATGTTAAAAATCCCAATTTTGAAGCCAAGTTTACAAGATGATTGTGAGAGTTCCCCAATATTTTTGTAAAAGTTATTGATATGTTGGATAAAGTAAATATAGCCCAAACAATTGAGCAAATAAAAATCATGGAGACTTTTTCTGTTTTAAAATGAGCACATCTTATTTCATGCCCTTTTTCAGACAATGCAACCGCGACATTTCTAAGCTATAAACTCATGTTCGGTGATTGTCCATGTTTGAAAAGAAATTGGATAAAAAGTGAGCATATTAGAAGTAAACAACATCAACAATACTGTTGCATAATAAGTTTGGGGCCTAAATTTTGCTGTAGAAATGCTTAGAAAAGGACTATTCCATTATTTGTCTCTCTCTCTCTCTCCTCTCTCCCCCCCTCTCTCTCTCTCTCTCTCTCTCTCTCTCTCTCTCTCTCTCTCTCTCTCTCTCTCTCTCTCTCTCTCTCTCCATGCTCCATCATATTGCAAAGCATGTAAAAATCAAAATTTTTAAGTGGCATTTTCTACCATGCGTGGCAATATTTTTCAATTTTTAAATCCTTTCTAGTTGTATTAAATAAAGAATACATCTTCATTTAAGGGCTCGGATTTTTCCCAAAAAGTCCTAACCTGCTTTGGTGTTTTGGGAAAAAAATCTATATCAGATTAAGGTCAAAATTTTCAATTGATTGTCGGCTTTAAGGTGGTACTACACCCCTGGCCAATTTTGTGCCTATTTTTGCATTTTTCTCACAGATTATAGCGCATTAGTGACAAGTAAGATAATATAATTATAGGGGCAATGAGTACAACTACTGCACCGAAAATTGTATTTCAGTACAGACAACAGATGTGGAGTTACAGTCAAAAATGAGTGAAAACCAATATTTGATCAATAAATCAATAACTACTTATCTTGAGTCACTGAAATTCCAGTGTAGTAATTCCTTGCCCTATAATATACATAACTTTTATTACCAGTGTTTTATTAGTTTTTGAGAAAAATGCAAAAATAGTCACAAATTTATCAAGAGGTGTAGTACCACCTTAAGTACATATCATCATATTTATATAATTTACTTTGAGGACTGTTAAATTTAAACAAATATATAAATTTTTAATAATTTGCCATAAAATGTGTATTATATCGCGAATTTAAAATTAGCTTTAATTTCATGGCTATCTTTACAGAATCAGATTTTTTTATTGAAACTGTTGAAAAGTGACGCTACTATTTCTATACCAAAACTATTATCAAAACTGGCTCCGTTCGCAGTAATTTGGAGGTCTACCTTTCTTTAAAAATTAAATAATTTCATATTCATATCCAATCCATTTGAGTGATTAATAAAATAGCATGTTTTATTTACCGGGACATTTGCTGAATTCACTGGGGAATTAAAAATTAATATTAATGACTGTTGCCATGGAAACTGTCTTCTCCCGGGTGTCTTCTCTTTGAATTCTCCTAATATTATGTAGCCTAAAAATAAAGAATCCATGTATATCAATAACATAAAGTGTAATACAAACTTTTGTAATGCAAGTGATATGAAAATGGGTCAATTTTTGGCCAAAATTACAAAACATGCATTTTATGCCTAAAGAGTACTTATGAATTTCAAGAGGTCATAGGCCACAGAAAAATTTTGTTGCTGGCCCATTCCATGTCAACTCCAGGGATGTGCACCGCAGCACCTCTTCAATTTTTTTTCTTTTTCTGTGTGGTGGTAGATATTAATGAGAAAGTAAAATCCTGAAAATTTGAGCTTCATACTCCATTTCGTTTTCCCGTGGCATCAATTTGAAATTTAGGGGGGTCCGCGTAAAAAATTTGTCGCAACGCGAAAGACGACGTTTGGAGGTCCATAAATGTATAAAGGGAACCCTTTAAAACTTTGAAAAGTATGTATCCTGGGGTACTTTTTGGTGTAGAATTCAAATCTGCTATCAGAAAACTTGTAACTCCTTTACTTTAAAAGATATAGGGCCCTCAAAATGCAACTTCGTCCAACCAGGACCAACTTTGGGGGGGGGTCAGAACTCCAAAAGTAAAAAAAATTTTAGCGTCAATTTTTTTGCCAGTGCCAGTCAGAGCCCTTTGGTAGGACATTACTCTTTTCCAATTTTGACCCCCTGAAAACCAATGTCAGACAATTTGCCCCACCATCAACTTCAGGTATGTTGAAGATATGTTCTTGGTGCTTGGACAACATTTCTGAGAGATATTTGCTTGGGGTCTTGATGGCTTCAACACATCAGTTAGGTTTGCCTACTCCATAGAGTTGTACACATTTTTGATTTTGCATGTATAATGATTTAATGTACAACTCTATGGAGAAGGCAAACCTAACTAATGTGTTGAAGCCATCAAGACCCAAAGCCAATATCTCTCAGAAATGTTGTCCAAGAACATATCTTCAACATACCTGAAGTTGATGGTGGGGCAAATTGTCTGACATTGGTTTTCAGGGGGGTCAAAATGCAAAAAAAGTGGTTTTGCATGGGTAATATCTCAGCTAAATGTATTCTAATATGCTCAATGTTGGATAAGAGTAATGTCGCTATGACATCATAATGTGAGGGCGTCCATGCAGCTGGTTTGAAATTACCAAGTCTCTAGCTTACTTCTAAGGTGAAAAACAAAAACAAACAAATAAGACATTTACTGGAAAAGTTGATCATACATTTTGTGTGAGTCTTTCGCGAATTTAACGATTCTGCCTGATAGAAATCCAGTCTCTCTACTATAATTAAAGACAGAGATAAAAACAATTTATCGCATCTGATGACACTGTCAATTACGATCCTTGATTGGTTTACACAGGTTAATCAGCGCGTAAAAGGAAGACCGATCTATCTGGTGCTGATCGGAGAAAAGGAATAGCAGCAAATGGCGAAAAATACGTACTTTTACAAGGCAAAAAGCAGCTTTTCTAGGCATTGTGGACATGGTGCCTTCGGTTAAGAAAGTTTCCTACTATAAAGACCTAACTTTTGAGATGGTTTGCATGTCGAAAGGTGCAAAATTAAGAATAAGGCGCCCGGTTATAAATCCGCGTTCAGCAAGTTATCATCACGACACTTGTAAACAAACCGTGCTCGAGTTTGTTTGACAGGTGACGTCAGACGCGATGAATTCTCTTTATCTTTGTCTTTCATTATAAAGTGCTAATACTAAGCACTCTACACTTGGTGCCAATATTAAGCACATTGGTGCAGTGATAGATTAGAATAACTACTCTGACGCCCTCTGTTGGTCAAAGCTACATTAAGGTTATGCAAGGTTTTAAAATTAAGGGTATTAAGTTAAAATGCCAATTCCGTTATAGACTGTTCATCAATTATCACTAACATACGTATTAAGTAAATGCAAATGAATTATGTAAACTATGACCTGTTAATTTTCTTTCATTTAATTGACACCCAATTTCCAATGTATATTTTGAAACTATGATCATGATAGCACTTCTTCACGTTTTATATTGTTATGAGAAAAATCACGAGGAATTGAAATAAACGTCTGATTTGTTTTCTTATGTTTGACTGTTTTATGAGGGCTTCAAAATCCATTTATTTTGTTTCATTTTGTATTATGGGGAAGTTGTGTATTGATACAAGCATCTTAAAGAAGTGAATTCTTGTACTGCCCCTCATAATATCATAAGCAATAAATGTCTGAAGTATCATAAAACAACATAAGAAAAAGTTTTTTGATAATTATTGTATTTATTATGAGCACAAGTATGAGTAATTGAAATAAACAAACAAACACTGTTTCTTTTCTTTGATCCAGTATAGGGTAACTATAAGGATTATAAAAAAATTATTTTTATGGACTTCGTTTTCTGAGGATTTTAAAATCTATTTCTGTTTCGCATTGTATTATGAGGGAAATTATCAGGATTTGAAATACGTAGCTTGAAAAAGTGAATTCTTGTGTTTCAAAATGCACATATTTTGCTTCATAATGTATTATGAAGGAAATCACTGCCATTTATGTTGTTATACTGTTCTGGTTAGTTTTTTTTATTATACTATAAGGGAAATTATGAATAATTAAAATCAACGTCTCAACCAAATCAATTATTTTTTTGACTGTGTTCTATTTCTTTTGTTTTGTATTGTAAATGTATTAAGCAGGGAATTATGCGAATTCATATTAAGCATCTCGAAAAATAAAATTGTTCATTTGCTTGGCTTTGTTGGTTTTAACAGTTTTTATATTGTATTATGAGGGTTAATAAGCATCTCGAAAAAATGATTTCCTGAATGGTATTGTAAAAAACAAAACAAACACAATTTTAAAGATCATAAAATAACGTCTAACTTAAGAACATATTTGATTTTATGTATTATGAGTGAAATTAAGGGGCATTTTAATGTGTTTGACTTTGACTTGTGAGGTTTCAAAAGTATGTTATTTTTTTGTATTATATAACTGTGGATTTTCTTTATTTGAGCAGCAGGTGACAAACCGATCGGCTAAAGTTACATTTTTACACATTTGTTTCTATTTTCCCTTAATTTTACATGATTAGTAGGCATGTTTTTCCGTGTAAGGAAACAATATATTTTTACAGCTGTTAAAGTTATCCAACTTATTCAGTAACCTTAACGTGGAGCCAAAAAATAAGGTTAAAAAACATTTCATAAGTTTTAATACGCATTACAAGATATATTTACCAGTTTTTCTATTAACTTTAGCTTTGAAATATTTTACATGAAACCTCAAATGTGTACATTAGTGAGATGTCTTGATATAGGTCGTGGCATGTACTTGTGCTAATCATTGTGAGACACCCATGCAGTAAAAGAAACAAAGCCTAGAGTGTGGTTTTGTTTTATGGTCGACAGACGCCAGGCCAAGTGATTAGCACACAGTAGTGTTTTTAAAAGAAAAAAAAATAACAGAATTAAAAAGTTGCATTTTATAGCGATGAATAGTTAGTATACAATGTATTACGCAAACATTGCAGCGTGTAAAACCCGCCATTATCTTCGCGCTGAATTCAAATCAAAATATAATTTCCCGTATCTTTTAAATTCGGTCATTTTTGCTTTAAAAACACTACCGTACTGCTAAAATTGAACGACATTGGACGCGTATAGGATTCTTTCTATGTTAAAATATCATATAGGTCTAGTTTTGTTCAGATACGAAGCAGGTTTGGTTCGATTGTTTCGAAAGCAATCCCAGCGTCAATCGAATGTTAATTGCTACCACTGTATTCGCATTCGGTGAGAGTAACGGATATGTTTGGGAAGATTGAAATCAAAAAGGATATTCTGACAAAAATATAATATGCAGACCAACACGATTTACCTTATTGAGATGGGGAAATCTTTCTTTAGCGAACTTGACTAGTTTGACACGCTAAAAAGTTCATTCCAAAAAAAGCGCACGGGTGAAGTTGAGACCTATAATTGTCCAAAATCTTACACTAAAAGACACAATTTCGAGCCCAATTTAAACACCAGATTTTCTTTACAAGTATATCAAAGCACCATGTTTTATCCGACATTACTGAAAAAATATTGTTTTTTTATTTGACAGAGAAAATTAATTTCAAAGCAAAAAGGTGTAAAGCAATATATTAGAGTGTGCACCTTTGGTAGCACCTCGCATCTGTCTCTGAAACAAATTGTGATTTCTCCAGCTACGGTGCATTTGCAACCTTCCATTTGATGTACATATGTTTGGATAACATTTGTGATCAAAGTGGACACATTGTTTTGGAGTTTCTACAACTTTTGAGGAAATATTAACTGTGACTTGTTTTTTCATCATCCTCTTGTATAATCTAGCCCATGGCTGCCATACTTGTACACAGTGTTAGCTTTTCACTGTTGTTGTTGGCTGTACAGTCAATTACACTTGTTATTCCATCAATTGATCAGTCTAATCATCTGAATGATCAATATTTTCATCTTCAAAGTACTTATCTGTGTGATAATCCAGCTGATTATTACTCTACCACAATGTGTTATACTAGGAGTGATCTCCTTAAGTACAATACTGGTATTTCAACTACATGTAGACTGCCTCAAGAAGTTTGGTACAACATTAAGTCACTTGGTTTAAATAAACAGAAACCAACTCGTCGAGGAAAGAAGAAGATACTTTCAAACAACTTTCCAATTATGAGCTGTGTGGATCCATCTGCATCACCTGCAATGATATCTCATTCCAATGAGCAAACTGTTCAGCAAAACCAATGTGAGCACTCACCAGGTAACCATAGCAACATGAAGTTAGGTCTATGGAATGCCCAGTCTGTCGGCAATAAAGGGGACACAATAACTGATATAATCTTGAATGCGGATTTGGACTTCTTCTTCCTCACGGAAACCTGGCTCCGTTCTGATGATCGTGTCATCACTGGGCTAATGTGTCCTCCTGGTTACTCATTTTTGGGTGTACCCCGTAACTCTGTCCATCGCGGTGGAGGAACTGCCTGTGTTTTCAAGAGCCAACTGAGTCTCGAACTCTGCGAAGAGAAACTACCTAAAAGTGACACTTTTGAACATTCATTATTTTATATGAAGAACCAGAACCTTTACTTTGTTGTTGTGTATAGATCATCATCTTTAAAGCAAATGCCTCAATACTTTCATGATTTTGAGATATTTCTCAATGCAGTTGACCTCCTTCCTGGACGATCAGTGGTATTGGGCGACTTCAATATCCATATGGACATGCCCGATGAAAGAGACACCAAATCTATGCTTGCTATCCTTGAGTCTCTTAGTTTCGAGCAACTTGTTGATGAGCCCACTCATGTTAAGGGACACACTTTGGATTTGGTTATTGTTAAAGAGAATGATCATGTTGTCAAGCCATATGACATCCACCCTGTTCATGTTTCTGATCATTTTCTCATACTTTGTGACATTGATTTTAAGAAGCAGTCAATTGTCAGAGCCACCAATGTGTACAAAGCGCGTAATTTCCGCAATATTGATCCTGTTGCTTTTGAGGAAGACCTTGTGTTCAAGCTCAATACCACTGATGATTCCATGGATGAGGCACATGTAGACCTTGTCCAGTTTTATAACAAAACCTGTAGCCAAGTACTTGAGACCCATGCACCTGCCAAAGAAAAACCATGTACCGTTCGCATCAAACCTGAATGGTTTAATCAAACTGTTCAGGATGCGCGACGCTTACGTAGGCGGAGTGAACGGCGCTGGCGTAAAACAAGGACTGAAGTTGACCGTCAAGCCTATATTGATTCCCAGAGGAAGCTGCAACAACCATTAGCAAAGAGAAAGCATCTTTTTATAATGAAAGGCTACTCAATTGTAACACTAAGGACATGTATAAGACTATAAATGCTCTTTTGAATAAGACCTCACGTGACCTTCCTGATAGTAGCTCTCCAGCTACATTAGCTAATGATTTCTGTAAATATTTCATTGGTAAAGTAGAAACAATTCGTGCTGATGTTGATGCTGTCCATGCTACCTCTTCAAACACCACTTCTCAATGTTCTACATCTAGCACATTGCAATGCTCGTTTGACAAATTTGAAGTTGTGTCTGAAGAAGAGTTATCTAAAATAATAACGCCATGGACCTCCAAGTCATGTGACCGAGACCCCCTCCCGACCTGGTTGTTAAAGAAACATATCCATATCTTTCTCCCTATTCTTACTAAGATCGTCAATAACTCCCTCCTTTCTGGCTGCTTTCCTGCTGAACTACGTAGGGCTACCATCACGCCTGTGCTAAAAAAGGTGTCCCTTGACAAACAGCAGCTCTCGAACTACCGGCCTGTCTCCAATCTGGCCTTTGTTGGTAAACTGATTGAGAAGGTTGTCAGTGTTCAGCTCACCGAGTATGTTGAGTGCAATAAACTGGCTGAGCCTTTGCAGTCAGCGTATCGGGCTGCTCACAGCACCGAGACAGCACTCTTGGCTGTTCATAATACCATCCTCAGAGCTATTGATGACAACAGGGCTGTCTTTGTGGTGTTACTGGACTTGACTGCCGCATTTGATACGGTGGATCACCGTATTCTGTTGCAGCGGTTGAGCAAGAATTTGGCATCATTGGTGATGCCCATAGAGTGTTCCAGTCCTACCTTGAAAATCGCAGTAGTCAGGTCTTTGTGAAGGGATGCTATTCTGATAGGGTTCATCTGCCTTATGGTGTCCCCCAGGGATCGGTCATTGGCCCGATATTGTTCACCTATTACACTCATGCCATCGGGAACATTATTCGTAATCATGGCCTCCAATATCACCTCTATGCTGATGATGTTCAGCTGATTATCACCTTTAATCCTGCCATCCCGGGTGATGCAGCTTGTGCCTTGTTCAAACTTTCCAACTGCATCCATGAGCTACAAACTTGGCTCACCAGTAACAAGCTCAAGCTCAATATGGCGAAGACTGAGTTTTTACTGCCTCTTCTGATTATCACTACATTAATCTCAAGCATCTCACCCTTTATTTGGATGGGTTGGAGATCTCTGTATCTTCATCCATAAAGAATTTAGGGGTCATTTTTGACCATGACATGAAGATGTCCAGTTATGTTGCACATTTGTCCAAAACTTTGAACTGGCAGATTGGTAATATTTGGAGGATTAGGCGATTCCTAAGTTTTGATGCGTGTACCAATGCGGTTAGGACTCTTGTCCTGTCCAAGATTGATTACTGCTCCTCCTTGCTTAATGGCATCTCCCAGAAAAACCTCACCCGCCTACAGCTTCTCCAGAACAAGTGCGCCAGACTCATTTTCAGAGAACCAAAATATACGCATACTTCTCCTTTGCTTCATAGTCTGCACTGGCTTCCAGTTGCTAAACGTGTCCAGTTCCGCACTCTCGTCCATGTTTATAAGGTTCTTGCTTCATCTACACCTGAATACCTGTCGTCCATCCTTCACACCCGTCATTCTGGGTACTCTTTGCGCTCTACTGCTGCCACTTGTCTTTCCATTCCAAGATCCCACAAGTTGGCTGGTGACAGAGCATTTTCCATCATTGCCCCTGTTCTATGGAATGGCTTGCCTTCCCACATTCGTGACTCTCCCAATGTCCAAACTTTCAAAAAGAACCTAAAGACTCACCTTTTCACCTAATGTTTCCTCCCTCTTGCATTTTTCCTTTTCCATAGCGCTTTGTTTCTTCATTTAAAAAGCGCTCTCTAAATCTGTGTATTATTATTATTATTATTATTATTATCTCTGAAATCTGCTGATTTCAACATGTATCGATCGACTTTCAGCACGACTATGCATAACATTAGAGGATGGTAAGTAGTGTTAATAGAAAGTTTGCGAAATGAAATTTGAAACCTCAAACTTTAAAATCTACAGGATTATAGAGGATTAAGTATTCAAAACCACTCTGCCATTAAAGCCGCTAGAAGTGGAAGTTAACGCGAGAATCTATAGTATGCCGTAAATTATGATGAAAATACGTCATATTTAAGAACAATAGTTTGCATATTTCCTCATAGACTACATAATTATCTCTTATCTATTATCTAGATAATAGACCAATTATTGGATATCTAATTTGGTTTGGGTAAAAAAACATGCCACATGTTGCTGAAAATTACTGAATGAATTACATTAAAATCATTTTTTATTCCAAACGTCACGCTTGGTGTATAGTTTTGTGTGTGCTCACCACGTTCACAAAATCAGTTTGCGAAACGAAGTTTTGTCATGATTTCAACTTCAAGGGGATTAAGTTCCCGTAAAATGGTCTGGTTTTACTTCAGCAAGCAGTGTACTATACTGCTGGAAGAGTAAAGTAGGTGCATAACATTTTTAAATATAACATGTCATAGGATGTGCCTGGTAAGAGAGGGGGTAGGGAGGTGGAGAGGGAGAGGGAGAGTATTGGAAGTGGATAGGAGGGTGCATTGACGGTAGCCAAGTGGGAGGGACAGCTCCCCCATGGGACATCTTTTAGGCCTTTTCCTGCCATATTTTGCCCATTTTTGTAAAAATGTTTCCCTTTGAACATCGCCCCCACGCCCTCCTAACAGAAAAACCCTGACAACGTCACTGGGGAGGGGGGAAACGGGAGTGCAAGTATAGGAGGGACAAGTTTGAGAGAGCGAGTACAGATAGAGGGGAGAGGGAGGGGGAAATATGGAGAAGGTAGGGGAGGGGAAACAGGAGGGGAGGGTGATAGAGGAGGGGAAAGAAATAAAGAATAGATATTTCATTAGGCTTTGCGTAGTAAATTAGAATATGAAAGTGACAAAGCTGAGCCTTTATTAAATAATACATAGGTATAGGCCTATGTCTATCGCAAGAATATTAATTGAAACGTATAGCTAGCTAGTTTCAAAATAATATGATAAGGAGATGAGCGCTGGGTCCCGATATAATCATCTCCTTGAGTGGTATCGCGAGTTCATTCATGTTTATTCGAACGAAGCGTCTGCGTCTTTTGTCTTGAAGTGAGACTAATAACCACTTGACTAAACAAAAGATACATTTTGATGCAGTCGGTTACAAGCTCTTACACATGCCCTTCTTTTGAACGCACATTGATACACATGTCCAGTAACCAACCATACGTTCGCGTTGGAGTAAATTTGAGCAAGAAATCCAATCTATATTTCTGAAGTTTCCGTTCCAGTTAAAGTAAATTTTCAAACTTCATTTAGCAAACTCTCTAATGACTATTTTTTGTAACATGATTAAAATTCTTAAAAATGCGTGCCAATAGTTGCAGCGAGTGCTAGGAACAGTTGCCTGTTGCCAGTGATTAAACGCCAGTGAAGACTGCACAGCACGTACACTAACTAACCGCTGATTTCAGTCATGTTAGAAAGTAGCCAATTAATCAATTATACTAAAAATGGTGGGGGCTTTGCACATAGAATACATTTGCCAATGTCTAAAGTATATTATCATCCGTGAACTTTGGGTTATGAAACACCAAAGCAATGTAAGCTTACCATGGCGCAATCGATAAATACTGCTCCATCGAATAGCAGTGTCAAAAAAGTCGTAAATTAACTATCCACGAATTACAATCGAGTTTTAATCGGACACTACATGGGGATGAGGTCGGAGCGGACTATCATCCTTAAACTATGTTAACAACTTCACAAGCAGTTCTTGAGTTTCTATTCCACATAAATAAATACATGGCAAAACCTAAAGGGATGACGATATCAGTCTAAATAGTAATTTCCATGATTCTTGAAGAATATTGTGGTTTTTTAGTTTTGTCTTGTTTTTTTTCTTTTGCAGGTATATGTGTTTACAAACGCGTCAATGGAAATCTGCTCCTTTTCATGGACATACAGCGTGTTTATAGTGAATATACCGCATTTGAGCATACCGTATACAATAATCCTTGTATATATACCGACACCCTTGCTGTTTATAGTGAGACACAGTTACCGCACAAATTATCCGGGCAAATTATATACCAACTAACATTATCGTACATTTGCAATGACCCCGAGGTCACACGGGGAATGTGTAAATATTGTGGCGCGAGCTATAAACAGCCCATTCAACAATATGATCATGGCGGTGAACATGTAGCTTCTGTTTTGATAACTCTTGGGGTGAGAATCGTTCCGAATGTCCTGCGCGCATCCTACGCATCATGAAGAAGCTCCTACTTCCGGTAATACCGCACACAATTTATACTGGTGTGTTTATTGTGGGAATATCTCGCCACAATATCCTTCGGTTGAGAAGGATGTCGATGTACCGTACATACATATACTGCTAGTGTTTATAGTGGGCAAGTATCCGGATAATCTATAACCGGGTAGAAATTGTACCGCAATGTACCGCACATCTTGTGTAAGCGACTGCAGCAAAATTGCTATATTTTGTTCTGTCAAGTGGGTTGTTTGTCACAGTCAAACACAAGATATTCTACCTTAGCGGCTTAATTATTTAAATAAACATGTCTGAACTCACAAGGCGATGACCAATAGGGATTATGTCAAGAGCCAGCGCTTACTCTCTTATCATTTTTTTAAAATTTTTACTACATGGTAACAATTTTGTATGCAGTGGAATCAGAAACATCTTGGCTAACAGAAAAAAATAAATCTTTTCTAATTCAGGGTCAAACGCCAGATATGCTCAATTAACTAAATCGTCCAGAACAAGTTGGGACACTTTTGACATTTTTTAGCATATTAAGCTTACATTACATAAAGTCGACTTTTGCGATTAGCAATTGCATTTTAATTTTCAGAAATAAAAAAGGGGTCATGGTGCAACTGTGATTTGCAGTTAAATCAGTAATATCTTGGCTAACAGAAAAACTTTACTTGGTTTCTTTCCTAGTTCAGGTTTAAATGTTATGACCGATTTTACTTAATCAACCGAGTTGGCCCACTTATTGCCATGTTCCTATTAAGTTTGGACTGCGTAAACTGAACTCTCATGTATATGGTCGAATCCAACGAAAAATGTACACGTCATGTTCGGGGTCATAACTTAAAGTATTAATCAATTGGCATTCGTTTTTGTATTGTGTTTATTCGCCTTGATCATACGCTTCGCGACATATATAATAAGACCCCCTTCTGTGAAAAACTTAGACACAGAGACCCAAAAACATGATATTTTTACCCATTTTTTCAAAATATTTTTTAAAGTATTTAAAAAAAATCTAAATCAGTTATGAAAATAAGTCATTGGATTGAATCTAAATTGATTTCCTAAAAGGTGTATATTCAAAGATTGTCTGTTCGTAGCACTAGATATATCTTTAAAAAATGGAAATCACTAATAAATGCAGAATTGATACAAGCTTTGATATGTCCAATACTGAAATGCATTGCATTCGGACATCTTTATTATTGTGTTTAGCTGCCAGAAATTCTAAATGGCACAAAGGTAGGTTTGGTAAAAAATATGCATTACCTCCGAATACATGTTAAAAGCTGTGTCATTACCACAAACTGAGAGAATAGTAAACAATAGTTAAGCAATAGGTGCAGGGTAATACACTCTTTATTTCTACCAAGTTTCAATAGCCTGCGTTTAAATATGTCTGAGATGTCAACAATAAAAGCAAGTATTCGTAGGTAAATTTCGGTAACCGAATGTTACCTACGAATACAATTTGACATCATGACAGTATTGTGAAACACCGCCATTCATGCCAGTGCCCATATTGGTACATAACGAAGGCATGTATGTTTGCTATCAAATCATATGTCAATGAAAGTTGCGAATTCACATACATGCCCACCATGCAAAACTGAATACGGCTTAATTGTTGAAAAATATGTACTGAAATAGACGACGGTCTGCTCATTTGAAAGAAAAATCAGATTCGAAGAAGATTAGAAGGGGATACATACTTGGATTTGTCAGCTGTCATGTGTGTTTCATTTTAAACGTTTACCGACCTTCTGGTTTCTGAGTAATTTGTGTCCAAATTGGTTTATTCGAAGGTAACTTTTGACGTTTTCGCTAAGTTTACCTACGAATACCATGGACAAAAACAACTTTTCTCATTGTCTCATGATCTAGACAACACAGTGGTGGACCCTAATATAAAGCTAATTATAGTTGACCTCAAACGAAAGGCCACAAGACGTAACTGACTCCAAGATGGACTTCACAAGTCTGCAATAACGGTTTTAAGCGATTTGTGTGCAATTAAGCAAATTAAAGTCACTTTGGTGCCTTTGTTTCTTACTTCAATCCTCTTTCAACCACTGTGAACCGACATTAAATATACATGATAGGGTCTCAAATATCAATAAACGTACATAAAGAAAATAAGACATTCAAAGTGCTTTATAAAATGAAGATTTGATTGCGATATCCACCAAAAGTCTAATTCTTACCTACAAATACTGAAATGTTACTTACGAATACAGCATAATACATGACATGTGTCATGAAGTGTCCCTACCAATGGAAATTAATTGTCAAAAACTTTAAGCGGTACCCCGGACAATATTATTACCCATATACGGATTCATTCAACAATTATTTATTATGTAAATTTGCTGTTTAACTACTTGTATATCAAAATGAAGTGTTCAAAATCTTGCTAAAAGCATCAAAAAAATTTGATCCAAGGTAAAAGCACTTATTCATTTGTACGTACCATCTGAAAGAGATCTCAAAACTACCATTTTATTCATTCATTATCATAATAGCAAAATTTGAACCTCTAAACTCAATATAGAAGTTGTTAAATTGCTCATGTTACCTACGAATACCCGGGTTTCTTCACCTCTCATTTTATAAAGCATTAGGTGTAGGCGTATAATTCCTAATATTCTTGAAAACAGATATCCCACTCGTTCTTATACAATATGCACATTTATTCACACTCATTTGATAAATAAAATACAGAAACTGACCTAAACTTCATTTTCAAAAATAAACTAGCATAAATAGACTAAGATCATATTGATCGCTTTATAAAAATAAAAACAAATATTTTCTGGTTGAGCTAGCATTTTCCTGACACCCCGTGGTCTACATTACACGAAAAAAGTGTTAATGGGAATATTCCATTTGTTTTAGGTTGATTATTATTGCGATAGTGAAAGCATCCTAGTGGTATTCGTAGGTAACATTGGGTTTTGATGTCACATTTACTATCACACGTCCTGGATTTATTTGTCAAGATTAGTGATGGCACTTTTGGTTCCTATAAGGCCAACATGCCATCAATCAATGGGCAAAAGGAAAAAATTGTGGAGACATTTTTATTTGGGACTTTTATTTTTGGCCCGTGGACACTTTTGGTTGGATTCAACCATATATCATACGTATATCGAAGTTTTAATCATTTGCAAGATTAAGTATGTTAAAATTGGAAAGCGTGTACGTGTGTTCCAATTGTTTAAAATTACCAAGTCTCTGGCTTACTTCTATAGTGAAAAAGAAAAACAAACAAAATATACATTTATTTGGAAAGTTGATAATACATTTTGCGTGAGTCTTTCGCGAATTAAACGATTTTACGGAATAATTAATTTCATGGTCTTGATGCTTTATTGAATGGCAAGTTCATTGGCTCAGTTCTGCCTAATAGAAATCCAGTCTCTCTACTAAAGTATAATACTAATAGGGATGCCCACTGTCAATACAGTTTCCACTAGAACGATTTTCATTTACTGTGTGCGTGCACTTACACACGTATTGTCTATGGAGAAACTGATCGATACAAGAAATCCCAGGCCTGTTAAATGGCGTACATACTTGTTTTGATCCAAATGCAGGTTGTTTCAAGAAATTCCTGATTCCACCAGAAAACATTAACCAAACTTTTTCCTGTTTGGTCAGTAAATACAGAGGACCTTCCTTCATGAAGAGATCAACTTTTTTTAATGAAAAATTTAATGAGATGAGAACTACAACAGGTTGAAGTGACACCATTCCGTGCATCAAGTGTTCAAACGCAATATCTCCGAATTTGGAGTGAATCAGACAAGCAAACTTACATACTCATAAAATTTAACTATTTTTGAAGACAAAATGTGCAGGATGTTAAGAAATTTAAGAATGTTTGAGCCTACCGCGGCCCATCTCAAATTATGCACTTCCCCGTGCACACCGTCATCGTCCCTATATCTTCGTGTCAAAAATTGCCGTGATAGTACGATGAATCCTCACGTTTTTCAACAGCTACGCATGGTGATATTTTTCGAGATAGGCCGAGCGACTCAGGCTAAGCATACAATTTGAGATTTTGAGAGCCTGCCACACTGTTTCTATTCTATGTTTTTACGATTTTCGCATGATCAGTATATGGCTGGCCGTAACCGGCACAACGTGGAGCTACTACGCGTAGCTTACTTTTCGCTTCGCGGAGCTAAATTGACCAATCATGTTAGATCTTTTCATTACGCGGAGCCAGTGGATGCATCCTCGTTCCAGAGAGAGAAATACTATGGGGATTTTAAATGAATCGATTGTAAATAAACCACGACCCATGACCAGTTGTACAGGATCAATACCATTGTTTGATTAGTGTATAGTCAATGTTACCTTGCATGCATGTGTCATGTGTGTGGCGTGTTTGTTTGTTTGTTTGTTTGTCTACTGTGTCAGGCCAGGATCACTGACACCCACGGTACTGATACTGTCATACTATCACGGTGATCATATTGTTGAATGTTGTTGACTTTAAAATAATCATGATGCAGTCATGTCTACAGTAGAATTCACCACGACCTTTGAAGGACTTAAACCCCATTAAAAGCTATTAAACCAAGATAACACTCAATGAAAACAGCTCAACTATGTTACATCAGATCTTCTCTGGTTAAATACACACTGCACTTGTGTCTGTTTTACCTGTGCAATGAGCAAAGAGCTGGTATCATAGTTTCAGTTGGGTGAACGATTATAAAGCGAACGCAAGGTAACAATACTGTGGGCTTTTGTTTACGAAATGAGACAATAGTCTGCTTATTGTTAACCAGCGTTCTTGAAAATGAGAAGCTTAATGACTTAACACGGTTTAGAAATAATTTCTTCATATATTTTGGTGTTATCTGTCGTTTACATATCCTTCCTAAAACACAAAAGTACCAATATTTCCAAACACCTAAATTAGCTAAAAATTTAGGACATGTTACAAAACTATATTTTCTAGAATTTCAGAGAATACTTTAAATATTGGCCGGTTATTTTTTACACAGTGACGTCAACTAAGCAATGGCCTATACTTCTTACATACACTATTTGTAGAGGTCACACGTCAATGGTGAGCGCACTGAGTATTGTGTATAGGAAAACGGACAGTAACTACAGTATGTATGGCCTACTACTAGTAAATAAAGTAAATCCGAACTGGTTTACTGAAGGTCGAATTCCGCAGGCCACACCGCGCAAGTTATACAAATTAGCTCCCGGCGATACACTGCAGATCGCAGAACTGTGTGCATGGTTTACCACCACTCTGCCTAGCTATATAGTTGTATATATATATATATGTACAATACTGTATGAGTTTCTTATGAGTGCATGTCCATCTTAATAATAAGTCGGTTCGTACTTTTCATAAACTACTTTTTGAATCACAACTTTCGTGACCGAGGATATCTTGCAACTACGTGACGCTCGTCTGGCAAATTCTTAATGAATAAATTCGCTTCACGTAATGAGTAAGTCGTACTTGATTGGTCAGTTTTACCTCCGAGTAATGAAAAACTCTAACATGATCATGATTGGTCAATTTGGCTCCACGGAGCAAAAAGTCACCTACGCGTAGCAGCTCCACGTTGTGGCGGTTGCGGCCTACCATATCAGTATCCCATATGATATTTCTATTGCAAGAAAATTTTATTTGTTGTCAGGTAAATCACATGTTTTATCTTAAATACACTAACTGGAAATTAAATACACTAATTAGTGAGGACCGGTATTTTGCTGTGGATATGTTTAACTGCAATTTTGCGGTAAAAAATTTTAAATCCTGGGTAAAAATTGTGATCATATTCAACTCTTTGAGAAAATATTTATATAAAGGAATGCATGTAAAATCCAGCTGCAATACAATGTACATTATTGACACACTATCACTCTCTTTATCTACGTCAATAATAGAATATCGATTTCAATCGAATTGAATACATTGCTCAGTTTTGAGTTTGTAGTTGACTACTAAGCGACCTAAGCGATCGATTGCTAGCCAATCAGATAGAACTCCTTTTCTTGCGTTCGGTGAAATACCACTCGCCCGTCGCTCACCAACGGAGTATAAATTTATATTTATCGTATAGGACGTCGACACTGTGCCGTGCACTTCTCACTACCATGTCCATTTCATATGCTATCCATCATGGCTTCCATGCACACGCAGTGTATTGCTCAATGTAGTAAAGATAACGTTTGAGTTGGAGCAAATTTCTCAAAATTGGTAGTGATTAATGTTACCAAACTTATGCCATGATGAAATATAATAATTTTTGAAGATAAAATGTGCTGACCTTAAAATACTGAACAATGTTTAAGACTACCGCTATTCATTTGAAATAATGCACTTATTGTTCATCTCCTCTATGGAGATATTTTCCATGGCGGCCATCTATGATCATGCTTGAGGTTTCACCAAACAAACCATGGGTTTTGAGGTCTTATATTTTTTGCTGTATGTCAACAAAATCGATTAAATTTTCAGGATGATCTTATTTTTATGTTGTTATAAGCAAATATAATGTTCCAGATAACGCAAGTTAATAAATACATTAAGAAAAAGTACCTTAAAGTTGCACTTTCTGTTGTTCTAGCAGCCCTATATAAAACCGTGACACTCGAAAGGCCATATCTCTGGAATGAAACGTCCGATTAAGATTATTTAAACGCCAAAATGTTTCTTTCATCAATTCCCAGCCAATAAGTTAGGTCTAAATCAATTTAAATATATTAAGCACATTGGTGCACTGACAGATTAGGATAACTACACTGACGCCCTCTGTTGGTCAAAGTTCAATTAATGTTATGCAAGGTTTTAACATTAAGGGTATTAAGCAAAAATGCCATTATATTATCACTAACATATTAAGTAAATGCAAATGAATTATGTAACTTGTGACCTGTTAAATGTCAATTTAATTGACACGCAATAGTTCAAATGTTTATTTTGAAACTATGATCATAGCAGCACTTCTTCACGTTTTATTTTGTTATACGGGGGAATTTATGAGGAATTGAAATAAAGGTCTCAAAAGTTGTTCTTATGTTTGGCTGTTTTATGAGGGCGTCGAAATCCATTTCATATTGTATTATGGGGGATATAGTGCTGATCTGAAAAAATCATCTTGAAAAGTGAATTCTTGTACTAGTTCTTGTAAATTTTGAAAACCTCATAAAACAAACTGTAACATAAGAATAAGTTTTTAATATTGTATTATGAGCACAAGTATGAGTAAATGAGATAAAGAGAATTTATCGCGTCTGACGTCACCTGTCATTCAAACTCGAACACGGTTTGTTTACAAGTGTCGTGATGATGACTTGCTGATCGCGGATTTATAACCGGGCGCCTTATTGTTAATTTTGCACCTTTCGACATGCAAACCATCTCAAAAGTTAGGTCTTTATAGTAGGACACTTTCTTTGGTGAAGGCACCATGTCACTTTTAAAACTGGACCTTCGTTTAATCAAATGCTTGTAACTTTGCTTCTTGAAGTCACATTGGATTCAATGTGGTGTCATAATGTGCAGGATTAGATATTGTTCAGTTTCGAAATTGTGATTATTTTTTCAAGTGTAAGGATACTTTATTGGCGCAGTATATTTAAAATTAAACTCAAACAATGAAGTTTAGGCTATATTTTGTTATTTGTTATTTTGTTACATTAGTAGAGATGTTAAACCAATTTATTTAAAGTCATAGTATCCTTGGTGGTCAATCACCATGATCACCTTCAAAACACGCTTTCCCCAGTCACCGCCCACTAATGGCACAAAAAGTTCCTTATTCTTGTCTAGGCGTGGCCATACATTCTGGACTCTACCTGTAAGTTGTGTTATGATTTTACAATAAGGAGTTTCACAAAAACCTTTCTTTTAGAATAAACCACAATATCTCTATTGGGTTAAGACCTTTCTTTATCCATTCTCTAGCAATTTCTCTCTCCTTGAACAAGCCACTGTCGGATTTTTTTGGTCGCCATCTTTAAATTCTCTGAGGTTTGTGGGTATCTAAATTCCTCAAAACACACGTCTGTCCACACTACAAGAAATACAAAATGCCTGGAGAATTTTTACACCATGCATACCTTAAGAACATTCATAGCAAGTAATCCTGAGGGCAAAAGCTGGTGGCGCTCAAACTATAGTGATGATATGCTTAGAGCAAACCGGACATTAAGGCGGAACGAACTTTTTGCACACCGTATACAACAAAATGCACTAACGCGTCAAAGTGCACCAATCGCGTGACAAAATGCGTCAAAACGTAACGAATTATGTCATTGCGTCGTGAAATGCGTCAAAACGTAACGAATTGTGTTGATTACGCGGCGAGATGTGTCAATTGCATAACAAGTTGCGCCAATTACTGGGCGAATTGCGTTGAAGCGTAACGAATTGCGTCAATTACGCGGCAAAATGCGTCAAAACGTAACAAACTGCACCAATTACGCTCACGGTTGTTTGATGTTTATTGAATTGGCTTCATTATTAAGGTGGCTGTGTACTCTCAGACATGCATGTAGTAAAAGTGCAATAACTTTGTAATTATTCGCGCAAAACATATAAAAGTATACATTTTTATGAAGGCAAGACATCAATAAATCTTAATATAAATACAGATTTGGGGTAAAAACAACAATTTTGAAGAAAATCACAAAAAAGTGAGTTTTGGGCAATATTTGTTAGGTACATCATACCAAAACTACACTCTTTCCAAAATATTTTATTTTGTTTTTAGCTCAATCTTGAGGCTCCATTCCAAAAACGGTTTTTTATTTTTTTGATATTGGCCTTATTTTTTGAGATATTGACCATATAAGGCATCAAAATGAACTTTTTAAAATTCAAAAACGTCTATTTGCACAAAATGATGCCCAAAATCGGAAATATACCAAAATATAAAAAAATGAGAAAACAGTTTCTTGAGTCGATCATGCTTTTTACGATGATCATATTTGCTTACCTATAGATGCTGTATTTATTGAGTTATCGTGTACCTAAATCGTCATTTTACCGAGAAAATGAACATTGAAATAATGGCCGTTGAAGTTTAAAGTGGTCACATTTTGCACTTTCATCGAATCTCACAGGAGAATGCGACAGTTTTCGTTTTTGTAACTTATATTACGTGAACATCGGGTAAATCCACAGCCCCTTGAGAAGTTTGAGCGAAATCCATTCATAACTTGATATTTAAATCGGGGAAAGAACTTGAAAAACCCACATTTTATCAGCTAAAACGGAGCCATTTGAACTGTTTTTGTGAAATCAGTGCTTCCGTGGTGTTTCCATAAGATGCCCACAAACGCCTATTTGCACAAAATGATGCCTAAAATCGGAAATAGACCAAAATATAAAAAAATGAGAAAACCGTTTCTTAAGTCGATCATGCTTTTTATGATGAGCATAATTGCTTACCTATAGATGCTGTATTTATTGAGTTATCGTGTACCTAAATCGTCATTTTACCGAGAAAATGAACATTGAAATAAAGGCCGTTGAAGTTTAAAGTGGTCATATTTTGCACTTTGATCGAAGCTCACAGGAGAATGCGGCAGTCCTCGTTTTTCTACCTTACATTACGTGAACATCGGGTAAATCCACAGCCCTTTGAGAAGTTTGGGCGAAATCTATTCATATCTTGATGTTTAAATCGGGGGAAAGAACTTGAAAAAATTCACATTTTATCAGCTAAAACGGAGCCATTTGTCCGCTAGGTTTTAATGAAAAGCGTTGCGTATGCGTAGCGTATCTGTGCGTTAACAAATTGCGCGTCTACAAAACGCGATGCGTTGTTGCGCGCGTATACCCCGATGGTACAACACAGATTTTCTTTCCTTTTAAATTGCGGAAACGAGTGAAATAGTGAAATAAAATCCATAAAATAGAGCAGTTGGAGTTAACAAATCTGGATTTTCTTTCATTGTATATATAAAAAACATAACAAAGTAAAAAACATTTCAAAAAGCTCAATTTCGCGAAAGAAACAATGTCTTGAGTACACAGCCGCGTTAACTAAATCCAAACAGAATAAATCGTATGAACCGCGTAAATCGCTGAAATCATTACCTCTTGGATATTACCTATATTATCAGATATAGCCTACCTCTACTGTACATTATACAACATATCAATATTGTGACTAAATCGGTTCAAGGTAAATACAATAGAATGATTTAAACATGTTGTCTTTTGCGTCATATTACTCGTTGTAGTAGGTATGGTGTATATTTTGGAAATGGTACAGATCACCAGTTTTATTTTGACCTTTGACCTGAGCATGAAACATAACAAAATCTATTGTACTGTGTTCAGGTGTGTGTGGAATTATTTAGAGCGGAAAATCCATTTAATGACATTTTGCTATATATTCTGTATTATGTCATTGGCAGCCATTCGAGGGAAAAAAGGAACATTTGCGACAAGTTATTGTGTGTCGTAAAGCAGATAAGATTTTCATTAATTTATCTACCTTTGATCTCCAAAATGAGTGATATTCTAGCTAATAAATGAGGCCAATATGAATTATTGAATTGTTTAGAAACAGTGATTTATTACGCTGTACCTATACATAATGGCAGATAATAATCTGTTTGATTAGAATTTCTGATAATTTTGTCATTGTGAGCTTTAATTACCGATGATATTGGCCTTATTTTTTGAGATATTGACCATATAAGGCATCAAAATGAACTTTTTAAAATTCACAAATGCCTATTTGCACAAAATGATGCCTAAAATCGGAAATAGACCAAAATATAAAAAAATGAGAAAACCGTTTCTTAAGTCGATCATGCTTTTTATGATGAGCATAATTGCTTACCTATAGATGCTGTATTTATTGAGTTATCGTGTACCTAAATCGTCATTTTACCGAGAAAATGAACATTGAAATAAAGGCCGTTGAAGTTTAAAGTGGTCATATTTTGCACTTTGATCGAAGCTCACAGGAGAATGCGGCAGTCCTCGTTTTTCTACCTTACATTACGTGAACATCGGGTAAATCCACAGCCCTTTGAGAAGTTTGGGCGAAATCTATTCATATCTTGATGTTTAAATCGGGGGAAAGAACTTGAAAAAATTCACATTTTATCAGCTAAAACGGAGCCATTTGTCCGCTAGGTTTTAATGAAAAGCGTTGCGTATGCGTAGCGTATCTGTGCGTTAACAAATTGCGCGTCTACAAAACGCGATGCGTTGTTGCGCGCGTATACCCCGATGGTACAACACAGATTTTCTTTCCTTTTAAATTGCGGAAACGAGTGAAATAGTGAAATAAAATCCATAAAATAGAGCAGTTGGAGTTAACAAATCTGGATTTTCTTTCCTTGTATTTATAAAAAACATAACAAAGTAAATACATTTCAAAAAAGCTCAATTTCGCGAAAGAAACAATGTCTTGAGTACACAGCCGCGTTAACTAAATCCAAACAGAACAAATCGTATGAACCGCGTAAATCGCTGAAATCATTACCTCTTGTTAATTACCTATACTGTACATTATACAACATATCAATATTGTGACTAAATCGGTTCAAGGTAAATACAATAGAATGATTTAAACATGTTGTCTTTTGCGTCATATTACTCGTTGTAGTAGGTATGGTGTATATTTTGGAAATGGTACAGATCACCAGTTTTATTTTGACCTTTGACCTGAGCATGAAACATAACAAAATCTATTGTACTGTGTTCAGGTGTGTGTGGAATTATTTAGAGCGGAAAATCCATTTAATGACATTTTGCTATATATTCTGTATTATGTCATTGGCAGCCATTCGAGGGAAAAAAGGAACATTTGCGACAAGTTATTGTGTGTCGTAAAGCAGGTAAGATTTTCATTAATTTATCTACTTTTGATCTCCAAAATGAGTGATATTCTAGCTAATAAATGAGGCCAATAGGAATTATTGAATTGTTTAGAAACAGTGATTTATTACGCTGTACCTATACATAATGGCAGATAATAATCTGTTTGATTAGAATTTCTGATAATTTTGTCATTGTGAGCTTTAATTACCGATTTCATGTTTTTCATGCAGCTATAACTGACTTTAACGGTGTTCTTTTTATGCAGTTTGTGCTTTGGCGGAAAGTGTTTAGCGATCAGTGATAAAAATGTTCTAGAGACATTTGTCTTGACGTTTGAGCTGAATGGTGGATAAAACCATATGATTTTTCTAGATCGGTTTTTTTTTTTTTTTTTTTTTTTTGATCGGTTTTGCAGAGTCGTTGTTTGTAACCACAGTTATTAGTGCTTCGTTGTATTTCAAAAATCATACCAATCTTACAGAAAGCTGAATGATACGCCCATGTACGTTAACGCCAATTCAAATCACCCCAACAATCATCAAGCATATACCAGTAACTGTAGAAAAACGAATATCGTCTCTTTCATCAAGTGAAGAACACTTCAAGAAAGCTGCGCCGTTGTCGCGACTCTCGCAGTTACGCTCGCAATATTGAGCGTCGCGAACGCTCAAAGCTAAATTCCACTTTTCCGTGCAATATAAACAGGTCATTATTGCCTGATGCAAACGTGCGTGAAACCGATGGTTGCAATCATACCGTGGAAACATGGCATGTTGCCTCAGGGGATCGACGCTAAGTCAGGTACCGCGTGAGCAAACTCAAAAATAGCGCAAGTAGCGCGAGCGTACACAAAAAAAACTTCGCGCGTAAGATAAGGGTGATTCTCTGAAAAGGTGAACTTTTATGTCCCGCGACTTTCGGCGCTCATAAAAGTTTTAAAAGCGGATTTTCTTTTTCTTTTTTGGCTTAGTCATGGACTTTTGTATGTATAAAAATAGTTAAGAACATCCAAGTGGGGAAAAATTAATTTCTTGGAGTCAAAAAATTCTTCAATATCTGACGACCCCCCTGAAAACCCCATGTCCCGATGTCACGCACCGAATTTTAGTGATTTTGTAGTATTTTTGTGAGCTAGTGTGGGAAGTGAAAATTACCACTGACTGGGGTAAATATCATGTCTAAGAAGGTTCAAATGCTTAAAACCACTTCTAAAGTCAATTTTATGGAATAATTCAAAAATTTGTGTCAAAAAATTGGTGTCCCGCAGTTTTGCATCATTGCCGTCACATTGGCATCAAAACGGCTGGAGGTGAAGACCAAATATCAGAGGTCATAATTTGACCCCGTAAACATCAACCCGAAATAGCTGCACATTGGCACTCTTTTCCTGCCAATTTTGAGGGTATCTTCAAGTATACAGGCGCGTACCTTTATTCAACATCATCTCCAAACGTTTCTGATCAATTTGATATAAGTGTTATTGTCGAATTTTTCTTTAAAATAATGATGATTGAATATGTCCCACAAGCTGTTGTGGTGATATGTAACACGTGGGTAAGCTTAACCCTGCTATTAACCATATGCAATGTCTGAACCATCATCTCCGCTACATCAGTTGGCGTCACAATTTGCCGTGGCGGAGTTCGTGTAGAAATATCATCTCCGTCACATCACCATCATCTCCATCACAGCACCGGATCTTGAGATACAGCGAAGTCCAGTTTAGTTGATCAGAAAATGCTTACCAATTGTAAACCTTCTCATCTGTATGAATTTTTCATCCGTCACATGACTATCATCTCCATCACAGCAATGTCATCTCCATCACAATTGTTGTTGACCTTTATTTGACCTTTGACCTAGACAACATGGAATTTACTATTTGGAAATGTAATTGATAGTGTATGTGTTTACTATGTCAATAGAAATTTATTTAGTTATTTCAAGCAAAATTATGAATATACTTTAGTTTGTATAAAAAAAATACCAACAGACATGACTTTTTCCGTACAGCCTGCCTCTCATTGTCCCAACTAAATGACGAAAGTAAAAACTCATATTTTTTTTTAATGAAAAAAGCAAACATGAATCAAGCAACTTACAAGTTATCCATAAAACATAATTAAGAGTTTTAACAATTTGTTTGACTGTCCTTTTTTCCTTTCTAAATGTGACGGAGATGATGCTCACCTGGCACAACCTGCAGATTACGCCCTCTATAATATAGAGGGCGCCCCTAAAGATTGCGCCAAATATTGTTTTCATGCACTAGAGACTTACATCCTTACAGATATGTAAAGGAAACATTTTTATAATCATTTTCAAATTCATATTTTCCTATCTTCCAATAGTACACCTTTTCTGAGAAATACCCATAAGTGATGTCGCCAGGTCTGTACGCTGTACCGGCGTCAGCTGAATTCGAGTACGCTTAGAAGGCACAGGCATGGACAATTCCAATCTGTGTATTAATAATCTAAGGTTGCAATAAAAACCTATTTTTTATATTATAATAAGCTCTGCAAATAATGCTACGAGCACTTTTTGCTGGAACTGATATAACTCTTGTATTATACTTAAATATATTTAAATTATCTGATATTTAGATACTTAAAGATGACATCAAAACTACTGGTTGTTTTTGTTGCGGTGTACGCCATCGCTGCATTAAATGGAATAGATGCGTTGGAGTCATGTGATGAGACCGACGGTGGTGATTGTGATCCAGCATGTATACCCGCCACGGAAGAAATACTAGACAGTTTGAAACCCAGTTTGACCACCTATGAGGTCTGTCGTCTTAAGAGCTCTTGAACATAATTTTTTAGAAGTGGCTCTATACCTCAAAAAATAGATTTTTCTGATATTTTGTGCAATGATGCATGTTAGGGTGTTGACTACTTGTGTGACTAAAAAAAATTCAAAAATCGGCTTGTTGCCATGGAAACGGCCAAAACCCAGATTCTGTCATTTTGGGCCAAATTGGCAGTGAAATTAGTTAAAAAACACGTTATTTCAAGTGTTCGCTGCATCTAACCCATATAATGCTGGAACATTACATTAAGTTCTTGTGAAAGGACATCTATTCATCTGATGATCAGCATATTTAGAGGTCAATAAGTTATTCTTAAGGGTACGTGCAGAGCCCATCTGTCAGGTGTATTTTCACTTTTTCATAAAATGTCATTTTAGCACCTAAAATATCATCATGAAAATCAACAACCCGGTGTTGCCAGGATTTTGTCCATTCTAGTGTGGGTAGTAGAAGCTAGGTACTTTACATTTTAGTAAAAATCAGCTTGGGCAAATGTTACTTCTAAATACAGTGTTGCCAGAAAAACTGGTATTTTTGCAAATTGACATTTTGTCAAATAACGCCTTTTTGTCACAATTATGTGCATTTTGACAAATATTTTCCTTCAAGGTGAATCCAAACAACACTTTTTCGTCTTTGTAAATATCTAAATACTGAAAATTCAAAATTAGTGTTGCCAGAGTTTTTGAAAAAACACACAATATTATTTTACTGATAGTATGATTTGTTGTTGATGGTTTGGTTAGGAAATGCTTATTTCTAATGTTCATACCATCGAATGTACATAGTATAGATTGTTATATGAATGTTTAAACACTTGAGCACAAAGTAAGTGTTGCCAGAATTCTTGATAAAACACCCAAAATCATAATGCCACGATCCAGTCCTCTCACGCTAAAGTTGACAACGTCAAAATTTGGTTTACTATCATCAATAGCTTGTCCTAAAAAGCGTATTCAAATTTTGAAAACCCCACGGTTCTAGTGTTATCTAGTACAAAGTTATAGTCAGGGTAATTATGGGTATTAATTTTGTTCTTTGTTTTCTATTGAATTTTGAACTGGTCACTCAAGCCTTACTGGACTGGATCAATAATAATCAAAAATATTGATATCAATTTCAGCAATAATTAAAAAATATATAAATATTGTTATCAATAATAAACAAAAATATTATCATCAATATCAAAAATACTAACATCAATAATATCAATAATAATCAAAAATATTAACATCAATATCAATAATTATCAAACATATTAATATCAATATCAATATAATCAAAAATATTAATATTAATATCAAAAATAATCAAAAATATAAATATCAATTTCAATAATAATCAAAAATATTAATAATATCAATATCAATAATAATCAAAAATATTAATATCGATATCAATAATAATCAAAAATATTAATATGAATATGAATAATAATCAAAACTATTAATATGAATAATAATCAAAAATATAAATATCAATATCAATAATAATCAAAAATATTAATATCAATATCAATAATAATCAAAAATATTAATATCAATTTCAGTAATAATTAAAAATATATAAATACCGTATTAATATCAATATCAATAATAATCAAAAATATTGATATAAATTTCAGTAATAATTTAAAAAAAATATAAATATCGTTATCAATAATAATCAAAAATATTATCATCAATATCAAAAATAAACAAAAACATTAACATCAATAATATCAATAATAATCAAAAATATTAACATCAATATCAATAATTATCAAAAATATTAATGTTAATATCAAAAATAATCAAAAATATAAATATAAATTTAAATAATTATCAAGAACATTAATATCAATATCAATAATAATCAAAAATATTAATATCCATATCAATAATAATCAAAATATTAATATCTATATCAATAATAATGAGAAATATTAATATCAAAATCAATAATGATCAAATATATTAACATCAATATCAATAATAATCAAAAATATTAATATCGATATCAATAATCTAAAATATTAATATGAATATGAATAATAATCAAAAATATTAATGTGAATAATAATCAAAAATATCAATATCAATAATAATCAAAAATATATATTAATATCAATGTCAATAATAATCAAAAATATTAATACAATTTTAAAATATTAAGATAGTTTTGATTATTGTTGATATTGATATTTTTGATTATTATTCATATTAATATTTTTGATTATTATTCATATTCATATTAATATTTTAGATTATTGATATCGATATTAATATTTTTGATTATTATTGATATTGATGTTAATATATTTGATCATTATTGATTTTGATATTAATATTTCTGAAAAATGTCCGCACATTATGACGTCATAGCGACATTATGAGAGGAATGTTTGTACTTATTGGTATCACTGGGGTAGAGGAGACCCATAGCTATACATTGATTCCAAATATAACGGTATATCACGTTTATAATTGAAAATTAGGGGGTTGCAACCCCCCTTCGTAGTCCGTGTTACAAAATATAGCTCAGTAGTTCTAGGGTTAATGTTAATATTTTTGATGATTGTTGATAATGATGTTAATATATTTGATATTATTATTAATATTATTGATGATAGTAAACCATATTGATGTCAATACTTTCGATTATTATTTATATTGATATTAATAGTTTTGATTATTATTGATAATGATGTTAATAGGCCTACATTGATATTATTATTAATATTGATGATAGTAAAAATTGACGTTGGATCGTGGCACATATAAATATATATATGATTTTGGGTGTTTTATCAAGAATTCTGGCAACACTTACTTTGTGCTCAGGTGTTTAAACATTCATATAACAATCTATACTATGTACATTTGATGTATGAAAATTAGAAATAAGCATTTCCTAACCAAACCATCAACACAAAATCACTAAAATGCTAATATTGAGTGTTTTATAAAGAATTCTGGCAACACTAATTTTGAATTTTCAGTGTTTAGATATTTACAAAGACGAAAAAGTGTTGTTTGGATTCACCTTGAAGGAAAATATTTGTCAAATGCACAAAATTTTGACAAAAAGGCGTAATTTGACAAAATGTCAATTTGCAAAAATACTGTTTTTTCTGGCAACACTGTATTTAGAAGTAACATTTGCCCAAGCTGATTTTTATTAAAATGTAAAGTACGTAGCTTGTACTACCCACACTAGAATGGACAAGATCCTGGGAACACCGGGTTGTTGATTTTCATGATGATATTTTAGGGGCTAAAATGACATTTTATGAAAAAGTGAAAATACACCTGACAGATGGGCTCTGCACGTACCCTTAAGAATAACTTATTGACCTCTAAATATGCTGATCATCAGATGAATAGATGTCCTTTCACAAGAACTTAATGTAATGTTACAGCATTATATGGCTTAGATGCAGCGGACACTTGAAATAACATGTTTTTTAACTAATTTCACTGCCAATTTGGCCCAAAATGACAGAATCTGGGTTTTGGCCGTTTCCATGGCAACGAGCCGATTTTTGAATTTTTTTTAGTCACACAAGTAGTCAACACCCTAACATGCATCATTGCACAAAATATCAGAAAAATCTATTTTTTGAGGTATAGAGCCACTTTAAAAAAATTATGTTCAAGAGCTTAAGTGCTTCTCTAAGAAGTTTTGTTGCAGGTTAAATAACTCCTGTGGGAAAGGTAAGCATGGCCGGTACATGGCAAGTATAGATGATCTCTATTATATTAAAGCTATCAAAGTGTTACACACTAAACCCCTAAGGACTTGAGGTTTGATGCAAGAAATGTGGCGAGAATGCGGAACTCAGACCCAAACGTTAATAGTAAATGTATAGTATGGATGCAGTCACCGTTACACGACTTTTACAACAGTCTCAAGACAAATTATTCATTATTAGATACAATTAAAAAATTGATTGTAAGTCTAAAAAAAGGCGCTGAGCTCGCAAAAATGTTTATTCACCAGCCCATACTAGTTCTATAACACCCTATATTTGGTGCAAAAAATTATGATCCCCTAAAATTTCCACAACCCTCGTGTATATTCATGACCCACCCCCACATTCCGAAAAACACGGCAGCATCTTTAGCGCTAATTATGTTACGCTAAACGGCACCATGAATATGTCTTCGAGAACCGCGTTTGAAACCAGCCATTTTTTGAAAATTGGCACATATGTTTTAATGATGTTCTCATTCATTTTCTAAGTCTCATCTGTCAAAATTAGCTAATTAATTAGTAATTAATTAATTAAATGTGGCGTATAGTTATAAAGTGAACTTATGTTTTCCATAGTGGCGTATCGACTATACGCCTCTTTTTATACACATTTTATAATTAAGAAATATCGGCAAAAATGAAAAACATTGTATGTCATAGTGGCCTACACCTCGTTACATGACATAGTGACGAATCGGACCCATGCGCCACTATGGAATGAAGCCGACGAAAAGTAACGCCATATACCTAATTTTGATACAACCTGTAGAACCAGTCTAGAATAGGGTCTATTCCAGATCTACAATCAAGGAATTAATATTAGCACTTACTGTCATACTATATAAATGTAAATCGCCACCCCTCTTCCCAGTTCAATGTTGGTGAAAGCACTTTTGCAATATGGCTCTCAAGTCTCCCCAACATTGATTGGGGGAAATGGGGGAGGTAGGGGAAAGGGCAAAGGGCAAAGGGTCATGTTTGCACTTCTCATCAAACATTGTTATACTAATTTCACTGAACATTCAGAGAGGCAATGAAGAGATCCAACATATTGTCAAGATGTGCCAACTATTTTCTTCCTTGATTGAAGTCAGTAACATAAGCACATTTGAATGAGTCTTTAATTCCTTAACATGTTTAAACGGACTCGGACTTGTTCTGTGAGTACAGGGTGTCATTAAAATACTACAAAAGCAATCCAGGTACTAACCGTTCGTTCATTTTCCTATCTGTTTTTTTTATTTACAGTAAAGACTAAAAAGACTCAATTTGTTTTATTCTTTTATTCATATGCCTAGATAGAATGTAAACTTAAATTAACATTTTCTTGAATTTTATTTTGGTATAATTGCAAACGAAAAACTGCAATAAGTTGACTTTTTCCTGTTTCATTTACGTTTTCCCTTTTTCCTTTTCACACATTCTTGTGTCTAAAACGGTAAACGACTGGTTACTGTTTTTCATTTTCTTAAAATGTAAGAGAAAAAACAAACCCAGAAATATAACGTTTAGATTTCTGATTTTGAATTAGGAAAAAAGAACATAGGTCATTTTCCGTTTTCTTAATAAAACGGAAAAGCGAAAACAGTCATTTACCGTTTTTCTATTTTTATAAATTCAAAATAGAAAAACGGAAAAGGATTGTTTTCCCTTTACCGTTTTGATATGCAAATTTGATATTGTAATGTATAGTGATGAATATTTATTTATTTATTTATTTATTTATTTATTTATTTATTTATTTATTTATTTATTTATTTATTTATTTATTTATTTATTTATTTGAACAGACGCTTTTGAATCAGCGGCACACGCCTAAATTGACGGTGCGTTCATATAAAAGACAAAAAATACATTTAAAACAACAACAACAATAACTCATAAGAAACAATAAATATAAAATAATGTACAATGTATAAAAGATACACAACCCACTCACGCACACCCCCACGCTCTCATCCCTCTCACCCCTACTCTCCCACACCCATATCACACATATATACCCTCACACACATGCACACAAAATCAAACTTATGTATATAGGTCTATATTACAATAATTACAATCAAAATTATTTACAATCATATGTACATAGGTAAATCAAATCAAATCACGCACACCCCCACACTCTCATCCCTCTCACCCCTACTCACCCCCACCCATATCACACATACATACCCTCACACACATGCACACGAGATCAAACTTATGTAGGCCTATGTTACAATAATTACAATCAAAACTATTTACAATCATATGTACATAGGTGAATTAAATCAAATCAAATCAAGTTATAAAGTACATTTGATAGGCCTACAGATTTTACCAGCATCATTATTTGTATTAGGCCTATAGTGAAAAAGATTTGGAATTATTTTGAATTTTAAACTATATTTACAATCATATTATATATGTACAAGAGAGTCCTATATACATAGGTTTACAAAAACAAATTATAAAGAACATTTAAACAAATTTCACTAGCATCACTAATAATTAATGTAATTGTGTCTGCAAACATTTCACTGCATAAGAGCATATCAGATAACTTGACCTATGGACAACTTGACCTACGGAAAACTATTTATTTCCTTTTTTCATAATTCAAAATCAGAAGTCTCAATGGTATATTTTTATTTTTTCTCTCACATTTGAACTGTAAACAACCGTTTACCGTTTTTTGACGCAAAGATATGCGGAAAGGTTAAAGAAAACAAACCGTAATTTAATCAGAAAAAAACCGACTTATTACTGCTTTTCTTTTGCAGTTTAGACATTAATAAAACGGTTATTTTAAGTTTACATTCTAATTATATCATAAAAGAATAAAACAAATTGTGTGTTTTTAGTTTTTACTCTAAGTAAAAACAGATAGGAAAACGAACGAACGGTTAGTACCTGGATTGGATTGAAAGCAATCCAAATATTTAATTCTCGAATTCAGAGGATGGCAATAGATATAGGCGACGAAATGATCAAACATGATTTATCTAGTGATTTATTGTTTCTTTGTATCTGTATTGCAATTGACTATATACCTCCTATTGGTGATTGTCAATAAGAAATTGATTGATTGATTGATTGATTGATTGATTGATTGATTGATTGATTGATTGATTGATTGATTGATTGATTGATTGATATTTTAATATTTAGGGAAATTGGGCTAGAGAGGAAAAATTATACTACAATTATTTTCATAAACAGTTTTTGGTACAAATGTAGCAATGTGCATACCACAGATGTTTGAATATATAAGTATACTTCCTACATTTTCACAAAAATGAAACAAATAAAGACAAGTTTAGTGGAATTTAATCAACCATTGTTCTTTTCATTTTCACTTTTACACAGCTTGTGCTGATCCCGGTATTCCGATGAATGGTTTTAAATATACATACAACGACGGTGCTCTGATTGCCTATGGTTGCAATGCGGGCTTTATTTTGCGAGGTGAAAGTGTACTGACGTGTACTGACGGAACGTATGATAATCCTTTACCGATGTGTGAGTTAAGAAGTAAGTATTCTAGATCTACAATCAAGGAAACTATTGTTGGCACGCACTGTCATACTATATAAATGTAAATCGCCACCCATCTCCCCAGTTCAATGTTTGATGAAAGCACCTTTGCCCTTTGGCTCTCCAGTCTCCCCAACATTAAGGGGGAATGAGGGAGGGTAGGGGAAAGGGGAAATGATAAGGTTTGCACTTCTCATCAAAAATTGTTACACTAATGTCACTGAACTTTCAGAGAGGCAATGAAGAGATCCAACATATTAACAAGTTGTGCCAACTATTTTGTTTATTTGAAGTCAGTAACATAAGCACATTTGAATAAACGACTCTTTAATTCTTTAAAATGTTTCAACGGACTTGGTCTTTGAGTACAGGGTGTCATTAAAATACAACGAAAGCAATCCAATTATTTAATTCTCGAATTCAAAGGATGGCAATAGATATAAGGCGACGAAAAGATAAAACATGAATCATCTAGTGATTAATTGACTATACCTCTTATTGGTGATAAAATAAGATTTCATTAATAGTTTTTAGCACAGATATTACAATGTAACCTCAGGTGTTTGAATATAATTTATTTGTATACTTCATACATGTTCACAAAAATGAAACAAAAAAATGTTTAGTGGAATTCAATTAACCAATGTTATTTTCATTTCCACTTTTACACAGCCTGTGCTGATCCCGGTACTCCGGTGAATGGTTTTAAACACGGTACATACAACATTTATGGTGTGCTTATCTATGGTTGCAATGCGGGCTATAAATTGGAAGGAGAGATTCTTCTGACGTGTACTAACGACGGAACGTATGATAATGATGTACCTACGTGTGTGTCAGTTGGTTAGTATATGCAAGGATCCCTTACCTAAATAATAATGATACCAGGCTCACAAGTTGCCATTTTGGTGAATTTTGTGTGTTGGACTATGATCTGGCTGGACATGCATTCAGAGAACCCCTCAATACATATTATAGATGACATGACCCCTAAACATCTTTACTTTATTTATTTCTATTTTATTTATTTCAGACATATTTAAAGAGGGTAGCCAAGATCAGTGGACCATCACTGCTTTACACAAGGGCCCTATGTGAAAGTTTACAGTTGAAGCTACTTTATAGGCTGAATTACATTGCAATTTACTGGCCCAAAATCGACAATTTACAAGCAATTCCAACACACGAAAGAAAACGGGTTTCAGCCTATTGTGCACAAAAATTAATTCTTGTCTCAAAAAGCAAAACAGAAGAATTCGTTTATCTTTAATTTAAAAATCAATGTGACCTCTATCAGTCTACTATCTACTATCAGTCGCCAAGCCGCAAGTTACTGATTTGCAATCAATCAAATAAAGCACTTTCCAACCGTTTTAGTCCCGTCACGCGGTTTTGAATCGCAGTTATCATAAGCGACTACTAAAGTATGGATTGAGGGCCTTCGGATGTTCCTTGGATCTTACAGTTAGATGGCGACATTTGTAAATCTCAAAGATTAATATTTTAGATCCAATGGCGACCAAATGGACGTGACTGACAACCCTCTATTGTTATGCATAGTCATGCTTAAAACCACACAGTTCTGAGATACACCTTTTTACTTTGAAATTAATTTTCTTGGTCAAATAAAATAGCAATATTTTTTTTTCGGTAATGTCAGATAAAACAATAATGCTTTGATATACCTTATAGTTATAAAAAAATTCCTGGTGTTAAAATTAGGCATGCATTTGTTTCCATTAGTGTAGATATTTAGATATTGACAGGCTTCAACTTGACCTGTGAGCCTTTTTACTTATTTATTTACTTATTCATAACTTTGTTGTTGTTTTTATAGAGCCATAGAACAAGAACTCGTATTTCATGCTTCATCCCCATAAAAGGTAACAGTAAAATTGTTTAATTGCTTGTTAGAAGTGGCTTTCTTTGCAGCATTCTGTTTCTTCTTTTTCTTCTTAACTGTAACTAATGCTAGCATGCTTTCTGAGGGCCTCCTTGGTTGTGACAGTTTATTGTCCTGGCTTGTGCAGTTTGTATGTATGGTCTCAGTGTTTTTACACAGAAGAGATTAAGCTGTTAGCTCAATCTTTTGAGAAAATTATGTTAAGGCAGTATAGTATTGTGCTGTCAGAGGCGTAGCTAGGGGTTGTGGTGCTCAGGACTAAGGATACATAATGGCACACCTCCCCCAATTCTTGAAACAAGGGACCTATATCCCACTTTCTTTATTTGTAAAGTATTTAGGGGGACAATTGGGAAATTTATTCTCGCAAATGTCACAAAAAGTGATGAGTGAATAATAATGACTATTTTTAAATACCGCTGTGTGTTTTTTCTTGCAGATGAGCTGAAAGTGGAATTGAAGATCACATATAAGTACGCGGAAAATTCCAAAACGATATTTATTATCTTACTATAAATAGCAAAAAATTGCATGTTTGTTTGTTTCTTTCTTTCCTTGTGGGTTTGTGGGTATGTCCATGATAAGGCTCCGTCAATTTTGACCTGAATGTCGCCAAAATCATAATTTTATTTGGTTGAAAGCGGTCAAAAATTGACCTAAAAAACAATAGCTACCGTACTGTTTCGTATTTCTAAGATTCAATTCCTTCAGATAAGATCTACGCTAAGGACAACGTGAAGATACTTAGGTTATGATTTGCAATAGTTAAGACAATTAAGAACACCGATTGTTCGAGGCAAAGGTCACTTTCTGGCAACTTACTAAGACACATTATAATGAAAGACAGGGATAAAAAGACTAAATTGTGTCTGACGTCAGGGCAAAGCCGCGCCGTGATTGGTTGCCGACCTGCGCAGTACGGCATTTTCTGTCTAGTTGTCAGAATTTCAGACGCGAACTAGTCTTTTTATCTCTGTCTCTCATTATAGTAGTCTACATACGGCAATCTAAAGTAATAACTTCATGTTATCATGTACTGCCCATGACTATTCAACAGTGGTTATGTCATAATGTCACATCAGAGTCCGGCAAATAAATTCTAAAAACTATTAACTGTCTATTTAAAGAGAGATAAACGAAGGAAGATCTAAATGAAATTAAGCTACATGTATTAGTGAATGGCGTTATGGGTGATTTTTGAGTTAGCATCGAACTTTCCTATATTAGTGGAATCAATGTTTTTTGACATTCTTACACCTCAAAGGATAAAACTATAATTTTTTATTTTTTTTTCCTATACACCCATGCTTTCCACGAGTGGTTGAAGGTCATAATAGGGCCAGCATTTAACATCTGTGCTATCATGTTGTAATATACCACAAATTGTTCCCCTTATTCTCCTCTGCTAGGAATAAAAATGTCAATTGTCATTATTTCACTAGAATGCTTATAGTTCAGGAGTTATAAAGTAAATAAGGTCAAATGTCAAATATCTCACACACAGAAGCCAAATTGGCAAATTCAATCGAAATTTGTCTTAAATTACTCCTCTAGGCAAATCAAATAGGAACAAAATTTATTTGAGAAAAAAAGTGCTTGTCTATTCTATTGGACTTTGACTGCATGAACTCTGAAGGTGGACATAACAATACAAAATTGTACTAAAGAGTAATTTGAGACCAGTTTCGATGAACTCGGACCATTTGTTAATTTTGACCCCTGTATATGAAATTTTTAACATTTGACATTTTCGACCTAATAACTCATGAACTAAGCCCCGTGGAAAAAAATATGACAATTTACTTTTTTATTCCTTGTGATCAGAGGAACAATTTGCGATACATAACAACACGATTATACTATTTTGAGGTTTTGGCCCCCTGTGACCTTCACCACAGGGGGCATAGACAAAAATGTTAGACCAGTATCGATGAAATCGGACCTTTTTTTAATTTCGACCCCTGTGTATGAAATTTTTACCGTACCTCATTTGACCTTATAACTCCTGAACTTATCACCGTAGAAAAATATGTCAATTTACTTTTTTTTTATTCCGTGTGATGAGAGGACCAATTTGAGATACATAACAACATGATGAGACTATGTCTAAGTTTTGGCCCCACTGTGACCTTCGACCCCTCGTGGGAACCACAGGGCCATAGACAAAAAGGGAACTAATCAATTTTAGGGTTTAGGATGCCAAAAATCATTGGTTCCACAAATATACGGGAATCAAATCACTAACCCATAACGCCCTGTAATATATGTTTCGCTTATTTTCAAGTATACAGTAAGCCAAAAAAATTAAGGTACCAGTTATGTTCACCAGTTTATATCCCAACCAAAGACAGATATGTCATAATTAGAACCAGCAGCCAATAGCCGCATGCATCTTTTAGCCCGAATTTAAGGGGGACACCCCTGCCCAATTGTGTGCCTATTTTTGCATTTTTATCAAAATTTATAGCGCATTGGTGACAAGTAACATATGTATATTATAGGGGCAAGGACTAGAACCGCTGCACTGGAAATTTTATTTCAGCACAGCCAACAGTTGTGGAGTTACCGTCAAAAATGAGGGAAAACTAGTACGGTATTTGATCAATAAATCAATAACTACTTGCCTTGATCTGCTGAATTTTTAGTGCAGTAGTTGTAGACCTTGCCCCTATAATATACATATCTTACTTGTCACCAAAGCGTTATAATTTTTGAGAAAATGCAAAAATACACACAAAATTGGCCAGGGGTGTAGTACCCCCCCAAGACCTCATTCGTTGAAATTGTCCAAGAAATAAATACACGACGATACAAAAACCCAAGAAGATGCCAATTTAAAATCCATTGATTAGCACGTTAAGACTAGCTCCGTGCTGTCATTGATTAGAACAAAAAAAATGCAACTTTTGATTTCGTTTCTTCATTAGGTTTTAAATCACCGTTTCTTTAATTCTCAACCAATGTCAACAAATAAAATCTTAAATCAGAGCTAAAGAGTAGAGGTATTGGCTGTTTGTTTTAAAGACACATTTGTCTTTATTTAGGATATACAGGTGCAAACACAACTGGAACCTTAATTTTTTGGCTTGCTGTATGATGTTGACACTATGATTAATGACATTTGGTGATATTTTGTGTTTTTTTGAGAAATGGACAGCGAATATTTACATTTTTCTGCATGTAGAATTAAGTTACGAATCGTGTAATATGATTAGATATGTCATGTATTATGTTATTCATTTTGTTAAACAAAATATATTGTATAAGGAATACCAATAGAGTTTTAAGATAATTGAGTTTTGTCAAAGTATGCCATTCATTGTCAAAGAATTGGCAGTTACACCTTTTAAGTAAAGCAATAATTATTGATTATACAAAAAAAAAACTATTTTAATACTTAAATAATTAGTGTTTAACAACTGATTTGAACCCAACATACGCCGGTGTTCTCTCACTGCATGTCTCGTTTATAAACATTTATGGTCTTATTTCATTGACACTAATTTATTAATGAGATAATGGTATTTGTAAAAGCAATATTGTTGTTGTTTCCTTTTATACTGTGTTCTAATATATTATGATAAAACAGTCCTGGGGTTGGGGCACTCATTTTCCAAATGTATATATTAAGGAAGACATAATGAAACAAAATATTTTAATACTTATCAATACTTTATACTTAAGTATCAAATAAAGCTCTGCAGTACACATTAAAGTTATGCACATCGTTATGAACACGATAAATTGTCTACTATAAACAGTCCCCATCTAAAACATAACATGAAGTTCTTCAGGCGATTAACCGAGAGTGGATATCGATCAAGCTTGTGTATTGTTTTATTCTGTCAATAGAGGGAGATATTACTATTATTTTTTGAAGTGAAATGATTATATTTGGATTCTATTCGGCAATATGCGTGATCACAAGGATATTATGACACCAGCTATAATTATGAGACCATTGTACTACAGTCTCCTTTAACAAATCGATCATATACGTTTTAGCAACAATAAGGCGGTGACAGCTCATTTAACCAGACGATACACTACAAGATTATCATGAGGGTACCTACGTCGGCCACAAGACCCCTGTAGCCCGACTACAACTCATGCATACCTCGTGGTGTAGGTACTGCGAAGGTACTCGGAGTACTAACACTGGTACTCGCATGTCAGGTACTCCGCAGGTGTGTACCGACGTGGATACTCTGGAAAGAAAATAAGGCATGCGGGTTGCCATTTCTTATTTGTTTCTGTTGCCATATTTATATTGATTAATATGTTCTTGATTCATGTTTCTTATATTATGTTCTCTGGGTATTTTCTAAGCGGATAAAGTAAGTAATAAGTAAAAGAGCGAATAAAACAGATAAATAAGTAGGCAACTAAAGAAATGAATAAGGAATTAAGTAGGCATAAGTAAGTAATTAAATAACAAAATAGATTAACAACTAAGTAAATAAATAAGTAATTAAATAAATAAATAAATAAATAAATAACATAAGTAAATGAATACATATGGAAAATTATGTAAATAACTAAGTAAATAGATAGGTAAATAATTAAGTATTAAAGAGTAAGTAAAATACGGAAAAGGGTATTAAAAAAACTAAGTAAATAAATAAGTAGACATAATTAAATAAATAGTTAACTAAATAAGTGAATAAGTAAAGAGCTATTTAAAAAATATAAATATGTAATTAAATAAACAAATAAATCAATCAGTATTACCTAAGGCAAATAATGAGTTTATCAATAAATAAAAATGCACAAATAAAATGCAAGATGCAATCTTATCTAAACATTTCCGAAAAAAGATATTAACTGTAAATAAATACGATAAAAATTAAAAACTGAAACATCACAGCTGAGCAACCAGTCATGCAATCCGCTAACCCAACAAACATCAAACCATCATCCTAAAATAAAAACACAAGAAAGTTAAGGAACAAAGCAAAATTAAAACAGATATATCTTCACGCAACATAACATTTATAGGTCTGTCACACTACGACGGACCGGATCAACGTACATCACCGAATACAAAAATATTTTATTCGGTTTAAAAATCACCAGTCCGGCAGAAGATTCGGTGGGATTTTGGGTCCGATTCCCGTTCGTCTCTCTATGCGTTGTGGCCGCTAATAATCCTGCAGGCGTCTTATATCCGATCGTTCAATGTCCGACAAATGACCGGATTTGGGGGTCCGATTCCCGTTCGTTTTTCTATGCGCTGTGGCCGCTAATAATCCTGCAGGCGTCTTATATTCGATCGTTTCGATCGGTCAACGTCCGACAAATGACCGGATTTGGGGTCCGATTCCCGTTCGTCTCTCTATGCGTTGTGGCCGCTAATAATCCTGCAGGCGTTTTATATTCAATCGTTCAACGTCCGACAAATGACCGGCGAATCCGTCGCATGTGGCACCAACATGGACGTCCACCCTATCAGAAAAGTGGGGGAGGAGAGGGTATTTGAGAGGGTTTTTGACTCCTTAGAGGCAGTGACGTAGCAAGCATTTTTTTCAGTGGGTGAACAAAGTGGGGAAAGATAACTTTTAAGGGGGGAAACTTTGACGAAAATGGTCAAATATTGGCTAATAAGTACAACATGTACAAAAGGGCTACAAATCTGATATATCAGGGCAACCAGCGTCCGGGGGCAATAGAGGTGAGAAACCTTTGGACAATGAAGACCCAATTGAAGCCATTTGTCATTTTTTGGATCAATTTTAGCACTATTATTGGGTACTATTTTAGTTTGAAACAGCCGCAAATTGGTGAAACGAAAGCCTAATTGAAGCCATTGAAAAGTTTTCACCATTATTGTATAATATAAACAATTGTTTTAAAAATAACACGTGGATGTCCATAGCAAAAAGGAAGACTTGTCCATTTTTCAAAATGAAGGTCCAATTGAAGTCATTTGCATGGGGACTGTAGGGCCTATTTACATTACTAGGCCTAGGTCTATTGTGTAAAAATTTAGTTTTAAAAATGGAAAATTTGGCAAATTGTTTTTGGTGCATCATTTTTACACTATTATTGCCTTAAACAAAAAACAAGGAAGGCCCGAACTGAATTCATACTGCAGTTACTGTCCGTTTTCCTATACACAATATACAGTGCTCTTTCCCATTGACGCGTGACCTCCACAAATAGCCCTACGTTAAAAGTATGGGGATATGACTAGTTAACGTCGCTGTGTGAAAAATAACCGGCCAATATTAAAAGTACTCTTCTAAAGTTCTAGAAAATATAGTTTTTAACATGTCCTAAATTTTTAGCTAATTTAGATGTTTGGAAATATTCGTACTTTGGTGTTTTAGTTAATGTTATAGGTAATAGTACATTGCCTAGTTAACGTCGCTGTGTGAAAAATAACCGGCCAATATTAAAAGTACTCTTCTAAAATTCTAGACAATATAGTTTTGTAACATGTCCTAAATTTTTAGCTAATTTAGGTGTTTGGAGAGGGTCGTACTTTTGTGTTTTAGGAAGGACATGTAAACGACAGATAACACCAAAAATATGAAGAAATTATTTCCAAACTGTGTTAAGTCAACAATCATTATGTTGCTCATTTTCAAGAATGCTGGTTTACAAAAAGCACGCCATTGTCTCATTTCGTGAACAAAGGTACACATACCATTGTTTCCTTTCGTTTCCTTTATAATCGGTTACCCAACTGAAGCTATGAATACCAGCTTTATTGCGATATCGCACATGAAAACAGACACTTGTGCACAACCAGAGAAGATCCGATTTAATCAGTTGAGCTGTTTCAATGAGTGTTATCTTGGTTTAATAGCTTTTAATGGGGTTAAGTCCTGCAAAGGTCGAGATGAATTCTACTGTAGACATGACTGCATCATGTTGCAAAATTTAAAATGTTACACTGATCCACTGACACTTAGATATAAGACTTCAGACTCGTAATTTCAGGTAAAGCATGCATGGATTGATATGTTAAAGTCAGTAATAGACCTAAGTCCGTCTTAAATACTGACTTTGGTGACAAAATGTCACAGGCCCTACATATCGACGGACCGGCAGTAATTTTCACAGGCTTTTGGGCCAAGGAACCACATCTAAGCACTGCCTATAATAATCACAGGCCTATACTTAGGCTTACTACTATCCTGGGTCTACTCAATAACGTACAATTTAACCTTTTCCATGTTTTCTCTTCTTTTTTCTTTCTTGTCAATCACTAAAACTGGTAGGAATTTGATATTGTGTCCTCTATATACCCTTCAGAAAGTGCCCTTCCCTCAATACTACTTACATGCATAGGCCTGCTAAATTACGTGCAGTTTAACTTTTTCTCTTCTCTTCTCTCTTCAATTTTTTTTCACTTTCTTTTCTTTTTTTCTCTCCTTTCCCCCTTTTTTTCTACTTGTCAGTCACTAAAGTACTGGGGGAAATATGATATTGCGTCAAACACCCTTCAGAAAGTCCCCCATGATCGATGCACATGTTCGCCATAGGCTTACATCCGGCACAAGCGCCTGCGAAACCTTGCAAACACCTGCGGTATATATATAAACGAAAGAATAACGAACAAACCCAGGGTATATATACAGAACAGTACGAACACACATCGGACAACTTCCGAACATGTGTATTCGAGCACGCTCCGTTTCAAGTTTTGTGCATGCACAAAACTTGAAACGTATTGTCGAGGGACTAAACAAACATCACCTAACACGAAACGCATTTGGCGGATAATAGCAGGACATGAAGAACATAAAACGAACATTGACGAACACTAACGGATTTGCTAAAATACCATCCGTTTCTTATACGGAAGACCGATCCGGTGTAGTGTGACACTAAGACGGTCTGGGTCAACGTACATCACCGAATGCAAAATTATGCTATCCGGTGGTGAATGCCTCACAGGAACGTATTTGCAACGAACACGGGCCGAGTGCAACGAACAAAGAACGAACATGAACGAAAGGAGAGCGAACAAACTCCGGCAATATGCAGCACCATACGAACACACATCGGATAAATACCGAACATGTGTATTCGGTACACTCCGTTTCAAGTTTTGTGCATGCACAAAACTTGCCGACGGACTTACGAACATCACCTAACACGAAACGCATTTGGCGGATGATAGCAGGACATAAAAAGAACATAAAACGATCATTGACGAACAACAACGGATTTACTAAAATACCATCCGTTTCTTGTACGGAAGACCTATTCGGTGTTGTGTGACAGGCGCATTAACAAGACCTATTAAAACCATCTTTGAAATTAATAATGATGAGGGTAATCTGGTATTAACAAATAATAAGAAAAGTGATATTTTCATAGGCCTAAACAGAAAATAAACTAGGGATATGTTGCGCTCACAGAGCGCAGACAATCACAAGGCATGTAACCCTTTAATGACCTTTTAACCTGGCCTTTGACCTTACTGTTTCACGGGTCATCGAAATCGAGCCCTTGTACCCCTTACAGAAAATGAAATTACGGTATAAGATTTGACTCCAGATAACCTTTGACCTGACCCCAGCAAAGTGTTCCAACATATTCCCCTGGTCATGTTCTATACGCGGCACGTGGGCTGTGCGCTTAAATATGCACGTTGATGCGCACATTTAAACATTATTGCCTGTATAACCAACTATTGTGGATACAGTATTCGGCCCTCTTGCTGCCAAATGTTTGAAATCAAAATCTGGTATACTCTGGAGGGCGTTTAAATGTTATATTAACTGGGACCCATGTAATAACGAAAAGTTAGCTTCATTTGATTTTAGAATATTACGATGCAAGCCCGAGACATTATGATTTGTTTGGGGCTCAAGCAAACTGACATATGTGATGCGATCAAGCAAAATCAGTCGGAACTCGGAAATATTGATTTTGAGATATAGCCAAACAAAGCCAATATTTCCTTTTGTTTCCTATTGTTTTGGAAGCGCTTTAATTGCTCATATCTTTGGAACTGGTTGTTCAATTTCAATGGGGGGTTCTGCAAAATCCAGCTTTGTAAATCCTTTTTACTATCCTATAAGAAACTGAACATTTATTATTGCCGAGTTCCGACTGATTTTGCTTGATCGCATCACATATAAAAATTGTAAGAGGAAACAATCGTTTATTTTCGATCCTATATTAATTTGTATCTCGCATTGTCTTGCGCCCTGCCAGGGTGAATCATATACGCCGCCTCCTTCATTATTTAATATTATAATTGACAGCTGAAACACAATAAGAGACACAATTATGGGGACTTAAGTTGAGATTGCCTGAGTACCGACTGTGAACGCAGGTAGAAGAGTGATTAGAGTCTGGACCAGTAATCCAGCGATTGGGGTTTAATCTCCGCTGAGTTCTGATTTTTCTCAAAATTGTCATATGTCAGTTTGCCTGAGACCCAAACACGCCGTTTTGCTTAAATTAATACAGCTCTACCATCAAACAACCGTGAAAATGAAATATAGGCAAAAAGTGAGGAGAAACAAAAGCAAAACAAAAACAAAAACAAGAGGTTTATACCTTTGCACACAAGTATTAAAGAGACCTGGCGACAGTCTTCGATTTTTTTAAAACATTTGGATGCACTTTTAGTATAAAGTCAGAATAATGTGTCATCGCAATTTTGCACCACACTTTTATTTTAAGGCGATTTTTGTGGTGCACACGTTGTTTGATATGATCATTTTTTATGTATGTAACAAAATATTACATAAGTTTCAATTCCAGACCTTCACAATACCAACAACTATCACACTATCGTAACATACTTACATTTGTAAAGCTATATTTAACTTAGGGTTTCTTTTCTTATCAAATTTGTCATCTTTTTCTACCTTTTGTGGTAATTTTTATTCTATAAACTGTATAATTTGTGTGCAAATTGAGGGCGCTATTTACATTAATTTTAAATTTAATTTAGCCCAAGAATCCTTTCCTTTCATTGTAAAAAAAGTAGTTTGAACATTTTTTGCTATATGTTGCTCGTTGTTATGACGTTTAAATACCAATACACACGTAGCCCTTGTAAAGATCAAATAAGATAAATAGCGCCATCATTGTTCAATTTTGCTTGAAACTGAATACATTTCAAAATGCCATCAAAGAACCGTGTGCATATTGCAATGTTGACGCTGCCTGGGGATTCGACATAAGTAAGTGTAGATACTGAGCAAAATGGTAATGGTAGTATAACTAATGTGAGTTATGCGCTCTTTAGTTTCTTTTCGTTGTTGAACGGGATTCAATCATGTTTCATCGTTCGCGTTAGCGAAGTAAACCACGCAGACGCGCCGGACGCGAGTTAATTGTTAAACGGTGACGAACAACGGTGAAACATGATTGAATCCCGTTCAACAACGAAAAGAAGCTAAAGAGCGTATAACTCACATGATTATTTCATGAGGAATGTCAGTTAATCATTGCCACGCAGCCTTTCAAAACTTCGATGATTTCTCTGTTGATATCAGCAATAAAAACTAGAATACAACTGCAATGTTTAGCCGCTACCTGAAAAATAATGAATTCAACTAGTAAAGCTTGTATACACACACAGGTTCCAGGCATGACGAATTTTACGCGCTCTCGCGTAACGCGTAGTCTCGCTCGCGTTCGCGTATACGCTACAGTAAAAGTGTGGATTCATCACGGATTAACAACGGTTGGCTCCTGTACAAAAGTATATGAGGAGTTGTTGAATGTGATTTTAAGAGGAAAGGGAATATCCAAGGCGAATCCTGTTGTGGGATTTTCATAACGGTTTACGTGGGCGATGTTTTTCATGCTTTTCATGCCTTCCTAGGAAATCAAATGATGCGCCCCTAAGCAACATCTTTTTATTAACTAAAAAATTATATAGATAAGAATATTTTTGATTTACGTTGCAAACGGTGCGCTCCTGAGCAACATATTTTTATCACCTATAAAATTATATAGATTTTTGATTTACAATCATTTTCTCTGTGGACAACCAAACTAGGTACTTCGACCACATCAACTGTTTACTGGTAAGTGCATTTTATACAGCCTTTAAACAAAATGTAACCATTTGATAGGTGTTGATAAATAAGTTTTCTACAACTAATCTGTACATTTCAGTCCATATCGTCGGCCGTATCACACAGTGACGTATTCGAAATTTTTAGCATTTTTGAGAAAATTGGTACATTAGTTTGGTATGTTCTACTCTATATATTCACCAAAAACCATGCCTCAAAGTGGCTTAATTAGTAACATATTAATTAATTTAATTTATGTCGTATTTGCAAAACCTTGAAATGTCTGTATCGCATAACGATCATATATACTGTGCAAGCCCAGTATGTCGTATCTGTAATTTGACGAATTTGCCGTTTCACATAGTGACGTGTTTGCGCGATGTATTTGCGCAACTTTAATGTCATTGTACGGTAAAATTGTTGTTTTGTCCTTCTCACATAGTGACGTATTTGCACAACAATTTCACATAGTAACGCATTTGCACGACATATTTGTCATTTGAATGGCCAAATTATCATTAGTCCTTTTCACATAGTGACGTATTTTTTAAATTATTAATAACTTAAGCTCTATTAGTGATAAGTGAATTACCGAAAACGTGGTAAATTTGTATTACTTTTAACCAGGTATTAATCGACAATGTTTCAATCACGAGTATGCAGAAAATGAAAATATAAGATAATGTCTAAATACTGTGGTCACCGTCCACATTACATATAACCAACAGTTGATCAGACTTTGAGCAAAAGAAACATAATGAAAAAGAGGGCTAGATATATGTGATGCGATCAAGCAAAATCAGTCGGAACTCGGGAATATTGATTTTTCAGGTTTTTTTACAGGATAGTAAAAAACAAATCGGCATTTTGCAGAAAACCCCATTGAAATTGAACAACCAGTTCCAAAGATATGAGCAATAAAAGTGTTTCCAAACCAAAAGGTAACAAAAGGAAATATTTCCTTTGTTTGGCTATATCTCAAAATTAATATTTCCGAGTTCCGACTGATTTTGCTTGATCGCATCACATATATCTGTGAATAAGTTAATCCTTCTCAAGTAAGCCTATTATTTTTCCTATATATTTGTGTTTGAAAAAGTCACAGAGACAATAAATTAATTTCAAATGAAATTATAAAAACAAATACATAAAGCTATTAGTAATATCACATTCATCAAACCACGTATATACAGGTAATATCTCAGTCAAGATGAAGAGGAACTTGGTCGTCATGGTTGTTGGTATATTCATCATGTTTTGCGAGTATGCTGATTGTGATACGGATGACTGTATCACACTCTGCAATCATTGCGTTGTGATCTCGGATACAATTACCCATATGGGATGCACTAAGCATTGCGAGGATCTCAAGCAGAAGGATGATAGTAAATTTTCGTGTCAGCTATTAACAGGTAAATATTTATATGTTAGAGATTCCTTACCAAAGACAAAGCAAACAATCCAAACAAACAACCAGACAAACAAACAAACAAACAAAACAATTGCTGAGGATGGTTGCCGGTATTTATATAAACTCGGACAATAATATTGGAGCTCTACTGTTCATCATACATTTCGCTCAAATAGTCTGGTGCTGAAATGGGAATATTTGGCTTGACTCAAAAATAACTTCCGCACTATGTTTTTTTTCTATATCTCTGAGACCTACGGATTCAGAATCTGGCGGGTGCCACCCTAGTACCCTTGGGCATTTTGAAATAAATGACCCCTTGGGGTTATACAGGGGTCAAAAATTGAAAGTGTTCAAATATCACTTCAAAGTATATCAAATTATTCGTCTAGCCCATATGTAATTTTTTCTCAATATGGTTCTCTATGGTTCAGAGATAAAGTGCCGCAACGGGCCAATGGTCAATTTCCAGTTTGCATAGGAGTCAAAAATTAAAGTTGCTCCGATTTTTGTGGAAGTTGCAGCAATTTTTTTGTCTACCAAAAAGAATTCGGAAACATAATAGTTTGCATTATCTACAATGTAAAGTTACTAAGATAGACGATACCAAAGTTCAAACACCAGAGGTTGCCATTTGATCCTGAGATTGACTATTATTTTTCTCCGTAACTCATCAACCAGACATCTTGGGCAATTCATTTCAAAATGCCCAAGGGTGCCAGGGTGGCACGCGTCAGATTCTGAATGCTAGGTCTCGGAGATATAGAAAACACAATAAAAACATTGTGCGGACGCCACTTTCAGGTTTTTGGGTTAGGCACCAGACTAAAATGTATGTACTATTGGTGCACAGTGAATGATCATAATGATATGCACAAAAGTTGGTTAGGATAGACATTGTGTTCTAAATTGTTGGTTGATATATATGCTTGATTGTCTCCCGGGGTACTTGGAATATTTTTGACGGAAATGTGCGACTCGAGCTGTCAGAATATGAGAAGGGCAAATGCAATTTGTCATGTCCGTACACACACCTGTCTATAGACTGTTTCATCTCAAGTTGAGAGTAACGCCAGAATGGTAGATTAAAATCACGCGCTATAAACCTAATCACGTGGGGTGTAAGTACATTGAACACGCGTAAAAGGTGATTCGTCCGAATGCTGCCGACGCAACCGCGTAAACGCGCTTCAAAATCCAACACGGCGTTACTCGCCACTTGAGATGAAACACACCGTAATTTATTAAATAAGTCACGTCGCATATACATATGCAGGCCCGGTACTCATGAGAGCTCGCCATCGAGTTCTGTTCGCATCTGTCACGCTCATCCCAGTGATCTTCTTTCTTGATATCATCTAACCAGCTAGCTGCTGGTATTCCTCTCTCAGCCTACCTTCCACCATCCCTTTTACAATTGATCTCTAAAGGCATAAGTAACATGTTTAAAATATGACAGCTTCCGACGTAGTGTCTTTGTTCCAATCTCTAGCTCTCCTAGGATCCTCCTTATGATTCTGCGGTTGCTCCAAAGTTCGAATACATCTACCATCTTTCAATTTGTCCATGATAATAAACCATATGATGCTATTGCGAAGACGGTTGACTTGACAAGCCGTACCTTAAGGATACTTGGAAGTCTACTTTACCGAATCTCTGAATATGATCGTTTAAATACCCAGTTTTGGCCCGGCCTACAGAAACACTACAATCAACAAACGCACGCAGTTTGTGGGGTACATGCCCGAATTGCCTCAAATGGTTATAAGGCTAAGTACTTCCGACACTTTTTATACTGACTTTTCACATAGAATGCCATATGGCTAACTTTTACAACTATTGTAAATATTGACTAAATGTTCATATTTTACCCACCGAAATGTCAATATCCGCATTTCCCCGCAGCTATTTTTTTAAAGCTTTGTCTACTAACCAAATACAACTAACCAAATATATGACGTATACGACTACTAAAATAAAATGCAAATTGGACACAATCAAGAACTTGGGCATTCATTTTGACCATAATTTGCATTCCTTCATTCTGATTTTGCCTGAGTGCCATGAAATCAGCGAACGTCATTTTTAACATAAACCTATTTTTTTATGATGATACCATAGTTGCGGATCTTTATACGAACTGGCCTCATCTTGGATAATTTAACTGAACCCTTACCCTTTCTTTTCAGCACCGAACAAAGGCAACCCTTCCCTTGGAGACGAGATCAAAGCATTTAATGCGAGAGTGTCGGAACTGTTTGAAATCGGTGATTTTTCTACCATTGCTGAGGAGTTATATGCGGACGATTGTGTGATTGTGATTAATGGACAAGCACCTGGATTTGGTAAAGAAGGTAAACATTGGAATTACATGGTGTGTCTAAAAAGTGCAATACGGTAAAGAATCGATATTTACGTGAGAACCAAGTTGAACTTTCCCATTGTTGAAACTTTCTATAAATTCCTTACTCAATAGTGACCTTTTGTGAAGAATGAAGTGAATCGCAGCTACCGCTTAATTTGTATGAGTCTTTTCTGCTGCGATACCCAATTTTGGTGGGTTTTTTTGTCCACGAGGCACCACGTATTTTGAATAAGCACTCAATGGGCAATAAAGACATCAGAAATCAAGGTTGAATGTTGTATTCTTTTAATTCCTTTCATCGGTTCAAACTTTCTAATATTGCTTAAAAGTCCTTTATACCTCACCCGGCTCCAACTCCAGTTTTTTTATTGCCAAGTTAAGGGATACTTTGTAATTCACTCCATTTCGATTTGCACGTATTTCCTTTCGGCATTTGAAAAACCCGCAAACGAATTTGTATTCTTTTATAGAGAATGAACATATTTGAAGTAAAGGTAAGTATGAAAATAACAACAAATGTTTCTTTTATTTAAACAAAAGCAGCGCCAATAACACTTTGGGTGCTCCATTCATCCTCAGTGCCAATGAGGTTAAGAAAATTGCAGTTGTTCCAAATCTACCTAAAAGTATGCTGACATTCAAAATTTAAATGTTTCGTGGACAAGTATTACAATTGAATATTGCTGCAAAATGTGTCATAAAGACTTAATTTTTTAACACAATGTCACTCATGCATATCGTTTATATAACGTTTTAAAATTTCAAAAGTTCAACCTGCTTTTAAAATAAATATGGCTCCTTTGCCCTGTTGGGCTTTATTGCACTTTCTTTAACGCATCCTGTACTTAACACCTTAAGTTAGTGGGCGTTAAGGGGGTACTACACCCCTGCCCAATTTTGTGCCTATTTTTGCATTTTTCTCAAAAATTATAGCGCATTGGTGACAAGTAAGATATGAATATTATAGGGGCAAGGACTACAACTACTGCACTGGAAATTTTATTTCAGCACAGACAACAGTTGTGGAGTTACAGTAAAAAACGAGGGAAACCAATATTTGATCAATAAATCAATAACTACTTGTCTTGAGTTGCTGAATTTTCAGTGCAGTAATTGTAGTCCTTGCCCCTATAATATACATATCTTACTTGTCACCAATACGCTATAATTTTTGAGAAAAATGCAAAAATAGGCACAAAATTGGCCAGGGGTGTAGTACCCCCTTAATAGGATTAATTAATCAATCACTGGTTGAGCTAGGTTGTGAGGCTCGACCTCCGGGGCTATCCTCGTTGAAGGAATACGGTGCCACGGTTTTGGGTTACTTTCTTTGGTATATCGATTGATAGGTTTTCGGTGGAGACCCATTTGGGCAAAAGTGTCTTTAAATGCGCCCAATTAGGGCAAATCTGGGTGTTTTTGTGAAAAATTGGTAGTCTGATGTGTTGGTATAAAGAAAGTCAGCATCCAAAAGTCTGAGTGGCACATCCTGTGCAAAATGTTTCAAAACTTGTGAACCACCTTGAATCAATCTTCACTATGTGTATGACAAGCTAGAAACGTTTGTATATTCCCTCTGTCCATTCATTAGCTAGTGAAAAGGGTTCCTCTGCCTCAGCCTAAACTTTGGAACAATATTCAATATCATATTCGTCATTCGACATCATTTGCAAAATTTAAGTTAACATAAAGGCTCATTTTAATGCTTAACATTATGTTGCTTACTTACTTGTTTATGTACAGTAGTTTTCAGATTTTGTAAAGTACCGTAATTTACGATTATTTGTTGTATGTTAAGATTTGTATAATTATGTTTTCATGCTTCTGAAGCGCTACACATATCGGTTTACATTATATAATTTTGTTCAGATGTGAAACAGGTTTTTGTTGATTGTGCCGTAAGCCATCCCAGCGTCAATCGGATATCATACACTTCTACTGCATTCGGCGAGATTAACGGATATGTTTGGGAAGATGGTACCGGAAATGCCTACCAGGACGACGCCCTCGTTGGTTCGTGGCGGTAAGGTTATGGACTACCCATATTAACATGATATTAACAAAATAGCTGTCTACAGAATTCTTATTTACTTTCTAGCGGTCGTAGTGAGATACAGGAAAACCTGCCATTGATCAAACGCCAGTAAAGATTGTACAGTGAACGTACATTAACTAACCGCGCTCAAGCTGATTTCAGTCGTGTTAGAAAGTTGTCAATTAATCAAATAGCTTCAAAACTGTTCTGCACATAGACCATCCTTCCCTTGGCTATAGATGGCTTCCCTGTTTATGCATGCGTAGATAGCCCCTTATCTATTTAATTGATTGTGACTCTGAAAAGAGCTGTTTATAGCCGGTTCCGCTTTCCTACAGAAATTTTGGTGGCCCTGAAAAGAGTCGATCAAGTGGACTGCCCCTTGTTCACTGAAATGTTCCAGCCTTCCAAAGAGGATTCCATTCCCATTTCAAAGAAGCACCTAGGCATCTGAATTCGATGTGCGTAGTAAAATCAACAACTTTCATTAAGACGGAAACGAGCGAGTCCTCCTTTTTGATAAATACGGCTATGCGCACTTCTCCACGCAACTTGATTAACACAAGAGTAAGCCTCAGCTTCTATTTCAATGTTCATAGTAGCTTCCTGTCAGTCTATCAAAATCATCATGGATACGAAGCTTCGCCTACGAATGTGGCCAGGGATGGGCGCTCAGAGGTATTGGTTATTAGTATAAACCAATAGTACTGAAGGTTATGTGGCTCTGAAAAATGCCGTTCAAGTGGACTGCCCTTATTTAACACCTTTGTAACCATGGTAGTTAAATAGCCTGTAGAGTGTAGATAGACCCATTCAATCTTTAGGGACGTTTAATCGCATGTAGTAATGTAGGCATAATAGGGTGATTCATTGAACAAAACATCTTTCAGCCCTAATATTTAATAAGGCCTCTGAGCACACTGAGACAGATATGGGCTTTCACTGAAACTAAAATCAGCTATTAGGTAGGGAAAACCACTGGGATTAGGATGTCGACGATTGGACTGTCCTCCTTATATCCTGGATTATTGCTTCAACTTCACAAGCAGTTCCTTCGTTCCTTTTCAACAAAAAAAGGCATGGCAAACCCCATCGGGGATTGAAATATCAGCCTAAATAATACCCTCCATAATTCATGTGACATTGTGTTTTGTCTTTTGCAGATATATGTTTGTATACAAACGCGTCAATGGAAATCTACTCCTTTTCATGGACCTAGAATTCTAAGGGAAAACAACATGTTCCCAGTCTGCTTATATTACATTCTCCAGACGAGATGGCATGGTCGTCGTATATCGTAATTTTTATCTCATTCGAATTTGTAACCTGCTTCCACCAGGCTGTGAATTCTAGCTGAGGACCCTAAGATTACATGTCAGCGTAAAGTCGCAATTTGGTAGTTTCAAAATGTTCTTTATTTGATGCACATGTGCAAGCCAGTAGTTTGTCCTTACAGTCTTGCATTTTGTGGCTCATTCACAAAAGACATGCTGCTGCCACAGAGAATGTCCCATGTACATGGGCCAAAACTTTGACAAAAATGGTCAAAAATGAGCTAAAATGTACAAAAAGGACTACAAAGACTTCTCACAGGGGAAAGCTGCTGTCCCCCTTTGAACCAACCAAGCGGGTATTTGGGGGGGGCTTTGGGGCGCGAGCCCCCCGGGTTAAAGCAGGGGGGCGGCCAAAACGAAGGGGCGGCGGAAGAAGTGGCGGCAAAAAGAATTAGTAAAGATAAAAATATGTTGCTTTTGGGGCGCTAGCGCCAATATTCCTTTTCTTTTTCTTTTCTTTTTTTTGTCTTCACTTTTTCAAACCACCCAAAAAAATTGGGTCAACCCCCTCCCCCCCCACCCCCACCCCACCACACCCCAGGCTACGCCCTGTTAAATAGTCATATGTTCATCGATCAGCAAGCTTTGTTTCTATGTCAATTTGTATTAACAATGGAGACCATAGTCGCCGTGGTGGCCTGATTCAAATGTCTACTGCTGTGGCATATATAAGTTTACTTTTACCATAGAATAGTAATAGCCTTAGAGCCAACAAATATTCCATTGGCACAAGATTTAAAGATTAGTATTTTATTGAACCTTTCAACCCTATAATAAGGATATGATCATCGATTATCTAGCTTTGTGTCTTTGTTAATAAATTTTTACAATGAAGACAATGGGCCGCCACGCCCAGATGGTTCATATGTTTGCCGTTTTCGTTTTGTTTATGTTGGTTTTCTCCATCTATATCAACAAAACGAAGATTCTCTAGTCCAAAAATATGGTTGGCAAGACACAGTTTATGCAAGAGATTAATTATACATATTAGATACTGGGTTGAATTTAGTGCTTGAATAGATCATGTAGATCATTATGTCTCCGAAGCTAATTGTGGTCCAATGTAAACAAAGAAATCAATAAACGAATTTGAAATAGTTCAAGAATAAGTCATGGATTCTCCATCTAATTTGAATTTTATCTGTCATGATTTATATTTTTCACTAACAATAACATTGCTTATAATTATGTTCATGAAAGTCATAATCAATATTGCTTATTGTTTAGAAATAAGTCGTCGGCAGAGTGCTACACTATCGTAAGTGCATTTTGGACAAATTAACAGGAGGAGCATTTTTGTGTTTTGCGTAGCCGTTTGTTTCCATGTAGCCATAAAATTACATGGGAATGTAAAGCAATTTAATTTTAATAATATAAACTATATAAATAGTGTTAAAGTTAATAAATCGATGAATTATTTACTGATTTAGATGTCGTAAGTGCCACATACGATAGTGTTACACTCAAATAGTAATTAGTGTTGCACTCAAATTAGAATTGAATGTAGAGTGCAACACTATCGTATGTGCCACATACGATAGTGTAGCATTAAGTGCTAAATTAGATATGCGTAATATCGTCTCAAATTTCCAATATATGCCATTTTATGTTAATTAACAACTGTTAATTTATTTCGGCACATAATATTTACAATAGCAAGACACCATTTGCCCTAATGTTATTTCTCAAGATTTATTACTGAATCTAAGAATAAAAACACCGGATTTGTCGTCTCTATTACCACTCATGGGAGCTATGAACTTAGCCAGCTTGGTGACAACGCATACAGCCGTCAGCGTCACAGCCAGTGATGTGTTAGAGACTGTTTTGCATTTACGATGGGGTAGCATTCCGTGATTTTGTTGTTTAGGCCCAATAAAGTAGCGTATGTGGCACATACGATGGTCTTGCAGCAAATGAAAAACAAAATTAGCGTGCAAGACTATCGTAAGTGGCACATACGATAGTCTTGCATGCATTTATTAAAATTGCATTGCACTTACGATATTTTATTTTATTAATTAAAAATCTCAAACCATCTGCTTTCTCTGTCCAAGATTTTAACATCCTTGTTGTCAATTGAATGTTTTGTAATGTTCAAATGCGTATAGACGGCCGAGTCACCGCAACCAGTGCTGGCTCGTCAATGCTGGTATATGCGTTTAGCAAGTGGTTGTTTAGTCTCCCCTATATACAGCTCTTCGCATCCACTGTCTTGGCACTGAATTGCGTAAACGATGTTGCTTTGCTTATCTTTAGATTGTTTATCTTTGGGGTGGACTAGCGCTTGACGTAAAGTGTTCTTGGGGTTGAAAGATACCGTTATCTGCGTGCGTGTCCTTGCACACACCTTGGTCTGGGGGGGGGACATTTTATAAATGAATTTAGAAGAGCAGCAACGACACCACTTGTATTACATTCCAGATGTTAAATCTACATCATATGCAACATTTGAGGAAAAATGAACGAGTCAGTTTTATTTTAGGGCCATTTGTCTATAACTGGTCTTTACATGTAGCCCTATGGAGAGAGTGCCCGTTGAGGGCGCTATAATCCCAATTTTAGGAACAAAAATGTGATTTAAAAAAACTGACCCGTGCGAATTTTCAAAAATTTCAGAGTATGTAATATGAACACGTAGAAATATAATCAAGTAGTTGCCCTACCTGCTCTTCTCTGAAAAAATAAAGGCCTACAGATGTTTCTAGGATGCCATCGCTTTGCGTCCAGACAGTCTAGAAACGCAAGTTTGTTGTCTTTCAGTTCTTCCTGAGTGAACTTGATATGTTCCTGACATTATTGATATGATCGTAGAAAGGGGCTAGTTGATCTTTACGTAGCTTTACCCAAGTGTCATCAACATCACGATATCAGTGCGAAGGGGGGGGGTACCAGCATACGATGTAAGGGCCAACTGTTCAAACTGTTCCATAAACAAGTTTACGACAATCGGTGATACCGGTGACCCCATTGCGCAACCAAGGCGTTGTCTGTAGAACTTGCCATCGTAGACAAAGTAGGTCGTGTTCAGACATAATTCAAGAATTTCACAAACTTGGTCAGGACTGAGGTCTGTGCGCTCCTTCAGTGTATTATCCGTTGATACTACAACATCCGTTTCACAGGTCAATGAACTTTTACCACCAGATGATCAGTATGGGGCTGATGATGCGTTCAGGATTGGACGTGAAAATTTCCCACTCAAAAATAGTAAGTCCAGTTGACTAGATTATAGTTCAATATTAATATTGTTTACTATCTGGATGAATGATAATCTTCACAAACGTACACACCCTCATAACAGAACAAGAGAGAAAACCCGACGAACCTTCAACCTCTAGCACTTATGGGGACTGGTTTAAGTTGTTGGGATTAGTGACGTCGTTTTTCGTTTGTTGACCATTTTTGAAGTGTAATAACACCTTCAAAGTTTCATTTATGGATTATCAAATTCTGAGTACACAACCCTATTGTTTTCCAATAAACAAGATTTCCTGAGTTTTCATTGGGATTCATTTATAAATAGGTTATATAAATAATAATGAAACCTGCATTTGCTGCATACATGTAATTAATCAAAAATGTTTAAAGAACACTTAAAATGGCAAGTGCAAAATGGCAACTACTGATTCAACAAATTAATAAAATATGGCACTGGGCCATTAGCAAACCGGGATGTTCTGACTGGAATTTTTCATTGTACTTGAATTACGACGATTTCTACCGTGTACTTCAAACCTGGTGGGAGGAATGAGATGTTTATTACGAGCATTAGTTGATAGCCCTTCGGCAAATGAATGATAGAGTAATTATCTTCTGTTACTTTTAAAAAAAATCAAGATTGTACGAAGTAATGGCATTATTATCATATGAAGTATAGTTCCAAAAAAGTATTGTACGGTTTGCTGCATGCCCGTTTTTGGATTCTTCAATATCAGCAGAGTACATAACGCATGCCTCAATTCACTTAAAGGGGGGTAACCCTATTGGTTTTGGATATGGATTGTCTTTAAAATTACATAATAATATCAAAACGAATCTCTAAACACAACTTTGTTTGTAGATAGAACAAGGATAGGGCTTTTTTATGATACCATTTATTTTTAAATACCAACTTGTATATGAAGGCAACGAGGCGGCTTTTTAAGGGCAATTTTCACTTTTTTTAGCTCCAAAATAGGCGAAAATTGTAAAAAACACAAATCGGGCCGTTGCCATGGCAACGGACTTCAGCTGAATTTTCGAAATGCATTTTTGTAACCTCCAACTAAAGTCCTTTCACCTCAGCAAGAATTTTTTTTTTTGACCGTGGCCAACCCTACTAAATAAATATCTGATATTGCACTTAATTCCAAGTTTGAAAGAAAGATCATACAAGTATATAACACAATTGGTTTTACAGCCTGTCTCAAAAAAAATTGTGCAAGTAAAGAGCGCCCTCTCTGGCAATTAGAACATACCGTTGTGACATAATGCTCTCAAATGCCGTTTGTTCTGTTCAATTTGCTTGTTTTAATCTTGAGATATGTTTAGTTAAAGACGAAAGGGTAAAATCACAATTGTGCCACTTTTACTAGGGAAGAGGGCTTTACATGTACAGTGATAGCATCAAGTTTATCAAGAGTTCCTTCGTGAAATCAAAAGAATGCATCATTTACACAATACAAAAACTTTTTGACTGTTTTTATCATTATGCAGGAATGATGATTCTCTTTTTCCACTTAAAAGAGATTAAAAGATAAATAAATATTTCACATTCTGCTGTAAAAAATGGATTTCACATTCTGCATGTCAATGATTTTATCATGTTCTCTTAGTCACTTAAGACATGTTAAAAGACAAACAAATATTGCGCACTTATACATGTTATAGGTTAATGGACGCGTATTACTTGTTGGGAGAGATATTAGATAAAATAATGCACGCGTGCTGATGTTGATGCGCCTAATGCGTGCGCCCCGAAAGGGGCAGTACATTAGACGCATCAACATCAGCTATCATTGATTTACATGTACAGCTCTCTTACTAGTAAAAGTGGCACAATTGTGATTTTACCCTTTCGTTGTTAAATAAACATATCTCGAAATTGGAACAAGCAAATTTAACAGAACAAACATCATATGAGAGGTAAGACTGCGCCCGTGACGTTGATGTAAGCATTATGTCACAACGGTGTTTTCTAATTGCCAAAGAGGGCGCTTTTCACTTGCACAATTTTTTTTGAGACAGGCTGTATATTCCGTTCGGTGAATCCTTTTCGTTCTTTTTAAGCAATCTTTTCTTGTCAAACATTTAATAGTTTTGTTCAGATTTAAAACACTACACGATATTCAAAATGAAAGCTTGCATGTAATATGATGCTCGGTACTTTCAAATATCCTTTTTCGTTAATGTTGATATAATTATTGCATAAGGTATTATCGTTAATATCACTAATATTAGGTATGTCACTGTGGCTGCACAATAATTCTGCCACACTGTTCATGCAAGCATAACAGTGAATTGAAAAGCGCGCGCTTCAAAGTTGACCAATTTTAGAAAACATCATGTCAAAAAATGAATTTCCTCATAATGCTTCATTTATCCAAAATGTTTGAATTTTTAATATATGGTGTGTGAAGACTTTCCGAGGCTACCATCGGGTCCGCAAAAATTAAATATTGTTTTGTTTAAGAGCTACTGCCTGTTTTTATGGATTTTTGAAGATCGCTCATAAATCAGTAAATATAGGCCTATTGGAATAAAGGGACCTACCACCATTTAGCTGAAATATTAATCTTTCTTAGCATGTAAATTATGTCCGTCGACAACGAATGGATCACTTCCCTTGCCTTGAGTAAAACTAATTAAAAACAAAACATTATCAAAGAAATTTTTAGGGAGTAATTTTAAAAACCTGGACTGCAATATATCCTTAAAGATCCATTTAAACGCTATCAGGGCAAATGGAGCCCATCACTGTTGGCAGACTTCTGTTGGACATTAACAAGAGATTCTCCAGATATTGAGTATAAGAGACAGCCAAAGAAGCGTCGAATCTTCATAATCTGTGTGATTGTATATACATAAAATGTGTATTGCTCCTATATGTTTCTATGTAAAATATTGAACCTCAAAATTCTTACAAACTTTAGCTAATCATATTTTTTAATGGTCATATTCGTGTTCAGCAGCCCAAAATTGACCAAGGGAGACATGTTTCATCTCAGATACCAAAATATTTTGAAAATTTGTAGACCAGTGAAAAATAAGTATAATTAATGATTACATAATGCGTGCATTAATGCAGTTCATTCCAAGTTTGATCATCAGGTGCTTTTTTCATACTTTTCATACCCGTTCATCCCGTCCTAAAGTTTGTTCATTATCTATATATAATCCGGTGGTGTTTGTTGTTCATACTTCCACTGCAGGGACGCATTATTTGATTCTTTGATGCATGGGAGTTTGGGTCAGACGGATTTGTTTTTAACCGAAGCAGCGAAATTGTATATACTTTATTTTAAGGATACGATACATGATTTACCGACAAGTGACTCATTTCGGAATGCGATCATGAATTTTGAAGGAAAAAAAGTTTCCACAGGCTTCGTTGGGACTCGAACCAGCGATTCTAAACTTCCTTCGATTACTCGTCTAGCGCTTTACCGCTCGGCCACCGTGGCAGTTGAGCGATGGAGTGTAATGATAAAAGATAAATCTCATAATGCCATCTTTAGCCTTTTGTTTACAAAAAAAAGACGCGTTTTGTAAAGATAGATTAGCCGTTTTATGCATAAATAGCACGAACGTTTGGGAAAGGTTTCAAACAAATAATAAAGACACTGATGTGATGATGAAATTGCGTAAGTCGGGAATTATCTGCGTCGCAATGTTTTGTTTTGGTTTTAGGAATTTGACCTTAAAATTTACGACTTCATGACATTATCATTCGAAATCAACAAAAGATACTTCAACACTATATGTCCTCATTCTTTCTCTAGAATATTTTGTACATGTATGTGAAATAGCTTCAACAATGGTTCGCTGCATAATGGTAAAAAATAGCCTTGACTCAAAAAAGGGCGTGAGGTACCATATTTACGGATTCAGGCTAAATTTAAAATTGATATAAAACGTTCGTTAATTTTTGTCATATAAAGAAATTGTATCTGGCGTGAATTACGCTACATTTTTTATTCCTAGGGCTCTTTGACTCCTTCAAATAATTTTTTAATGATAGAGTGAATCCCCTGGCCCTCTATAATTACGCACAAAAGATCGACCCCCCTTAAATGTTAATGTATACTTTAATACAGAGCTGGGTGGGACTTTTTTACTCATGGGTGGGCGATTGTTTTTGTTTTTTTGTTTTTTTTTATATAAATAAAATAATTTTCATGCCCCCCTCGAATCAAATGGTGCGCTCCTAAGCAATATTTTTTAATAACCAAAAACAATATATAAATAATAATATTTTTTATTTACGATAAATTTCTCTGGGGACATCAACCAAACTAGATACCTAGATCACATCAACTGTTTACGGGTAAGTGTATTAAACAAAATATAAGTTCATGTTGGGTGTTGACAAAATAATCAATTTTAAAATCTTTACCTTTCAACCCACATTACGCATCTAAAGTTAACATCATAATTCTTCTTTACTTCTGTCGTGTGCATATTATACAGGTTGTAACAAAATCAATAATACAATTATTTAGAAAATAACATTAGGCAAACATGTCACTTACTCATTGTACAGTATTGAATTTAACTTGGTCGTCAAAGCAATTGTTTTACATATACAGAAGCGTTGTTTCAATAACATCGGTGATCTGCGAGACAAGATATTGTGTTTTGTCTCAAAACAGCTTAGGCTACTTTTGTGTCTTTGTGTAGCAAAAGTGATTGATCTGCGAGACAAGATATTGTGTTTTGTCTTAAAACAGCTTAGGCTACTTTTGTGTCTTTGTGTAGCAAAAGTGATTGATCTGCGAGACAAGATATTGTGTTTTGTCTTAAAACAGCTTAGGCTACTTTTGTGTCTTTGTGTAGCAAAAGTGATTGAATTTAATGGAATCTTGAACCATCTGGTCGGTGCTCATAAGATGAGTAATTTTAATGGGTGGTACATTTGAATTTGTATTTTAAAGCCATAATGTACGATCTTATAATATGAAATTGGTTAATTTTTTTCCCAACCTGATTTTTTTTGCATATTTGTAATGTTTACACATGTCCCAACTTGCACCTAAATGTAATCAGCCAAATTTGTTGTCTCTGTAGGTTAACAGAGCAAAGTTCGACATATTATCATAATTTAAAAATTATGATAATATGTCCTCCCATAGAACTGCATGTTAAATGGCCAAAATAACCAGTAGGGTTTCTTTCACATTACCATGTTATTTCAACTTAAAATGGACAGCAACCCTTCCCGGCAGTTATTACTAATATGTGACCGTACACGGCGAATGATTCCTCCCCCGGTCAATTTTGTTTTATTTCGTATTTAGAAAATATACATCATAAGCTTTAAAATGGTATATTATTTGACTTCAAACGGTACCCAGAAGCGGGGTTATGGTTTGTTGAAATTTGCTCCTTCAACAAAATGGAAGCTCTCTTTCCACATTGCTGGCAATAAATATCAAACAATCATAATTGGCGGTCATTTCAAAGTTCTCTCATTGTTAATTGTCGGTTATACATACCTATACAAAATACAATGCCTGGTAACCCACCACTTGACCAGAATTTAGCCAAAGCAAACAAAGACCAGAGCTATTAAAAATATATAGCCATCTAAGGTAGGAGCTTATTATCCTCTTCAACAATAGGATTATTGATTGGTGTTTGAATATCAAAATGAGATAGATGTCGCGCCAGCTAGAGGTACCGATGAATACGATCTTCATGCATATTTTACACTGTAACTCAGAATACAATTTAGGGAATTTACGGCTTATTCGTGCTGTACGGTCACATGTTATTTTAACATTTTGAATAAAGAATAACAAAATTAAAATTTGATGGAAATCGTACATTAGGCTTTAATTTATGATTTTGAAATAAATATCATATTATTTATTTATCAATGTCAATTAAAGGAGTATTTCGTGATCCTAGCATCCTCTTTTTATGACATTTTTCAGTACAAAAAAAAAAAAAAGCATGTTCCCAAAATTTCAGTGGATTCCGATATTGCGTTTGCAAGTTATGCATGATTATGTGTATTACAATGCTCCATAGACAATACGTTGTAATTTCGTTCTGGTGCACCAGAACGAAATTCAAATTTCGCGATATCTTTACTAAACGAATTAATTTGCAAGAAACATTTTGTACATAAACATTATGTAGCCAGAGTATTCCAGTGATATAAAAATCTCAACTTTTTTTGAGAAAAGTGGGGGGATGAGGCTGTGGATCACGAAATGCCCCTTTAAGTGAAAGAAAAACGTGAAAAACCTTTGCTTTTGTTCTGAGATCTTTGACGATTAGCATAAGAATTCGTTGTATGTGGTATAAACTTGTTGTATAAAATTAACAAAAAGCGGCCCAACTCGGGTGATTAAGTAAAATCGTAGCAATTGAGGAAAGACACCAAGTAAAGTTTTTCTAATAGCCACCATATTATTTCAGTTGCATATCACATTTACGTCAGGACCCCTTTTATTTCTCACTGAAAAGCGAAAATGCAATTGCTATTCATGAAAGTCGATTATACGCAATGCAAGTTTGATATGCGCGAACATATCAGAAGTGGCCCAACTAGTTTTCTGAACAATTTAGTCAAAAGAGCACGCCATTTGAGCCAAGTTTTTCTGTTAGCCAAGATATTACTGATTCCACTGCATGCATATAACAATGTTATTGCCATGGTCTCTTTAATTTTTTTCCGAGAAGCAAAATTGCAATGTATAATTTTCATTGTTACAGTTTTTACATAATTATATGCACAAGGAATTCCAATATTTTTCTTTATTTTTGTGTTTGATAAGTTACAGAAACCAAATAACCAAATAATAATCAGTCAAAATGAAGAGGAACTTGGCCATCATGTTTGTTGGTATTTTCATCATGTTTTGCGAGTATGCGGAGTGCGATACGGAGGACTGTATCACACTCTGCAATCAATGCGTTGTGGTCTCGGATACAATTACCCATATGGGATGCACTAAGCATTGCGAGGAACTCAAGCAGAAAGATGGTGGGAAATTTTCGTGTCAGCTATTAACAGGTAAATGTTTGTATTTTTGTATCACATACTAGTTTATTATTTCAGTGCCAGAGATTCCTTATCAAGGGCACAGCAAAAAAAAAACCAAAAAAAACAAAAAACGAGGGAATTAAACGGATGGTTGACCGCCTTTTTTACACTCTGGTAGTAGCTATTGGTACATTTTTGCTCAGCTCACATTTCGTTCAAATGTTTATACTTCTGACGCATAGTGAATGATCAGAATGATAGGTACAAAAATCGATATGGCTAGGTAATATACTCCAAATTGTTGTTTTGTCGGCGAAAATATTTGCTTGATTATCTCCCGGGGGTACTTGGATTATTTTTGACGGAAATGTGCGACTTGAGGTGATAGAATGTGAGAAGGGTAAATGCAATTTTCCATGTCTGTACACCAATCTATAGAGTGCCAGATTAGAATCGCACGAGCTAACCTAATTCAAAGGGGCGTGTGCACTCGCGTAGATAGAAGAGCGATTTGTCCATACGCTGCCGACGCATCCGCGTAAATGCACTGATATTAGTATCTGCCGCTTAAAAATGCAACATGGCTTTTAACTTAACTTAATTTGAGTGTTGAGACAGACACACTATATACAAGCTGTATCAAAAAGATTTGTACCCATCAGGTTTCATTGATAATGGATGAGCCTGACACATCAAAATTCAACATAAGATCAAAATAATTTGTAGATTAATTCCAAAACTAGTCATAAACTACAGCCTACAACTTGGGAGGGCGAGTTGGCGAAGCGGTAGTTCGCTCGCCTTGCACCACTGAGAACTGAAGCACAGTTTTAAATAGTGCCGAACCGACCAATCCAGCGCCTCCTAGATATATTGTATGTCCCCTCCAAACGGTGAAAGGCATCATAAATAAAAATATTCCTTTAAACATATTCCTTGTTACATGATGATATAATCGTCGCGGATATTTATTCAAACTGACATTGTCACTTATTTTCAGCACCGAGCAAAGGAAATCCTTCCCTTGGAGACGAGCTCAAAGCATTTAATGCGAAATTATCAAAATTGTTTGCAAGTGGTGATTATTCTACCATTCCTGAGTTATACACCGACGATTGTGTGATTGTGCTTAATGGACTAGCACCTGGATTTGGAAAAGAAGGTAAACATTGAAATTGCTTGATATCTCAATTTTTAATTCAAGATGCACATAGGCAATGTGTAATACACATAGGCAAATATTAAACCCAATACACATGGGAGACAACCGCTTATGGTATTCTGCGATATTTAGTCGGGTTAGGATTAATTAATCACTGGTTGAGCTAGGTTGTGAAGCTCGATCAAAGGCTGGACACTTGAAACATAGAGGGCACCCGCGCGCTAGTATGTTTAATATCAGGACTCATAGCCGATACTGCACAGGGTTTGTCTCATGGGTGACGAGAGGCGGCCTTTTCAGACTTCTCCCTGTTAATATACCTCCAGGAACATCGTGCGAGCGCTATGTAAATACTCCATAAACCTTGTAGATGCATTCAATGCTATTTTTGGCCAACTTCTGCTGCACACTTTTGACCTTGGGGCTGAAGGGGAGGGTTGGTCGAAGATGACATGTGTTTTGAAAGCCCCGCCTCGATGATATAAGTATAAACTCAATGACGATTCATGCACGCATTTTATTTAAAGTTTAAAATCTTGTATTCAAATGTCTAAATGGTCTTTGACCTGATTTTCTGAAATCATCAATGCTTATAAACCAGCTATAGTCTGATCAGCTCGTAATAGGCGGAACTCAAAACATCGTGAATTGATATAGAATGGCGTACACACAGCTGGGCGCAGCACCGTACGCCAACTACGCTCTGTGTATTGCGTGAATAACACGCGTGTTTGTGAATTTACAAACACCGAATAATTCTCGTGTATTACGAGCTGATCATAGTATACAACTTAATCTTCACTGTGCTTAGGACAATTTCCTCTGTTCATTTTTTTAGCTGGTGTTTTCATGCTTGTAAAGCGCCGTAATACTGGGTTTCCTATGTAATAAGAGCGCTTTATAAATACATTCACTTATTCATTTACATGTTATCGCATATAATTTTGTTCAGGTGTGAAGCAAGTTATTGTAGATTATGCCGAAAACTATCCCAGCGTTAATCGGATGTCTTTCACTTTTTCTGCATTCGGTGAGAATAACGGATATATTTGGGAAGATGGTACCGGGAATGGCTACCATGACGACGCCCTCGTTGGTTCGTCGCGGTAAGCTTAAGTACTATCCTTATTAAAATGATCAAAAATAGCCGTCTAAATACACTTATCCTTTCTCGCCATGTTGCTCATTAACGTACTAGCAGTGGTAAAATTACTATTAATCAAATCCCACCAGAGATTGTACATCACAGCATATATTAACTAACCGCGCTTCAGCTGATTTCAGTCGTTTTAAAAAGTTGCCAATTAATCAATTAGCCTCAAAGAGTTTATTAAAGAGATTGTGGTTAGAAGAGAGCGCCGTTTATAGGGGGTTCGTCTTTTCTACTCTATATTTGGTGGCCTTCCAAAGAGCCGATCAAGGGGACTGCGACTTGTCCATTGAAATGTTCCAAACTGAAAACAGTTGAAAACAGCCATTCAGAGGGGACTGCCTTTAATACTTTCGTAGTCATGGTAGTTTAGTACTCATAGATTCAATCAAACTATGGACGTTTTATCTTTTGGAGTAATGAATGAATGAATACGTACGTTACCCCACTCGTGATACATTTATGGAATGATCGCTTTTGAGCGTTTCGACAGTATTTTTTGTGGGACATGAGAGCACATCAGACATCGAATTGCATTCTGAGTACGAAGAATGTCTTTATGATATCAAATAATTTTCATTTTTTGAAATTCACGATATAATACAAATTTTTAAAATTTGATATTTTTCACATTTTTGATGTATAACAGTGTGTTGGTGTTTTGGGGGGAAAATCCATATTTTCAATACGAAAAGTCAAAATGTTCAATCGATCGTCGGCTTTTCATCCCACCTACATACACTTTGTAAGTACATATCATCAGATTTATAAAGTTTTCTTCGAGTACTAACTGTTAGATATCAAAAATATCAATTTTTAATCATTTGCCATAAAATGTGTATTACATTGTGAATTTCAAAAAATCAAAATTATTTGATACCAGAAGGACATTCTTCGTATTCAGATGTATTCTAATGTCCCACAATAAATACTGTCCAAACGTTCATACCCCATCCCTTAAGTTAAGAAAATCCCTTCATTCATCCCTAAACTTTTACTGGGCCACTGAGTATGCTGAGACCGGTATATGGGCTTTTCATTGATACTAAAATATTTATTTCGATGGAGAAACCATTGGGATGAGGTTGACGATCGGACTGTCCTCCTTAAATCCATGATTGTTACTTGCAACTTCATAGGCAGTTATTTTGTCCAATTCAACATCAATAAACGCATGACAATATTCAAAAGGGATGTAGATATATCTGCTTCAATAATACCCTTCCTAATTCATGTTTCATGGTTTTTTTTGTCTTTTTGTAGCTACATGTATGTATACAAACGAGTCAATGGAAATCTGCATCTTTTCATGGACCTAGAATTCTAAGGAAAAACAACATGTTCCCAGTCTGCTTATATTACATTCTCCAGACCAGATGGCATGGTTGTCGTATATCGTAATCTTAACTGTATTCAAATTTGTGACCTACTCCCACACAATGAGCGTAAAGTCGCAACTTGGTAGTTTTGGAATGTTCTTTGATGTTTGATGGATTACGTTCAAGCCATCAGTATGGTCTTTGCGGATCCCCTATTGTGCATGCTGTGCTCCATGCACAAAGGACATACTACTTGACACAGAATGTCCCATTCATACTTCCGGTATGCACAGGTGGCAGGTGCACGTCAAACAAAGAACACCAAACTGCCAACTTGCGACTTAATTAAGGGTGGGGTGATCTTAACTCTGGAATAATGGAAACTCTCGGACCTCATAACTACTAAGTTGTTGGTCTAAGTATATAAAAGTGTATATTGACAAAGACTTGTCAAATTCATCTGTGAGGTCAAACTTAGGCAAAATGCTCATTTTGGCCCAAAATTTAAAAAAAAAGTTTTTTGGCCGAACTTTTTTCGTTCAAAGTAATTTCACTAATTTTTAAAGATTACGTAAAAATATTTAAGAAACGATTTTTTTTTTGATATTTTTTAATTTTGACCCAACTACATAAAAAAAAAATATTTGAAATTTGGGCGAAAATCAGGCTTTTTTATTATTTCTTTATAGATTAAGCATTTTTGACCATTTTTTTCTCAAAATTGGTCAAAAAAAACAACAACAAAACAAAACAGTTTCTAGATATTTTCATCTAGTTTTTAAAAATGAATATAAAAAAAATAGCCCAAGATCTTTTTTGTTATGTTGAACGTTTGGGGCATTTTAAGCCAAAAATTTTGGCTCAAATTAGACCTCACAGATGAGTTTATCAAATCTTTGCTATTCTAAATGTGAATATTTTTATATACTTTAGACCAACAATTTAGCTGTTTTGAAGTCCAAAAGTTTCCATAATTCCAGGGTTAAGACCACCCTTAACGCTAATTTCACAAATTATGACTATTATGTATATATTTTATTGAAAATGCAAATAAATTAAGTAACGTGTGACATGTTAAATGTTCATTTAATTCACTTCATAGACTTGGTAATGTCACAGGCTTTTAAGATTTACTTTGGCATAATTATATTTAACTTGTTTACTTGTTTACTTGTTTACTTGAAAACGCGCGCAGAGCACACTCCCAACAATAAATATTTACAAAAAAGCAATTTGCTATTTCCGATAAAAACCTGTACGGAGTTTCAATATATTCAAATAAATAAATAAATAGATAAATAATACAAAAATAAATCTAAATCAGTTTCTATAGTACACTAATCTGACGAGCCAAATGAATGTAAGAATTAATTCCGCCATCTGGGGGCCAACTGCACCAAACTGGTGTTGTAATTGCCCAAGTTGGTGTTGTAATTGCCCAAGTTGGTGAAAAAGAACTGCTTCAAAATCAATTTTATATTGTATTGCATTTTAAACTTTCATCCGTTTGTCACACGGGTGATTGGACACAGTTTAAACTTCCCGCAACGCTTGCATCATTTCACATTTCAGGTTGCATGCCCCCATCAATGGCTGATATTGATGTGTAGGAATGCGTGAATCGAATTTGTCTATACGTTGGAAACAATTAAAGCGCCATAAGAAGAAAAGATGAAGTGGGTAAAGATCCTACGTAATAGAAAAGCACGGAAGATGCATAAGGGTTCTATACCTGAAGCCCTACTTACCAAATAAAATATAGCCTATAGTAGGCATATCACCTCAAAAATAAGTGCAGCAGAAACACATTATTTAATGTTTCTACGTGTTTGATTTTTATGAAAGCTTTTAAGCTTTTCACTGCAGTGACAATTTTTAAGATGCTTGTAAAAGGGATGAGAACCTGCCACAAATGGCTATAATAACGAAATTGGCACATTTTGAGATTTTGACAGACTTGTACCCGAGTCCAGCTTGTCTGAGTCCGAGCCGAGCCGAGTCCATTTGTATCCGAGTCCGAGCCAAGTCCGAGTCCTTTTGTGTCCGAGTCCGGACTCGAGTCCAAGTCCAGGGGTGCCGAGTCCGAGCCAAGTCCGAGTCCAACAAAAATATGATACGAGTCAGGACTCGAGTCCGGCTCGAGTCCGGCCTCGGTCAAAGTCCATGCCCGTGTGTGTGTGTGTATGGGGGGGTCATTCAACTTATGATGTGACAGGTGTCTGGCATTGCTTAGTAGGAGCCTATTTGTATAAAAATGGGTCATTTGGGTATAACAAAATGAAAAAGGGATAATTGGGTATAACATTTTGAAAGAAGGGGGTCATTTGGTATAACATTTTGAAAAAATGGGTCATTATTTCCCAAAAAATGGAGCAAAATTTTAAATTTTGTTTCTAATTTGAAAATTTACAATACAAATTTGCTGAAAAAAGAAAATTGCAAAGTTTTTGATGCTAAAATTGTAGAAAAAGAAGGTCATTGGCCATAAGTCACTCACTACACTATACCACACACCGCTCTCCCTATACCAGACTTGTAGTACCCGTACTCGGGTCCCAATTTCCGTACCCGTGGCTTCGGACCCGTACCCGTACTCATGCCCTATTTAAAAAAAAAACCGTACCCACGGGTACGGGTACCATACAGTACATGGTTTATACACAAATGCAGGAAAGTGAGAATAGAACACTATCACTTCCCAGATGCATGTTAACTCCACTCATGAATCCCACTGTGCCAGTCCTCTGATCATAAATTCATAATTAAAACAAATAGGTTACATCATGAATGGGGTTGTGTGGGGAGTAAATGGAAAGCTTTAGCAAGTGCCCTTAAATTTATTTTAGCCTGGTCCAGGGCCCTGAAAAATATCAATCCAACCCTGGCTACACAAAAAGAACATGAATGCTGAGATCTACAACAGCCTGTGCATACTGCCACCCATGACATGTATGCTACATGTACATGTCTCATTCACACAATGACTGTCAATACAGAAAAAGACCTAGCAAACTGGAAAAACATTTCAAGATTTTTTTTCTTTTGTGGTGAATTTTTATGTTTTATGTTAAAATATCATTATTTTAGCTTGTATTAATCATTTTGATATTCCCCATTCAAATACACTCCACTACTTGTATGCTGCCCACATGTAGAACTAATGATAATGTGACTGGTGTTGGGGACTGGAGTGAGATTTTCTGCCAGCCACATGAGCTCACCGTGTACATGTACTTCTTCTACCAGTGCATCTGAGACAAATGAATAGAGAGGTCCTTACCATACTGAAGTTTGGGATTTGATAAGAGATTTAAAGGAGTTTTAAAATATTGATAAAACATGAATTATCCAGATGTGCATAATTAATGATAATAATTATAATGATTGAGCTAATGGATAATCTGATGGATGTGTATTGTGTAGATGTGCATGAATGTACTTGGAAAATTGACAATTAATTTAATTCCAATTGATGTTTTAAGATAAATAATTTTTCCACATTGTACATGGATTGATTGGACTGGAATCAGACTGGGGTCAACTTCGAGCCCGAGTCCTATTTTTTTACCGAGCTGAGCCTTTTAATGTTCAATTCTGAGCTGAGTCAGAGTCCGGCAAAAAGTGGACTTGAGTCCGAGTCCAGACTCGAACGCGACATCACTGCTAAATATACTAAAGTATGTTGAAATTAGTATTGCACAGTCTGGTTGTCCATACAAAGACATAGTTTTTTCACTTGCATCCCAAAATATGCCACATTTAGGCTAGATTCACCATGACACCAATATTTAATCTCTTTTTGTACTTGTTTTATTAATTTGTTTATACTCATACCCATAATTATGGGTATGTCTAATTCCCTCATAATACCCATAACTCATACCCTATAATTGGACCCATAAGTTCAAATTTCCATACCTGTACCCATACTGGGACCCGTACCCGTACTCGAGTCCCAATTTCCGTCCCCGTGCTCGTACCCGTGGCTTCGTACCCGTACCCGTACTCATACCCTATTTTGACTTTGGACCCGTACCTGTACTCATGGATTCAGACCTGTACCCGTGACCTGGGACCTGTACCCGTATCCATGGCTTGGGACCCATACCCGTACTCATTGTCCCGGACCTGTACCCGTACTCATGGCGGGTCCCAATACTACAAGTCTGCCCTATACACACTCACCCTACCAAACCCCACCCTACAGTTAACATTTAAAAGACTCAACACAACTCTACCAACCAACTGTACACACACCCCTTCAAAGTCCCATACCCATGAACAGGTATTTCCTGATGGTAAAAACTTCTACATGTATCAGACCACCTGTACTAAACAGCACTCACAGCAGTCATGTGGGGCTATCTGTGTGTGTGTGGCACACTACATGTAAACGCACAGTGAACTTGCACCCAGGGACTAGAGAAGTGTCACTAGGCTGCATGCAGCATACATGTAAATGAATTGCAATGTATTCAAATATATCATAGAAAAATATCAGATACACTGCACGATTTAGGGAATGGAAAAAGTGCTGTGTTTCCAAACACAGCAAGAAAACACAGCAGAATAATAGAATACACAGCATTATAATGTAATACAAAAGAGTAAAAAAAATCTTTGCTGTGTTTGCAAACACAGCACTCAAACACAGCACTATAATACAATACATAAGAATGAAAAATTTCATGCTTTGTTTGCCAACACAGCACTCAAACACAGCACTATAATATAATACATAAGAATGAAAAAATTCCATGCTTTGTTTGCAAACACAGCACTCAAACACAGCACTATAATATAATACATAAGAATGAAAAAATTCCGTGCTTTGTTTGCAAACACAGCACTCAAACACAGCATTATAATATAATACATAAGAATGAAAAAATTCATGCTTTGTTTTCAAACACAGCACTCAAACACAGCACTGTAATATAATACATAAGAATGAAAAAATTCAGTGCTGTGTTTGCAAACACAGCACTCAAACACAGCACTATAATATAATACATAAGAATAAAAAATTCCGTGCTGTGTTTGCAAACACAGCACTCAAACACAGCACTATAATAAAATACATAAGAATGAAAAAAATTCCATGCTTTGTTTGCAAACACAGCACTCAAACACAGCACTATAACATAATACATAAGAATGAAAAATTTCATGCTGTGTTTGCAAACACAGCACTCAAACACAGCACTATAATATAATACATAAGAATGAAAAAATTCATGCTTTGTTTTCAAACACAGCACTCAAACACAGCACTATAATATAATACATAAGAATGAAAAAAATTCCATGCTTTGTTTGCAAATACAGCACCCAAACACAGCACTATAATATAATACATAAGAATGAAACATTTCATGCTTTGTTTGCAAACACAGCACTCAAACACAGCACTATAATATAATACATAAGAATGAAAAATTTCATGCTTTGTTTGCAAACACAGCACTCAAACACAGCATTATAATATAATACATAAGAATAAAAAATTCCGTGCTGTGTTTGCAAACACAGCACTCAAACACAGCACTATAATAAAATACATAAGAATGTAAAAATGCCATGCTTTGTTTGCAAACACAGCACTCAAACACAGCACTATAATATAATACATAAGAATGAAAAATTTCATGCTGTGTTTCAAAACACAGCACTCAAACACAGCACTATAATATAATACATAAGAATGAAAATATTCCATGCTGTGTTTGCAAACACAGCAAGAAATTTTCCATTCTTATGTATTATATTATAGTGCTGTGTTTGTTTGCAAACACAGCACTCAAACACAGCATTATAATATAATACATAAGAATGAAAAAATTCATGCTTTGTTTGCAAACACAGCACTCAAACACAGCACTATAATATAATACATAAGAATGAAAAAATTCCGTGCTTTGTTTGCAAACACAGCACTCAAACACAGCATTATAATATAATACATAAGAATAGAAAAATTCCGTGCTGTGTTTGCAAACACAGCACTCAAACACAGCACTATAATAAAATACATAAGAATGAAAAAATTCCATGCTTTGTTTGCAAACACAGCACTCAAACACAGCACTATAATATAATACATAAGGATGAAAAATTTCATGCTGTGTTTGCAAACACAGCACTCAAACACAGCACTATAATATAATACATAAGAATGAAAATATCCCATGTTGTGTTTGCAAACACAGCACTCAAACACAGCACTATAATATAATACATAAGAATGAAAAAAATTCCGTGCTTTGTTTGCAAACACAGCACTCAAACACAGCATTATAATATAATACATAAGAATGAAAAAAATTCATGCTTTGTTTGCAAACACAGCACTCAAACACAGCACTATAATATAATACATAAGAATGAAAAAAATTCAGTGCTGTGTTTGCGAACACAGCACTCAAACACAGCACAATAATATAATACATAAGAATGAAAATATTCCATGCTGTGTTTGCAAACACAGCACTCAAACACAGCACTATAATATAATACATAAGAATGAAAAAATTCATGCTTTGTTTTCAAACACAGCACTCAAACACAGCACTATAATATAATACATAAGAATGAAAAATTCCATGCTTTGTTTGCAAATACAGCACCCAAACACAGCACTATAATATAATACATAAGAATGAAAAATTTCATGCTTTGTTTGCAAACACAGCACTCAAACACAGCACTATAATATAATACATAAGAATGAAAAAATTCCATGCTTTCTTTGCAAACACAGCACTCAAACACAGCACTATAATATAATACATAAGAATGAAAAAATTCCATGCTTTGTTTGCAAACACAGCACTCAAACACAGCACTATAATATAATACATAAGAATGAAAAATTCAGTGCTGTGTTTGCAAACACAGCACTCAAACACAGCACAATAATATAATACATAAGAATGAAAATATTCCATGCTGTGTTTGCAAACACAGCACTCAAACACAGCACTATAATATAATACATAAGAATAAAAAATTCCGTGCTTTGTTTGCAAACACAGCACTCAAACACAGCATTATAATATAATACATAAGAATGAAAAAATTCATGCTTTGTTTGCAAACACAGCACTCAAACACAGCACTATAATATAATACATAAGAATGAAAAAATTCAGTGCTGTGTTTGCAAACACAGCACTCAAACACAGCACAATAATATAATACATAAGAATGAAATTATTCCATGCTGTGTTTGCAAACACAGCACTCAAACACAGCACTATAATATAATACATAAGAACGAAAAATTCCGTGCTTTGTTTGCAAACACAGCACTCAAACACAGCACTATAATATAATACATAAGAATAAAAAAATTCCGTGCTGTGTTTGCAAACACAGCACTCAAACACAGCACTATAATAAAATACATAAGAATGAAAACATTCCATGCTTTGTTTGCAAACACAGCACTCAAACACAGCACTATAATATAATACATAAGAATGAAAAAATTTCATGCTGTGTTTGCAAACACAGCCCTCAAACACAGCACTATAATATAATACGTAAGAATGAAAATATTCCATGCTGTGTTTGCAAACACAGCACTCAAACACAGCACTATAATAAAATACATAAGAATGAAAAAATTCCATGCTTTGTTTGCAAACACAGCGCTCAAACACAGCACTATAATATAATACATAAGAATGAAAAATTTCATGCTGTGTTTGCAAACACAGCACTCAAACACAGCACTTTAATATAATACAAAAGAATGAAAATATTCCATGCTGTGTTTGCAAACACAGCACTCAAACACAGCACTATAATATAATACATAAGAATGAAAAAATTCCGTGCTTTGTTTGCAAACACAGCACTCAAACACAGCATTATAATATAATACATAAGAATAAAAAAATTCCGTGCTGTGTTTGCAAACACAGCACTCAAACACAGCACTATAATAAAATACATAAGAATGAAAAAATTCCATGCTTTGTTTGCAAACACAGCACTCAAACACAGCACTATAATATAATACATAAGGATGAAAAATTTCATGCTGTGTTTGCAAACACAGCACTCAAACACAGCACTATAATATAATACATAAGAATGAAAATGTCCCATGCTGTGTTTGCAAACACAGCACTCAAACACAGCACTATAATATAATACATAAGAATGAAAAAATTCCGTGCTTTGTTTGCAAACACAGCACTCAAACACAGCATTATAATATAATACATAAGAATGAAAAAATTCATGCTTTGTTTGCAAACACAGCACTCAAACACAGCACTATAATATAATACATAAGAATGAAAAAAATTCAGTGCTGTGTTTGCGAACACAGCACTCAAACACAGCACAATAATATAATACATAAGAATGAAAATAAGAATGAAAATATTCCATGCTGTGTTTGCAAACACAGCACTCAAACACAGCACTATAATATAATACATAAGAATGAAAAAATTCCGTGCTTTGTTTGCAAACACAACACTCAAACACAGCATTATAATATAATACATAAGAATGAAAAAATGTCATGCTTTGTTTTCAAACACAGCACTCAAACACAGCACTATAATATAATACATAAGAATGAAAAAATTCAGTGCTGTGTTTGCAAACACAGCACTCAAACACAGCACTTTAATATAATACATAAGAATAAAAAAATTCCGTGCTGTGTTTGCAAACACAGCACTCAAACACAGCACTATAATAAAATACATAAGAATGAAAAAATTCCATGCTTTGTTTGCAAACACCGCACTCAAACACAGCACTATAATACATAAGAATGAAAAATTTCATGCTGTGTTTGCAAACACAGCACTCAAACACAGCACTATAATTTAATACATAAGAATGAAAATATTCCATGCTGTGTTTGCAAACACAGCACTCAAACACATCACTATAATATAATACATAAGAATGAAAAATTTCATGCTGTGTTTGCAAACACAGCACTCAAACACAGCACTATAATATAATACATAAGAATGAAAACATTTCATGCTTTGTTTTCAAACACAGCACTCAAACACAGCACTATAATATAATACATAAGAATGAAAAAATTCCATGCTTTGTTTGCAAACACAGCACTCAAACACAGCACTATAATATAATACATAAGAATGAAAAAATTCAGTGCTGTGTTTGCAAACACAGCACTCAAACACAGCACAATAATATAATACATAAGAATGAAAATATTCCATGCTCTGTTTGCAAACACAGCACTCAAACACAGCACCATACATAAGAAAGAAAATATTCCATACTGTGTTTGCAAACATTAAGATGATGTATTCTAATCAAAATTATTATTAGATTATTATTATTAGATGACGTATTAAGATGATGTCGATTAACTAATTCATTAACTATTTAATTAATTAATTAATGTTCCCTTATATTTGTTTTCATGTACCTCGTATCATGCTTGACACGATAAGGTCTTGCTTTTTATTTATTTTGCCCCTTATGTTCTTCTTTATTTTATTTTTAGTTCAATAATTAATTTTGTAGTGGGGCATGCTCCCTGATATTGTTTTCACGTTCCTCTTATCATACTTGACAAGATAGGGCTTGCTTATTTTTTTGTAAATTTATTTCGGCCCTTGTGTTTTTCTTTATTTTATTTTTAATTAAACAATTAAATAATTAATTTTGTAGCGGGGGTATGCTCCCTTATATATTTTTTATGTTCTTCGTATCATGCTTGACAAGATAATGTTTTGCTTTTCATTTATTTCACCCCTTATGTTTTTCTTTGTTTTATTCTTAATTAAATAATTAATTTTGTAGTGGGAGAAATGCTCCCCTATTTTTTTCATGTTCTTCTTATCAGGCTTGACAAGATAAGGTCTTGATTTGTATTTATTTCGCCCCTTGTGTTTTCCTTTATTTTTAATTAAGTGATTAATTAATTAATTATTAGAGGGGTTCTGCTCCATTATATTTTTTTCATGTTCCTGGTATCATGCTTGACAAGATATGGTCTTGCTTTTAGTCTATTTCGCCCCTTATGTTTTTCTTTATTTTATTTTTAATCACTTAATTAACTCATTTTGTAGTGGGGAAATGTTCCCTTATATATTTTTTTCATGTTCCTCGTATCATGCTTGGCAAAATAAAGTCTTGCTTTTTATTTATTTCGGCCCTTATGTTTTTCTCTATTTTATTTTTAATTAAATGATTAATTAATTTTGTAGTGGGGGCATGCTCCCTTATACTTTTTATGTTCTTCATATCATGCTTGACAAGATAATGTTTTGCGTTTTATTTATTTCGCCCCTTATGTTTTTCTATATTTTATTCTTAATTAAATAATTAATTTTGTAGTATGAGAATTTTCCCTTGGTGTTTTTTTCATGTTCCTCTTATCATGCTTGACAAGGTAAGGTCTTGCTTTTTATTTATTTCGGCCCTTGTGTTTTTCTTTATTTTATTTTTAATCAATGAATAAATGAATGAATGAATGAATGAATGAATAAATGAATGAATGAATGAATGAATGAATGAATGAATGAATGAATGAATGAATGAATGAATGAATGAATGAATGAATGAATTAATTAATTAATTAATTTTGTGGTGGGGGAAATGTTCCCTTATATTTTTTTCATGTTCCTCGTATCATGCTTGACAAGATAAGGTCTTGCTTTTATTTATTTCTGCCCCTTGTGTTTTTCTTTATTTCATTTTTAATTAAATAATTAATTTTGTAGTGGGAGAAATGCTCCCATATTTTATTCATGTTCTTCGTATCATGCTTGACAAGATAAGGTCTTGCTTTGTATTTATTTCGCCCCTTGTGTTTTCCTTTATTTTATGTCTAATTAAATGATCAATTAATTAATTTTTAGAGGAGTTCTGCTCCATTATATTTTTTTTCATGTTCCTCGTATCATGCTTTCATTTCATTTCATTTCATTTTATTCGCCAGAAAAACATTATAAAATACATATATTGCACATTTATAAGTACTACATCAAAAACAATTAGATATTTAAAAACAATTAAATATGAGCCCCTTGCTTGACAAGATATGGTCTTGCTTTTAGTCTATTTTGCCCCTTATATTTTTCTTTATTTTATTTTTAATCAATTATTTAATTCATTTTGTAATGGTGGAAATGGTCACTCATATATTTTTTCATGTTCCTCGTATCATGCTTGGCAAAATAAGGTCTTGCTTTTTATTTATTTCGGCCATTATGTTTTTCTTTATTTTATTTTTAATTAAATTATTAATTAATTTTGTAGTGGGGGCATGCTCCCTTATATATTTCATGTTCTTCATATCATGCTTGACAAGATAATGTTTTGCGTTTTATTTATTTCGCCCCTCATGTTTTTCTTTATTTTATTCTTGATTAAATAATTAATTTTGTAGTATGACAAATCTCCCTTGTTGTTTTTTTCATGTTCTTCTTATCATGATTGACAAGATAAGGTTTTTTTTTTTTCTTCCCTTGTGTTTTTCTTTATTTTATTTTTTAATTAAATGATTAAGTAAATAATTTTGTAGTGGGGTTCTGCTCTATTATATTTTTTTCCTGTTACTCGTATCATGCTTGACAAGATAAGGTCTTGCTTTTTATTTATTTCGCCCCTTATGTTTTTCTTTATTTTGTTTTAACCAATGAATGAATGAATGAATGAATGAATGAATAAATGAATGAATGAATGAATGAATGAATGAATGAATGAATGAATGAATGAATGAATGAATGAATGAATGAATTAATTAATGAATGAATGAATGAATTAATGAATGAATGAATTAATTAATTTTGTAATGGGGGAAATGTTCCCTTATATTTTTTCATGTTCCTCGTATCATACTTGACAAGATAAGGTCTTGCTTTTTATTTATTTCGCCCCTTATGTTTTTCTTTATTTTATTTTTAATTAAATGATTATTTAATAAATTTTTTCGAGATGTTCTGCTCCATTATATTTTTTTTTCATGTTCCTCGTATCATGCTTGACAAGATAAGGTCTTGCTTTTAATTTATTTCGCCCCTTATGTTTTTCTTTATTTTATTTTTAATCAATTAATTAATTCATTTTGTAGTGGGGGAAATGTTCCCTTATACATGTATATTTTTTTCATGTTCCTCGTATCATGCTTGACAAAATAAGGTCTTGCTTTTTATTTATTTCGCCCCTTGTGTTTTTTCTTTATTTTATTTTAAATGTTGGGCTTGGTCCCTTCTATTTTCTATGTTCTTCATATCATGCTTGACAAGATAATGTCTTGCGTTTTACTTATTTCGTCCCTTATGTTTTTCTTTATTTTGTTCTTAATTAAATAATTAATTTTGTAGTGGGATAAATCTCCCTTGTATTTTTTTCATGTTCCTCGTATCATGCTTGACAGGATAAGGTCTTACTTTTTATTTATTTCGTCCCTTATGTTTTTCTTAATTTTATTTTTGATTAAATTATTGATTAATTTTGTATTGTGGGACATGCTCCCTTATATTTGTTAGCATGTTCCTTTTCAGCTACCAGGTAGGCCTATGCAGAAATGTAAAAGTCTGAACTTCACTTGAACCACAGATATTGGAACACAGTTGCCACTCTGTAACATAAAATTAACTTTTAACTTTTAACTAGCCATCGTTACCATGGTTACCGAGCATTGGTTAGCAGGCATACAGTCCGACAATGTACTGGGAGCTAGGAGAATGGTTCAGAGATCACATCTTTTTCAGCTTTCAACTACACCAAGTACTAAGTAGGCCACTATCAGGACATTATTATTTGTATTTTTGCTCATGTTCTCTGTCATCTTCTACTTAGCTATCAGGACTTACCTAAACTTAAGAAAAGTATTACTTACCTCAGTAACAAATAAAGTGCCATATTCTTTAAATTAATTGATTTGAAGAATATGGCACTTTATTTAATACCTCGCTATACTAGTATACAATGTAGATACAATGTACCTCAGACTTCTAGTTCACAGTACTACATCAGTACATGTAGGCTTGCTAAGTAGAGCACTATCCAAATTTTGTAAATCTGAAACGTATCGTAATCCAAACTTCTGAAATGTAGGCCTATATATCGTAGCAGGTGAAATATTTGGAATGGTGGAAGCACAGAGTCCAGGCATCGTACATGTACATCAACAACGTTTACGCGGATGTTTCGAAGGGATTTCGTCAGACGCTCCGAATCCGATGAGGGCGACATTTGCTGTGTTTTAGTGCTGTGTTCGTAAACACAGCAAATTTTTCTGTCCCTAAATCGTGCAGCACATGAAATATCATCATCATCATCGTTATCATTCTCTTTATCATCATCATTATCATCATTTAATTGTGAAAAGATATTTAGAATTAAAGGTGAATTTCTGTTATTATTATTATGACGATGATGATAATGATGATGATAAAGAGAATGATAACGATGATGATGATGATATTTTTCTATGATATATTTGAATACATTGCAATTCATTTACATGTATGCTGCATTCTAAATATCTTTTCAAAATTGTCCCACACAAATGTGCACCCTACAGCCATTACAATTTACTGAGCTGAGATGTATGGTCCAGTGTGCATATTTCTCTCTTTCAAGATTGGATTGGAAAGTTCCATGAAAGAACTCTTAGATATTTTGATGTAGTCCAAATATTTAATAAAGTTTGCATTTATTTAATTATCAATTATTTCATTAATGATAACAATAATATGATTCTACAAAGTGACAAATAAATCTAAATAATTTGGTCGATATGTAGGATATATGACAGATCACAGATTTGACAGCCCCAATTAATTTGTAAAATTGCCAAATATGTAAAGTCAACAAATTTGAGATCTACTTTGACATTTTTAGACGAGTCCGAGCCAAGTCCGAGTCCAACAAAAAAGTGGACTCGAGTCTGGACTCGAGTCCGAGTCCGGACTCGAACGATTATTTGGACACTTGCTTGAAAAGCAACATTAATTTAAGTATCACAGATTAACTGCCTATCTTTTCTAATTTCATTAAAGAAAACAATATGTTAAAAATATAATATCTTATTGTATAATTTTTATAAATCAAACAAACACACTGTTTTTGCAATTAAGGCCAATCTGCAGACAAATAAAAGCTGAAAAATTACCAAGCCCAGCTAACTAATATGCACAACTGATGACAATAGAAAACCGTACATGATATGAAGGTCCGTGTTTTTGTTTTTTCTTGCACACATATGCATACAAAGTTCTTTTGATAGCAGAAATATACAAAAAGTAAGTAATTAATTATGCAAATTAGCTGTTTACAACTAATGATGTATTCATACTGTAATCATGTTAATTAGGCATTTGGAGTTTTGTCTTTTTTCAATATTTTATAAATTTTCTATTCATACACCGTAAATTAATCAAATATGAATATGTTATGATGTTAAATATAGATAGTGCAGTTAATTAATATACAGTTAATAAATATATATTAATGAATACAATAAATTAAATACAAAGTTTGACATTTTAATCCTGTCTGGAATAGAATTTCCATTTTCTTCTGTTAACATGGTATGCATCACTATTGCACAAAGCCAAATCCGAAAAGTAAAAATTTAAAAATTAAAATTTAAAATCTGGATTAACATGGGAGGACATAATGGTGAATGGAATAGCCGTTCCACTACAGCGTATACCAAATAGTGTTCAAGCACAATGGCCTTAGAGCGATTGTGGTTTTGAACACTACTCCCTTCAAAATTTCTTTGATAATTTTATGTTGTTTTGTAAATTCATTTCAAGAATATATTACTTCTAACTTTAATACTACTGTATCAGTGGCGTAGCTGGGATTTTTTTCCATAGTGGGGGGGGGCAAGCCTGTATGGGGCGGGGGCCCAAATCCACCAGACAAAAATTTTGCCGCCCTTCCTCAAAAAGATTGACCAAATTTTGTTTTTTCGGTGGTTTGAAAAGTGAAGAGCAAAAAAAAAAAAAAACAACAAAAAAAAAGGAATACAAGGGATAGCGACTTCATTTTGATATAATATAGTTCCATTTTTTTAACAAAATTTTAAAATTGTTCAAATTCTATCCGCACCTTATATCGTTGGCCTATAGATTCTCTCTTTCTCTTTCTTTTCCCCTTTTTTCCATCTCTCTCACTCCTCTATTATTTTGCCCTGCGCTAGGGGGCGGAGGCCAAAATGGGGCGGGGGCCCAAATAGGCATTGCCAGGGGGCCAATTGCCCCCTGCCCCCCCCGGCAGCTACGCCACTGTACTGTATATTTAAACAAACATTACATCTGCTCACGAAACATGACTCAAACGTATAAGATTATTGTGGTTTTTTTTGACAAGAACCTCAATTTCTTGAGTAGCTCGTGTTCACAACCTCTCGTATTCCGTGTATAAACTATACAGCCACGATGGGTCGCTAAAATGCACTTCAAAGCTCTGCGTTGAGTTTCAACTGCTTTTATAAGTGTGAAACCTCACCGCACCATCCGCAGTATGCTTGTTCACCCTCAACAAAAAGCAGAGGCGATATATGAAATCCTCTGCGGAGATTGTGCTAGTACCTACATCGGAAACTGGGCGCCCTTTCGGCGTTCGCCTCAAAGAGCACCAAAAAGAGGTGGAGAAATTTGAAACGAAGCCCTACACAAGAGCCAGCCGCACGTCATCTATCACAGACATTCACAAGTCAGCTATCACTGATCATGTTGTCTCCACTAATCATTCTATTAATTGGGAGATCAGACAGAAATTCTAAAAGGAGCATGATCAGATATCAGCTTTAATTCGACGGTAAGCTTTAATACGCATTGAACACGCCAAAAATGCCGTCACAAAATTCATAATCTTATTAAGGGAAATAAGATGCTGACATAAGGTATTGTTGCACTTTTTAAATTTTCTCGGGAATTAAAGTATGGAGAGTGCTGCCTTTTGGAATAGAATTAATTCAAATTGCTCTGTTGTGCCAAAAACATCAGGTTTGAAAAAAAAAATTATAGCTCGTGAATTACATACGCATTACAAGATATCATTTACCAGTTTTGCATTAAATAAAACATAAGATTTGAAAAATTTGACATTGAACCTAAGTTTTATACACTAGTTTGATAGCAGGTACTGGTGGTAATCATTTTAGGACACCATGTAAAATCACAAATTCTAGAGTATGAAGATGTGTTTTATAATCGACAGGCGAAAGCCAAGCGATTCGCGCAAAATCTAAAATGAATAGACCTTTTCATATCGTGTGAATCTTTACACGCCCGCGTAAATACACATAAACGCTCCTCACCTGCGTGCATTGACGCAACGCACAACTGGCGTAAGTGCGCGCCCAAGAAGTGCGAATGATGATCCGTTTTTAAAACTGGGTCATTACTTCGGAAAACTTACTTCAAAATTATTTATATTCTCAAGTGTTTTTTTTTTTTTTGTTGTTGTTGTTGTCTGTTTTTGTTTGTTTGTTTGTTTGTTTTTTACCAAAGAATAGCAGTAGCCTAACAGCTGGCAACTATGAAGTTTGACTAGGAATATTTAAAAGTTAATATTCAGCCTTTCAACCAATAGCCATATGTTCTTCAACCATCGAGATTTGTGTCTTTGTCAATTTGCATTAACAACAGAGACAATGTGCCGCCGAGGCGGCCTGGTTCAGATGTTTGATGTTGTGTCGTAAGTTTTACTTTTTACCAAAAAATATTATTAGCCTAAGAACCAATACATGCGGGTTGATTGGCACAACCCTATTATCAGATAATATTCATATGCTCAAGTTTTGTTTCTTTGTCAATAAATTTTGACAATGGAGACAATGGGCCGCCACGTCCAGATGGTTCATATGTTTGCCGTTTTTGTTTTGTTTATGTTGGTTTTCTCCATCAACAAAATGAAGATTCGCAGAATGAAGTGTCCAGAAATATGGTTTGTAAGACACAGTGTATGCAAGGGATAAATTATACATATCAGATACTGGGTTGCGCTGCCTACTAGATCATGTAAAGTATGTTTCCGAGGCTATTAATTCTGGTCCAATGTCAAGAAAGACGTTATTGAACGCATTTGAAATAGTTTTGGAATCACTCATGGATTTTTCTGTGTTTATTTTGAATTTTTCACGAGCAATAATATTGCTAATAGTTTAGAAATAATTGTGTTTATGAAACGGACACGGGTCCTCCATAGGCTGATATGTTCCTCAACTCGGTCGATTGGACTTACACTACAAGTATTTGAAGTTTCGTTATGCTATACAGAAATATAAGGCCTAGTGTATTTCAGTCTGTATTGCTGCCTATACATGTATAGTACGCCTATGAAACTAAACGCCCAAATCACACTAAAGCGCTCAGATACACTTTAGATATGCGAATAGCCCTTTACTTGTGAACTTTCATCCATAAATGAAACCTTTATTTAGTAATTCTTTAGTGTGCACGGGGGTAGATGGGACATAATAATAATCTTATGTCTAACCTTTGGATACGCTGCTTTTCATGCAAAACAAATTTGAACACAATTTTAGGAGTTAAATAGAATGAATTTATCATAACATAATTGCTCTGGGGCAACTATAATACCAATGGCAATCACAAAAACGCAACCCAAACTCGAAACCGAAACTTTTTGGCCAAGATCGAGTTTCAAACTTAAAATTTTGGGAGACTTTTGTCAAGCGTAAATAAAATGTACAAATCAAATCGAACGTGTTTTATTTATTCATAAAACCAATTTTGTTTGGTAAAGCTTTCATTCTTTCTGAATCTGGGTCAAACACTAAATGTTTGATATAAAGTTGTGGAACAAACATAGTGCCAGGTCTTATATGACCAACTCCAATAGCCTTAATGTTAATATCACTACGTCATACGTCATATATTTAGTAGATGTGCGCCAATGTTCCGTAACCAAATCATTGTAACAAAGGTTTGAAAATGTTTTTGACTTGCTTGAAATCTACTGATGTTTGTTCATGAAGAAAGTTAAAAACACTTTCGAACCTTAATGGTCACGGTACACTACTGCTGTTCCTCTACTAAATTATATAAAATAAAATAAAAAAGTATATAATAATATATATATATAAGCGGGAGAGGTTGGGCAGCCTACTTTTTTTTAATGCATTACCACAATTATGCATATTTGGTTTATCATCAAAATAATAAATTCTACTTTATTCAACCAATCAGAAAAGTCTTGAATCGTTCGATGTCCTCTCGTATTCAATCGTATTATTAGCAAACTGGTAAATTTTTAAGTTTGCTTCAACCACTCACAAAAACCTTAAATAACAGCCTTGTCATCCCCCCCCCCCCCGGAATCAAATGGTGCGCTCCAAGTAATATTTTCATCACCAAAAAATTATATATGTAAATAATAATACATTTTTGATTTACAATCATTTTCTCTGGGAACATCAACCAACTAGGTACCTTGATCACATCAACCGTTTACTGGTGAGTACATACTTTCTACATACTTTAAACAAAATGTAAGCTCTTAGTGGGTGTTAAAATAGAATTAATTTCGATAACTAAGGATAATCGTTACATTTCAACCAACTACAGACTTGATTTAATATGGAATATTTTTCTCAAAATTCCAAGGCTAGTCTGGATCGGGTCTGCATAGACCGCACAGGCTAAATATTAATTGGATTTGTCGGGAGATGGTATAAAATAATTGTTTGGCAGAAAATGTGCTTTCCATATGGCGCTCATAATGTAGCGAATTTGCCTAAATGGCGGATTTAAGGAAGCTGAATTTGAGCTTTGTGGGGGGACACAATTTGGGATTTTATGCAACATTGTTCTGTTATTATCAAATTTATAGGGGTTTGAGGTGATTTTTCAGTAATTGGCATTCATCACAGCTGAAATACGCTTGCAATGTACTAATTTTTTGAACATGGGAGGAGTTTAAAAATAGGGCTCTTAAAAGTGATACGTACTCAGAAAGTTTGAATGCCCACCTGGGGTCAAATGTTATAAACGTATTGTACAAAAACAACTGCACTGATTCCTGGTTGTCCAATGAACTCACGCTGCTTCTTTGTGTACAGTAAGTTTATAACATTTGGCCCTGGGGACCATTCACACTTTCTGAGTACGCACCACTTTTAAGAGCCATATTTGTAAAGCTCCTCCCACTTTCAAAACTGGTAGATTACAAGTGCATTTCAGTTCGGACGAACACTTATTGGTATTTAGGTTCAGTAAATATCGCCTCAAACCTCAATAAATTTGATAATATCAGAAAAATGTTGCTAAAATTCAGAAATTATACCCCACAAAAGTCAAATTTAGTCTCCTTAAATCCGCCATTTTATGCTAATTCACTACATTTTGAGCTCCATAATGTAAACTAATGGAAAGTACCTTTTCTGTCAAACAATTATTTTACACCATCTCCCGACACACCCCGATTAATATTTAGCCCGTGCGGTTTATGCAGACCCCTACAAGACCAGCCTTGGAATTTTGCGAACAAATATTCCATATTAAATGTCAAGTCTGTATATACGCATTTTGTGCGTATATACATAATTACATTCAAGATTCTTGGTAGTTCGGCTGCCAGTAGGTATGACGTTGTTTTAGTGTCCTTAGTTATATTTTTGATGGATATTGCGTTTCACCAACCTAAAAAATAAGTTTACTGGTCCTCTATCAGCATTGAGCATTTTGAGATATGGCGGGTCAAAGTTCAGACAGAGGACAAAAAACTGCTCAAATGCTGTTGAAAAGTTCTCTAAATTATTCCTCTTGTCAGAAAAAGTATCCAGAAAAAAAAAATCAGAAAAAGTATACTGACAGAGGTTCAGTAAACGTATTTGTGAAGTTGGTGGTCACCATGGATACCAAAACAAGCACCGGCAGCAAAATTGCGTTCGGCAGCCGAACTATGGTGGTGTGAGCTTTATTAAATTTGCCATCGCGGTGCGCCGTCAAATTCGATCGTTGCAAAGTCAAATGGTTCACACTATCTGTGTTGGGAACCACGATCGAAATGATCTTATCACAAGCTCAATGGGTTGCTGACAGGTACGCGTACTAAACGTTAACTAGTATTCATAAGGACGGCGAATAGTGGGAGGTGTATAATGGGCACAACCATTGATTTGATTAAAGACCATCTTGTGACAAATGTCTAGTTAAGTCGCTACACACCAAATCGTCGGCTGTGTCACATACTGACAAAATTTGAAAAATACGTATATATTTGTGAAACGGCAAATCCCCTAAATTGCAGATACGATATACTGAGCTTGCGCAGTATATGTGATCAACAAATACGTCGTTATGTGATACAGATATTTCAAGGTTTTGCAAATATGACATAATTAAATTAATAAATTAATTAATTAATAACTTGCTAATTAACTAACATAATTATGCCACTTTGAGCCATAGTTTTTGGTAAATATATGAAGTATAACATAAGAAACTGCCATACCAATTTTCGCAAAATGTTACAAATTTCGAATACGTCACTATGTGATACCGCCGACGAAATAGTGAGATTTTTTGGTAGCAATTTCAAAACGGTTGAAATAATATTATCCAGGCAGCATTTTGTTCCGTAGTTAACATTTGCATCGCATACATCATGTTATTCATGTACGTAAGTATATGAGGTTAGATTCCACGGTGTTCAGTTTTATAACACAAGTTTATTGCCATTTTTATTTCCTCTTACTTAACAAAAAGAGAAGAAATTTATTAGAATGAAAATTCTACTTGAGTTCTACCTGAGTTCGAACCAAGAACCTATGGATTCGTAGCCCAGAGACTATACCACTGTGCTACGAGTCGTTATACCAGAACCGATTAATGTTACTGTACATACGAATACGTATATAAAAGTTTCCTAACCCTAACCAAAAACCTAACTCTCAACCTAACCCTAAACCCAACCCTAACCCTGGCCCTAAAAGGGGTTGTGCGAGACACCACACCACGTATACAGTTGCTTAAACAGGCTCCTTTTTCAAATGTTAATAGAGGTTATCCACTTTACTCATGCGTGACTTCTAACAAAAGGCACTGGTTTCCGTAGTATTCCTCATTCAATCCAATTCAATGCATGACCTCAGAGTTACCTGCATGACTTTGGCGGGCTATTTTGAAACAGTTATGGTTGCACATTCAGGTACTTTTTGAAAGTCCTAATCAAGGTATAGTAGTTGCTAAAAGGATATGCAAATATACAGGGTGTCCCAAAAAAAGAGGCCCCTCGTTGCGCCCTCTTTTTCTCCTATTTCTGAAAAGTTGATTAAATATATTTTGGTATGTAAAGACACCTTTAATCGTTAGCTTTAATAAACCGAAACAATTATTTCAATCGGCTCACGACTTTTGAAGATATGCTCTTTTCAAGAAATGTACCCGTTTTCATTCTGTCCACGGAGAAGGTTTGGCTACTTCAAAGATTGAAAAGGAGTACACATACCATGCATGAATATCAAACATTCCTCAATGATAACTTTATAAAATAACTTTATTTATGGAATGGGCTTTACCGGTGGGTTTATGGGCAATGGATTTTGTTAATAGTGTCATTAATTTGTGGGTAAAATGGATGCCGAATGGGACTTCTTTTGCTTTACTTGCAATAACTTTTTGTTTTATTATGTTTCTTACTTTCTTACTTTGTTGCTTCTTGCTTTCTTTCTTTTTTATTTACAACATAAGTCATTTCTCTTTTTAGAATAAAAGGTAGCCCTAAAAGGCTGTTTGGTTTGTCTTTGGTTCTTCTGAAGTGAGTTTACTGTGCTGCTCTGCCCTTTATCTGGTTGCCTCCTTGGCGAATACAGGTTTCAGCCCTGGTCCTCATTGCATCAATTGCGTTGCGTACCATCTTTGTGCACCGGATACTTGCGAATGCATTCAGTAATACATTTGCGAAGATCTTGGATTTTGCCACAAAGGAAAAAAATCAAGTGGTGTGAGGTCTGGTGATCGTGCAGGCCACTCCACAGCATGAGCCATCCCAACCACTCTGTTTGCTATCCGTGGACAGAGTGAAAAACCGGTACTTTTATTCAAAAGGGCATATCTTCAAAAGTTGTTAGCCGATTGAAATAATTGTTTCGGTTTATTAAAGCTAACGATTAAAGGTTTCTTTACATACCAAAATATATTTACTGAACTTTTCAGAAATAAGAGAAAAAGAGGGCGCAATGAGGGGCCTCTTTTTTTTTGGGACACCCTGTAGAACACGGATGACCTCTATTACGGTAAAATAATTTGCGTCCGGGCACGCACACCAAATGATGCAGTTGATCAAATATAATCAGGCATTACTTTGTATAAAACCAGTGATCAGGCATTACTTTGTATGAAACTTTGCTTACAAACTTGATACATGCGAACATGGTAAAAAAGTGACCCACCTTTGTATAATTGTTATTGTTACAGTCTGTAACAGTACAGGTAATATTTCACTCAAAATGAAGAGGAACCTGGTCGTCATGGTTTTTGGTATCTTCATCACGTGTTGCAACTTTGCGAATTCCGAGACGGAGGACTGTATCGACCTCTGCAATCAATGCGTTGTGGTTTCGGATACAATTACCCATATGGGATGCACTCAGCATTGCGAGGAACTCAAGCAGAAGGATGGTGGTAAATTTTCGTGTCAGCTATTAACCGGTAAATGTTTGTATTTTTATAACGCAATATAGTTTAATATTTCAATATCAGATATTCCTTGCCAAAGGCAAAGCAAAAAACAAAACAACACAAACAAACAAAAACAGCGAGACTCCCCATCCCCCTCCAAAAACGCCTATGTCGAGACAATTAAACGGGTGGTTGCCCACCTTTTTTAGACTCGGACAGTAAATATTGGTACTTAATTTTATTGTTCATCTCATCACACATTTCGTTCAATTGTGTAGATTCCTGATTCATAGTGAATATGATAGGCACAAAAGTGAGTAAGTGTAGGTAGTATGTTCCAAATTGTTGTTTTGTCCGCAAAACTATTTGCGTAATCGTACTTGGATTATTTTTGAAGAGCTGACAGAATGTGAGAAGGACCAATGCAATTCATCATGTCTGTACACCAATCTATAGTCTATCTGTATCGTCTTAAGTTATCCTAATCTCGTGGGGCGTATTCGCTACTTGCAGGTTCCGCCATTATGCACTATGTGCGGGAGAGCCTCGAACTGGCAGCATACATGAATGGGAATTGAACTAGTCATAACGTTCTGTGTAAGGTTACATAATTCTTCCTTTCATGTATGCTGCCAGTTCGAGGCTCTCCCGCACATAGTGCATAATGGCGGAACCGTGCAAGTAGCGAATACACACACCGGCTATTTGTTCGTTCGCTACCGACATGACCGACGCATCCGCGTACTGATATCAGAATCTGCCGCTTCAAAATCCAACATGGCGTTACTCTCAACTTGAGACAAGACACTCTATATAGGTACACCATTAGTGAGACCATATTGCTGTAAAATTACCTTTGTAGCATTGCCCATGTTGTTACCGTATTTAATTACACGCGTACATACATGCCTTATATTCATTGCTGTGAAATCAATTATATATCAAGCGGCGTAGCTAGGCGTGCTAGGGGAGGGGCAAGGGATTACCAATTTAAGTGTTTTAAGCAACATAAATAAAAAGTATTTCTTTAAAAAAAAATAGAAATGACCATTTTTTTACTAACAAAATGACAAAAAATCAGAAATTGGGAGAAATCAGGAACTTAAACATTCATTTTAACAATAATTTCTATCTTGTTGCATGATGATATCATCCTCGTTATCATCATCTTTATACAAACTGGTATCATCTTAAATAATTTGATAGAACCCATACCCTTTCTTTTTAGCACCGAACACAGGCAGTCCTTCCCTTGGAGACGAGATCAAAGCATTTAATGCGAGAGTATCAGAACTCTTTGCAAGTGGCGATTATTCTACCATTGCTGAAGAGTTATACACTGACGACTGTGTGGTTATGCTTAATGGACAAGCACCTGGATTTGGTCAAGAAGGTAAACGATTGAATTACTTGACACCTCGACTCAAGTTTGAAATTCAAGATGCACATGTAATGCACATAGGCAATATTAAGAAGGTATCCGCCTGTGGTATTCTGCGATATTTTTGGGGTTAGTATTAATTAATCATTGGCTGAGCTAGGTTTTGAAGCTCGATCACAGGCCGTGGTGTGTTCCAGAACTCATAGGCGATATGGAAAAGGGGTTGTCTCTGTCGTGGGTGACGAGAAGCGGCCTCGTTCAGCATCTGCCTTTGAACATACCCACAGGATCATCGTGCGAGAGTTATATAAATATCCTATACACCTTGTACATGTATTCAATGGTATTTTTGGCCAAGTTCTGCTGCACACTTTTGGGTTCGTCGACCCTTTTTAGACCATTGGGTAGAAGGGGAGGGTTGGTTGGAGATACCCCGTGTTTTGCATACCCCGCCTCTTGTATTCAAATGTTTAAATGATCCTCAATTCTTATAAACCAGGTAGAACTAAATCTTTGCTGTGTTTAAGACAGCTATTCATAAAAGGGTTCCTCTGCCATGGGGTTTGTTTTATGTTTTCATGTTTGTAAAGCGCCGTGGTACTGTTTCCTACGTAATAAGAGCGCTTTAAAATAGGCCTACATTCACTTATTCATTTATATGTTATTGCATGTAATTTTTGTTCAGATATTAGGCAAGTTTTTGTCGATATTGGCGAATACTATCCCACCGTTAATCGGATTTCATTCACTTCTTCTGCATTCGGTGAAAATGACGGATATGTTTGGGAAGATGGTACAGGGCATGACTACCATGACGACGCCCTCATTAGGTCATGGAGGTAAGCTTAAGGACTATCCCTAAAAGAAGTAGTAGCGTGTAGATTCAATAATATTTTAGGAACGTTTGATCTTATGGAGTAATGTATGAATACAAGTAGGTTATCCCACTCTTGATACATTTAAGCTTAGTAAATCGGAACAAAACATTTTTCGTCCTTAAAATTTGACAGAGAAAAGTGCTGAGAAAAATATGAGCTTTTAACTGATACTGAAATATCCATTTTGATCGAGAAAACATTGGGGATATTATTGACAATCATACTGTACTCTTTAAATCCTGGATTGATATACTTGTAACCTCAAATGCAGCTTTTTGCTCCAATTCCATATAAATAAATGCATGGCAAATTTCGGTGGGGGTGGAGATATCAGCCTAAATAGTACACTTTATAATTTATGAGAACATTGTGCTTTGTATTTTCGCAGGTACATGTATGTATACAAACGCGTCAAGGGAAAGCTGCTCCTTTTCATGGACCTAGACTTCTAAAAGAAAAACAACAAGTTCCCAGTCTGCTTATATTACATTCTTCAGACGAGATGGCATGGTTGTCATATCGTAATCTTTATTGTATTCAAATTTGTGATCTTCTTCCACAAACTGAGCGTAAAGTCGCAAATTAGTAGTTTCAAATTGTTCTTTGTTTGATGCACATTAAACAGACAGCAGCATGTCCTAAGTGGATGCCCTATTGTACACGTTGTGACTCATTCGCAAAGGGAATACTACTGGCACACCGAATATCCTATTCACAAAGACATATAGTTGCAAAACAAAGAACACCAATTCAGCAGCCATGGGTCTCAATATTGCGATTTTACGCTTATTTCACAAATTATGACTAATATTTAAAGCAAAATGCAAATAAATTATGTAACCTCTGACCTGTTGAATTTTTCATTTAATTGCCTTAATGGGCTTTGCAATGTTACAGGCTTTATAGATTTACTTTGAAGTATAACTTGCTAAATGCACGCATGTGTACACTCCTAATAATTATTATTTTGCTATTCCCGATCAAAGATGCCCACCCAGTTGGCATTCCAGATTATTTTAGTTCTGAGGTGCAGAATTCCAATATATTTTTTACTTTCAACAGGATTTCCAGGTATTTTTTCATGTTTACCACAATTCCGAGTTTTTTGACTGGATTTCTTTTCATTGATATTGGTGCGCGGAATTCCAAACATTTATTGCATCAAGTGTTTTACATCCTTTGTGGGTAGGGCAACTTTGATACGGAGTAGCCCAATAGAACCAAATTAGTTTGAGCTTTCGATCAACCGTCGATGATTGGTCGATCCTTATTATTAAGAAATCAATTAATTGTGAAAGATATGAATCTGTGCCTGTAATTGTACACAAACTTACAATTAATTCTGATAAATTTGTTGATAGTACATTAAAAACAAGTATCGAAGCAGCATCGACGGTCGATCCAAAAATCAATAAATTTGTTTCTAATGCTAAAATAATAACAACACTCAAGAAATCAATCTAGATGTGTAAGTTGAGAATCAACATCAATCAAGGGTTGTTTGATAGCATGTAAAACTACGTCAGTTTTAAGAAAATGTAAGCAATGATGGCGCTATTTATCGTAAATCGTGATTTCATCTTTACAAAGGGTAGACAGTGGTATAATAATGACATTAAAACATCAGAAATGTAAGAAATAGCAACGAAATTTTCAAAATACTTTTTATCATGAAATGTTAAGAATAACATATAAACTCCTCAACAAAAGTTTGGAAAGTTTTTTCAAGCATCTGTATCTCAAATTATTTTTGACATATTCATATCGTGTTGCATATCAATGGATAGCTACAATACTCCCCTTTACAATGATACCCCATTTGAAATAATAAAAAAATTTTACGGATGAGTACACAACTTGTAAATGTAGTGGGTCTCAAAAAGAATTTGCCAAATTGACCATTATTCTGTGCAACAAGCTGCAATCCCATATCTTCAAAATGGACCTAATGCAATCCTCCAAGATGACACCGCTCCTCCCACATAGCCACGGTAGTCAACGACTACCTACAGAATATGGGAGTAGAGTCAAAATGGCCTGCCATCAAGCCAGACCCGGGGCCAGACCTCAGCCCGATTGAACACTTGAGGGACCAGCTTGATCGTGCTGTGCGTGCCAGAGAAGTCCATATGCAACCACATTGAATGACCTGGGACGAATCCTTGTTGAAGAATGGAATGCCATCCCCCAGTAACGTGTAACCAGGTCGGTGAGCAGCATGAGGAGAAGGTGCCTGAGTGACTATTGTGGCTGCCTGTGGTTTAGCGTTGTTTGAGCACAGAATAATGGTCAATTTGGCAAATTCCGTTTGATACCCCACTACATTCACAAGGCGTGTACTCAGCCGTGAAAAATGTCAAAGTGTCCAATGGGGTGTCATTGTGAAGGGGAGTATTGTAGCTATCTGTTGATATGCAACACGATGTGAATATGTCACAAATAATTGGAGATACAGATGCTTGAAAAAACTTTCCAAACTTTTGTTGAGGAGTTTATTATATGGCTAATTGTGGGATAGGCTTTTACGACGGGAATTCATAACAATAGAGACCTTGCGAAATGAAGTTACTTTAACTTTAACGTCTAGAGGATTATAGAGGATTATGTATTCAAAACCAAGGTGGTTTTGAATACATAATCCTCTATAATCCTCTAGACGTTAAAGTTAAAGTTAAAGTAACTTCATTTCGCAAGGTCTCTGGCCCATTCTCCGTTAAAGCGTCCAAGTTTGGTCTCAGGAATGACAAAATGCCAACCACAAAGAATTCATAAAATTCATTCAGAATCGTAAACTTTAATAGTTTAAGAACACAAAACAATGCATGGGTGATTTTTCAACAATATTTCATTTTTGAGCAATATTACTTGTACGTATTGGGGGTAACGTATCAGTGGTAACGTATCTGTGAAACCCTTTCCCATCTTTGTCTTATTCGTGCAAGTGTAAAAACTGACCGACTTAATACACATACTTGATCAGTCATCACCCAATGTACTAAAGTCTGGTATGGTATTTGGCTTAATTTATCCCATCGTTTTTTTCCGAGGAGATTAGAATTTAGGTAACGTATCTGTGAAGGCATGAACGTAACGTCAGGACTTTTTGCCATTAATAGACCTGATTTTTTTTACTTTGAAACCATTGTGTTTTGTTCCATATATATAATATAACTATGGAGCCTGCTTAATCCATCACATATGAGAACATTCATCTAGCCAATTATTTTCACAGATTGTTATCCATTAGAAATATGGTAACGTATCTGTGAACAATATTGGCGACATAGTCTGAAAGACCTGTTGGAAAAATTTAATAATCTGTGTTGTGATGATTTATACTTTATAATTAGGGCATGATACCAGCTGATGAAAAGTACCTATAATCCATTATGTGCGCGCATGTTTAGAGAGCAGGGACACGTTATACTGAACACACCTTGGCTGGCGACATGGAGGAAGACATGGACATGCATAATCAGCTTTATTGTTTTATACTTTCTAGGCATGTTACAACCTCTAGCCTCACACATTTTAAAAAGCAACTCCTAAGTATAAGTTATATTAATAAAAGTTATTTCTTTCTGAAAAAACAAGTCTGATTACGACTTGAAACTGTGGGCGTCGCATATTTGGCATTTTGAACACTTTATCGGAGAATGTGCCCTCTAATAGTGGACTCTAAACTTGTCCGACGGCAAACCCGCTAAAAAAAACCACTAATTATTATTTGGCTAACTAAATTAAAATATATATTTAAAGAGCGCCCTCAATTTACACACAAATATACAGTTTATAAAATACCACAAAAAGCAGAAGAATATTACTAAGTTGAAAAAAAACCGAAAATCTATGTTAAAATGAGCTGGAAATATATGTACATATCGGTGTGATAGTTGTTGGTATTGTCCAGGTCTAGTTATTGAACATTTTATGTTTTATTTTGAAAATTTAATAAATGCTCACATCAAACAACCGTGACGAGGGCTTGAAGCCACACATGTCCATTTTAGGCCAAAATGAGTTAAGTCCACTATTAGACAGTCAATTTACGTTTAAGGTAGACAAAATTGGAACATCCAAAGACATCCCAACAACATATTCAAAAAGTACAAAAAGAAATGGGGAAAATGCTAATTTGCATAAATTAAACTGACCACTTATGCAGAGCAGGGTTCAAATTTAAAAAATTGGTCGATACTGGGTCAAACTCATACCAATGTATTTCTCTCACAATTAGAACTCAGAAAAATTTGACATATCTCCGAATTACAGCTCTTGAGTTATAGGCATTAAGGTTAAATGTCAAATTGTGATCTCCACCATTGTCGACAGGTGTAAAGAAATCAAAAATACTGTAATTTTGATCAAAGGGATCTCCTTTGTCCCTTTTTGTATGCTTAAAAACGTGTTGATTATCACGTTACTGTTCATGATCGTTGGGAACTGGTGGTTCACTGTGTATGCACAGGGAATAAAAATAAACTGGTCTTAAAATGTTTGCTCTTTAAACAACATTTTAAACGCAGAATAGTTCGCCATATTTAAGGTACAATTATATGTAAGGTTAGTCTGATTCTATGGGCTTTGATGTTTTTGCCCTGTTACCCAGGTAACGAAACACCTGAGATATGGCAAACTAATTGCTTAAAATGTTTTTCCAAATTTCACTTTCTCAAATTGAATGACCATACCAGCTATGACCTTAGACGCTTGTTGCTTCCTGTTGACAGCTGACGTAGGTGGCGCTGTTAGTAACTGGTCATAGATGTGCGGAAGGAAGTAGTTTCCACAATCACTGTTGAGTGTATTAGACGTGTAAAGTCAAAGCTGTCATTCAATATGAGAAAGTGTTGTGTTACAGCACGAAACGTCATTGAGGTATGTCAACATCACCTATCTTATATTGGATTTGTTTTAGAACTTAATTGTAAATAATTACAATGGACAATCCTGATGAATCTATTTGCAGAAATACCATGTTCTTTTCCCTCTGTATTGTCTCATAGACATTATAAAACATTTTATTACCCCCACGACCCATTATTCAAAATCGCGCACTGTGATTTGTTGAAACGCGTCACGTGACAGACCATTAATTAGCAATAAAGTGGCCAGGGCAACGAACTTTAGCACTTACGCTTTGGCTACGCGTAGGCGCTCCACATCGAGGTAAACAACTTGAAATATTTGGGCAAAAAATGTGATATTTACTCTATAAATCGCACTATTTTGTGGTAATAGAATAGAAATAAAGGGTGCAGCATTATCCTTTACACGCAAATAATATGTCCTCGGCAGTAAAAACGTTTAAATAATGGGTTCGGCTGGGCCTCACCCATTATTTACGTTTTTACTGCCTGGGACACATTATTTGCGTGTAAAGGATAATACATTTCCCTTTATTTCTTAAATATACCATTAACCCAAACATAATTAAGTTTAAAAGTTGTTTTTTTGTCATTTTAAGTCATTTCGGGTTTCTCCGCGAAAGATTTTTATATTTATAGTATATTTATAAAAGCAAGAGGATTAATTGTAATGTACAGATAGTTTAAGTGCAACATTCAGAAGAAAGTACTTCCACAAAAAACATACACGATAAACAACATCTATGCAACCATTATCATAAATGAGCCGAATCGCTATATATAATTGTCATTAATTTAATGAGTACATACATGGTTTAGCATAAACCAGGGCTCCAATATTGTACCTGACCGTTGGCAAAAGTCTAACCTGTAAATGCCTGCAAATGCTGGCGGGTGTGTTGTAAAATCCGGGGGGTACTCAAGTTTGATTTTGGTAGGGACGTGCCGCTGAGAATTTGAAAGTGGACCCCATAAATATACCAATTTTTCAAGAAATTTGAACCCATTGATATACCAAAAGTCAAATTTTCGGCCAATTTTAACCCAAATTGTCTTATATAGTTTTTACAAATTTTTCCAATTATTTTTGGACAATTTCGAACTTTTGGCTAGATTGAGGCAAAATTGCTAAAATAATTGAAACAATTTTGAAAAAAGGACCCATTCATATACCAAAAAGTTTAAAAACATTTTTGTGTTGTTTTTGCTGGGTAGACCACCATCGCCTGAATATATCACAATTTAGTATTGCCCTCTATTGAATATTGAATGCAGTTAGCTGTTACAATAATAAGGTTATTCACTGTTATGTCATGTCATGAATGTTAGGTTAGGGAGTATTCATAAACAATTTGGTAGCGGGGTTGGAAAATATGCAGGGATTAAACAAATTTCGGGTCCTAAAAAGGGGGATCAAACAAAATTAAGTCCTTAATAGGGGTAACCAAAAAAAAAGTCCGGGGTAGCATGTACGACAAGGCACGCACATTCCAAAATTTTTGCTTGTTTCTCGCACATAAATATTAAGTATTTCAATTACACTCAAGCGTCAAGTTAAAAAACATTTACGCACTTAACAATTTGGGTATAACACTATGACTCCAATGAGTACCGTAATTACTCCAAACGGCAATTTTTAGCTAATGCGTTAATAACATATGTTTTTGGTTTCTTTTTTAGGACATGAAGGGGGGTGTCAAAACATTTGGACCATAATAAGGGGGTCGAACGATCCACCCTTCATCAACAAAAATTTGATGTCCGAGGTTCCAACTTTTCCAACCCCCTTCCCATTATGAACACTCCCTTATAGTTAGGAACTTAGGTTAAGGGTTAGAGTTATGGATTAGGATTAGGATAAGGGTGGTAGAGGCTGACTAACAGCATAAAGCAGCTTTTAAGGGCACTTTTCCCAAATTATTATTATGCGCATTGGTCTCCACTGAAAGAAAACCAACCTTTTCAGTAATTTGGTATATCGATGGATACCGTGGCACATTCCCATATACCTTCAACTGGGGACTAGACCCACCATCGGAGTGTGTTGCGGTAGTTCTTCCAGCTTTTTTGGCGCCCTCTACGGAGGCGCCAAAATATAGGCATGACTTTGTGATTCTTTGTGAAAAGCTTCTAATTTCACTCTTGCTAGATTGACTTCGCAATTGTTTTGCTAAAATTATGCCCAGCTCAGAAATAAAACCACAATTTGCTTGGATTTTATTTTATTATTGTTTTCTGATATGCACAGGATAAAATGGTGAGCGTATATTCTTTGTTTAAAATACAAAATTAGGATTTATAAAAACACCAAATAAATCCTGACCTTTGTATGGGTTCAACCAGTTTACCGTGTGCCTTAGAAACCCGATAGATGGTGACATTTGACCATACACTAGGATCCACAACATGCTCATCTATCATGGGAACAGTTCTTAAGCCCTAATACATTTGTAGGCCTACTTTCATCCTTTGAAAATTTGGGTACACAAACTCATACTCTGCAACTTGAGGTCAAATTTTGCACTATGATTATGTAATTGAGGTTATTGGACTATGCCATTGGGATGAGACTATTGTGGTCCATAGTGATAAGATCAATTAACGAGGACTCTACTGATGGCTTTTGTTTGCTAATTACCATAGAATCTATATAGCGGTTATTGCCAAAGTTGCAATATGGTGGCACAATTGGGCGGAAAACTGTATGCAAACAACACGGCATATTAATTATACATGTTCTACATTGTTGTATTTTAAAACACTGAAGACCAAAATTGACGTTATTGCCATGATTGGATCATGGAGGTAGTAAGCCTACTACAACTCTGGCGGAAATTCGTTGCCACACCAGGGCCACACCAGCACGTTCTGGTGTTAAAAGCACGCAATCGAAGCTAAATATGGGATAGTTCCTTACTATTTTGTATAATAGTTGCAAATGCACATTCAGATTACACTTGCCCCTTCCCCACCCCCCCCCCCCATTTTCCAATGTTGGGAGACTGTAATGTAGAAATGATGACGATTTTGTCCAAATCAACATTGCAATAGGGGAGCGGGGAAGGATGTTGGCCAATTAACGCTCAGGTGTGGCAACATTTTTCGCCAAGGTTGTAGCTATACTACCTCCATGATTGGATTAAGTAAATAACTAAATCCTGTTATCTACCCAGCAATGTTTGCTTATCATAATAATTGTTACAAACTGTAGACAGAAAAGGCAAACAGACAGAAATTTAGAGTTTTAAATTAGAGAGTTGACAGGAAGTTGTAAGAGTTAAATTGTTATGGATATGATTGGTGTAAGAACGAAAAAGTTGAATGTCAGATCAAAGTCATCCGAGGTGAATTAAGTAATGTCAATCACAAATTGTTACAGGTCATTTGAGGTGGACTAAGTTTATATTTGGATTGTCAGAACACCTTCCCCAATCAGACACATTTCTCTTGTTTGGCTTGACTTTGCAAAGAGCGTCTAATTTCGGTCTTGCTAGATTTACTTCGCAACTGTTTTGCTTAAAAGTATGCCCAGCTTAGAAATAAAACCACAATTTGCTTGGATTTTATTTTATTATTGTTTTCTGATATGTTCGGGATAAAATGTTGTGCGTATATTCTTTGTTTAAAATACAAAATTAATGGACTTCTTTCTATGCTAATATTACATTATTGTTTTAAAGAGAAAAAAAAAGTATCCAAACAGTTGGGCGCCCATTCCTTTTTTAAAGGAATTTTTATTCACAAAATGTGTCATTTGTATCTAAAACATACAGCTGCTATACGAAGAGTATCATCTCTATAAATAAATAAAGTACATGTTTACTTTACCTCTACTTTGTCGTATTATTTTCTGTCTAGTTCACACTGCCTTGCTGTAGCGTGTCCACTCTCGGTCCACTGGATTGCAATTGCAATTGTTTGTATAACCCGCCTTTTAAACGTAGGGGCCTTCAATGTTGGGGAAAACCCAATTGGAATCTGCATTTCGCAATAACATAATAAGATAATAGGCCTACGACTGGAAAATCCCCAGCAACACAGCATGGACTCATGTAGAGTAAAAGGATAGGACTGAACTGACACATAGGGCCTAGCTCAAAATTAAGTTATAAACAAGACAATTATTCTTAAACTATATGGTCCGATTTCTCGAAGCTTGGCTAATGGTGAAGTTTACTATATATTAAAGCCACTAGGCTAGCCCTACCAATGTCGATCCATTCTATTGATTTATCTTCTAGGTGATGTATGTGACATTGTAAGCAATGGTTATGTAGGCCTATGACTTATTGGCTTAAGGCTGCTGGTGGCTTAGAAAGCCTGACCACTAGCTATGTTTCGAGAAACATGTCTCTGACAGTGAATATCAAAATATATAAAATACATTATACCCTTATCTGCCAATTTTAGGCTAAATTTTGCATCAAGATTAAAGATACTTAAGATTAACACCACCATCCTCTACATGCCACAAAATTGCCCCCCCCCCCGTTCACACACTCAAAACTCCCCCTCCCATTCAGATCAAATTTTATGGCCCCTACATATTTTCCATCCCATCCCCATAGCTCCCCATCAAGATATGTCTGGGTCAGACATGGCTAAATGATAGCATTTCGCACACAGGGATTTTCCACATATCAATCAACTGAGTATTGCATGATTTCATGTCAGCGCGCGTATAGAATACGAAGTGTTGACATTGTGCACCGTGGCATGAAGCAATTCCTGGAGAGGGCAATCCCTCATTTGCATGTGCCGCATTCTTATTTAAATTAGCCACCGTGTTATTGCTTAATATTCATATGTTATGGAGAGCACTTTACACCACCAGATTGGGCAAGTCATGAATAATTTAGCGTTGTGAAGCCAAATAAACTTATTATTTCCCAGGCTTGAAAAAAAATTGTAGGCAGAGGTGGGAATCGATCTCGGTACCTCCCGGTTAAAAAGCACAGTGCAAGACCACTATGCCAGCTAAACATCTGTTGTGAGACGTGTAACATTAAATCAGTAATAAAAGAAGTAGATTCTTATTTTGGGCTCAAATTATAGAAAAGGGGAAATGTTTTTCCCTGCTCTAAAGAAAATAAAAATTGAGATCTTTAAACAAAATGTTACGGCTCTATTGAAAAAAAAAAGATTGATATCAAAATAACTTGTCTATTTTATATTTATTTCACGAGGCGGCATTATCACAGACGAACACTGTATAGGCTAAAAACTAGATCCTCACCACTACCCGCCGTCGTAGGTCAGTGGTAGAGCATCAGACTGATGATGCCAAGATTGTTGGTTCGAGTTCTCCTGTCAGCAATGTTTATTTTTGTGAATGCAATGCTACGATACCATTTGTTCAAATTTATTTATTTATTTATTTATCTATTTATTTATTTATTTATTTATTTATTTATTTATTTATTTATTTATTTATTTATTTATTTATTTATTTATTTATTTATTTATTTATTTATTTATTTATTTATTTATTTATTTATTTACAAATAAATAAATAAATAAATAAATAAATAAATAAATAAAAAAAATAAATAAATAAACAAAATAAATGCAAAAATTAAATTTTTATGCAACTGGCAGTTTCATCCATGATGGAATCATCAGGCATACTGATCTTAAAACTACATTACAAGCACACATATATAAATACAATCGTTATACACTTGACATAAACTTTTGAACCAGCTACAATGAGTCCGTTCATAAAAGGTTAGTTGAAGTTGTGAAAAGCTGTCAAGATATGGTACTTGGCTATCAAAATGCCAAGAAAATGTCAAATCAGTTACTCCAAAGTCACTGACATTTTTCTTTTGGCCAAGTGGTTATTGACGGTTTTCTGCATTTTGATAACCAGTTTTATGATGGACTTTGTTTAAGTTCAAGCAGTTTTATCAGCTGTATAACGATTGTATTTTTATATATGTCTGTGCTTGTAATGTAGTTTTAAGATCAGTATGCCTGATGATTCCATCATGGATGAAACTGCCAGTTGCATAAAAATTTAATTTTATACTTACGCTCTCCTTACGGATCGAGCACTTTGTTTACTGGCAAGTCAGCCTTATCTACTTCGTAAATAAAAAAAAAAATAAATAAATAAATAAATAAATAAATAGCTTCCCCCTCTCAGCCTGCAAAAAATATTGTAACCCCACCCCCCCCCCCCCTGTTGGACATTCAAATTATTGAGATTCCAAATAATGATTAAATACATCAGATTTGTAGATGTAGGCCTACAATAAGAAAACTTAAAAAAAAAAACTAAACCGATATTTTACTCATTATTGACCATGGTAGGCGAAATCATCAATAGTGATTAAAGAATTTTTGTTCAAAATAAAATTTCCATATCATAAGCGTTTCCGGACATTTACTGTTATCCTCCCCCGGGGTACTCACGTACAAGGTTTACCATGAAAAATCCTAAAACATGGGTCTACTGAAGAAAAAATCCTTAGACATGGGTCTCCCTTTTTCCGTGCTATGTGTGAAAAGGAAAAACATGCGGGAAAAACATGTTGATTTTACTATTTTCAAGCTCAAATCCTTAGATATGGGTCCTTACTTTCCTGACAATCCTTAGATATGGGTACCTATTTTCGGTAAAATCGTGACCCTTAGAAATGGTTATGGGTTCGGAAGCTCGGGCCGCACATCCCCGGCGAAAAATAATCCAAGTACCCCCCCCCGGTTATCCTAAGCCTTTTATAAAGCGTTTTAAATCGCACCCCCCCCCACACATTTTACCCTCCCCAGGACTCAAAACTATTGCACAGCCCCTGATAATCTCCAAAATTATTCAATTGCTTTTTTCGATGGGCCTAAACTCTTGTAATAGGCCTACACATATTAAATACAGCAAGCTGCATTCAAATTATACATGCACGATACAAGTGGTATTCCAGAAACTCTGCACATCAGTGACATCACTTAATTAATATTACTACCGGTAGTGAACAGCAAGCTTCAAAGCTTGAAAGTGCGCCCGCTTTACTACCTGAGAGCAATCCGGTAGCGGCGTTTCAATTTATTACTTGTTTAGAAATCCACAAGATCAAATAGAACGGTGAGTAATGATTATTTACTTGTTTTTAAAAATAAACTTCTTAGGCCAGTAATAAACTACGTTTACGGCCGACAACTATAGTTTGAATGATATTTATTATCACACGAGGAAATAAAACAAACGAATATGGCGCTTCACGTGACGGTAGGTCAGGTCAGTGGTCAAAGGTTTTTTATCGCTAAATCGCTGGCTGGATATCGTATCAAATTCAAGTGATACACTACCGTCGTATTATTGACACCAATTGCTAATTTCGACATTACTATTGCGAAAGGTTATTCCATTATCAAATTAGTAGACTTTCTGTAAAAACAAATCATTGGTGCCTGATGGGAAATACTAGTACGCCATCACCGGATTGCTCTCAGCTCTGCTAGCTGGCGCTCTTTAAGCTTGCTACTCGCATTCAACAGGCAGAGTTCGCAAAGCTAACGGCGTCGTTAGTTGCCAACCCTAATTAACATGATCAAGGGATCGAAATTAATTATTCATAACCGATCGATAACTGGCCTCATTTTCTAAGTAGCAAGCCAGCGGGATATATCATAGGTTTGCGTTGATAATAGAACAACCGTGAATCTAGTGTCACCCCCTTGACCGTGGTTACGAAGGGCAAGTGAACCAATTTATTATATCAATACATGTCATGTAGCAATGGCTGGACGAGTCAATATGAACCAGCAGCTGTGTTTAAATCAAACACGATTCGATAATTTTTGGTTTTACACTTTTTGCTTAAAGCGGTCGGTCGCCCACCTTTACACAGTATTTTTTGTGGGGCCTAAGAGCACATCAGACATATCGAATTGCATTCCTTTGTGATACACCCGAGTAATAAATTCCCGTAGACATTACTTCCCGGTAAACCTACCACTGGAAGCTACTTAATAGTATATAATATAATATTAGAGCCTGAGTAAAGTGAAGAGCAAACCATACCCATAGACACTACTTCCCGGTAAACCTACCACTGAAAGCTAATTAACAGTACTGTAGGCCTACATAATATATATTAGGACCTGAGTAAATCGGAGAGCAAACCATACCCAACAGCCACTACTTCCCGGTAATCCTACCACTAAAGGCAAGAGCAAAAAGAAGAGCAAAAAAGGGAAGAAAAAAAGAGGAAGGGAGAAGAGAAAGGGGGAGGGAAAAAAAATCTATACTACTTTCATTGTGAAATTTGTACTCTGAAACAATGATATTTTTTAGCTTCTAATATGTCAAAAACCAGGAGCTTTCGCAGGGGCTATGTCCATGGACTACACCAGGGGCCATAAGGCGGCCACTGGACCCCTCCCGTTTAACGCTTCGCACATAAATACTACAACTTTTAATCAGAAATTGGGAAGGGGGAAAGGGGGAAGGAGAGAAAAAGAGGGGAATAAAAAAGAGGGAAAGAGGGAAGGAAGAGAAAAGGAAAGAAGAGAAAAAAGCGGGAAGAAAAAAGAGGAAGGGAGAAGAGAAAAAAGGGAAAGAAAGAGGGAATAAGAGAAAGGGGGGAGAAAAAAATCTATACTACTTTCATTATGAAATTTATACTCTGAAACACTGTTTTTAAGCTTCTAATATGTCAAAAACCAGGAGCTTCCGCCGAGGCTATGCCCATGGACCTCACCAGGGGACATAAGGCGGTCCCCTGGACCCTGGACCCCTCCCTCCCGCACATAAATACTACAACTTTTGATTAGAAGTTGGGAATTTTTTTCAATCTTCTCCCCTCCCCCACCCCTCCCCCCGAAGGTCAGGTCTGGTAACGCCCCTGACCATAACAATGGGCTCAACCACTCTGTAAAAAAAGGAAAGTTTTAAAAGTTGAATCTAAGTCCTTCGGAGTCAGCTTTAAAACAATACAGTAGGCCTGGCTTATCCATGTTCTTGTTAAGAAAAACCCGACTGCTATGGACTCAGGTACAAATATATAGACTAAAAACACATTTTAGCAATTTGTTAGTAGTTGCAAGTAGGCCTAGTTATGTTTTCTTCCATGCAAGGTTATAATATATTTTTGCAACTGGTAAAATCATCCAAAATATTCAGTAACCTTAACGTGGAGCTCTATTTAGAATTTAATGTCGTCATTGTGACATTAAGGATACGAAACACGATTTACCGACAAGTTACTCATTTAGGAATGCGATCATGAATTTTGAAGAAAAAAAAGTTTCCACTGGCTTCGATGGGACTCGAACCAACGATTTCAAGCATCATTGATTATATCAGTCACGGTCTTTACCGCTCGGCCACGGAGGCAGGTGATCCGAGGAGTGTAATAATAAAAGATAATCTCATAATGCTTTCTTTAGCCTTTTGTTTACATAAAAATGATGCATTTTGTAAAGGTAGATTGGCCGTTTTATGCATAAATAGCACGAACGTTTGGAAAAGGCCTCAAACAAATAATAAAGACACTGATACGATGATGAAATTACATAACTCGGGGAATATCTGCGTCGCAATGTTTTGTTTTGATTTTAGGAATTTGACCTTAAAATTTACGACGTTAAGACATTATCATTCGAAATCAACAAAAGATATTTCAGCAGTATATGGCCACATTCTTTCACTAGAGTGTTTTGAACATGTATGTAAAATAGCTTCAACAACGGTTCGCTGCATAATGGTAAAAACTGCCTTAACCTGAAAAGGGGCGAGAGGTGCCATATTTACGGATTCAGGCTAAATTCAAAATTGGTATAAAACGTTTGGTTCTTGATCGATTACAAAAATTCATTCTTGTCATTAAATGAAATTGTGTCTGGCGTGAATTACACTATAATTTTTATTCCTAGGGCTCTTTGATTTCTTCAAATATTTTTATAATGATAGAGTGAATCCCCTGGCCCTCTATAATTACGCACAAAAGATCGCCTCCCCTTAATTCAAAATTGCTCTGTTGTCCTATAAACGCACGGTTGATTCCAATTAGGTGTAGGATGAGTGAAGCGTAAAACATAACAAATGTGCTCATAATCAGGTTTGAAAAAAGTTTTCAATTCTATAGCTTGAACGTATGCATTAGAAGATATTTGCATCATTTTTAAAAACTTGAATAAGTGATTCTTACCTTCGTCGAGTGATATTGATCAGGGGTGGGGCATTGTTCGCTATTTCTTTTTTTTTTTTCCTTCTTCTTGTGTTTCTTTTGGCTTCCTCAACCACCGGATATCACCGGATATAATTGCTATTTAGATTTGAAATATTTGACAATAAGCCTCATCGCTAGTAGTGAGATGTCTTGGAATAGGTCATGGCTGGTGCTAATCATTGCGAGACACTCTGTAAAAGACACAAAGTCTAGAGTATGGTTGTGTTTTATGATCGACAGACGCTAGACATGTTTGGGGCAAAATATATAATAAAATTAATTATTAGCGACTTATATTTTAATAGTATTTCTATCATAAAGTTTTATTTTCGTTACCAAAGACTAGTAGTAACCTAACAGCCGGCAACTATCAGGTTTGATTAGCACAAGATGTCATAGATAAACATTCAACCTTTCAACCGAATAAGGGAACAACCCAAAAGTTCGATGAAGCCTATGAACGATAGTCCTTTCGTTAGAAGGCTAACCCTTCCCCCCTCCCCTCTAACGTAAGTGACAAATATCGAAAATTCCAACCCGTATTCAATGGATACAGGGGCTGTCGCTATGGTGCATGGGGTTGTGCAGGTGGTGTGACAATGCTAGGATATTGATCACGTTTGAAGAAACGAATATTGCATTTTGTTTTAAAATATTTTTCTTCATTATCTTTTTTGGCACGGAAAAAATAGGACTTGCTGGATTTTCAAATAAAAAAAATGTGGTATCAAGTTTTCGACATCATTCGCCAAAGGTTAGTAAAGGTTGCCAGAAAAGGTTTGAATGTCGGGTTATATAAAGGGTATATAAAGGGTAAAAAACTTTTTTATATTAACATTTTTGATAACCTCCTGCAAATATTCTAACATAATATTCTTTAAAAAATATTTTACAATAACATTTTGAAAACATTTTAGAAATAGTTTTGTAGTGTGTTTTCAAACATAACGTTTTTAAAACGTTTTCATGACCTTTATATAACCAGGGGGATGAGAGTGCTCGAGTCAGGTTAAATGTCGGGACCTAGGTCACAATTTGAGAATGATATACCACTACGGCCATTTGCGGAAGTAAAAAGCCACGCCTTGTGATAGCAAGATGATTAATATCCTGCATATTATGCCTCATCAGTTACTTGGTATAACCACAGATCTTTCCAGGATCTGTGGTATAACTGATTTAATAGAATAGTTCTTATACCATAAAATATATTAAAAGTATTTTATCATCCTGATTAAATGTAACCAAATGCCGGGAAATAAATTGACCTATGTCAGTTCAGTTCGTAGAGATGATGATATACCACTTGTGTGAATCGTGACCTTTTTCAGTCACAATTCCCAGATATCAAAGTTCCCTGATATAACCCGACATTTTAATGTTATTAACATTCTTAATAACATTATAACATGTTTAACATGAAATATAACATGTTTAAAACGTTTTAAAAGTTTTGTGTTTGCTGGGACATCTGCTTTAAAAATGAACTTACATGACGTTGCAGGTTGCGAGTGCTGCACTCCATATTGATTTGAAATCATTTTGAAGAAACCACTGTAAAATGTCAATATCATACTTCGGAAAATACTAAAATTTGAAAATGATACATTAAATCCTTAAAAAAGATCAACTTTGACCGATGTTTTAACTACTTTTTTACGAACGTCATTGGACTTTCTGACCCCCTCCCCCACTAACGAAAGGACTTTCGTTTATAGGGCTTCATCGAACTTTTGGGTTGTTCCCTAATAATAGCAATAGTCATTGTTCATCGACCATCTAGCTTTGTGTGTTTGTCAGTTTACAAGAGGATGTATGTTACCGATCCAATGGGATGAATCCAAGATTAGCGCTCAAAATCTATTCATACACGCATCATAAACAATAATCGAATCTTTGATAAATTATATATAATTGCGTCTATAATCATGATGATATAAATCAGAAAAAGGAGCTTTAGTGCAAATGTAATGAATTATGGTCCTGCGTCTATCACTTGGATTTATTATCAAAGAGTTAATCGATACTTAAAGATGCGAATGTTGTTTGCTTTTAAAATCATCAATTGTGCAAACAAAATTATACTATGACCGATTTTTAGAGAATCACAGCTAATGGATTTTTGACTCAAAATATTCGAACAACCAAAAAATCTTTACACTTAATATTTAACCATAATCTATATTAAAGAAAATCCGAGGTTACTCATTGTAATTCATCTTTTGCCGGTGCATCCCTTTTCAAAGGAATTTTTGTACCAAAGATACAGCCTTAGCGCCATTAAATAGGGGTTGATTTGCACAATAGTTAACATGCATTGAATCTTTCAAACTTATAATCATGAAAACAGCCATATGTTTGTCGATCACCTAGCTTAGTTTCTTTGTCAATTAATATTGACAATGGAGACAATGGGCCGCCACGCCCAGATGGTTAGTATGTTTTGTGTTTTCAGTCTACCGGTTGCTATGCTGTGAAGGTCTGAGACTTTTGAATAGCAAGCGCCAAGAATGACCGTTACACGATGTAAACACCATCAAACTAGATTTGGTTTCATATTCTTGGTGAAATAGGTGAAATCGTCGACTTCATTCCATAGTGGCGTACAGTGATTCGGTTTTTTTTTTCAATTGGCAAATATGTTTTGATGATGTTCTCTTTCATTTTGCTAAGTCTCAGCAGTCAAAATTAGCTAAACACATTACATGTCATAGTGGCGTACACCTCGCTACATTCCATGGACCAATACGCCACTATGGAATGAAGCCGACGAAAAGTAACGCCATTACACGGCGACCGAAGTGGCGTAAGGTTAGGGTACTGCGTCATTTGCGTGTTTTCCATAGTGACGTATAGTTTTGTACTAATTGTTTTCATTTTGCCAGTTTACTACAGAAATTTCACATCAATTGCAAAATATAATGAATGTCTGATTTACACATTTCGATTTTAAATTCATTTCTTCAAACCCGATTTTCTCGAAAAGTTGTTTATTCCTGGTGCCCCAATACGCCACTATTGAATACAGCCGACGAAATATCCTGATTTACCCCAAAACAGTTTTCTTATGCTGGTTTTCTCCATCAACAAAACAACCCTGATAACACAAAGAGGTTGGTCCGACGTCGGGTATTGGTCGCCATGGACGGTGGCTGAACGTCGGCTCAGATGTCGGTTGCTCATTGGGTATATGTCCTGCCGACGAGGTCGGCCCGACTTCGGTTCGACCTTGGAACTTCGTTAGACCAACCATTATCCAACGTCGATCCAACGATTGGTAAGTTAGCCCAATGAGACGAAAAATCATGAAAAAAAATCAAAAATATTATTTAGTAGCGTATACTCTGCTTACACCGAGTCTTACACTTACCTACTCTCTTTTTTACAACGAACACAAATTTCCTAGCTTAATTTACACAAGTCACTTACCTTAATGGACCTACCGGGATCAACCAGGGACCTTCGGTTTATAAACTTGGCAAATTTGTTGATTTGTTTTCTTTATAGAGTAATATACATGTAAAAATAAAAAAATTGGTCAATGGATGGATTAATAACATTGGCCCAACATCAAAGATTTGATGAATTTCACCGACCTCAACCCGACGTCGCCCCAAAGTCAGCGGGCCGACATTCACTTAGTGACGTAGGGCCGACCTCAACCCGACGTCGCAGGCCGACGTTCACTTAGTGACGTAGGGCCGATGTCCGCCCGACTACTTCAGCAGGATCCCGACCCCTTGCCGACTTCACTGACCAGTCGCCTACGTCGGGCCGACGGCGTCGTGTTTACAGGGAAAGGTTTGCTAGTCCAAAAATATGGTTTGCAAGACACAGTGTATGCAAGGGATAAATTATGTATAAGAGACGGGGTTGCTGTTTGACAAGATTATGTTGATACGGGTTTTTTTTTCATTCCAAAAAAAAAAAAAAATACTTTGGTCTTACATGGACTATTATGAAATTCTGACTCCCAAGTGGGAGAACCCACACCCTGGTTCCCCACAATGGGCCGCAATTGTTTTATATTGCCCCACACCACCTATAGCTACACTCATGAATATGGGTGATTTGTAATTTTTATTTCAGACATGTCATAGCCAAGATCAGCGAACTAGGCAATGCTGTGCATAAAAACAAAGATAAAAGCTATAATCATGGAAAAAATGTGTTGGGATACGTGGTCAATTTTACTCCTTGTTTCCATCCCCAGTCATATAAATTGATGGATGAATTTCAAATAATGTTCTACGTGTAGCTTCAACCCCCCTGTAAGCTATATCACTCCCCTTTTACCACCAATCAATGTTACAGGGTCCAACACGGAACCTGATGATAAGACACCGATTAACATTGTGGGGAAGGGGGTCGATTTCAGAGTATGGATCTAAACTAGCTGGGTTTTTTTTATTTCGCTGAGACAATCATGGAAAAAATGTGTTGGGACATTTGGTCAATTTTACTCCTCTTTTCCATCCCCAGTCACGTAAATTTGGAGGGACGTATTTTTTTTTTTCAAATAATGTTCTAAGTGTAGCTTCAACGCTCCTGTAAGCTATATCGTTCCCCTTCCCCCACTGATCAATGTTGCAAACACGTAGCCTGATGATGAGACCCCGATTAACATTGTTACGGGTAAAAAGGGGAATCAGTTTCAGTGCATGGTTCTAAACTATCCCAAAGACTTATTTCCGTCATTGTAGAATACACTGAAAGTACTAAGAGTACAATATCACAAGCCAATTTTTAAACAAAATAACTTGTGTAATCAGATCATGAGCAGCCTACTTTATAAAATGCATATGCACAATTTAACGCACCTGGTTAAAATACCGGCTTGTCATTAAAAATTATGAATTCTATTTTATTCGACCAATTAAATCAGAAAAGTCTTGAATCGTTCGATGTACTCTCGTATCCAATCGTATTATTAGCAAACTGATCAATTTTAAGTTACTACGACCAATCACAAAAACCTTAAACGGTCCGATGGGCATGTACCCTCTAGGGGACGCATCATTTGATTCTCATTGGGTATGGGAGTTTTATATATGAATTATATTATATGGATTTTTATAGCCGAAGGCGGCGAAATTGATTTTTTATTTTTGTACACCTTAATACAGAGTTTACTCATTTTTTATTTATTTTTTATTTTAATAAAAGCCTTTTCATAACCCCTGGAAATCAAATGGTTCGCTCCTAAGCAATATTTTTAATCACCAACAAAAATTATATGTATAAATAAGAATATTTTTGATTACAATCATTTTCTCTGGGAACATCAACCAAATTCGGTACCTTGATCAGATCAACTGTTTACTGGTAAGTCCATACTTTCTACAGTCTGTAAACAAAAGCTCTTCAAAATTCTTCACATATTATACTCAAGATTCTTGATGGAGTGGGCTTCGTCAAATTCGCCATAGCAGTGTGACGTCAACTGTCAGATCAACTGGTTCACGCTATCTGTGTTTGGAACCACGATCAAAATGATCACAAACCAAACGTGAACTAGTAACTAAGGTATGATGTATTCAAAACAACGGCAAATAGCGAGAGATGTATTGGGCAGTACCATTAACATGATTAAAGACCATTTTCTGACAAATATTTAGTTACGTCGCTACTATACACACCAAATAGTGAGGTATTTTTGTAGCAGTTTCATACATATATACTTCAACATTTAACTGCAAGAAACGGTTGAAAATTTTGGATTCGCTTAGTCTTAGATTCACGTATGTGTCCGGGCATCACACCAAAAATGATAAGGTTGATCAAATATAATGAGGCATTCCTTTTTATTCAAAAGTGCGGCTCAGTATCAACAGAAAAACCCTTAATTGTGACAGCGCTATGTTGATAAAATAAATTTGAACTTTGAACTTTGAACTTTGAACATGATCTGCTCCATGGGGACCAAATGAGGCATTTGTGAAAATTGAGTTATTATTATTATAACCTTACACAAACATTATAGGCTATCATATACGAGGGCTGGTCAATAAGTTCCCGCAACTATGGTGTATCTCCGCTCATGCATGACTTGGATGGCTGTTACTTACGCTAAATTCAAGTTTGTACTTTTTTCTTTCAAAACGAATATGCATTAGCGATGCTGAATGCTTGATTACGTAATGACATTAGCATAAACACAATAGCGTATGGGCACTGCCTGATTTATGGTGAAAAGTAGTCAAGAAAATCTCGCGCCAAATTGAGGTATTGTTACATAATTCCAAATATCTCGAGAATAAAAGTATATAATCTGGCACGGTTTTTGCAGCTTTATAGACCGATAATATAGGCATGATGCTGGACTCTTTTTAGACTTATACCATTTTTATTAAAAAAAGAAATCGTGTTGAATATCTCCAATTTTGAGTAGGCTTTATCACCCATTGTTCTTTACATAATAAGAGATAGAAAGATTAATCGATGACAAAATTTAACCAATGGTACCTGGTTTGATTGGGTATCTACTGATTATAAAAAAGGGAGGTCCCAGTGGTGAAACCATAAACATTTCTTTCTTAATGAACCCTTAATTTCAAAAGGTCTTGTTTTGGTAATTAAAGTAGCACACCATAGAGAGGCTCTGGATTGAATAAGAAATTTGAATTTCGAAAGGTGTGTCTAATTTTAGCATAAGACTTGGTATAGCAATTCACTCACACAGCTGCTGTTCCGCAAACCTTATTTTTAGCGCGTTTTTGATGAATTTTTACTTTTTTCATACATTTTTGGTACTTTAAATCATGCATACAATCAACGCATGCGCATATTTCTAATTTTGTTGCAACAAATTCTATTGTCCTGACTATAATCTCTAATACCATACTAATAACCATATTTGGTTTTGCTTTATTTTGGATATAATTTGGATTCTTTCTTCTGGCGTGTGGGCTCTTTTTCGCGATTTTCACACCATTTTTGCTTGTTGTTATAGGCCTATTTTTGGTGAAGTTCAAAGACGGTCCCTCTGCTCATCTGTTGACGGATACATTTCTTCCTTCACAATTATCAATTGAATATACTCAGATTACCTCATACCAAAAATAAGGCTTGTAAACTACTTTGGTCCTTACTTCTGCTTCTTTTTATTACACGTTCCTCAAAGCCAAATCAAATTTCTCGCCAATGTTGACAATTGTCAGTGTACATATAGCAATGACTTTATGCAAATGAGATTACGTAATTAAAGGTACTCTGATACTAATTGTTGTGCGTTTTAAAAGACAAAGGTACAAACTTTATTGATCGTAAGTAACAGTCATCTAAGTCATGCATGAGCGGAGATAAATAATGGTTGCGGGATATTGACCAACCCTCGTACTAAACACACCATAGGTCTAGCATACTTGGTTCTAAAGTTCTGAACGTTTGTGATGTATATTTTCTTATGTATTTTATTGTTTTTTTACTCCATATTTTTGACTATATCGCAATTTCAAGTTTGCCGCCTTTGGCCCCCATGGACCAGATCATGTCACAATTTCCCTCATTATTCAGGCCCTGCCTCCTGCGGGGAGAGAGTAGTTTATAGTTTAAGCTTAGTCGCTGTTGTTTGTGAGCGCTAACTGTTTCTTTGACAACCTTGAACAATATTATTTATATTGAGTACTTTTGTTTTTACAAGCTCTATCTGCCGACATTTTAACACCATCTAGCAAGGTCACCATAACAATACGCTATTTAAATAACAATTGAACACATTATTCAGATTAGCGGTGATGGTGTATTGAAATTCTAAATTAGTGCCCTCTATAATTTGATCGTTCAATCAAAATAATTAGAATATTAATTATGTACTTTGTTGCATTTTAAGTTTGTTGAAATTTCAAATGTCAGATAAATATATTGGTTGAACTGTTTAAAAACATTATCTTGACCTGTCCAACATGATCTTCATCTGATCAAAATGATCTCACTGTCCAAATTATCTAAATAATGTGGTCACCGTTCACATTACTTGATATAATCGACAGTTGATTAGAGTTTGAATAGAAGAAAAACAATAGATAATAGAAAAAAAAGAAGGGGGTATAATACTTCTCAAGAAATCCTATTATTTTTCTATATTTGTGTGTTTGTAAAAGTCAGAGATCAAATAACTTTCCTTAAATTAAACTGTAAAAACGAATACCTAAAGCCATTATTAGTAATGGCACATTCATCAAACCATATTATATATAGGTAATATCTCACTCAAAATGAAGAGGAACTTGGCCGTCATGGTTGTTGGTATTTGCATCATGTTTTGCGAGTATGCGGAGTGCGATACGGAGGACTGTGTCGCACTCTGTAATCAATGCGTTGTGGTTTCGGATACCATTACCCATATGGGATGTACTAAGCATTGTGAGGAACTCAAGCAGAAGGATGATGGGAAATTTACGTGTCAGCTATTAACAGGTAAATGTTTGTATTTTTGTAACGCATTCTAGTATATTATTTCAATGCCAGATTTTCCTTATCAAAGGCAAATGAAAAATACAAACAAACAACAAGCCTATGTTGAGGCAATTAAACGGATGGTTTCCCGCGTTTTTTTAAAACAAGGACAGTAAATATTATTACATTATTGTTCATCACACATTTCGCTCAAATGTATATACTGCTGATGCATAGTGAATGATCATGATGATCCCTACAATTTCTTTTCAGCACCGAACACAGGTAATCCTTCCCTTGGAGACGAGATCAAAGCATTTAATGCGAGAGTATCAGAACTGTTTGGAAGCGGTGATTATTCGACCATTGTTGAAGAGTTATACACTGACGATTGTGTGATTGTGTTTAATGGACAAGCACCTGGATTTGGTAAAGAAGGTAAACATTGGAATTACTTGATACCTCAATTTTGAAATTCAAGATCAAAACGCTCACATTGTAATATTATCCCTAATACTCTGAATGGAGGCACCCGCCTGAAGTATTTTGTGACATTTAGTATTAATGTTCTTAAATTTTTTTTTCAAAACGTTTTAATAACATTTAAATTTCGGGTTATATAAAGGTCATGAAAACGTTTTTAAAACGTTATTGCAAATATTTTGGGCAAACATTTTTCGTAAAATTTTTTTAACCCCAAAATAACATTCTGTTTGTATCACGTTTTCAAAAATGTTTTTGGAATGTTATTAAAACGTTTTTATACCTTTTATATAACCCGACATTTAAACGTTTTCTGTAAAACATTTTGTGTTTGCTGGGTTATGATTAATTAATCAAGGGTTGAGCTAGGTTGCGAGGGGGGTTAAATTTGGGCAAAAGTACCCATAAATGCCCCAAATTAGGGCAAATCTAGGTGCTTTTGTGAAAACTGGTATACTGCTGGGTTGCAAAAACTGTAGCTAGAAAAAGTCAGCACCCGACAGTTTGGGTGGCACATTTCCTTAAAAATATAGATATTCCACAAACTTTGTAGACACAGTCAATATATATTTTGCCAATGGGGCTTAAGATAAGGGTTGGTAGGAGATGTCATGTGTTTGCCCACTCGACTCGCTGATATACCTCCACTAGCTGCTCACCATGCACGCATTGAATTTAAAGTTTGAACTGTGTATTCATATGTCTAAATGGTCTTTCACCTGCACATCTTTCTGAAATCATCGATACTAATGAACCAGCTATATAGAACCAATATTCGCTCTACTTAACAGGACAAAAAACGTCTGTATATTCCCTCTGTCCATTCATTTAGTTTGTGAAAAGGTCACCTGGCTCTGGTATAAACTTTGGAACTTTCATCTTCGATATCAAATTCATCATTAAACTTCACTTGTTAACGCGGCTGTGTACTCTAGACATTGTTTCTTTCGCAAAATTGAGTTTTTTCGATATGTTTGTACTTTGTTATGTTTTTTATAAATACAAGGAATGAAAATCCAGATTTGTAAACTCCAACTGCAATATTTTAAGGATTTTATTTCACTATTCCACTCGTGTTTGAAATTGAAAAGGAAAGAAAATCTTTGTTGTACCAGCAAGGTACACGCGCGCAACAACGAATCGCGTTGCGTATCGCGCAATTTGTTAACACACAAATACGCTACGCATACGCGACGCTTATATGCATGCGCGGCGCATCTTATGGAAACGCCACGGAAGCACTGATTTCACAAAAACCTAGTGGTCAAATGGCTCCGTTTTAGCTGATAAAATGTGAATTTTTTATTTTTTTTTTCCTATTTAGTCATCTTTATTTGTATAGATTTTGCCCAAACTTCTCAAGTGGCTGTGGATTTACCCTATGTTTACGTAATGTAAGGTACAAAAACGAAAACTGCCGCATTCTCCTGTGAGATTCGATGAAAGTGCAAAATGTGACCACTTTAAACTTCAACGGCCATTATTTCAATGTTCATTTTCTCGGTAAAATGACGATTTAGGTACACGATAACTCAATAAAATAATACAGCATCTATAGGTAAGGAAATATGATCATCGTAAAAAGCATGATCGACTCAAGAAACGGTTTTCTCATTTTTTTTATATTTTGGTCTATTTCCGATTTTAGGCATCATTTTGTGCAAATAGGCGTTTGTGAATTTAAAAAGTGCAATTTGATGCCTTATATGGTCAATATCTCAAAATATAAGGCCAATATCAAAAAAATAAAAAAAAACGTTTTTGGAATGGAGCCTCAAGATTGAGCTAAAAACAAAATAAAATATTTTGGAGAGAGTGTTATGATGTACCTAACAAATATTGCCAAAAACTCACGTTTTTGTGATTTTCTTCATAATTGTTGTTTTTACCCCAAATCTGTATTTGTATTTATCGATGTCTTGCCTTTATAAAAATGTATACTCAGTTGTATACTCAGTTGCTTATGTAATACATTGTTGTTTGATTGCCTTTTCACTATGCTTTTTATATGTTTTTGATAACTTTTATCATGTTCTTTTTACATGCTTTTTAATGTTGTACTTTTAAGGTAGTGTAAGTTATGTTGATATAGTAGCATACTTTTAAGGTGTATTTTATTCTTGTTCTGTAAAGCGCCTTGATGCCTTTGCTCTGGCGCTATATAAGTCTGGTTTATTATTATTATTATTATTATTACTTTTATATGTCTTGCGCGAATAATTACAAAGTTATTGCACTTTTACTACATGCATGTCTGAGAGTACACAGCTGCCTTAAATTTAAGGTAAACTTAAAGGCTCAGAGTCATTTTAATGCTTACTTACTTGTTAAAGGGAGATAACCCTATCGGTTTAGGATATGGATTCTCTTCAAACTTACATACAATGTCAAATATTGTCCCCTTTATCAATCTATGTGAGAAAACGGGAACAATTTCAGCATAAATGTGAATAATTAGCATATCAGCAAGCCAATACACTGGTACGCGTGAATTGCATTCTGGTCAGGCATCCCGAAATAACGACCGAGCGCATGTCCCGGTGGAAACAGGAAGTGTTCGCCTTGGTACTGAAAACCGGCTCGCCCCTGTACACGTTTATACCCTCTATTCATACTGATTAATCTTAAAAAACATTACATATGCGCTCATTATCATTCTTGACAAGATAGCCCATGCTGTATTTACTTCGCATAATTATTTCTTTATTTTTAGCTATATGATGCACATTTTCACATATTTATGATTTTTTATTTTTTTATTTTTTAACTAATTTTTTAATGGGAGGTGCTCTCATAATTTTTTTCATATTCCTCGTATCATGCTTGACAATATAGGTCATGTTTCCTTATTTATTTCGCCTCTTATGTATTTCTTTATTTTTGTTTTTTGTTTTATATCATTATAGCGCCATCTATAGTTTGACATTAGGGGGCCTATTTGATGTATTTTGCGGACGAATTGGTACTGGGGTGAAGTCTTCCGAATCTGTTCAGATTTCATTCTATGACTACCCAAAACTCCCGTGTCGTGTAAAATGCGAACAATTGGTAGCCTGTAAAAACCGCTGTGTTTCATGATTTCTCCGGAAATACATCGACATGGAGCGTCAAATTTCAGGATAGTAATGAGAAAAATAGTATCTATTATGTGATACCAAAACCTCATCAACAATGAAAATATCGGGGGGATGATGCTGTCGATCGGGTTACGGACCTTTAATGAACAGTAGCTTTCAGATGTTGTAACGTACCGTAATTTACGATGTATAAGACACTCAGAATGCTAGTGAATCGTGGCCATTGTTGAGAAGCGATGGCTATAATGTTATACTAGGTTCACGCGGTCACCGGGCGCGGTCATTTAATGAGGCAATACAAACAATCGAATTTGGTGTTTAAATTAGCAAAGATTTGAGTTTCACCTTGTCACTGTAAAATTAATTTTCTCTACCAAATGAAAAGCAATAATTTTCATTTGTTCAGTAAATGTCAGGAAAAACTATAAAACTATAATGTTTGGCAATGTATATTTTTTTAACCCTGGTGTTAAACTTATCAAATTTAGGCCTCTAGTGTAAGATTTTCTATTTTTACAGGCTTCAACTTGTCCCATGAGCTATTTGCGGGGTCAGGGTTTTTCTTTTCAAAGTAACATAATTCGCTAATTAAAGATTATTGTTACTCAACTTCCTAAGAAACAGATTGAAAAAGTGTCTAATTTTGACACCAGGATTTTTTTATATATATATATTTGACTGAGAAAGTAAAGGTAAAGGAGACGACCCTGTATAAACAGTGATCGGAGTGCCCATCTCTCTTTAATTGGCGATTGGGCCAGACTCCTCCATGTAATGTTGCTATAGGGGGATCGCTACACCTCCTCTACAGCGAGTCTGTTACCTTCTCAGCATTTAAGAATGCCGGTACCCATTTAAACACCTGGGTGGAGAGGAGTAATCGAGATAAAGTGCCTTACTCAAGGGCACAACACGATGGCGTCGTCGGGGTTCGAACCCGCAACCTTACGATTGTGAGTCAGTGCCTGAGAAATCAAATCAAAAGGCGTACTTCTCTTCTGAATTAGGCTGATTGCAACATGTATTCTCGCGGTTCACAATACGATGCGCCTCCAGCGATCGCTGGGTCGAAGCTAAAATACGCAGTGCATCATGGGAGATGAGTCGACATCCAAAGCCCGCGTAGTACGAATACAATACAGGAACATGCATCACTGTGGGTTTAAATATCATTATAATGATGTTACGTGCGAATGCACACTAAAACAACACTTTACAACTATAGTATATAGCCTAGATCCATTTTCTATCTATTGATCACAGGAAATCCTTCGTGGAGCTGTTTTCAACATATTTATTATTACACTCGCGTGAAAATTCAATAGGAGCTAGAACGGCGATGTCGACTCTGGAGTCGAAAATTTGACTGCCAAAAGCAACCGCTGGCGGCGCATCGTATTGTGAAACGCGAGAATTGATCGACTTTTAGCACGACTTTGCATGACAATAGAAGACAGTCACTGGCATACTAAGCGAAGATTTGTATCCTTGTTTTCATGCTTGTAATACATTCAATATGTTATCGCATATAATTTTTTTCAGATGTAAAGCAAGTTTTTATCGATTATGCCGAAAGCTATCCCAGCGTTAATTGGATATCATACATTTCTACTGCATTCGGTGAGGAGAACGGATATGTTTGGGAAGATGGCGCCGCATATGCCTACCATGACGACGCCCTCGTTGGTTCGTGGCGGTAAGCTTAAGGACTCTCCCTAAACACGATTAAAAATAGCTGTCACCCTTTCTCGCCATTCTTGAAAAGGAGACAGAGTAGTCGCAGCGAGTGACAGTAAAATTTTCCATTGATCAAATGCCAGTAAATATTGTACAGATCGAACATTAACTTACCGCTCTTCAGCTGATTTCAGTTGTGTTAGAAAGTTGCCAATTAATCAAATAGCTTCAAAACTGTTGGCTATTTTGCACAACGACTTAACTGTCCTTATCTTTGGCTATAGAATATCATAATTTATTTAAAAAAATCCTCTCCTTATTTGCGCATAGATTGATTCTTATCTATTTAAGAGACTATTATGGTCACCATATGGTCACAGGAGCCTGTTTGACTTATAAATTTTTATTACATACTCCAGTAGCATGTTTAAAAATAGAAACATGCTCCCGTACCATATGATGCAGGACCATATGGTCCAGGACCATCGGGCAAAAATCGCATAAAAGCGAGATGGGATAGAGATATCAGCCTAAATACTACCTTCTATAATCCATGTAAATATTACGTTTTGTCTTTTTGTAGGTATATGTATGTATACAAACGCGTCAAAGGAACTCTGCACCTTTACATGGACCTAGACTTCTAAGGAAAAACAACAAGTTCTCTCTCTCACCAAAAAAATTAAGGTACCAGTTAGCTTCACCATTGTACATCCTAAACAAACAACAAATATGTTAAAATTAGAACTAACAGACAATAGCTGCATCTTTTAGATCGAATTTAAGACCACATTTTGTTGAAATCGGTCAAAAAATAAAGATGCGGTGATCCAAAATGTCAAGGAAGATGCAAATCAAAAGTTGCAGATTGCTCCATTTATATTGAAGCCCTATTCATTTGTACACACGTTCTCGAACAAGAGAACTAGCGCGAACTAGAACATTAAAGTGCAATTATCGTTCACCATTTCTTTAATTATCAACCGATTTCAGCAAATGAGGTCTTAAAGCAGAGCTAAAGAGAACAGGTTAAGGCTGCTTGTTTTAATTTTAACGAATTTGTCTTTGTTGAGGATAAAGGGTGAACATAACTGGTACCTTTATTCTTTTGTGGTCTGTATTGCATTCTCCAGACAAGACGGCATGGTTGTCGTAAACTGTAATCTTATTCAAAATTATGATTACTAGGCCTATTAGAAGCAAATGCAAATGAATTAAGTAACCTTTGACCTGTTAAATTTTCATTTAATTGACGCCCAACTTCCAATGCTTTTGAAAGTATGATCAAAAACAGCTTTATATTTGACCATGGAAGAAAGAGATGAGAAGGAACCACAACGACTTCGATCGGCCAAGTTTTAATCCGCTTATCTATTGACGCATGAAAAGAAAAGCTACCAATGGTACTTACTTTCATGTATGATCCATTTACCGCGATCGATGCTTGGCGAAATCATTACTGGAAAAAAAACTATAACAAACCCGTCCAAGAACAAACAAACGCTACCCAGAAGTAAGATTATGGAATTTCACTGATGCTCTGAACATGTATAGTAGCTTTGTTTTGGGATCTACAGTCAATCTGTTTTCTTGATCGTGTTGTGTAGAAAATGTCCTTTAACACATCGAAAAGGTCATCAAAATCGGCCGGTTTTTTGCTGAGTTTCATCTTTAGCAAATAAGGTAAGATTTTGGTGACTTTTTCGATGAAAAATAGATGCAAAATGTTCTTAAATAATGCACAATGTTCCGGTTGAGTCCGGTACATGAAACCTGTTTAATTTAATAGTTTATATGTGTATAATCGTAACTAGCTAACTCGTTTCAGTGCCAAAGACTGCCAACTCTAAGAAAAAAGTCATCAAAGTTCGGGAAAATTGGGCGAAATGGAAGAAAAAGATGTAGGCTATCAATGACCGATGATCACGTCACCAGAGAAAATCCTATAGAGTGCTTGCACGGAAGGTCATTAGTTCAAATCATCCTTCAGACACGCTCCAGAAGACATGCAAATACATGGAGTACAATACCAATCACCTATTTAACGCGGGGTATTGATCAAAGTAAATCCTCATGAATAACAATGTCAATTAAATGTCGGTAAAGGGAGTGGACAAAGTGAATGCGTTCGTTGTGGTTCCTTCTTATCTCTTTCTTCCATGATTTGACGAGTCAAAAAAAATTTTGCATCTGAACTCTTCATTCTACACAACAGAAACACACATCTACACCTTTACACAGGTAGTGAGGAATCTGTTCTATTTTATACTGTAACTGTTCGTTGGATTACCGTGTTTTTCATCATTTTTGGGGAGGGCACCTTTTATCTGGAATAGCTCAATCTCCGATCGACCATCAATGCTTGGTCGATCCTTATTATTTATAATCAATTGACTATTGGCAACTGTGAAAATGAATCTATGACCAATTATACCACGAATACTGTAATTGTTCGCTGGATTACCTTGTTTACATCATCTCTGAGGGAGGGCACCTTTTATCTGGAATAGCTCAATGGTACCATTATCTGGAATTTCTCAATGGTACCATTAATTAGTTGATAGTTCATTGATAACAAGTATCGAAGCAGCATCGACGGTCGATCCAAAGATCGATAAATTTGTTTCTGATGCAAAAAAACCCAAAAAACCAAAAAAAAACAGCACCAGCAACAGCAACAGCAACAATAAAAACACTCAAGAAATCAAACCAGATATTTATGTTGAGAATAATTCTCCCCCAATAAAAAAAAAGATGAAAGAAACAAAGAAAGGAAACAAAAACAAAAAAGCAAAGAAAATACTAAAAAGAAATGAATGAAGATAAAACGAACAATCAAACTAAAAAGAAAACCATGAATTAAAAAAAGAAGGAAGAATAAAAAAGTAATAAAAAGTGCAAATGTCCCTTGCTGGTCAATAAGTTTCAAGTTCAAGACCAATTGCACATTAAAAGACACACATGCGCAATGTATAAGACACATAAATCAATTTTAATTGACATATTCAATGATTGGTATGCAAGTTCAGGGTTATTTCATGATTGTCATCATATTTGATTGGAATAAAAGAAAATATAAACGATTCAAAAATGCTGTTTTCCGATTAAATTATTTATCGAGCATCAAGCACGGGTTTTTAAAGGCAAAGTACAATGCATGTTATCAGTGTTATGATAGCACATTCTACTGTGGCTATTTGCTGTAGAAGTAGTGATGTAACAGGATTAATCACCATAGCGATAGGTAGAAACATTTTTGAAAGTAATACCCTGCAGTAGACGTACGCTGTACCTTTGCATTGCATCATATTATATAGATTATCAAAGAATATTCTATAAACATTTCACATGCTGAATCCATGTACGTTTCACTCACACCTGTACGATAATTAAGTCTATGATGGCGCACATACACAGGAAGTGATGAATGCAGCCTGCTTAAAGTGCGGAGCAATACATTCCAATTTGAAGCAAATCGACCATAACATAAATTTATACTTTCTTTGTATCTTTTTGTTTTATCAATATACTTAATGGAAGGGGTATGAACGTTTGGACAGTATTTATTGTGGGACATTAGAGCACATCAAACATATCGAATTGCATTCTGAATACGAAGAATGTCCTTCTGATATCAAATAATAATACACATTTTATGGCAAATCATTAAAAATTGATATTTTTGATATTTAACAGTACTTGAAGTAAACTTTATAAATCTGATGATTTATACTTAAGGTGTATGTAGGTGGGATGAAAAGCCGACGATCAATTGAAAATTTTGACCTTTCGTATTGAAGATATGGATTTTTTTCTCTTAAACACCAAAAAAATAGGTCTTTTGGGAAAAATCAATATCTTCAATATAAAAGGTCAAAATTTTCAATTGATCGTCGGCTTTTCCTCCCAGCTACATACACTTTAAGAATATATCATTATAGATTTATAAAATTAATTTCTAGGACTGTTATATATCAAAAATTTGTATTATATCGTGAATTTCAAAAAATGAAAAATATTTGATATCAGAAAGACATGCTTCGTATTCAAAATGCAATTCGATACGTCTGAGGTGCTCTCATGTCCCACAAAAAATACTGTCGAAACGCCATAAACGCTCATTCCAGATCCCTTAATGAGATAAAATTTACTAATTTATTTATTTATACCATTCGGCCCATAGGCCAGGCACAGCTCAATATTGCAAAAGCAATAAATTAAAAGGAGGCCAAATATCAAATCAGCAAAATGAAAAAGAAACCTTAAACCAAAAACAGTAAAAACAAACACCAAAACAATTAGGAACTGGCTAGCCAAGATGGGAACGGAGGGCTGACTTAAATGATTACAGAGAATTACATTGGATAATGTCCTCAAGGAGGTAGTTCCAGAGTGTCGGAGCATAAGGGTAGAAGGATTTTTGGCACAAGGTCAGACGACGGAAAGGAGGAACGATGCGGCTTGATTTCAGATTACGGAGTGAAGGCCGGGGGTGAGGGTTGTAAGGGTTAGGAGAGGGGGAAAGATGATCTTATACAGGTGACGGAGAGTAGCATAGTCCCTGCGTTTGGAGAGCAAGGGAAGGCCTGACTTCAGGAGAAGGTCCTCGTGGTTGAGATTCCAGGATTGCAAGATAACCCTGGCGGCGAAACGATGACAAGCCTCAAGGCGATTGTCTGAAAATGACTGAAACGCCAGTAATTTGCTAAAAACATGAATGCATAAAAATGCATCAATGATCAGAGTATTTTTACATTGAAACTTGGTCAAAGTATTATGCTCAAATGCATCATTTTGCCCTGCCGCCCTATAATTTGCATATTTCTATCATTAATTAGCATTTATGCCTTACTTTGCGGTTATTATCAGAATGGGGGAGGGAAAAATACATGGCCCAACTTGTTTTCTAGACCCTCAAAATAATGAATGTGGCTTCGTACGTAAATTACCGCATGAATAGCAAATGGTATACCCACTTTAGACACATTGACTTACAAAATCCGAACAAACTTCCATCCAGGCTTAAAGGGGGTCTCCGGTAATCATAATATTATGCATTATATGTTGGGAAAATAATTATCAAGCCTGAATCACATGGTTTTATTTAAAACAAACTCATATTAACCATAAAAACATTAAAAAAAACAGTTGCCTCTCAACACGCGATATTCAAAATTCCCGCGCCGAAATTGTTTAAGTGCAATGACGTAATAGTTGGTTGTGCTCAATTGTTGTCAGCCTTCGTTGTATTACTGGGACGTCATTGCACTCGACAATTTCGGCGCCCGGGAATTTTGAATATCGCGTGTTGAGAGACGGATGTTTTTATTCGTTTTTATGGTCACTATGAGCTTGTTTTAAATACAACCATGTGATCCGTGCTTGATAATTATTTTTCTTACATATAAGGCATAATGTTGTGATTACCGGAGACCCCCTTTAATATTTACTGCAGCAGTGAGGAATATATCAAAATATCAAAAGCGCCATTTTGATGGAGAAAAGGCGGGGATGAGGTTTTTGATCGGATATCCTCTTTCAATTTCATTAATGTGTTGTCATTTTAACCTGCATTTCTTGTATTTTAATAATTTGAAAATTATAATGACCCTATTTTCTTGTTTATGTTTTACACGACAATATTTATTTCAACCAAGTTGCACTTAGCTCCTATTCAAGCCAAATGCGTTGTACTGTGACCAATAAATGACCATTACTTTTGTCCGCCAAATTCAAATGAGTATGTGTGTCGCGAGTTGGATAAATTGATTGCGATGACCATCAATTGTACTCAATGCAATGGTCAACAATGGTAGGCGTAAATTAATTATGAGGTTGACACCACCTTAGAAGTCCTTCGGTGCATCCTGCTCAGGAAATGGCGAGACATTGACCAAGGAAAGATAAGACATCTTGTTCAGAGCATGCGACGACGAATCCAGGCAGTGATAGCCAGTGATAGTGGGTACACCAAGTATTGAGATGTCAGTAGCATGTTTATGAGATAAGTCGGAGATAAGTAAAGGGTAGCTAGTATTGAAGTTGAAAGTCGAAGAAGTAAAATAAAGTAAAGTTCATGGTTAAGTAAACAGAACACATCGGTGTCCTTTGCCTTGATTTTGTGTGTGTGCGCGTTTGCATTACAAATACTTCCGAGGACTCTGACATAACAACACACCGAGGACATTTTTTTACCGAGGATCTAAACACGCGTCCTCGCTACGCATACCTTGTTAAACGGTGAAAAATGAGGTATTATACCCTACTACCCCCTCTATAGCTTAATGTCCTCGTAGTGTTAACCGGAATCGAATTTATTCGGTATTATCGACCTCTTGAGCACTTGACATAACAGCCCACCGACACACCGAGGACACATACACATTTCAAAAAAAACTTTCAAAATCCGACTTGAAGCCACTTAAGCGCCCGGCCATAACTCGATCAACTCTGTGAGCCATTTGCAAATTACTAAAAGTCCTTCAAATATGTGACCATCCATCTCAAACCGCTCGTAAAGTCGGCAAATTGTATTTCGAGTTACAGTTAAATGTGTATCAAGCTTGTATTCATATTGTACCCACACAATTGTCCTACAAGTTTCTCATTTCAGTCCAGTCTGCACATCAATCTTTAATCCTATTGTTGAAGAGGATAATAAGCTTATACTTATAGTAAATAGCTTTACTCTTTGTCTGCTATGGCTAAATCTTGTTCAAGTGGTGGGATAACCAACAATTAACAATGAGAGGACATTCCTGAACCTCGTTGACTTGGGGATGATTTGAAGTGACCGCCAATTATCACAATTTAATATTTAATACCAGCAATGTAGACCCAAAATAATGTACCCTTTTACTGAAGGAGCAAAGTTGAACAAGCCATAACTCCGCTTCTGGATATCGTTTGAAGTCAAATGATATATCATTGTAAAGCTTATGATATATTAGAGTCATGCGGTAGCATGACCAGCAAGTTTTAAAAAACGACTGATAAAGAAGAATAAACAGATGCACCGCGAGACTATATTTACACGGAACAAAACGCTATTGTTCTATGATATTTTTCGCTGGGTACAAAATATATCTAAAACCATGCTAAATCTTATTTACTGTCCAAAGCGTCATATTTTAATAACTCATTATTTCAAAAAGTTACACCAATCTTACAGTCAATCCGATTGTTTGATAATAAACAACCATTCTTGCTTTATTTCACACGGTATTTCATAGCCAAAATTAGTGGCAAATCATAGCTATTCATTCTGATATCCACAATCTTTCGACACTGCTACAGCCATACATGGCTGTCACTGTCGCACTACTTTTTCAGATTCACTTTCAAATATACCCTAGCATTTTCCTGGATACCCTACATACAAATTCTGGATCCCATTCGCCAACAAATCAAGTTTTTCACAATTCTTTTATTCTTTCCGGACCACAGCATACATTCATATTAATAAATACTCCACTTTCACACATCATTATATCGGGACGTCCCTGTAGCGAAGCGGTTAAGGCCATGGACTTCTAATCCGTTTATGATTTTTTGCTCAAGTTCGAAACTTCCCAACACTTTTTTTTTAAATGTTTTATTAACCAATTTATTGTCATAAATCAAGAATAACACCATAATAACATCCATTGCTATTGTGATATTGTATTTTTTTTTCATCAAACAAACATGTTTGATTTTTTATTCACATTTAGGCCTAAGCCTAGGCTCTGCTTTCACCATCCAGATGCTTTCACCATGCCTGACTATCATGTCATCTTCGTCATTTAAAACACATTTATCAGTGGCTCTGTTCGCAGCTCAGACTGAAATTATATTTGGAATAATAAATTGTCACAAATTAAAATCACAAACCGCGAAAGATCGCCAACAACTGCCACTGAATATTGATATTGAGAATCACAAACCGCGAAATTTGGATATCCAACTAGATTGCTCCGTAAGGCTACAAAGAATCACACACCACAGAATATGGATATCCAACAAGCTTAAACTATAAATTAAGCTCCCGATAGAGGGCAGGGCTTGAAGGGAAATTAAAATCACAAACCGCGAAAGATCGCCGACAACCGCCGCTTAATAGGGATATCCAACTAGATTGCCCCGCAGGGCTACAAAGAACCACAAACCGCGAAATTTGGATATCCAACCAGATTGCCCGCAGGCCTATCGATTATAAAGAACCACAAACCGCGAAATATGGATATCTAACAAATTAAGACTTTAAACCGCGAAAGATCGCCAACAACTGCCGCTCAATATTGATATCCAGCTATATTGCCCCGCAGGGCTATAAAGAACCACAAACCGCGAAAGTTGGATATGCAACTATTGCCCCACAGGGCTTCAAACAACCACAAACCACGAAATATGGATATCCAACAAGCTTAAACTATAAATTAGCTCCCAATATAGGACAGGGCTTGATGAGGGAAATTAAAACCACCAACCATGAAAGATCGCCGATAACCGCCGCTTAATAGGGATATCCAACTAGATTGCCCCGCAGGGCTAGAAAGAACCACAAACCACGAAATGTGGATATCCAACTAGATTGCCCGATTAAAAAGAACCACAAAACCGCGAAATATGGATACCCAACAAATTAAGACCACAAACCTCGAAAGATCAACAACAACTGCCGCTCAATATTGATATCCAACTAGGTTACAAAGAACCACAAACCACGAAATATGGATATCCAACAAGCTTAAACTATAAATTAGCTCCCGTTAGATGACAAGGTTTGATGAAAACCACAAACCACGAAAGATCACCGACAACCGCCGCTTAATAGGAATATCCAACTAGGTTGCCCAGAAGGGCTACAAAGAACCACAAACCCGCGAAATTCGGATAGCCAAGTAGATTGCCCCGCAGGGCTACAAAGAACCACACATATTAAAACACGATTATCTTGCCTAGTCGGGGCATTTAGACGCTTATGTGCATTTACCAGTTCCGACTTGAAGTAGGCCTAAATCGGACTTACTCTCTGTGTCTATCTGGCATTGTCAACATTGGGTGTGTGTTGTTCATATTTACATTGTCTTTACATATTTACGTTGCCTTGAATAATTGAAGTGTATTAAAATGTGTATTGATCATTGTGTACGCCTCTTAACATTACAGTCACGCGTGACGAGCAAGTTTTAAAAATAAACGACTGATCAAGTGTTTTTGTTTAATTATTTACTGTCATGAATCAAGAATAGCAACTTCAAGCATCTATTTTTCGTTTTATTCGTTTTATGGAGCACTTCGTAACCTGATGACTTTCCAAGCTTGGAGCTGCTTGGCTACATTCATAAAAAGACAAGAAATCTACCAAAAAACGTTGACAACGTAAAGAAATCAGCAAGTTTAAAAAACCCACCTCGGCTCACTTTTTGAAACTTGGTCCCATTTTGAACACCAACAGCAAAACAGTGTTTTTATTTTATTTCAACAGAATACAGCGTTTCCAACAAGATTACAAGCCTACTTGTTATTCGTTTAATTCAATCATTTATCATGATTATTATAAAACAAAACACAATATAGGATATTGGCTTACCATGCAAGAACAAGATAACCTTTCAGGTCGTTCCAGAAAGCTTACAATATCGCATCTGCACATTAAAGATACATAACACTTCTGGAAATATTTTAGATTTATATAAATATGATAAAGTTTAAATCAGTACCTTTTACAAATGGGACCAAGTTTCAAAAAGTGAGCCGAGGTGGGTTTTTTTAAACTTGCTGATTTCTTTACGTTGTCAACGTTTTTTTGGTAGATATTTTCTAAACACGGAAGAAAACAAAATTGACCAGTGGCCGACTTTACGAGCGTTTCGATGTGGATAGTCACATATAGCAGCAGCATGGAATACCTGTATGTCGCTGGCCATGAACTTGGAAGCTGCATGCCTGCGAACCTATCAGATATAGTTCTATAATACAACTATACAAACCTATCACTCCCATTTTGAGGGGGGGGGGGGGAATGGCGGCTAAAATTTCAATTTTAAAGCCATTTTTCAAACGTCACCACGGTCAAGGTCAAGTCACATATTGGGGTGGGTTTGTGTATGTGACGTGTGTATGGGTCTATACGTCAATTATCAACAATATTATCATCATATCCAATGTTTTCAAAAATGTTGATTATATTCAACTGATCCTTTAATTCTTTTGAGGAGTGTAGTTCACTTCATCAAGGGAGCGATTGTAGAACTAATTCCATCCATTAAAAATATGCTTCACCAAATTATGCCCCTTCCCCTGTGAGAAGTCCCCCCCCCTGTGGGATGTTGGACGACCCACCCCATTTTTGCCCACCCTCTGAAAAAGTGCTGGCTACGCCACTGGAATAGGGGGTGTTGTTATTGTAAATAGCAGTTCACGTGATACAGCGGGCTAAAGACTGTGCAATAATTATCTCTCACCCCGGACAAATTTCAAAATCTTGCTTCCACTGGACTGCCAAAAAGATATGCCGCCCCGGCCCCTCTCAGCCTGCCAAAAAGTCGTTACTTCCTCCCAATGTACGTGCCAAATTTGGGAACCCAATTTGCAAACCTCAAAAATGTCTTAATATTATAAAATGTGAGTCGTAGCTAGCCAGGGCCGTATGGATTGTCTTTAAAATTACATAATAATATCAAATATCTCCCCCTTTATGCTGCTTTGTGAAAAAACGAGAGCATTTTCAGCGTAAATGTGAATAAATAGCTAAATTTGCAATCCAATACCTTGGTATACGTGAATTGCATTCTGGGCAGGCAAGCAACAACAACAATTCCCGTTCGTATGACGAATGGTGACATGCTGACAATGCCCGCCCTTACGAAAATGCAAGCAATAAAAAATGTGTGCGACAGCATGCAGCACGCGTGCGGCAGTGTGCAGCACACATCATCAGATGTGTGCAGCATGCATGCAAGGCCTGCTGGTAGCGTCCCAGCAAATACAAAACGTTTTCGACATCATTCGCAAAAGGTTATAAAAGGTTGTCAGAAAACGTTTAAATGTCGGGTTATATAAAGGATATATTAAGAGTATAACACGTTTTCATAATCTTAAAAAACATTGTTTGATAATCTACTGCTCAGCAAACAAATATGTTTTACAGAAAACGTTTAAATGTCGGGTTATATAAAGGGTATAAAAACGTTTTAATAACATTCCAAAAACATTCTTCAAAACTTGATACAAAACATTCTAAACAGAATGTTATTTGGGGTTGAAAAATATTTTGCGAAAAATGTTTGCCCAAAATATTTTCAATAACGTTTTAAAAACGTTTTCATGACCTTTATATAACCCGACATTTGAATGTTATTAAAATGTTTTGAAAAAAACATTTTAAGAACATTTCTGTGTTTGCTGGGTTCAAATATTTTAACACAATGTTATTTAAGTATGGACACAATATTTGGCAGAAATGTTTGCAAAAATAGTTTACAATAACATTTTTTGAAAACATTTAAAAATATTGTTGTAGTGTCTTTTCATACAAAACGTTTTAAAACGTTATCATGACCTTTATATAACCCGACATTTTAATGTTATCAAAACGTTTTTACCTAAACCAAAAGCCAAAATATAACTTATTTAAAATGTTTTTAAAACGTTTTTATGTTTGCTGGGGTGTTCATGCGTGCGAACCAGCTGTGTGCATGCAGGCATCGCACGCTAATATCCACCGCGCACACAATTTGCTTGCAGAACCTGCGTGCAGACTACCAATCTGCACGCAAATTACGTGCAGACTACATTTGTGTGCGGACTGTAGGTCTGCACACAAATTGCGTGCATCTTGCACGCATCTTGCATGCTGCACGCATATTGCTGCACGCATGCAGGATTTTCAGATCACAAGCTGGATCGAATGCTGCAGCATGCAGGGTTTTTAGATCACAAAGGCAGAATGCTGCACGCATACAGGGTTTCCAGAAACAGCAAAGGTAAAATCCTGCATGCAAGCCATGCATGCAGGGTTTTCAATGACTGATTCACCTTTACACAACTGACAGCAAGTCACAATTTGGCAATGAACTAGTAGTGAAAATAGTTAAATGTTTACAATAAATAAATAAGTTACCCTTCAGACCAAAATGTTCTAAGTATTTAACCTTCAGACCAAGATTTTTGGCAGACCAAGAGGGGGGGAAGGCAAGCATTTTTTGGCAGGCCAACAGGGGAGGGGAGCAAGCAATTCTTGGCAGGTCTAGAGGGGAGAGCAAGCAATTTCCTGTTTCGATAGTTGGCATTTCAACTTTGGGCCAATGTTGGTATGCCAAATATTTCTGTTTCAATAGTTGGCATTGCAACATTGGGCCAATGTTGGAATGCCATTCCTGTTTCGAAAGTTGACATTGCAACATTGGGCCAATGTTGGAATTCCATTCCTGTTTCGATAGTATAGGCATTGCATCATTGGCCCAATGTTGGAATGCCATTCCTTTTAATGATAGTTGGCATTGCAACATTGGGCCAACGTTGGTATGCCACAACAGTTGGCACTGCAAGAAAATCAAAACAAAATTCAACATTTTTATAGTGAATGTTATCAATATTTACAGTAAATTTGATCAATATTCATAAAGTGATGCACTTTGGCCAGTTTAGTCACCAAAATATTGCTTATATTAACTTAAAACACTTCATCAAATGTGTACACCCCATAGCTCAAATGGTAAAGCATCATACTCCCATGTAGAAGGTCACTGGTTCGAAATCAGGTAGGTAAAGTTAGACATTGTGACTTGTATAAAATTAAGCTAGGCAATTTTGGTTCATTGTTAAATAGATAGCCAGGTAATGTAAGACTTAATGTAAGGACAGTATACTCTGTTAGCAATTATTTTTGATTTTTTTTCATGATTTTATCTCACATTATATATATGGCCAGTACGTGCTGCACTCGTTCCAAATATACGCATCCGCACGCTACATACTGCACACGTGCTGCATGCGGTGCGGCACGCATGCTGCATGCGTGCTGCATGCGTTCAAAAACTGCGTGCCATTTTCGTAAGGGCGGCCCGCGCCGTATTGAACGGAAAATAATAGTATTTTTTTTCGTACCGTTTCAGAAAAAAAGGAAACAAAATATATTTCCCCTTGCAATATGTACATTTCAAATGAATATAAAAAAGTTTGGGTTAAAAATGGAGAGGAAAAAAAACCTTCCGATACCGGGTTTTGATCTGGGTACCTCTCTGGTAAAAGAATGATGCGCTAACCAACTGAGCTATTCGGCCGACTGAAAGCGTTGAGGAATTGTTTGAATTATTTATATACGGCGCACCGTCTCCTCAGCACTTAGTGTAGTCATCGGGGGATGATGCTGTCGATCGGGTTAAGGACCTGTTTATAATGCTCTGCGTGCTAGCCATGCGCTTCAACGGAAAAGGTTGAAGTTTTGAAACATTTTCTCAAAATATCAAGAGCTATCTTAACAACTACTGAATCAATACTAGGCTTGTTTGTACTCATTTTAATGCATTTTTCATGCTGATTCCAAATATGGTCATGAAAATTTACATTTTGAAATTTTAAAAAAATTTGAAACTTGTCGTCTGCAGTCGACACCCGCGTGAAGAGAGTTAAGGGATCTAGAATGAGCGTTTTGTGCGTTTCGACATTATTTGTTGTGGGACATGAGAGCATATCAGACATATCGAATTGCATTCTGAATACGAAGAATATCTTTCTGATATCAAATAATTTTCATTTTTTGAAATTCATGATATAATACAAATTTGATGACAAATTGTTAAAATTTGATATTTTTCAAATTTTTGATATATAACAGTACTCTAAGGAAATTTGATAAATCTAATGATATATTTTAAAGTGTATGTAGCTGGGAGGAAAAGCCGATGATCAATTGAAAATTTTGACCTTTCATATTGAAGATATGTATTTTTTTTTATCTAAAAAGAACTGGAGAGCTGATTGGAGGACTTAGTGAGTAGCAGTAGGCTGCAAGACCCTCACTGCGGGCAGAGCTATGGCCTGAAAAACGTTGACAGATGGTGCTGCAACTGCTTCCGCAGGTAGCCTGTTCCAAGTTGGAATTGTCCTCACAAAGAAAGAGTATGTAGGTGTTGCGAGTAACTAAGACCGGAAGGTAGCGTAATTTATGTGATCTTCCAGAGGTTGGATGAAGCCTGGTGTTTGGTGGAAAGCTGATGTTAACTAGACCATGATGGATTTTATAAAACATTGTACATTGAGACATCACTCTTCTAGTGGCTAACTGGTCTTATTGCAGCTGATCCAGATGAGGTGTTAGGCTTGTCTTTCGATGAAATTCTCCACAGATGAACCTAACAGCCTGACGCTGGACCATTTCCAAGGGTTTTACATCACGAGCTGTGTGTGGACTCCAAGCTGTGGCGGCATACTCAAGTTGAGGTCTGACAAGAGTCTGGTATGCCTTTAATTTGACATCCTTGGAGCATGGCCCAAGTGTGTTGAGAGCTTTTGTATGAATGTTTGAGATATGTTGCTTGAACGATAGGTCATTAGACATAGGTTACACCAAGATAGTTGTGATTTTCCGTTTTCTCAATAATTTGGTTTGAAACACAATAGCTGAAAATTGACGGCAGTTTCTTACGAGTGACAGTCAGGTGTTGACATTTGCTGGCATTAAAAGACATTTACAATTTGTCTGTCTGCCCATGCAAACACTGCATTCACTGGTCTTTCTGTAAGGCTGCATGATCTTCTGGTCCATTTTTCTGGATAAAATAAGAGGTACCGCTAGAATGTACCTCATTTCCTAATATCCACTTGTCTTGAATCACTGACATTTCAGTGAATTAACTACCACCTTAATGGTGTCTGTAACGCTTTTTGTTGAATATTAATTAAAGCAAAAGTTGCCATTTCAACAATAAATCTTGTTAACGATTTATTGATTCGACGAAATAGAAATGGATGAAAATCAGTCAGCCGTGTGCAACTACTAAAATGAGTGTTTTTATTCAAATATGGGTGTATTTAAAGGTTATATTTTGGATTATGGTTTAGATAAAAACGTTTTAATAACATTAAATGCCGGGTTATATAAAGTTCATGAAAACGTTTTAAAACGTTTTGTTTGAAAATGCACTACAACAATGTTTTTAAAATGTTTTAAAAATGTTGTTGTAAAATATGTTTTGCAAACATTTTTTGCCAAATATTTTAACAACACTTAAATAACATTGTTTTAGAATGTTTGCGGTATGTTATCAAAAAATGTTTTTTAATCTTATGAAAACGTTTTATACCCTTTATATGCCCTTTATATAACCCGACATTTAAACGTTTTCCGGCAACCTTTTGCGGATGATGTCAAAACGGTTTGTGTTTGCTGGGGCTTTGCTAAATATGGTAGCATACATGTACATGAAGGGCAATGTATTCACATACATTATAGAGAATAACATCATCGTCATCATCATCGTCATAGTTGAATCATTTTCTTACGATCCGTGACCATTCATAGCATACCTTTGTTTCTCTATGGATTTGACTAGATGGACATATTCTAAGAAAAAATAGCTCCTATGTCCCTCCCAAAAATGGCGGGAAAATCTATTTATAGATCATTTTTCAAAATGGCCGCCGGTGACATTTTTAAAAACATGAATATCAATATACCATGTTCTGGATAGGCTATAATGACAAATAATATGCCGTTTTCCACTATCTTTGGCATGCCCAACCTTTTAAGATAAAATTCAAAGTGTTTGGGGGTCATCTTGAACCCTAAATCCAAGATGGCCGCCAGCGCCATATTGAAAAACATGAAAATCGATATATCATGAAGTGGATTGACCATAATAACCAACAATATGTCGTTTTCAACTATTTTTGGCATGCAAATCTATTTAAGATCATATTCAAAGAGTTTGGGGTCACCTTGACTACTAAATCCAAGATGGCCGCCAGCACCATATTGACAAAAACATTAAGTGGATAGGCTATACTGACAACTATTCAACTATTTTTGGCATGCCAAACCTTTTTATGTCGTATTCAAAGTATTTGGGAAGGGGGGCATCTTGACCCCTAAATCCAAGATGACTGTCTAAAGCCATGTCGAAAAACATGAACATTGATATTTAAAATGTGACACACATGAGGCCAATACTTATTTTTACTCAATTACTTATATAATAGATTTTGAAAGTGTTACCTTTGTTCTTTCAGGAAAGTTGCACGTTAAGAGCATGTGATGGAGAACAGAACAGACAATGAAGAGCTACAGAGCCACCAAGAGACTGATAAACTAGAGTGCATGCTGAAAGATCGTTGCGGTGTAAAATACAGTTTAGAAAAAGTAGAGAACTGGGAGAACATTAGGGACATTTTTTACAATGGAAGGGCCTTGATAAATTTCAACATGTCAATACAACAGTGGAATGGGATAAAGGACCAAAGGGTTATCATATGCATGCTATTTGTTGTACCACGATGTCTAACACACACGCTCACTGCCAAGCCACAAAATGCAAGCACAAATCTGAGATATCAAAATAAAGGCTGGGATGTCTGGTCAGCAATCATCTTTCTCAGGCCTCCTCCCAAGAAACTTCGTTCAAGTATAGGTGTTCTGCATGATAAGGCATTGTGCGTCCACAAAAGTCTGGTAACCGGGACAAAAACACTTTTGTTACTTTTGACACAAGATGCATGGAAAAGGTTCAAGGCACACACTATCTACGTTAGATATGTTAATACCGTCAATCCCAGACAGGCAAATAGCATTTGGCTTGGAAATCAGATACCACCATCATTGCTGGCGTCAATATGTTAGCAATCAAGCGAAGGATAATCTCAGTGAAAATGTAGAGCATCTACAACATGTTAACCTTCGGGAGGTTCAAGCTTTGTTCTTTTAACATATCCAACAAGTCGCATTTAAAGATCGTGAAATACGCACCCTTGAAGGACTGCTCCAAGATTACATTCGCATTACTTCAAACTACGGGCACTTTTCCCAAGTAAGGTCCAGCTACCTCAAGGAACTTCTGATCAAAGAATTTGGAAAAGTCATAGGATTTCACGAACGTATTCAGAAGAATGTTAGTGAGCTTGTGTATGATACAAGAGCTGCCGGTACATACATCATGCCGCGCTGTTATCACTGGGAGTAGCGGATGACCAGTTGGTCAACAATGTCGCAACACGACTTAGAGAACAGGTCATCAAAAGAACCACTATTCCTTGCCCCCCGTACATGCATGAGTTGGAGCAAGATGAAAACTTTAGTGAGCTCCTACTAAAGCGTGTGTTAGACATCGTGGTACAACAAGTAGCATGCATATGATAACCCTTAGGTCCTTTATCCCATTCCACTGTTGTATTGACATGTTGAAATTTATCAAGGCCCTTCCATTGTAAAAATTTGATCTTAATGTTCTCCCATTTCTCTACTTTTTCTAAACTGTCTTTTACAGGGCAATGATCTTTCAGCATGCATACTAGTTTATCAGTCTCACTTTCAAAAGTAACACTTTCAAAATCTATAGTATAAGTAATTGATTAAAAATAAGTATTGGCCTCATGTGTGTCACATCTTAAATATCGATGTTCATGTTTTTCGACATGGCTTAGACAGTCATCTTGGATTTAGGGGTCAAGATGCCCCCGCCCCAAACACTTTGAATACGACATGAAAAGGTTTGGCATGCAAAAAATAGTGGAATATTTGTCAGTATAGCCTATCCACTTGATGTTTTTGCCAATATGGTGCTGGCGGCCATCTTGGATTTAGGAGTCAAGGTGACCCTAAACTCTTTGAATATAATCTTAAATAGTTTTGGATGCTAAAAATAGTTGAAAACGACATATTGTTTGTTATTATAGCCTATCCACTTCATGATATATCGATGTTCATGTTTTTCAATATGGAACTGGCGGCCATCTTGGATTTAGGGGTCAAGATAACCTCTCAACACTTTGAATTTTATCTTAAAAGGTTGGGCATGCCAAAGATAGTTGAAAATTGCATATTATTTGTCACTATAGCCTACCCAGAACATGGTATACAGATATTCATGTTTTTCAAAATGTCACCGGCGGCCATTTTGAAAAATGAGCTATAAATAGATTTTCCCGCCATTTTTGTGAGGGACATAGGAGCTATTTTTTCTTAGAATATGTCCATCTAGTCAAATCCACATAGAAACAAAGGTATGCTATGAATAGTCACGGATCGTAAGAAAATGATTCAACTATAATAATAATAATATTAGAAATTCACCCTTTCAGAAAAAATGATGTATGATATTAATTCTAAACATATTTTTAAAACTGTGGGAAAGATAAAAAAAACATATTTTTAAAATTGGACAAATGTGCGTGAGTAGTGAACACACACAAACTACCAATACTTGCCCTATGGAGGAGTACCAAGTAACTGAGTCGGGTGAGTCCAGTATGCATCTTTTCTCTCTTTCGAGAGTTTAATGAATTAGATGTTCAATGAAAGAAGTTTTTGATAATTTTATATAGTCAAAATATTTATTAATATTATTATATATTATTATATTTATTTATTAATATAAATTATGCATCATTAATTATCAATTACTTCATTAAGGCTGTAATGTACGATCTTATAATATGAAATTAGTTAATTTTTTTCAAACCTGAAGTTTTGGCATAATTATTAGTACTGTTTACGCATGTCCCAACTTACACCTAACTGGTATCAGTTAAATTTGTTGTGTTTGTAGGTCAACCGAGCAAAGTTCGCCAAATAAAAAGTGATTCACTTATAAAACCATTCAAAAAGAGTGAAATGTGTTTTTAACTTTATAACCACTCAAGAAAGAGTGAAATCCACTCTAAAAGAGTGAATTTTAACTCGTTCAATTATTTAGACGAAGGACAATGCGTTTTTAGAATTGCCCTTCATTTAACTTCTTGAAAGAGTTTCATTTCTTTGCACCGCGCTTTCTGTCATTGCTAAGCGTAAAACAGGTAAGAGACAAAGGACAAAAGGGTATTCATGTTACAGTATTACTGCATCTGGCATTAATACAGATCTACCACTTAATTTGTTCTCCAATGAAAATATTTATTGTACTTCATGATCTGCAAGGTCCCGTGTATGTGACCGGCTAAGAAGAACAAAACAAAATTCCATCTATATAATTTTATCATAAAAGAATAAAACAAATGTATGTTTTTAGTTTTTACTCTAAGTAAAAAGAGATAGGATAACGAACGAACGGTTTCGTAGTTTTATACTTGTGTTACCTACAACGTCAAACGATCATAGTGGGCTTTTTGTCTTCTTTCGTTGCTGAAATGAAACTTATAAACGGGCATAGTGGGCCCTATTGCTTTTCTTGGTTGAAAATGAAAAACGAAAAACGATTGGCTGGTCATATACACGGACCTACAAGACTACAATTAACTGTAATATTATTGTTTTTCAATTGTGATATTTGTATTTTGTCTGCAGGTCTTTGTGACTTTGTATAATGTTTTAAATGTCCTAATTCGTATAGACTATTAAAACTACTGAATTTCATATGCCTAAAATATATATGCTACAAAAGTTACTGCTGTTGACAGTTGGAGACGTCCATTCTCCAAAGTCAAGTTGCCCAGTCCACCCACAGCTTCTTGGACTGCTGCAAAAACAACACATAATAAAAATCTATTTTAATTTACTAACTAGGCAAATTAATATTACGCATTTCTAGAAGTAAGGTGAACTAATATGATTAAAAAGCTATATTGGGTTCCATATTAGACAACATAAATCTGCGTGCGACGTAATTTTCCTTCAATTGGGGCAAGGACTACAACTACTACACTGGCAATTTTATTTCAACACAGACAACAGTTGTGGAGGGAGTTACAGGCAAAAATGAGGGAAACCAATATTTGATCAATAAATCAATAACTACTTGCCTAGAGTTGCTGAATTTTCAGTGCAGAAGTTGTAATCCTTGCCCCTATAATATACATATCTTACTTGTCACGAATGCGCTATAACTTTTGAGAAGAATGCACAAATGGGCACAAAATTGGCAAGGAGTGTAGTACCCCCTTAACACAATAAAAAACGTTGCTTTTGTTGCTAGAGTGCCTGGGTCGTCACTGGTCATCGCAGGCCATCCTTGACCAGTCATGTAGAGAATGTAATGGTAGACTGACTTTTTAGTGCAACTTTTAAAAATGTATCTTTTTCATTCAAGGAGTCACCATGACTACAGACTTTGAGCTATCCAGACAAATGAGTTTACCTCGCAAATATCAAAATATGCAGAATTAACCTGTATTTGTTTTTGCTATTTCAGTTTTTTAATTTGATGTATAGATGGAAAAACAGTGGCATGATCGACGGGAATTATATAAATAAACATTAATTTTCATCAGGTTCGCCGTCGCAAATAATAAAGGAGACAAGGAAAAAAGTGATCCCGCCTGGGAATCGAACCCAGGACCTCAGGTTTACGAGACCTATGCCTTAACCACTTGGCCACGGGAGCTTCATGATTAGGCTGGTTAAAAAAATATGAAATGGAAATAGTCAAATAGAGGTTTTCGAGCGTGTAGTAAAATCACGTAGAATTGTCTGCAATTATAAGGTTTAACAGGGCTTAAGTTTCCCTCGCAAATAACAAATAGGATTATTATTTATTTGCGGTTACTCCAAAATTGTTTATCTTATGTCAAATTTGGGATAATTATAATAAAATAAAATAAATTTCGGTATTTATATAGCGCCTTATCACAGATCTCGGAGTGTTCAAAGCGCTGTAATTTCGCTGCCACGGTAAATCATCACAATCAGATCGCATCAACTACGCATTGTGCTGCCGGACTGGTGCAAACCTATCCGCACTTAGATTGTAACATCCACCAATTATCTGTGCAGCTCCCCAAATTCCATTGGGTGAAGGAAGTTTTTGATAACCAAACAACTAATCACCAATTTTTTTGAAAGCAGGAGGAAACCGGAGATCCCCGAGAAACCTGCGAGAGCGAGCATGGAATCGGGATAAATCAAGTACACACGATTCCTTGGGCTTGAACCCGGGACCTATAGATTTTTCCCAACTCTGTAAGGCACATCTCTATATTATATATTGTTTTCTTTTGTTTTGTTTTGCTTGTTTTTAATTTTCACCTTTTTCACTTCAGACTGCTGAAATGTCCAACTCAGTACTAGTATACGTATTTTAAAAGCAACCAACAGAAATAATCGATATTTCTATAGTGGCTTGCAGAATCATTCATTCGAAATTTGGCATAAGACAACCCGTTTTGGAGTAATGGACTTTTATTAGGGGGTAGTAATGATTTTTAATATGTGTTTAAGATCATGCTAGACTATTTTTGTTGACTTTCCTATTTCAGATGCACCATAAATTTTGTAGCTGTGATAAAAGGTTTACCTCTGTAAAAGCTCACAGTAAACCCTTCCAATTTGTGGCCAAATTGGAAAAGTGTCTCACCTGTTAACGTTCCCCTCTTGCTTCCCTGATAACAGCCAATGAATACTGAAGTTGTGTCCACCTACCTGGGTCCCCTCCCCTGTCAGGATGATATGTTCGAGAGAGATGTCTGTACCGAGAGTTGATGTCACTGTTGGAAGCGGTTGGGGACACGTTTAGGAAATTATATGATGCTTCCAGAGCTTCACTCTGGGGTAATCCAAATATCCATTGGGTAAGCTTGTCGCTTAGTGCATGGACTGCAATTGACGCTCCCATTGCTCCAGCTACTGCTCCTGCAATAGCCCCGACGGCCGCTCCAACAGGCCCCGCAATGCCACCACCTACGGCAGCGCCTATCATTTCACCTCCTATGCCACAGGAGATGCCGGCAGCAACACTAACACCATTGTCAATTATATTCTTGACACACCTTGTTCCCGTGATCTCATTATTCCACCATCTTCTTATGTTTTTAATAATATCGTATGCCAAGTAAGCAGTAACGAGAGCAACTTCTACAAGAGGTTGAGCAGATCTAGCGAAAGTTAATGCCCTGTTCGCGTACACCGCTACAGCACCAGCGCTGCCGATTGCTTTAATAGCCTGCTGTAATGCTAAAAATCTTTCTGGTGGTAATTGAGCTACAGAGCGAAAAAAAGCATAGTGCACACTTGCGGAAAGGCTATTTTGCGGCACCGCTAAAGACCATTCTTGCCCACTATTGGGATGTTCAGATAAATTATCTCTCAAAAAGTTGCTCCAAACATCATGCATAACCTGCCTATATCTTGGATCATTATCAGCCGTTCTGGTGTCTTGTATCATTCGTTCCGCTACCATCCTAAAAACAGTGGGATTATTGATGACACTCTGAAGTGAATTCAAATATGGCTCTGCGACACCTTCTACCTGGCTTCTAGCCAAGAAATACAAGATACGCATGAGGGCTTCAGCATCAGCATCAGATGAGAACGTCTCTGCAAGAGCTGTGTTGATATCAGTAGGTGATGCCATCTGAAAAAATTATAAAAAGATATATATATTAAGAAACATTGCAGCAACACACCCCCCATATATATATATATATATCAGTCCAAGAGAACGCCAAATATGGATCAGGAGTATTACATAATAATACCCTGCTATGACAATAGCTGCACTAGGTTAATCGTATAATCTCCTTATGTGGTTAGCATGGCTGGGCCAGGAAATCCACAAGGTCAGCCAATGTATGTACATGTATTCGGTACATGTGCCATATCTTTTACAATGGGTGATAAATTTCTGGTTTGTTTTATTTCAAAACGCAACATTCGATATTCTAAAGCTTAGTCCAAATCCAAGAGAAGAACCAACTCTAGTATTTTATGTGGTTTCAAATTATATCAGACGTTGCCTTTTTGATAGAAATGGTGTTTGTTGATGTGCACAGTTTCCCATTAGATCATAACATGCTGTTGTACATCCAAGGTCAAAGGTCTTTTAATCCATATTTGGCGTTGTTCTGGGACTGTATATATATATATATATAGAGAGAGAGAGAGAGAGAGAGAGGTCGAAGTTTTGCGTGACGCTGGTTATTTTTTACAGTTGGGTATACAAAGTTTGGCACAGCGCCTGATAATAATGTAAAATACATTAAATTACACGACGTTTCGGGTCTAACCCTTTTACAAGTGCGAGCAAATGCATCTTACAGAAGCAAGCAAAGAATGTGTGAGGCCATGAACAAAGGGAAGGAAAAAACCCATTGGTAATGACCAAACACTTACATAATGAGATAAAGAAAGAACAAACCAAGCAAAAAGGAGAAGAAAACATCCTTTGTGCCTGACAGAACTTGTATACAAAAACAGTGGTAAGTGAGAAAATGATTACAACTACAAAAAGTAGTACAGCAGAAACATGAAACATAATAAAATAAAGCAAAATTGTGAAGAACCGCGGATACATGAAAAACAAAGAGTCATAAGCTAAAAGTGTCAAATTTGCTGTTTAAGCCACCAGGCTGAACAGTGCCGAGCTTGAAAATGAGTTTATGTTCTGCCATGATGCGATCCTTGTTGTTTCCTCTAGTATTGATTGCAGCGGTTACCTTGATGTCGTTGATGGTACATGTGGAAGGGGGGTTAAAATGCCGCGCTACAGGAAAACCATCAAAATTGCATTTGATTGATCGCAGGTGTTCAGTGAAGCGGTCAGCAAGTCTTCTGCAGGTTTCACCGACATAGAGGATGTTGCAACGGGTGCAGATAATGATATAAACTAGATTACAAGAAGTGCAAGTGAAATGGTTGGCTATGTTGAAGTGTCCGGAGGGACCCTGAATTTGATGGTATGATTCCATGGTGACATAATTGCACGTGTTGCCACGGTTGTTTGATGGGCTCATTTATTAGTTTTTCAAACAAAACATCATGTACAACCACATTTTAGGCTTAAGCAGCTAAAAGTGATATCATGCTAATGTATACTGATGCTTTTGAGTCAATCTCAACTTTAATTTCCCCTATTTTACAAAATTATTCACTTTTATAGCATTTCTAAAGCTTTTTCGAATATAAATTGTATCTATTAATGACAAAATTGGTGGCGCTATTTAGTAACTGGAAATTACTCTTTCAAGCTTTCAATACAATTAATTACTTTTATTGCTTGATAAAATATGTTTATAAAATTTCCTTGTTGCTTGTTTTACCTATTTCAGCTGTTTAATGGCAGTATTAATCACCTACCCCTTGCAAATAAAGAAATATGATTTAGGATAAATAGCGCCATCTATAGTTTGCATTTAGTTAATAATGAATCCAATCCTATATGCATCAAACAACTGTGTTGCAGCGACGTCTGCCGCAGCGGTATGTGCCGATGTTGGTAGTGTCCGGTGTTGGGGAGAGAGGATGAGATGCTCTAACAAGATGGTTCGAAATGTTCCGAGCTCTTCTGAAAGCAGTGACAGGAGGATCCTTGAAGATCTCTGATGTGGTGGGATCAGATTGGAGAGTCTTGACATTTTTGAAGATAATGTTACGGATGGGGATGTTCTGGGGTGATATGTGAGAACTAACGGGGTGCGATGGATTTGTTCTCCCCGGATTTCTGCAAAGCATGGTTCCTATTAATTTCTTTAACCCGTTGGAAGGCAGACTGAGTTATCTGGTGGGTAACCACGTTTCTCAAAGAAATCAACCATCTCTTCAGCAGCATTGTCGAAGTCATTCTGCTCACTGCAGATGCGTTTGATATATATATATATATATATATCCCAACCTTTTTTCCTTATAAGCACTTTTTTAATGCGACAGTATGTTCTCAATTCCGGTTGCGAATTAATAATTATATCTATAAAAGATTTACTAAATGTCTCTTCTAATTTACTACTCACCACTTTTGTCATGGCATGGGGCTGGAAACCAGTCCCTTCATTCAGAGACGTCAAAATTGTGTCTTTAGTGGGGACAGTGGTCCCTCATTTCAATAAGCCAGGCCTTTGGTTAATTTTTATCTCCCTCCTCTCACCGCTTTGCTAATTAATTGTCAATAATTATGTATTACCTAAATCATGTTATTGGCCACCCATATTTGTTTGCTTATTTTGGGACATGTTTTGTGTACAAATTTCCGTTGACCATCCCCACAAAATCCCACTTGCTTAAAGGTTTGAACTTATGAAAAGTTAACGGATCTTATTCTTTTCTGTTAAACCAATTTTTTTGAAGAAAATGTTTACATTTAAACAAATTGTTTTGTCATAAACAGAGCAATCATTGTATTATTTGTGATGTGTTTGTTCTGTGTGTGGGGTATGGACTAAGTGTATATGTTTTATTTCACATTTCGATTCTGACATTTTTTCTTTCTTTAGCGGGCAACCTGAGACGGAAAACCCCACACAACTGTTACTTAGACATTATGGTGCTTTATTTCTATACTAAATTACGCTTCATTACTCTAGAAAGTTCATTAAGTAACACGCGCTAAGCATGTGATATAAACATCTCAAAAAAGCAATTACCCCTTTAAATAATGGCCATTATTGTATTACAAATCTGTAAAATGCGTTGGAAGCAGAATTTATTTTTGCACATTTTGACACCTCATTTGTAGCAATAGACTAAATATTGACGTCACAGCGTACATTTAATTCAATATAACCCGAAATTTGAAAGTTGCAGTAAATTCTGTTGATTTGTATTCAATATAATGGAAGGAAATCTGTGTAATGATATTTGAGTGTTTTGTCATTGTTGTATCAAATCTGAACCTCACTACTTTAAATTGACGTCAAAATGCGCAGAAATAAATTTTACTTCCAACACATTTCACAGATTTGTAATACAATTTGCCCGTTTTTGAATAATGTCCATTATTTAAAGGGGGTAATTACTTTTTTTGAGATGTTTATACACATGTCATACCAAGCTAATGGTGTAATAGTTTGATCAGTGGTTTTGAAAGGTTTTCAAAACAGTTACTTGCGTATGAAAAGTTGCCTATTATTAACCATTAGAGCTTATTATTTGGTGAAAGCTATATACCATGGTTAAAGAATTATTCTTACAAATTGATTTTGCGTGGGAATGCGTCATCATTGTATTCATGAAAAAATATATAATTGTGTAAAAGTTCAATTCCAAGGTGCGTAGAATTATCAACTATCGTCAGATACAGATCATACAGTGGTATAGTGATTGCCTTCTTAACGCTGTATTTGCTAGATTATTTTCTAGTAGATGCTATATTTTACATGAGTTTGCACACGGGGAAAACTTCTAGGCTCTGTTACATCATTATCTAATATAGGGTCCACAACTTATAAGTTCCCCCTAAATACTTTTAAAAATAAAAAAATATTTGAAAAAATGCAAACGTGGGCCGTATTTGTTTTTACACATATAGCGTCAGATTGCGTTCAGTCACAATGGTTCATTATGGAAAAAAGAGACCGTTTTAAACAGTGTTAAAAGTAGCCACACACAAACTGGCGGCGGTGGAGACTAGAGGTGTCCATGGTAAATAGCAGCTCACGCGATGCAGCTGGTTAGGGGCTGTGCAATAATTATCTGCCACTCCCCTTTGCATGCCAAATTTTGGGAACCCAATTTGCAAATGGTCTAATTTAATATAAAAATTTACCCCCTAATGATTTTTTCGGCTAACGCCTACTAATAAAAATGAAAAAAAATGTAACTTTTTGGACTCGTAATTTACCAACAATTTGAAAAGGTACCCTAAAACAAGTTGTTCAGTTAGAGAAAACTACCCTTATTCTTGAAAATCGCTGTTTTTAGACCCTAAATGCGTCACTCGCGTAACTTGCCTTGCCTAAAAACACCCTTTTCCTTGTTTTTGGTCACGCATGCGTACAGACCATTTATGTGAGTGCCCCCCGGACTGTCCAGTTACTAAAGTCTGCACAAAAAGTAACTCAGCTGTTATAAATACGCCTACAGCTTCAGAACTAATAATTGTTTTCACAATATTTCAACATAGAGAGAATGATGATTTATTTACGCGCATTTTGATACCCCATTTTGTTAAATGTCGTTCAACATTAACAACGCAGTAGTGCTTTTAATGAAAAATACCCGAATTTAAAAGATGCAGTTTACAGCGATCAATGGTTATTATGCCAGCACTGCAGCGAGTAAAGCACGCAATTATCTTCGCGCTTACTTCAAATCAATACAAATAGCTCCAACTTTTTAATTCGGGTATCTTTGTTTCAAAATACTGCTGTATTGTTAATGCAGTCTCAACACAGGACAACCGATTCTTTTGTTCTGCTTAGTCGTGCTAAAAGTCGATCGATACATGTTAAAATCGGCACAATTCAGAGATACACCTTTTTGCTATGAAATTAATTTTCTCGGTCAAATATAAAGCAATATTTTTTCTCTTCAGTAATGTCAGTTAAAAACATAGTGCTTAGATATACATTTTTTTTAAAATCCTGGTGTTAAAATTAGGTATGAAATTGTGTCGTTTAGTGTAAGATTTTTGGTTTTTATATTTTGTAGAGCAACATGATCCCCCCAACAAATTTCAAACTATTTCCTCCTCCGTGCCAAAAACAAATCATGCCGTCTCTCACCCTGCCAAAAATATCTTTGCTGTCTGTCTGTCTCCCTATGCACATGCCAAATTTGGGAACCCAATTTGCAAACCTCAAAAATGGTCTTACTATAAATATAAAATGTGAGCCGTGGCCACAACTAGTTGAACTTTTCTGTACTATTTTTCTAAGCCTTTTTAGAGTGTTTTATTTAAAAGGTTGCCTCATGAATGTGTGCCAAAACCACTTCCCCCCTTCGACCAGCCAAAAATACCCCCCATTGCCTGGGGAAATTGATCACACAGAGAGCAACTACAGTAGAGTATACAAAACGATTAAATACTTACCTCTACTTTGCTTCCTTATTATTTCCTTATATCCAGTTAAAACTGCACTGTGACCATTAGCTTGCTCACAAATTGGTTTCGAAACCTATCAGCAGGGAATTGTACAATATCTTGATTAATCAACGTAGGGCCTCGATGACTTGCAGGTCCTTGTTATAAATTCCGTTTCGCAAATGAGAAAAAATATGCTGAAAACAAACAAACAATTTAAATCTGCATTTCGCAATAACATAAGGGCAACAAAGTCCTTTAAACGAAAGTGCTTTTGTTAGGAGACTGATCCTCTCCTTCCTTGAAACGTTAGTGTGACTGTGTGAAATGTTGAAAATTACAACCACGTCTGGAAAATCCCCAGCATTGAAATAGGCTATTTAAGTAATGAACAATGTGCAGTGTCACACCATGCAACGCACAAACCATTCATACACAAATGATGTTTTCAGTCTCCACTTTCTGATTCCGCCCACAAACTGGCGGCGGTGGAGACTATATTTTTCATGCCATTGTTAAGCACGAAGACAATAATACATACATAATTTCTCACTAAGGGAATTCCCCCCGACAGCAGTATTGCATGAGATTCGGGATGTATTCAATATTCATGAAAGTGTTGCCATATCGAGGGTTTAGAGCCAGAACCTCAACTCACAATCACCTGCTCCCAGAAAATGAGCATAAAGTCGTCAGCCGTCAGGGCACTATTATATAGAAGATACAGTCCATTAATCATCACAAAATTCAATAGAAAACAAAAAACATTGTGGGGGAAAATGCTGATTTTGACGACCAAAGCAAGGAGCCAACATTATGCTCATTTTGTGAGAGCTGGTCATAGTGAGTTACCGCTTTCTGGTTCTGAACCCTCGATATTTAATATGATGTCTGTATTACGAAACATTTTAGGCTTGTTCAGTGATCCCGACAAAAGCGTTAAGGGGGTACTACACCCCTGGTCAATTTTGTGCTTATTTTTGCGTTTTTCTCAAAAATTATAGCACATTGGTGACAGGTAAGATATGTATATTATAGGGGCAAGGACTACAACTTCTGCACTGACAATTCAGCACCTCAAAGCAAGTAGTTATTGATTTATTGATCAAATATGGGTTTTCCCTCATTTTTGACTGTAACTCCACAACTGTTGTCTCTGCTGAAATAAAATTTCCAATGCAGTAGTTGTAGTCCTTGCCCTTATAATATGCATATCTTACTTGTCCCCAATGCGCTATAATTTTTGAGAAAAATGCAAAAATAGGCACAAAATTGCACAGGGGTGTAGTACCCCCTTAAAAAAATTAAATTGTGTATAATTCCTAAAAGTGAAGGATACGTCATTAAAATTATCATCAGGTATTTTTTGAAAAGAACAATTTGGCAACAAACGAGGAAAAGGAGCAGTTTGACATAATAGAAGCCACATTCAAATATATGTAACTAATTTCTCTACTTAGGCCTAAGTAGAGAAATATTCCATTCATGTAAAATATCTGATTTTGTTTTTACTACACGGCTTTCTGTTTAACCACTAGAGGCTATGTTAGCACATCTATGACACTATGCCAAATCTGAATTTTTTTCGATCCTCCGGATGAGCAAATCACTGTGTGTAACATACGGATCATCAACTTGAACGATACGTGATTTTTGTTTGTTTGGTTTTTATCGTGTCATAGGCTAAAATGGTAGGTATAGCACGAAAGTATAGGTCGTCTAGAAGGACTATTCAAAATCAATAATATTTCCCACTAAGGGAATCCCCCCTTGACTCGCTCGATAACAGTCATAACAGTGTTGAATGATATTCGGCCTACTCGGTATTTATCAAAAGTGTTGCCATATTGCACCTATCATACTTACGAAGTACCACACAAAAATACAACTATTAATGCGGATGTCTTTATGATAAAATAATGTTACAGACTATCAACTTGAACGAGATATTCGATGTTTTTACATTTGATATATAGCTTGTTTCGCTATTAAATATTTGAGTTCTTACTTGCAAATGGTAAGTTGCAGATCACCATGTCGTTTTGATGATGTTATATGTTTATCACATAGGCTGTTTGTACAAACCATATTCAGAGGACAGGAATAACTTACATTCATGATTTTGTACAGCTGAATTTAATCAACTAAGTGTGGTGCAATAAATATAATGTGTAACCAGTTGCGGCACCATATGTTTTATGGTGAGATGATTTGGTATATAATAGGGGAAGCAAACATTTGTTGGCTAGCCTCAGGGGAGTACAAGCATGTTTGGCAGGTCGATGGGGCAAACGATTTTTGGCACAGATTTTTGCGCACCTCTTCATTTTACGCCCTAAAAAGCTAGGTAAAACGTTCAAACATCACATGCAAAAGGTTCTGTTCGCTGCGCTGTAAACGTTAGCACATTGAAGGATACTGATATTATATATAAACGTAAACGCGCTGTACAAAATGTTTGGAAAATTTTGCCTCAGCCCCCCCCTACTTTTTTCATTTTCGAGGACCGCACTGGCCAAAAAAATGGGGTCAACAATTCACAACTTCCATCGGCGACAAATATTTCCGTCGGTACATTTACAAGTTGTGCCCCCCCCCTCGGTTCCGAAACCTGGCTACGCCACTGGTGAGAATTAGATGACTTTCTTCAGTCCAGCTTTCCAGAAAGTGACCTTCGCCTTCGTCATTTCAATTGGTTGTCAAATCCTGGCATTTGGGAACAGGTGTCTTGCTGGAAGCATTTGTTGGCACCGCATGGTTGCCCGGCATGGTTGTGTTTGAGTTATTACTGCATTGTTCAGCTATTAAAGCGTTAGTTAAGTAGGACTGGTTTGTTAAATGAGTCTGTAATAGTACTACAGATTTAAGCGAATCAGTTGAGCCCATCAAGGTCATGCAAGCAACATAATTTGCACAATACTCTCCTATTGGGTCACTTATTAGGAAAAATACGTTACTCAATGTTAGCTATTTGTCCAATACCATAATTCCAAGGTCAAAATTTATACAGGGGTCAAATTTCAAAGTTGCTCAAATTTGTTAAAACCAATTTCAAAATATTACTGATGTCATAACGATTAAGTTAAATATATAGTTTGACCTTTCTCCGACTTAACGTTCCGGAGTTATAAGCAAAAAGGTCGAAGGTCAACCATTTTGGGCTCCACATGGGTCAAAACAGAAACTTTCCTCCGATTTTGATGAAAATGATATCAAAATGTTCGACTTATTATATCAGTTTCAATAAGGAATAGTTTACAATATCTGAGATGCTTTGTTACCTGGGTAACATAGTGAAACAGGTCAATACCCAATAAGTTCTATTGGTTGCGACCTATTTTGCTGTGTTTCTTAGATAGAGCAAACTATTCTTTTTCTTGGTTGCTATTACAAGACAAAATATTTGAGACCATTTTGATCAAAATCCAGGAATTTTCTGTTTTGACCCATGTGTAGCCCAAATGTTGACCTTCGGCCGTGTTAACAAACTTTTAGAAACTTTAAAATTTGACCCCTATATAAACGTTGGCCTCGGAATTCTGGGATTGCACAAACGGCTAATGTTGGCTAACGTCCTTTTTCTAATAAGTGACCCACATGGAGACTTTATGCCAATTCTGTTGCTTGTATGACCTTGGACTCAATTGTGGCACCAAATCTGCAGTACTCTAACGTAATGTGACAGGATAAGCATCCTGACCCATAGGCCTATGTCCGTAGAGATATGAGGCAAGGCAATTATTTGTGGCACACCAAGAGCTAGGGAGGATATGGGGAGGGGTACTCATGGGCAAGCAATTTTGAGCGCGCCTTACAGTATGCCCCCTACCCTCTAAGGATCATAATAATGATTTATTGCGCAGACGTTTATTTTTAAAGAATCTTGATTATTATTCACTTTTTTTTTACCATTGTTAAGAAATATTTATTTTGTATATATCAGTTCTGTAGGTCTGTGTCATATGGATTTGTCACAACACATCATCGCCGTATTTCTCCTATCGCTAATTTATTTCCTTCTCTCGGGCGGAGGACTGGTATATCTGTACTACCACTATTACGAACAACTCCATAATTTGAAGGAGGAATTGAATCTCCAGTCTCCTATGGGAGAGAATTCTGACCTTCCGACCACAGCAGAAGTTCCAGTTGAGTGTCTGTGCTCAGATAACGAGTCTTCTGGTGAGACTGACGATTGGGGAGGTGACAGTAGTGCCTGGAGCAGCAATAATGACAACGCAGAAGTGACTTACTGCTGCACTACAAACGAAACGCAACTAAAACAGGTGAGTCTGAAGAAGGACTACCACCATTACGTGTAACTAGTGAAAAGCTAAAGTCTAACCCCGGGGGTCACTCCCATTGTGGCCTGTACACCATCCGCGATAATCAACTTTTGAAAAGCACCCTAAACAAGGATTTAACCCTTGGCTAAAACTATACCCTAAACAGGGATTTTATTCCTTGAGTAGTAGGTTTTTGCCGATTCTAGCACATTTCTGTCATTTCCCGTGTAAATCGCCCCCAACCATCAAATACACAGTAAAATCACAAAAACCTGTGTAACTGCCGTGTAAATCGACTCAACCACCAAATACACAGTAAAATCACAGAAACCTGTCTATTTCTGTGTAAATCGACCCCAACCACCAAATTACACATAAAATCACAGAAATGCTGTGTAACTGCCGTGTACACAGGATTACACAAAAAAACATCCTTGCATTTTTAATTCACCCCAATCCAAATTACACGGAAAATTCCCCCTGCATTTCAACTTATCCAAAAAAAAAAATGCAGGGGAAAAATTTCCCCTGCATTTCAACTTATCCAAAAAAAAAATGCAGGGGAAAAAATTTCCCCTGCATTTTTTTAACCTCTTCATTTTATTCATTTAAGAAAAAAATATTTAAAAAAATAAATATAATAAAAAAATGGAATCATTCAAAAATCATTACAACGTTAAAAAAGAAATAACTCTCGAATCGAAAGTAGAAAATAACCGTCTGTTCGTATTTTACAACAACCAGTGGGTTCAACTCAGTCAAAACAATCCAAACAAATTTTACAAACCCGTAACATTGCAGAATCGTTACAATGTCGGTCTATGTAAAGAGTTGGGAATTCCGACAAATAAGGGTAAAAAATATAGTTCGGCTTATTACCAAAAAATAGAGAGAAGTATTGTATGGCTTCAAAAAATATTACGAAAAATGAAATCCTCATAATAATTTGATATTGATTTTTTTGAAAATAAAAAAAAGGGTTTAAGTAATTATAATATTGTATATAATAAAAGAAGATGAGAAGAATACTAAAATTTTCATCGAACGCTGAATGGGAGCGTTTTAAAAAAATCAAGAGTGAATATACGGTAAAGGATCTACGAGCCATTGCGAAAAATGCTGGTCTGCAAGGAGATTGGAGACACACCCGCAAAACCGATCTGATAAAAATTCTTCAAGAAAACTATGTCTTAGATCCGCTGGATGCTCCGATACAAAATATCGATGTACCCATTCTTGAACCAACGCCGTATACCACCCCGCTCCACCGCTGGATGCTCCGATACAAAATATCGATGTACCCATTCTTGAACCAACGCCGTATACCACCCCCGTTCCACCCCAGATAGAAATAAAGCCAACGCAAGATTGGTCATTCTTGGATACTCCCAAACCACCTCCCAGACGAACCAGATTTCAACGAAAGATTGAAAAGCTTTACAAACAGAAGGAAAAACCTTTCAAAATTCAAGAATTTGAATCCGCGCTCAATCATTTTACGACTCGGTACAAAATCGGTGGACGGGCTAATTATGCGCCAAACACATTTTTAGTAGCCGTCAAGCAACCAGTCGTAAATCTTCTAACCAACACCCGTCAGACAAAAGTTAAAATGAGTCTTCGATGCATGATGGAAAAAATAAATTTGCAAACGGGTGAAGTTGTTGTCAAGGAAGCTGTATTTAGCTCCAGCACAGACGTCAATTTGGAAGCCACCAATCTCGATGAGCTGTACGAAAAATGGAAAACCAAGATCTTGGAGAACATCTCCACATTTCAAAATTCTGGTAGTGGGTGGGTTTTCAAGTCCATCGTAGATCTGGAGATTCATACCGCGAAGTATAAACCGATGAGTGGTTCGTCATACATTCCGCTTCTAAAAGATTTAGCCAAAAAGAAAGCGGTCATCAATGTAAAAAATGATGACAATCAGTGTTTCATGTGGTCTATGGCTCGAGCCGTCAATCCAGTTCCCAAAAATCCAAATCGGATAGACACAAAACTTATGGTACAAGCCAAAGAGCTCAACTGGGATGGTATCTCCTTTCCAACCTCCCTTAAAGATATTGACAAATTTGAGATGAATAATCCATCAATTTCCGTCAATGTCTTGGGATACGCCGAAAAAATTCATCCAAGAGGTTGTACAAAAATGAAGTCTACCCGCTGAGAGAAGGTGCTAGCAATCGAAAACACGAAGTTATTCTTCTTTTAATTTCGGGCAAAAATAAGGATGGCCATGACACCCAACATTACTGCTTCATCAAGAGTATGAGCAGACTAATGTCGTCACGAGAGAGTAAAAATGGTCATGCTAGATATTATTGTATGCGATGTCTCACGTCCTACATCTCACAACAAAAATTGGTGAAACATAAAGAGCTATGTCAAAATAATGAAACCGTGAAAATTGAAATGCCAGATCCAGAGAAGGATTCATCTCAGTATTTTAAACATCATTTCAAGTCTCAGAACGTTCCCTTTGTCGTGTACGCCGATTTTGAATCTTTTACAAAACCGATTCAAACTTGTCAACCAAACCTCAAAGACTCCTACACCAAAAAGTATCAGAAGCACGAACCATCGGGCTTTTGCTATTATATCAAGTGTTTTGATGACTCGGTGTACACTCAAGAACCAGTGATCTTCACCAAGGAATCCGAGGACCAAGATGTGGCTCAGATTTTTGTGGAAACTCTAGAGCAAAACATCAAAGAGATCTATCAAGAATTCAAGTTCCAAAAGGAAATGATCTTCGGGGAGCAAGAGCGAGAGATCTTCAAAAAATCCACCCACTGCCACATCTGTAAGGATCCACTGACTCCTGATGATAAAGATAATTACAACGTCAGAGACCACTGTCACTATAAGGGAACCTTTAGAGGAGCTGCCCACAATATCTGCAATATGAAATATAGGAAACCAAAGTTCTTTCCCGTGATTTTTCATAATCTAGCCGGATATGACGCTCATCTGTTCATCAAGAATCTTGGCAAGACTGAGGGAAAGATCGACTGTATTCCTTCCAACGAAGAGAAGTACATCTCATTCACCAAGAAGATATTGGTTGACACCTTTACCAATAAGGAAGGAAAAGAAGTCGATGTCAAGCGTGATCTCAGATTTATCGACAGTTTCAAATTCATGGCTGCTGGACTTGGCAAACTCGTCGAAAATTTGGATGAGTTTTTTGAATTACCGAAATTTTATCAGGATGAACAACTTCAGCTGCTCTTGAGAAAAGGGGTGTATCCGTACGATCACGTCAACTCTTTGGAAAAACTCCAGGAGACTAGTCTTCCACCCAAAGACACCTTCTACTCCAAACTCAACGAAGAACACATTTCCGATGGGGATTATGAACACGCACAGAATGTTTGGAATGCCTTCGAGATGAAAACCATGAGGGAGTATCACGATCTGTATCTCAAGTCAGATGTTCTTCTTCTAGCGGATGTTTTTGAGAGTTTTAGAAAAGTATGCTTGAAAAATTATCAGCTTGACCCCTGCTGGTACTACACAGCCCCAGGCCTATCCTATGACGCCATGTTGAAGAAAACAGGAATCAAACTAGATCTTTTAACGGATATTGATATGGCTATGATGATCGAAAAAGGGATCAGAGGTGGGGTTTCCATGATATCAACCAGATATTCAGAAGCAAATAACAAATACATGGGATCCGATTACGATCCGAGCAAGCCCTCCAAGTATATCCAATACCTCGACAATAATAACCTTTATGGCTGGGCGATGAGTCAACCATTGCCAACCGGAGATTTTGAGTGGATGACTCCGAAACAGCTAGACTCTTGGGATGAAATCCCATGCATTCTTGAAGTGGATCTGGAATACCCTAAGAAGCTACACGACCTCCATAACGACTATCCCCTAGCTCCTGAGAGAGTCACCGTAAACAGGGTGGAAAAACTCATTCCAAATCTTGGAGATAAGGAAAAGTACGTCATTCACCACACGGCTTTGAAACAATGTCTAGACCTTGGACTCAAATTAACCAAGATCCACAGAGGAATCATATTTAATGAGAGTCCCTTTATGAAAAAGTACATCGATCTGAATACCGAGCTTCGCAAAAATGCAAACTCGGAGTTTGAAAAGGATTTTTTTAAGTTGATGAATAACTCGGTTTTTGGCAAAACTATGGAAAACATCAGAAATCGCGTCAATGTCCATCTTGTGAATTCGGAACACAAAGCCATCAAATTAGCCGCAAAACCCAACTACGAGCGATGCACAATCTTTGATGAAAATCTTATAGCGGTTCACATGAAGAAAATCAAACTGTACTTCAACAAGCCGATCTATCTCGGAATGAGCATCCTGGATATCTCAAAGACAATGATGTACGACTTCCACTACGGATACATCAAACCCAAGTACGGAGACAGGGCAAAGCTCTGTGCGACAGATACCGACAGTTTGCTCTATGAAATCCAGACCGAAGATTTCTACAAGGACATCACTCCAGACGTGAAAAAATTATTTGACACATCAAATTATCCGAAGGATCATCCATCGGAAATATTAAGTGGACTCTACGCTCAGGGTGTACACAATAAAAAAATCCCCGGCTTGTTCAAGGATGAAGCCGGAGGCAAGCAGATAGCGGAATTTGTTGGTCTCAGAGCAAAGTTGTACTCTTACAGAATGCATGAGGGAAAAGAGGAAAAGAGATGTAAGGGTGTCAAAAAAGCAGTTGTTGAAAGAAAAATTACCTTCGACGACTACAAGCGTTGTCTCTTCGATGAGAAACCTCTGATGAGAACGATGAATGTGATTAGGAGTTACAAGCATGAGGTGTACACTGAAACCGTCAACAAAGTTGCCCTAGATCCGCACGATGACAAACGAAAGAGACTTGAGGACAAAATTCACACACATGCACACGGTTACTGTGTTGAAAAACTTGAATAAGAAATTTTACTTCAAAACTCTGTCGGGTGGCAACTGTGTACCCTCGGGTACTATCATAAGCTCCTGTCTAACAAACGCTCTTTTTGGTGCTCCCTTCGACAAATAGTACAAAATTGGATCACCCGGTGTTCTCACGATACTATCAACCGTGTAAGTTTCCAGAGACCAAATGGGATCGGTTGCGCGTCTTCTCTCACCTCCCTCCAACTCTCCGGGAGCGTACAAATACCTCAATCTCACGTTACCTGGAATTTTAATGTCATTTTTCAACTTCTGTGGAGCTGAAGACATCGTTTCAATCTTTTTCTTCTTGATAGCATCAACCGGTTTCATTCCTATCAGCCGAGTCTCTTCGCTGTTCAAAGCTCTGATCACATCCGGAAGCCTACCCACCCACTCGGTAGACCTCACATTTTTCTGACCACGAGCTTCCATCAGTATTTCCTGCGAGTACTGATGGCCAAACAGTCTTTCAGCCAAAGTTCTGTTGAATCTTTCAACAATTGCCTGAGCTCTATGTTGACCAGGCAACCCTCTTCTGATATCGACCTTGTGCTTTTTCATCACTTCGTTCACTTTGCCCATGAATTCTCTTCCAGGATCGACCTGCAGAAGCTTCGGCCACTTTAAAACTCGAGAGTCAATTTTTTCAAATGCCTTAGCCACCTCCCCAGATTCCTTCGAGCTCAGAGGCTCAGCTTCCTTGTATCTGCTCGCGACATCCACCACAGTCAACGCGTACTTGTAAAGCTTTTTTCCTTTACTCGGTCTGTCGTGAGGGAGAAACAACAAATCGGCTTGATGAACTTCATTAGGTACACTTACGTTAAATTTTGCTCTGGGAATGTACTTTGGAGGTGGTAGGTAAATTTGCCACTGAGTCTGCTGTTTAAAAAAATTTCTAGCTTTTTCTTTTGTCACTCCAGCCTCTTTCGCCAGCTTGTCTATCGCAGAAACACCCTTCCAATACCCTCTCGGACTGTAGTAAACCTTAGACATTTTAGTTTCAGCCATCTTTTATTTTTAGCCCGATTTAAAAATAAAAACAGTTTAAAAAAATCCCGGCTAATAAAAAAAAAGAGTTTAAGAAAATCCCGGCTAATAAAAAACAAACAAAATGGCAAAACAATCAAGCATACTGAAGGTGGAATTTGAGCACTTGTTAGAAGAGCAAAAAGGATCCTCAATTTTGAAATGGGTTGAACTAGAAGAAGGTGGAATTTACAAAATTACCAATTTTGAGATCATGGAAACCAGGGTTGGAAAATCCGGAGTTATCACTCTCAGTGATAACACTCGAGTTTGGAGTTGTTCTACCCTAACAAAAAGGCTAGAGAACTTGGACTAGGACTTCGGTGAATCAATAGCTCTTGTTAGACCCACGGGCAAAAAAAGAAAGCAAAACAACCGGGAACATGTACCACAGTTTTGACCTTGTAGTGAAAGAGTTGGAATATGATGAAGACTCAGACTAGTCGTACAGTCTACTATAACCAACAAAAAAATCTCCTTTAGACATTCAGTCTAAAGGAGATTTTTTATTGTTACAAAAATGAAGTGTACGAGTAAATATAAGCGTTGTTTTTGCAAATTGTGTAAAAAGAAAACTCGCCTTCGGAGCAAAAAACCGATTTGCAACCTATACAGTACCGAATTCACTCGGTTGTTTAAAGAACCCGCACGAGTGGAGCAAAGAGTTCCGCCAAAATGTAAAATTGCAACTCAGAATACATAGTAGACGATGTGTGTTATGATTGTGGTTTAGAAAATGACGCGTCTCTTAACGAGAACTCACCCCGAGTTAACATCGACCAAATTCGACAATCGATAAAGTACTGCGAAACCAAGACCTACCAGTTTGAAGAATACATCGAAATCTATCAAGGAAATGTTACGAATTTGAACGAAAAAAAATTATTGTTCGAGTCCCCTCCGAGTAAAAAAGACTTGTTAAAAGTCTTGAGATCAGACCCAAAAGCTGTTCACAAGATTTACTACGAAATTACGGGCAATTCTTCCGTCGATTTTTGGCATGATCGCATTAATTTGTTATGCGATCTTGATAATATACTGAAAATTTATCTACAAAATAAACCCAAGAGAAATAATTTTAACATCCACTACACTCTTTTTTACCTACTCAAGCGAAGAAATTATCTCGTAACTCTCGATGATTTTCCAGAGATTAGAGGCTCAGCTCCCACCGAAATACTTTTATCCAAAGTATTTGATAGCGACCACACCGGTTCCGAGCAATCCCAGTCCGATCAAAGCTAACTCCCCATTTTGGATCGATTTTGTTTGATCTTCGTCGAGATACTCTCCATCATAAAGTTGTGGTTCGGGTGGAAAAGAATCCATCAAAATTCCCGTTAAATTATAATACTGTCTCATCGCGTCATCGACGTCCGAAAAGGTTCTCTCCGCGTGACCCTGTTTTTTTAATTGATCGTTGATGTAATCTATTCTTGAAAGACGCGCTAAATTCCAAGAATCTCGGTCGTGCTGAAGTTTTTCAAGAGCGAGATCGTGTCTTTGCGTTCTTCCGAACTACTGAGAGAGTTGAACAGATAATTGCTTCCTGAAAATGCCAAAGCGTTAACCATGGCTCCACCAACCATGAATGCGATCGACGCCATTTTTCTCTTTATTTTTACAAAAAAAAAAAAACCTCTTAGCACAGATAGTGCTAAGAGGGTTTTAATATACCTACCTTGACAGAATGTTTCCCTTGGACTAAACCATAATTTCATCCGGAAGAATTCCTTGATTCACGAGCCAATCTCTGAGCATCGTAGCCGAATAGACGCTCAAAATCAACTTTCCGATATCCTCCACATCAAGCTGCGAGAGATTAGCCGGCTTCATTTTTAGGAACTTTTTCATAACGAACGAGTTAGCCCATATACCGAGGCTTATCGTTGTTGCGTGATACGTACCGTTTACGATCATTTTTACGTTTGGATTGGTTTCTGCCATCTTCTTTATTGTAACTAAAAATCATCGAAAGGATCGACTTTTGGTTGATGATCGACCGCTGTGGTCATGGTGGGTGGGCTTTCAGTCGTACCGTTTAAGGTAGAATACCCATATGCCACTATCCCTCCAACGACGACGACCGCTCCTCCAACAAGAACTGGACCTGACAACCAGTTTGACACGGTTGATTTTTCTGAAGGTGTACGTGACGTTTTGTCTATGGTGGACGGGTTCTCCCGTGTCGTTTCCTCAGCTTCAAAGGCTTTCATTTTTGCTGCCCTTTCTTTGTTTCTTGCGGCTAATGCTTTTCCAGCGGCAACCCGGTTCGGGTTTTTGACTTTTGCTTGATTCACTCCTGCCGTCACTTTTGTCGGAGGTGTCGTGTCCGCTGCTGGAACGTCTACTGATTTGGTTTCTAGATCACTCATCTTTTATTATTAGAAAAAATCTATAGATACCTGTAGAATCATCTATAGATACCTGTAGAATTATCTATAGATACCTGTAGAATCATCTATAGATACCTGTAGAATCATCTATAGATACCTGTAGAATCATCTATAGATACCTGTAGAAATCATCTATAGATACCTGTAGAATCATCTATAGATACCTGTAGAATCATCTATAGATACCTGTAGAAATCATCTATAGATACCTGTAGACTCTTGCGAAAGCTGAAATTTTCTTTGAAACTTCATTTTAAAGTTTTGATAAATAATTATAAACAAAAATCAGGCATTGATCATCGGAACCGAGATTGGTGTTTTAATAGCGGCCGGTATTTTTTATAAAAAAAAAAACCGACGAACTCTGGGAAGCCATTCACGAACTCAGAGAAAAGGTGGAGACCCTAGAAAAGCAACGGGTAGAAACGCAACCGGTTGTGCGCAGGCAAAAGCAAAAAAAGCGCAATTCGATAAAGCTCGTCAAACCCGAAAAGAAAGAAAGTTGGAACAATCTGTTTGAAGATTCTGACTCGGAAACTCAGTAAGATGACGGATTCGTTCTCCGAAGAATCAGATTTCAGCGACGAATGCGACGCGTTCGATCCGCTGTACTGCGATTCAAAAGGGGATCATCTCACCTTATCGCAGAGGGTAAAAAGAAGCAGAGAGAGGATCGCCGAGAAAAGAGAGGTCGAGCTCCTAAAGACCAGACTCCTGGTGGAAGAGATCGCGCAGAGCAAATTTCCCAGAAAAAAAATGCCCTACAAAGAGAACGAGCCCCCGGTGACGCTCGTTCACTCCCTCTCGTTCGGGTGCAAGAACTCGGTCTACGAAAAAGAGATAACCTGGGAAAGACAGTGCGACTGCAAGAGACCGGATCTGCATAAAAAATCGCATAGTATTCCAAAACCCGAGCCGGCGATCGTGATCCAAAAAAGCCACCCAAAGACGTGGAGCAACCTCTTCAAGACCGAGGCCACCATCGCGGAGGAAGATAGAAGAAGGGAGGAAAATGCAAAAAGGTTAGAACGGCAACGTCTCGAAAGGCTCGAGCGAAAAAAACGACGCGTCCCCAGGGTAATAATCCGACTGTGCAAATTTTACCAGCAAAATAAGCAATGTCCCAACATTAAAGAATGCAAAGACGCTCACTCTCCCAGAGATTTTGAACAAGAATGTAGATTTGGAAAGAGTTGTAAATTTTAAAAAAATAAAAAGTGTAAAAATTTACACGGTAAATTATAAAGTAGTTGCCGCGACTCATAAAAAAAATGTTCGAGGGATATTTTTCTCGAACATTTTTTTTAGTTTTGAAACTTTTGTAATATTTTTTTTTTTTTTAAAGTTTAGTCAAACCAAAAAAATTCAAGAGGAATAAATACTTCCTCTTGAATTTTTAGTTTCAGGATCTTAACCCTTTCCATACTAGACGGGTTTTTGTTGCTTTACGAGTTGTCTCCAGAAGAAAAGATTGCATTCGATCATCATGGTAGTCAACAGAGCTGGCGATTCGCTTCTTCCTAAAATCACGGTCCTTGTAAAATCATCCTTGCTGGATTCGCTAAAAATGTTGTAAAGCGGAGTCGGAAACGGTGAAAATGAAGAAAGTATGTAGCTTGCCATCAGCCTTACGGTTCTTCCGTTTCCGTCCGAAAAAAGGATGCAGTTCGAGCATTTCGGTTACAAAATATGCGCAAGCTTTGAAGGTATTCAACAATCTTTTTTCCTCGTCAGGATCTTCCCTGCTTTGAATAAACAAACTATTGAATCTATTGTTGCCGCCATTTCCATATCTTCAGGCATGCGATACTCGTGTCTCTGACCCATAAACGTTGTAAACCTCCGAGCCCGACTATACTCTCCGGGCTTTGTTTCGCCAAATTCTAACGGAAGATTTTTCCTCACAATTTTGTTGGTCTGTCTAATCAAGTTTTCTTCTAGAAACCCAAAATTGCTATCACTCATTAAATTTTGGCAGGCTTCGTGTAGGTTGAGCGTTTCTTTTGCTTGTAAGGAGGTGTCATCGGGGTCAAGGTTCGATAGAAACTCTCGCGTTTGCGATAGGTTTTGAAATCCGTGATATTCTTCGTCTAGACAATGATAAACAAATTCCGTCAAGAGAAAGTCTTTCGGAACCTCGCAATTATTCATCTTTTGCACTTCAGAATCTCTCGAATGGCATCTTTGATGCTTGGAAATTCGCCCTTTCTCCAACTAGGGTTTTCTTCTGGAGAAAAATCGATCAAATCGCTAACCGAAGAAATAAATGGCATTTTTAGAATATAAAAAAAGTTATATCTTAAAAACTGTTTTGCAAACTTCAAAGGGTTAATCAATCACATCAATACTTGGGGAGTCGTCTACTGTGCACTTCGCTTCTGGTGGAAAGTCAACTTTTTAACACCGTTGCTAGTTAACAGAATAGCCTCCAACGGAGCTAGCATACGTCCAAAACTATGATACAGCCCACAGGTCCATTTGTTTAAAGCTAAATCAATAAAGGGCCCTTCGTTCAGAGACTCTTCCAGAGCATCGCGATCAGTAATCGCCAAATTTTTGGAAGGAAGAGTCCGACCAAATTTACGTAAGCGGTAACGAAGTGCTTTTTCATTGACCTGGTCACTATCCCACCCATGTGAGCCTCGTATCTGGCGTAGAGTCTCATCAGGCTCTTTTGATCAAGCCTATCGATCTCAGCGGAGGTTATGGTCTTTCCCAAATACTCTTTGCTTTTTCCTGCCTCTGCTACGCCGATCAACCGTTCCCGCAGCTGTTCCGTTTTAGTAGAGTCCGTGTTGACAGGTTCCTCCCGTGTAGCCGTACCGTCTAAGGTAGACATTCCGCCTATGGTAGGCGTTTCGCTCAGGGTGGGCAGAACGTCCACGGTCATCGCCTCGTTAACTATATCTTCAATTTCAGTCATCTTGCTTTTTTATCTTAAGATTATTTTTGCCACCAGTACTCAGTCGGTTGCTCGGTAATTAGAATTAGTTTGGAATGTTTTTGTTTAGCTAGCTTTTTTTTTTTCTTCTTTTTTCTCTTCTAGAGTTGGGATTATATCGTTCTCCCTTAGAGTCTCGCCGAAACTATCTTGATCTTTTGTGTAAAACAAGGCTGTCCATTTTGTCTGCTCTCTGAGATCGGTAACGATGGAGTTATATTTTTGTGTAAGCACCCAAACGGAGCAATTATCGTGTCTTCCCGAGAATGCTAGCTGAGAAAGCATCTGTTTCTTTTTGGTTAATGATCTGTCAGAGCTGCAGTCGTCGATAATGAAAAGTGTGTGTCCGTCTTGTATTCCATAAGTTTTGTAGACAAATTTCAAACAATCGTTCAGCCAATCGTCGGACTTTGGACACCAGTTAGGATCCATTGGAATGACATCAACGTCCTTAAAAAACCAGGATCTGTTTAAGTACGCTTTGTTGCGCGTCCAGGTAGGGCAAACGATTATGATGTATTCAAAGAAATTCTTGTATTCCCTCTCGAGTAAATCCAAAACAAATTCAGTCTTGCCACAGCCGGTGGCTCCGCAGATTATAGCCGAGTGCGCGTGTTTTGGAAACATCTTTTATTCTAGTATTTCACGCTCTGCAATTTTCCGGCTTCGATATTCACCTTTGCATCCTGTATGTAGTACACGTAAGCGTTCAACGCTCCTGCAGCCTCGGCTTCTTTTTCGATTTCGATTTGAATACTCTGACTAGCTCCTTCAATTTTCCTACCAGATCCATGCAACGTGTCATCATCCGTGGTTCTCATGTCCAACCAGAGTCCATACTTGGTCGTGAGATAATCTGGTAAAATCACATCGGCCAATTCCGCTTCTTTGATTATGTGTGGGACGGTTCTGAATTTTCCATCCGCAAAGTGCTTTTGAATTTCTTCAAAATGGTTGTGAGGTAACATTCCGCTTGCATACAGCTGGTTTGGGTTTCCGTCTAGAGTGGCTGAGACTTTTTTGATTTTTGGGTTGTACAATTTCTCAGAATCTCGAGCGTAATCGGCTCCTCCATCCGCGGGATCTACGAAAAGAATCAAAATGCCTTTCATGGACTTTGCTCGTGGTGTCAGGACAATATTCCAGACGGTGTTTGATTTGTCCAGCGACTCCTTGCTGTGTCTCATAACTCTATCGTACATAACCACGCTTTTTCCATCGTACATGTTTTTGATCATCATCGCCGTCTCTTGTGAGCTTACCACATCAAACTCCAGGTGAATGTTAGAAATGGAGTAACTGGCAGCTGTGTCTGTGGAAACTATCACTTTCCCATAGTTGTTAAAAGTTAGTTCGTAAGAGAGTCTGTCTTTTAACTCGAACTGGAAAAATGGGTTGTGGGAACTCAGCATTTCAAAGTCCAACGGGATGCAGAACATGTTGCCATAATTCTTGTCCACGGCAATATCCTTGGCGTCGGCACTTTGTCACCGGCATCTATTCTGTGCTTACGCCCTGCTCCAGATTGAATACCCTGATAGACGGCATTTGATCGCTCCTTGGTTGTTTTCCAAAGATCTTGATAGCACAGGAAAACGTCAGCATCGTTCAGGGTGTATATGCTCTGTCCTTCCAATTTGACCTCAATTTTTGACACTATCGCTCTTCCAAGATTATTTACGATTGTTCGATTAACATCTTGGTTTCCACCAGCCGCAGAATTCAAATCAACATTGAATGAAAGTCTGCTAGTTCCAGGGACTATGACATCATTTTTTCCAAGGTCTGGGAACCTCACTGTGAGGATTTCACCCTGATTGATAGTACTTGGAACGTGTGTGTTTCGAATGCTGCGTCGAATACCATTGATTCCTCGTGCATTACGAAGTTGTCGGTATGGGTCCAATTTGTATCCGTATTCAGTCGCCATCTTTTATTTATACGTAAAATAAAACCAAAAGATGGCAGATTTTAATCCTCGAGAAGACATTCAGATGGATGACTTCGATGAATTCGAAGATACGATCGGAGATACCACGGGAGCAGTTGGTGGTACACCGGCTGAGACTGATTTTGGTGATGAGCAAATACAAACGGAGGGTCAGAGACGACGAGGAAGCGTCGGTTGGGAAAATCCCGATGTGAGTTTCGTTTCCGATAAGAGTCGAAATTCCATCGAAGATCTCAACGATCGACTCGATCTATTAAAACTTCGTGAAGACAGTCCTTCCCTGAGGAGAACCGTCAAAACATTGAATCGACAAAAAGCGGAACTGGCTAGGGATGAGTTTCGGGATTACGTGAAACGCTTAGGATACACGCAACAAGGAACGATCTTTGCTACTGAAGCGGTTTTTGCGGTAGATGAAACCGGAAGAATCAAAGTTAGTTACAGAAAAAAACAAGTTTGGTTAACCAAACAAAATTCGAGCGAATTTTACCCCCTAGAATCGATAGCTAAACAAGTCAAAGGCAAAGATCCAGGAGGTACCAATTTTGTGAAAGTAGGTCTCGGAATCAAGGATTTCAAACGAGGATCAACGCCGCAAGTGCAGGAAAGTGCCGAAAAAGCGTCAACTAGCGCGGGAGATGTATCACCCCTAACCACTACACCCGCTGGTAGACCAAACAACACTAAAAGAGTTTTGGAGGGTCTTCAAAAATCAAACCAAGACATGGAAGGTTTAGCCAATGAATTGCCAAATGATCCTCTTGTAGATCACGAAGAAATCCGAAATTTTTAACCGAACGAGGACAACTCAAGAAGCTGTCTGATGTCTATGAGCACCTTGTCCGAAGAAGGAATGAAAAGGAAACTGAACTGAAAGAATTAAAGTCTAAAGGACGCGGTTCGGTCAGGTTTTACTAACCCAACTTACGAAGGTGATGAAGGAGAGCCTCTGCTACCTGTCAGCGAAGAAGATGCTGAAAGAGCTAGGGAGCTTGAAAGCGATATCAAAGAGTTTGACAACGCCATCGCAGATCAAGATGCCAAGGTCAGAAATTCGCTTCAGCGTTTGCGAAGATCGATCGAAAGTTTCATAGACAGCGATGCTACCACGGGAAGTCGGATTCGAGAACTCTTTAGACGAGAGGGTGTTACCATAGTTTCGCTGCTCACAGCCATCGGAATGACGATAGCAACCGTCGTCGAGGGTATTCTGTTAGCCACCAAATCCGCAGTCTCAGCGATTACGCCGAAGCCTCCAGAACCAAAACCAGGTCCTCCTAAACCAGACCCAGGTCCTGAACCTGGACCATCACCAGGACCCGAACCCCACCAAAGCCTAAAACTTGGACCGATTGGATTAAGGATCAGCTCAAGAAAATAGCCAATCTCCTTTTGAAACTTGGAGACAAAGCTTTGATCGCACTTCCAGGGATCATCGGGGCTGTTGTGAATTTCTGTCTCAAAGCTGCGGGGTCTGTTGCTGGATTTCTAGCTGATCACATATGGACATTAGCTTTGGGTGTTGGAATTTTGTTGTACACTACAGTTATGGAATTTGTCAAAGAAGTAAAAAAAATCTTCTCACTAGAATTTAGTGAGAAGACTTTTTGTGTGTGTTACCGAGTTTTAATCCAACTTATTTTTTTTAAACCCAGAAAAATAAGAAAATTGCAGCGGCTGCCAAAAAGAGAAAGCTTTTTCTCATCATGCATTAGAGGCTCTTCAGTCAAGGGTGGACTTTCAGTCAAGGGTGGACTTTCAACCTCCTCTAAAAACAACGGACTTTCCTCAGGAGCACTGTCTTCAACATTCGGTCGAAAGTCGGTGTTTACGCTTGAGTTTAGCCCTATCTGCATGTCATCCGTGGCGATTTGGATGAAATTGTTGTATCCGTTCACGGATCCCACGAGGATTTCCATGTTGCTCGGGAGCAAGTAAAGTCCGTGACCCACGACAAAATCCAGTTTGCTTTGAGCGTACTGAAGAGTTCTCTGGTATCTGTCGATCGAGTCCGGAAGATCCACGACCGAGTTGATCGCATCCTCGACGTTTGCTAGAAATTGTTTCTGAGCGTCGAACGCCTTGCCGGAACGCAGGATGCCGGATCTGGCTTGAGCTTGGGATCCAAGAATTGCCCACGTGTAAGTCCTGACGGAGTCGTTGATTCTCGAAACTCCCGCACGTGTAAAACCCTCGTTCCAAGTGTCTGCCACGAAACTGCCGATAGCAGCCATGGCATCTCCTTTCCGAATGGATCTGTCGGTTATATCCGGATCGTGATCGAACAGCTGTTCAATGTATAGAATCTTGTCAGTCTGATTGTCCACACCTCCGAAGCTGTCCGCGTCAAAGTGAACTTTCCAGTCCATCGACTGACTGTAGTTTCCTCCGTTGGTAAGCTTCGACCATTTTTGGTGGTCACGAATTTCCAGTCGTAAAATTGTTTTGTTGAAGAAGTAACTGCCCATTCCGTTGGAAAGATCGAACTTTTGTCTCCAATTAGCTCTCGCGGACACTCCGAATTCGTTGCAAATTCTTTCGTAAGCGTGGGTGTCGATCCCGTTGTTCAGAGGATTGAAGGATTCCTCCGAGGGTAGTGGACAGGACATTTCCGACAGGATTCTTCTGATCTGATAATATGCGTGAAATCTGAACACGGATCGAATCATCGGATCTTTGTGACTGAGAAGTTCTTTGGACACCCCGCATCCTGACGTGGCGCACCAGACCGCGAAGTTCAGCTGGTTTTGCCAAAATTGCATCTGGTTGGAGAGCCAGTCATCGTACACGGTTTTGTCCGTGACTCTCGGAAGTTTGTACTTTTGCCACAAACTGGGAAATCTTACGTAAAATGTTCCTTTTTGCTGACTTGAATTTCTTGATTCACGAGACTGAAACCGTACTTCGGTTCCAATACTCCTCCGATTCTCATTTTATTGAAAGATAAAAGAAAAAATTACAAAAGAACAATTACCGGCACCGGCAAAGGAAAACCTTATCGCCCGTTGCAAAGTATAGACAATAACGGCAAAAACTTAAAAATTGGAATCAAAAGGATCTCGGGTCGAGTAGGTTGGTTCAACGTCGAAGAAGAACTCGAATGGAGGTACACTCAAGGAGGGCAGGGACCTGAAGAAGCGATAAAAATAAGCCCGGGGCTGTATAATTTTGACCGACTCGTAAATGAATTCACGAGTCAAATCGACGGTTTCGAATTCAAATTCGACAAACGCGATGGGAAACTCAACATGAGAATTCACGAGCAGTATCAGATTTGGTTTCCGGACCGCGTTCAAGAAATGTTCGGATTGGACGACGAAGGGTGGCTAGCAGATGGTGAATACACGGGAGATCGGGCGATAGAATTTTTACCTCAAAGAATTCTCGTGTACCTAAATCAGCTGTCAACCACGGGCAATCTCAAAAACAACGGCGACGTTCTGCAGGGAGGTCAGGTTCTTGGGTCTATCGATCTCACAAACGCCGCGTTCGGGAAATACTTCGTTTCGACCTATGAAAAACCGAGTTTCAAAAAACTGCAAAACGGAACCATCCACGAGCTCGACTTCAACTTCAAAGTAGAATGGAAACATTCTTCGAGAAAGCTCGATAATCACGATCAACCGCTGGATTTGGAATTTGAAATCCGATAAAATAAAAGAAAGAATGTCTATCTGGGGACCAACGATCGAAACAAAATCGACGTCAATAGCTGGCGAAGATGTAGATCTTTCCGCGTACGTCAAAAAACTGGAGCGCGAATGACCGGAAGGATTAACATGGGAGGAAAAAAAATAACGGGGTTGATGAATCCAACCGAGCCGCAAGATGCAGCTACTATGGGTTCCGTGACCAGCCTAACCTCATGGTTAAACGACAGAAAAGTTTCGAAGGATGGCGACTCGATGACCGGCGAACTCGCTATGAGCGGCAATAGAGTCACGGGTCTCGGAACTCCCACGGACAACGAGGACGCTGTGACAAAAGAGTACGTAGACCGGCAAATTGGACACGAGCACGATACCAGCTTGCATGTTTTGGGGAGATTCATGGTATGGATGAACGAAGACGGAACGCACTATGTTTCCATCCGAGCCAAAAAAACATCGACTTGGAGAGAGACAAGTTGATCGAAATTAAAACGGAATGAACAACACTTTCAACGCTAGGCCTATGCAAATTGGCATCACTGCTGGGTTTACGAATTTGCCGAATCCCGGAAAAGATTTGACTCCCATGCGACTCACTAGACCTTTAGAAATTTTCTTCAACAACCCACATTTTATTGCTCAGCCTTGGAACCTCTCTTTTCTTTATATTCGGGAGTGAACCCGCCGAACGCCCCAGCGAACGCTTGTTCTTTGACGTTTCAGTCTAATCAGAATTTTTTCATGTACCTAAATATTACTTGGACCGACGACTCGATATCGTTCAAAGTGATAAATAACGCGCGGCAAACCCTCTTTTCCACATCCGTTCAAACGGACACTACGATTATGCATCATGTCTCGATCGAGTACGTTGAAAATAAGCTTTGCTTTTGGATCAACGGGGTTTCAGCAGATGTCTACAGAACTCAAGCCCTGGTAAGTCTCCTTGGAATCAACATGAATTTTGAGCAACTGGGAATACTTAGCTTCTACGAAAAAAATTTAACCAAGCAAGAAATCATACAGCATTTCGTTGAAAATCACATCTCGAATTTTACGGAGCACGAAGTTTTGCTGGACTAACGTGATATAAATAAATAAAAGAATAAAATAAAAGAAATGGATATTCCATATTTAACGGATAACAACTTTGTTGAGGACCTAAAAGCGTATGGAGAGTATCGAAAAGAAATGTGGGACGATAAAGGAAAACCATACGGCGTTTGGAGATGGTATCATAACAAAGAAAAAACAAAAATGAAAGCTGAGATAGTGTTTGATGACAACATTCCCACGTATATAACAAGTTGGCACAAAGACGGATTAGTAGAAGCAGAAGGTAAATACAGAGAAGATGGTGTACCAGCTTTTACTCTTTTCGGTCATAAAACATGGTGGGACTCTTGTACTGAGTGTGACCCCTTGATTGTTGTATTAACTGCATTTATAGCAGGGTACGGTGCTACATCCATTGCTACATCCTTTATGAAATGGAAGTGGTAAACTATGGCAAAAAAACCTCTTGTGATTATTAATCACAAGAGGTTTTTTTTATTTTTGTACTCATTCTGCCTAAGATAGAATTTAAGTTCGTTTTGTACAAATAACCACGTTTAAATAAAATGGATCTTCCAAATCTAACGGATGACAACTGGGTTGAGAACCTGAAAGCGTACGGAGAGTATCGGAAAGAAATGTGGGATGATGAAAAAAAACCATGCGGCGTTTGGAGATGGTACTATGACGAGGGAAAAACAAAAATGAAGGCTGAGATGGTGTTTGATGATAATTATCCCACGTACATGACGTGTTGGTACAAAAACGGATTAGTAAAAGCTGAAGGTAGATACAAAGACTACGCACCTAGAGAACCGTGGGAATTTTGTGCTGGACGGGATCCTTTAGTTACTGGATACGCCGCATTTGTAGTAACCTACTTGATTACAACCATTTTAAACTGGGTGTGGTAAACTACGACAAAAAGAAAAAAAAAAAAAAAATCCCGTGGCACTTAATTGTGCCACGGGATTTTTTTTTTTTTTTTTTTAAAAAAATATTGTAAATAAAAGTATGGAAACTCAACAAATGCAGTACGAACGTTTGGATGGAACTGAAAGGAGGTGGTACAAAAATGGTCAACTGATGAGTGAAAAATTGCCGGATGGAACCACGAGGGAATGGTACGAGAACGGTCAACTGGAGTTTGAAACATTTCCTGATAAAGCATCAAGGAGATGGTACGAGAACGGTCAACTGGTGTTTGAAACATTTCCTGATAAAGCATCAAGGAGATGGTACGAAAACGGCCAACTGAAAAGTGAACGTTTGCCTGATGGAACTATCAAAAGTTGGTATAAATCTGATTAACTGTGCAAAAAAAAAAATCTTAACAGAGGTGAACCCCAAAACAGTAAAAAAAAAAAAAAAAAATTGACTCCACCAAGATTCGACCCGATTTCAAATACGACGAGGAAAAAACAAAAATGAAGGCTGAGATGGTGTTTGATGACAATTATCCTGTGTATATAACATGTTGGTACAAAAACGGGTTAGTAAAAGCAGAAGGTAGATACAAAGATGGTGTACCTAGAGAACCGTGGGAATTTTGTGCTGGACGGGATCCTTTAGTTACTGGATACGCCGCATTTGTAGTAACCTACTTGATTACAACCATTTTAAACTGGGTGTGGTAAACTACAACAAAAAACCTCTTGTGATTAATAATCACAAGAGGTTTTTTTTATTTCTGCACGACCTACTCATTCTGTCTCTTTAGCATCGTTGTAGGCTTTTAAAATTTCTGTCATGCGTTTGGCTTCCATCCTGATTCTTCTCTCGGGAGAATCCAAAAGAGCGCTCGTAAGAATCCAAAATGCTACGATCATCTTTTTATTTCATGAAATTTATTCACAAAACCAAATTTGTCTCGATAATTTTTTAACGCAATCGTGTCTTTTTTCCCAATTGGTAGTTCATTCATAACAAAATCTATTAACTTTTCCAATATTTCTATTTCTTCGGTTCTCTCGGGAAAAATCCATGGTGGTCTCATACACAATCTCATCCTATATCTATCTTTGTACCAATTGACAAAACACAACATTAAGTTAACGGCTTGATGTCTAATCTTTTCTCCGTTGTACCCGCTTGCCGCGACAAATAAGTTTCCAAGACTAGTCCCATTCCACATGAAAAAATTTCCCTTAGACGCATCTTCTAATTGTTGAAATATTTCATCATCGGAGCATTCAAAATATAGAGAATCAGCCATTTATTTTTTGATAATACAGGACGTGGTCAAGAATTGGTAGTGCTCCATTCTTTGCAGAGTCTGACTATGTTTTCGCGTCCACTCAACGCTGCACTTTCTATCGCGCCGTCAAGATCGGTAGCGCCAGATTCTTTGCAGAGTATGACAATATTTTCGTATCCACCGAATGCGGCACCCCTCATCGCGCTGTCAAGATCGGTGGCACCGAACTCTATACAGAGCTTGACGATGTTTTCGTGCCCGCAGTATGCGGCACATTCCATCGCTCTGTCAAAATCGGTAGCGCCCCATTCTATAAAGAGTCTGACTATGTTTTCGTGTCCGCCGTACGCGGCATAATACATCGCGCATTCAAAATCTGTAGCACCCCATTCTTTGTAGAGGATGACGATGTTTTCATTACCGATTATCGCAGCACCTATCATCCCAAGGTCAAAATAAGTAGCTCCCGATTCTTTACAGACTTTATCTATGTATTTATAACCCTTTGATAAGACGTAAACTGTTTCATCATTATCATTCTTTACAGGGCACCATAACCCCTGGCTAAGTGACTCCGGTGACCGATGAACGTTTTCATCCATGAGTTTTGTAATCCCAGCCAACGTTTGTAATTGATCCATTTTGTTTTTTATTAATTGGGATTTTCTTAAACCAAAAATTATTTTTTATTAATCGGGGAAAAAATTAAAATAATTTTAGGATGATTGTTCATACCTTACCATACACACAAGTAGATTTTTGATAGCCAATGCATTGGCTGCTACTTCCGGTGTAGACATATAACCTTTGACAGCCACTGCATCGGCTGCTACTTCCAATACACACAAGTAGATTTTTGATAGCCAATACATTGGCTGCTACTTCCGGTGTAGACATATAACCTTTGACAGCCACTGCATCGGCTGCTAGCTGATTAAAAATATTACCCATGATGCTTTCAGGATGAATAATCATACCCATCCTTAAACATAAAAATGTAAATGTCTCCAGGCTATAGGTTTGGAGTTAGATAAACATTCTGCCTATAGTAAACAAAACAAAGTGGATTCTTCCCGCTTAGCATAAAACCACTTTGTCTCACTTCCTGCAACTCAACAGTGTACATAAGTGTGCTAGTCAAGGATTTGCGAGTTGCCTCCAGGCTAGGTTTCCGGTTAGACAAATTGATTGTTCCCCTACTTGGGTCAGCTCAAGGTCATATTAGTTGAAGACAGGATATGAGATACAGGGGGATTTTTTGTGTGTAGAATATCAATTTTTTTGATTTGAGATGCAGGGGAATTTTTTCCCTGCATTTTTTTTTTGGGTGGGTTAATTTACAGGGGAATTTTTCCGTGTAATTTGGATTGGGGTGAATTAAAAATGCAAGGATGTTTTTCTGTGTAATCCTGTGTACACGGCAGTTACACAGCATTTCTGTGATTGTATGTGTAATTTGGTGGTTGGGGTCGATTTACACAGAAATAAACAGGTTTCTGTGATTTTACTGTGTATTTGGTGGTTGAGTCGATTTACACGGCAGTTACACAGGTTTTTGTGATTTTACTGTGTATTTGATGGTTGGGGACGATTTACACGGGAAATGACAGAAATGTGCTAGAATCGGCAAAAACCTACTACTCCTTGCATCAAATTTCATACCCTAAATTTCATTTCCGCGTATTAGCAATTGCAATTTTGCTACCCTTTTTTCCAATATTTCATGTTTTTGACACCCTAAACGCGTTACGCGCGTATCGTGCATATCCACGAAAAACTACCCTTTTTACGCGTTTTCATTATCGCGGATGGTGTACAGGCCCCAATGGGAGTGACCCCCCGGGAGTCTAACCGTGTTCTTTTGACCAACCTGCTTTAATAGTACACGTTTCAAAATAAAATTTGCTATATAATTTTATTTTTCCAGTTGGTTGATAAGTGGACGCAAAACTCTTTGAACAGATTACTGCCACATGCCTCGCCGTCAGGTAAGATAATTCACTACATCCTGTATGTATAAACATGATTGGATTACTACTCATCAGATGTTATATTCTTTTATGTGCAGCCATTAGCTTTTTTGAAGTATGGCGGGCACAAAAAGAGAGGGCGTTCTTTGGTTTGGGTAATCTTTTGTATGCTTCTCAGCTGACAAAAAATTACCCAAATCAAAGTACGTAAGCCCTCTCCTTTTGTGCCCGCCATTTTTCAAAAAGGTTTTGAAGTATGGCGGGCACAAACGGAGAGGTCGTACATTGGTTTGGGTAATCTTTTGTATGCGTCTCAGCTGACAAAAGATTACCCAAATCAAAGTACGCACTCTCCTTTTATGCCCAACATTTTTCAAAAAGGTTTTGAAGTATGGCGGGCACAGAAGGAGAGGACGTTTTTGTTTGGGTAATCTTTTGTATGCTTCTCAGCTGACAAAGGATTACCTAAATCAAAGTACGCCCTCTCCTTTTGTGCCCGACATTTTTCAAAAAGGCTTATTGTGATGAACGATTGGTTACGATTCTGCGCATAGAATCGACAATTGAGACAACCAATATAGCTCCAAAATTAAGCTCGCTAAATATAACACATTGGGGCAAAAGATTAACAAAAGTTCTAGTATATTTAATATTGGTAGCCAATTTTCTCTGTTTCTCCCTCAGGGAATAGCCGGACTTTGGGCAGTCAAGGGAATGTTCATGGAAATTTACCACCGTCTGCCCTGTTGTTGGGAAAAAAGACGAAGAAAGGCAATCATCGGCTACCAGGTAAACACGCTTTCGTATATATACCGGTGGAACTGTCCCTAGTGGCCACAGGGCTGATCAATTAACTCGAATCGACAGTTGAAATAACTGTTGGATTTGAAAGTTTGCGTCAGAGTCAAATATACGTCCAAGCTGACGGTCAGAACTTGGTCAAAAAATGCCAAATTCGGCAGCCAATTAAAGGGGGGCGTTTAGACAAGTTTTTAGGTATAGTTTAGAATTAAGATTTATTTTAGGTTACAAAATAGAGTACACGTATTAGGGTTAGGCTGTTGGATTAGTGCTAGAAATATTTAGGATTTGAAGTTAGGGTTACTTTCCAGGTAAAGAAGACCCCCCGCTAGAATATAATTTCACAAGCTGTTACATCAACTGGGAGAGGGCTTCATCTAGATCCAATGTGAAGTCAGAAGACAAATGTTATCGAAAGCAACCTATAATATTTCCATCGACCAATGATATTTTGACCAATATCAACCTTATGTTGAAATGTAGCTTAAACGGGTTGCATGGGGACTCGAATTCAACTACATTCCAACCTTAAGCCAGATCGACGAGAACTAGTTGATACGTCGTCACGGAATCGACGTCGATTCGACGTCGACTTCAATCGACGTCGACTTCTCAGCTTGTGCCTACTGGCTTATAATACAGTTTATGGGATGCTCCCTATTGAAAGTAAAAATGAATGTTGATATTCTTGTTTATAGTGTTCTCCCCTTACCTTGAATTTAGCAAAGCATTGTGATTGTGCAAAGATTTTGCAAACGAAATAACAGTTATTGTCATACCTGATTATACTCTATTTCTTCAGCCCCTGACCCTGGTGGTCAGACTATCATTACGTCATGGGTACGTGTAGTGAGTAATCACCGCAAAGGTTACGTGAATGGAGTGCAAGTGACAAGGGGACGCTTGACTATTTCTGTTGAAGGATATTACTTGGTGTATTCAAAGGTAAGGTGTGCGGAGGGAACAGCGTCTTGGCCCGCAGTGCCATTAGACCGAGAAGGTTTAAAGTTAGAGATTAGGGCATGTTAGGTTAGGATTATAGGGTTAGGGTTATAGCATTTGGGTTATAGGACAGGGTTAGAATTAGAGTTAGAGTTATGTTTAGCGTTGTAGTTATAGTTATGGTTAGGTTTAGGATTAGGGCTTAGGTTATAGGTTAGAGTCCCGGGGTTAATTGAGTTGGGTGAAGTTTTGCGTTCGGGTTAAGGTAATGATTGTTGTTTGTAACTTAGTTATTGAGTTTTTGGACTATAAAAACCCTTATAGGGAAAGAGTAAATTTCGCAAACATACATTTTGAAAGACTGAAAATGAAATTAAGGGGAGAGATGCACAAGGTTTTATGTTTATGAAAAAACGTGCTCTCCCCGCGAATTCATCCCCCACCAACCTGCACCCCCACGAAACTATAACGCCTCTCCCCTGCATGCACCACTAGCACTGCGCCTCTGTTTCCGAAGGAAGTCGTTGCTGTTGGCTATATCAAACCCCCGCATATACAACCAAGAATGCCCGGGCAAGAATGAATCTCGCTTTTTGAAGATTTGATTATCTTTTCAGTGCAACTTCTTTTGATCTAAAATGAATTTATTAATTTCATCGCTTTGGAACATAAATAGGCCTATTAGTTTTTTAATTTCAGAACGACTGTCAAGGCCAGGTTTAGCACAAAATGATTGGTTATAAAGTTTATGAAAAAGAAACCAGGAAAGGCTTTCTAATATTATTATTGGTATGTTATAAGGAAATCGGTACTGTTTAATCATTAAGTTAATCACAATAATATTGTTTTACGTAATACTTGTATTGTTCTTTCCATTGTTTTATAATCAATCATACTTTCCACTTGGTCCTGGGTAATGACGAAATACTTTCATTGTTGTTTCCTCTTGTTTTGTAATAATTACTGGTTTTAATCCTCTTTCTTTAATAGGTCAACTTGGACCTGTGTAAGGACTTAACTCTTTCACTGTTCTTTCCGTTCGTTTTGTAATAATTCCTGGTTTTAATCATCCTTTCTTAATAGGTCAACTTGGACCTGGATAATGATATGTCAGGTTCCGTATTTCATAACACTGTTGTTGGTAGGTATTTTGTCATTTCTTTTAATCGTTGGCAAGCACAACTTTTGCCCTTTGCTCTTATGTAGATATTAATGGTGACAATAACTAATGAGATAAACATTTAAGATGCCTTGATGGCATTAGCTTCATCATCATCATCATCATCGTCGTCGTCGTCGTCGTCGCCTTCGTCGTCGTCATCATCATCATCATCATCATCGTCGTCGTCGTCGTCGTCGTCGCCTTCGTCGTCGTCATCATCATCATCATCATCATCGTCGTCATCGTCATCGTCGTCGTCGTCATCATGATCATCATTTTTTAAATTTTAAAATAATAAAATTTAAAAAAATCCCATAGGAAAATTGCCGAAAATGGCTTCTGTCTCCATCCTTACCATCAGACCCGGTGCCCACGCCCTAATTATAGTCGGCCCCCAATAAGATGACTCACGTTAGCAGAGCTATGGTTGCTTGGTGACTGGTCTCTTGACATCATCGTCGTCGTCGTCGTCGTCGTCGTCAGCATCATCATCATCATCATCATCATCATTTTTTAAATTTTAAAATAATAAAAAATTTAAAAAAAATCCCATAGGAAAATTGCCGAAAATGGCTTCTGTCTCCATCCCAAAGATGTTTTACTTTAGTAAAACCTAGATAAGCTGATGCCTATACTGATGCACGGCAGTGAACGTAACCGTTCCGGCTGAAATCCAGAAATGACGTCATTTGTTCTGGTGCTGCCACTTCCGAGTAACGCAGGCGAAGAACATGCCTTTTGCAAACAAAATGGCCGACTCGTCCCGGCCCCTTTCCAGCGAAAATACAGCTTATTTAGCCAATGTGAACATGGGTCATCGCCAGAAATATTTTCCTATGCATATTGGACTAACACCTCAGCTACATGGTATTTCACGATATAACAGTAATAAAAAGAAAACTTCAAACGTTCGTTCGTCGGATGTTTGACGAAGTGACCAGCTCTAATGACGTCATGATGTAAACAACGTCCGGGTCGTTAGGTAAACCCAAATATGGAAACCTCCAAACCTATGCAAATTAGGTGTTCGACGAATCAAAATACGATCAGCCCACCTCCAAACCTATGCAAATGAGTTCAGGCGATTACGTGAACATGTAAACTAATACGACTCTTGTGTATACCGACCTCTGTGCTCCATCCTTACCATCAGACCCGGTGCCCACGCCCTAATTATAGTCGGCCCCCAATAAGATGACTCACGTTAGCAGAGCTATGGTAGCTTGGTGACTGGCCTCTTGACTATCAGATATATTTGATTGCCTTTGGGCAAGTGACAAAATCACCCTGTCTCTGAATAATATCGCTGCCAGTTCTCCTTATTTTGATAGCTTCCCTGACACATCTCCTCATCAGTCTTCTTCAATTTATTTATGTTATTTGATGAAAAATGAAAACATACTAAAATGAATACATACCACATTGTTTTAATCTATAAGACAGTTATGTAACTCTTATTTTAATCAAAAACTATTTTTTGTTCAGAAAATCAACAATACAGACCAGAACCTGAAAATCTGATGAGAAGTGCGGCACAAATCTGTTCTTCTGAGGACAACATCGCCTCTCATTCCAGCTTTCATTCAGGAATCTACAGACTGTTCGATGGAGACGAAGTCTTTGTCAAGGTGTCTAGTCCTAGAAACGCACAAACTGGGTTTACCTTTATCTCAAAAGACAGTTTTTTCGGTATCTATTTATTGGGTGAAACTTGAGGCGATTTTAAAGGGGTAAGAGAGAAAGAGTGTGTGTTGGGGAGGGGTGTGTTTGCCTTGCTATTACTTCCGAGGACGACACATGATAACACACCAACATAACGAGGACTTTGTGCACACCCAGGACCTAAACTTGCGTCCTCGAAGTGCATATAATCAATTCCAATGCGCCTGAGGGACACATATGAACGTCCCTGAGCTCGGAAGTCCTCGGAAATGCGGTACTTGAATTTTTACCCCAACGTCGTCGAGTCGTCTCGCCCACATTTTGTGTAATTACTGTATTTCAAGATTCCCATCTATTGTTAACTATAGTAATACTTGACAAATCCTCGGTTTGAATGCTGTGTCGTTTTAATTAAATCTCAAATGCATGCAGTGTCCAAAGTCTTATTCACTTAGCTTAAGGGGTACTACACCCCTCGATAAATTTGTGTCTATTTTTGCATTTTTCTCAAAAACTAATAACACAGTGGTAACAAAAGTTAAGTATATTACTGGGGGCATGGAATCCAATTACTACGCGAAATTCGCGATATAATACAAATTTTATAAAAATTTTGATATTTTTAAAATGTTTGATATTTTACTGTCCTCGAAGTAAACTTTATAAATCTAATGATGAGCACTTAAAAAGTCGACGATGAATTGAAAATTTTGACCTATCATATTGAAGATATACAAATTTCCCCGAAAGACCTAATATTTTTGGCTGCTTTGGGAAAAATCCATATCTTCAATACGAAAGGTCAACATTTTCAATTGAACGTCGGCTTTTCATCCCAGCTACATACACTTTAAGTACATAATCATTAGATTTATAACGTTTATTTCGAGGACTGTTGAATATCAAAAATATCATTTTTTTATCATTTGCCATAAAATGTGTATTATATCGCGAATTTCAAGAAATCAAAATTATTTGATATCAGAAGGATATTCTTTTTAGAATGCAATTCGATATGTCTGATGTGCTCTCATTTCTCACAAAAATACTCCAAACGTTGTTACCAGATCTCTGAATATATAATGTAATTGATATAATAATAAAGGGGATTTTTATGAAGGTCTATGCCTATACTGATTCTACCCGAAAGACAAATAGTTAATTTTTGTTTGCGGATCGAGTTATTAATATTGCAAAACGTGCAAACTATGAACAAAGCCCGGGAACAAAAGTGATCGAAATGACGCACGTGTTTTTCTTTCATTGTCGTTTGTTTCTGCCATGTATTTCCCGTTTGCAAAAGAGTTTTATTTTATGCATTCATATCATTTCCTTGATCTGAAATATGAAATGGTGTTATATTTTTATCTTATTAATTTTGTTTTGAATTGATGCAGTTATCATATAGTTACAGGTGACATTTTACTTACTTGTATTTTAGCGGCGAAAAACAAACAAACAAACAAACAAAGCATAAAAATAAAAAGTGCGAAATAAATTGTATAGTTTATATGCGTTGGCACAAGTTTTATTTTCGAGGAGAAATTTATATATTTGATTATGCATGTTAGGGCCTACATAATAAATGGCGATTATGTGTAAATGATAATTTCTTTAATTTTAATTCATCTACACTTATATAACTTATCTCATCTCATAAATCTCATCTTATCTTATCTTGATCTTATCCTATATCTCATCAATCTTATCTTATCTTGATCGTATTGTAGGCCATTTTATCGTATTTTATCTAATTTTCTTATCTTAAATTTATCGTATCTTATCTTATCTCATCTCATCTCATCTCATCTTGTCTTGCCTTATCTCATCTTATCTCATCTTGTCTTGCCTTATCTCATCTTATCTTATCTCATCTTATCTCATCTCATCTTGTCTTGCCTTATCTCATCTTATCTTATCTCATCTTATCTCATCTCATCTTGTCTTGCCTTATCTCATCTTATCTTATCTTATCTCATCTTATCTCATCTTATCTTATCTCATCTTATCTTATCTTATCTCATCTTATCTCATCTTGTCTTGCCTTATCTCATCTTGTCTTGCCTTATCTCATCTTATCTTATCTTATCTTATCTTATCTTATCTTATCTTATCTTATCTTATCTCATCTTATCTCATCTCATCTTGTCTTGCCTTATCTCATCTTATCTTATCTTATCTCATCTTATCTCATCTTGTCTTGCCTTATCTCATCTTATCTTATCTTATCTTATCTTATCTTATCTTATCTTATCATTATCTTTTTTTTTTCAATTATTTTCCAGAGTCAGGATGTAGGTATCATTCATTATGCCTCAAATCACTCTAAAATTTATTGTCAAATCAGTACAGTGCAGTGTATGAAAATTGAAAGTTGTAATAAATTACTATACACCTGATCTATGAACTTGACTTTTTTTAAAGACTCTTCTTGTCTTATTGATATTAAAACAAGAAACAGCATGGCAACAAAGAGTAATCTTCTCTGCTTGCAACCTTGGCAGGAGTTAATTATCCCTTTCTTGGAAGTTGCAACATATCGGGGAATTCCCTTGCAATCGCAATGATTTCCTTTCTTACATCAATAAGGAAGAATTATGTCACAGTGAGGATCCCTTCTATCATGCAATCATGACAGCGCTCAAACATTAGAATCCGTTGGCAATTTAAAATTGAAAGTATGCAAATAAAGGTCACAGCCTTTTTCCTTATTAAGAGACTTCAGCAGTATTCCAGTAAAGCCTACATGTATAATGGGTCCCTGCAGTTTGGAACATAATGGGTGTTTAAAGGAGTGTCGCCCCCCCCCCCCACCAATTATGGAAAACATTCTATATTTTGTCCTCTTTGATATGACCCCAGGTCTTGTGAATACTAAGGAGTGTCACCTCCAGGTGGAAAACAATATTTTTACTATATATTTTATATTACTGTTTTCACTTTCATTTGACACAACCCGGGGTCATACCTTTTTGGCATTTCAAGATTTAGGTATTAAACATATAAATGTGTTTGCGTTTGAAATTAAACACGCTGTTGATGACCTAGTGCTTAATTTTAACACAATAGATGTGGTCATCAACCGGGCGTTTAGTTCCTGAAGGCAATATGTATAATATGTTTATCTTATATCTTAATCATCTCATCCCATCTCATCTGATCTCATCTGTTCTTATCTGATTTCATCTGGTCTTATCTTATCTCATCTCATCTCATCTCATCTCATCTCATCTCATCTTATCTTATTATATCTCATCTTATCTTATCTTATCTTATCTTATCTTATCGTATTGCTCCTAAACACTCAATGATAAACACAATACCGGTATATAAAGACAGCAAAAAGAAACGATGGGGAGGGGAGGTGCAATTAAAAGCAAAGAAACGCCTGAATTTTTAAACACTAGATGTTTTTTCATAAATTCGGTGTTTAGTGCTTAAAAATCAACATGTTTAATCACTAAATACATTGATGTTTATCATTTAGTGTTTTATATGTGTTTAACCTCCTCAGTATACATTAACTGTTTAAAAAGTGTAGCACGTAAACATATTGAAGTGTTTAGATAAGTGTTTAAAACTAAACGTTTAGATTTAAGCTATTGTAGGTCCATATGTTTTGTAATATAAATTTCTTTCAGTATTCTTTACACAAAAAAGCTACACAAATAATAAAATAATGTGGTTCGGCTATACGCCTCATCCATTATTTACGTTTTTATTTTATTTTAATGTCTCAACATAATTATTATTCGCATGTAAAAGATACTGCATTATGTTCCCTTTATATATTAAATATGATTATAATAATATCTATCACTGTGCTCTATAGCCTATAAATTATCGAGATATTTATAAATATCGTTAATATCTCGGCAACGTGTGCGCATGATTACACAGGTGGCGCATAACGGGATCGCGGGAAATCCCCTGAATTTCGCAATGCGAAGTGTGACCTTTGATCACGAAAGAACGTGTTTACGATCTATCACACTGTTCATGTTTATGACACGTTACAAAGTGGCGTTTTAACCTTTGAAATGGCATAGACAATATAAAAATAGCATATTTATATTTGCATATTTTCGATATAGTAAACAAGTATAAATCAGCTATATCAAATGGAGGAAATCGAAAAGAAACAATTACTCGAGAATGAATGGACTCCAAGCACCATGTTAGTCGAAATATTAACATGCAAAGAAGGAAATTCATCACCACGGAGATATTCTGTTTTCAGTCTTGGATTGACATTTTTTCTGTTGCTTTTTGCTGAAACATTGATACTGGCACTTCTCGCGTGGATCATTTCATTACAACTGGGCGTAGATATTAAGAATATATCAGATTCGTACAAGAGCAAATTATTAGTGGGTCCAATAGAAAGGAACCCGGCTGGCCATGGCGGTGGATTGTCAAATGTGAACTGTTGTACGCCTACTGCTATCGATATTAACCAGGTTTTTAAAAAGGTAAGAAATGCAACGTGTAACCAATTTTGTCTATAGGATGCATCAGGAGCCCTAATAGTAAGCACATAACTTCTACCCAATCTTAAAATATTCCGTTAGTGACAAAAATAACCTCTGTGAAATTTTATGAAATCGGAAGTCGTTTAGGGGGGCCGTAAGCCCGAAGTCTATTATATGTCCTCCACTATGAACGGCAACTATTTTGTCTATTAGGCATATAGGCCTAGATGTTTTATTTGTAAAACAATTTATGCAGATTAACTGACTATATACATTGTAAAAAAAAAGGGCCATAAATGAACGGACACCCGTATTTGACGTTTCCCGGAAGGATCTTCTAGAATCAGTGGCTCAATTAACAGTGGCTTGCCTGACGGTGGGCACGACTAAAAGGATCAAAGAATCTTAAATAGTGTATAAAATTGTAAGTTTTCGCGCGTTTTTTGTTTTGTTTTTGTTTTTTTAATTTAAAAAAAATGCAAAAAAGAAGAAGAAAGTCTAGGGTCGGGCCTATTTTTAGGGTCGGTCGGGTTACGTCAATCAAACATCTCATTGGGCATTTTTTTGGTCCCCCTGACAAAAACTTTACAATGCCACATTTTCTGATTTTTTTCCTATCATATTTCAATGTGCCCCCCCTTGCCCTCCTCCTCGAAAAGTATGGAATATCTTTTCTATCGTAATGTAGGCGTGGATAGCTCAGATGGTAGAGAGCTGGATTTACAATCAAGAGCTGCAGAGGACATCCCTTTTTGCTTTCTTTATTTAATTGCAGCATATCGAAGAAACAGTGGACGATTATCTTAGAACATCCTCAGACATACACGGAGGTACGTAAATTAATTGTGCTGATCCTGCTGCTTCACACACTTTTTCAGCGCCTGCTATTGCATGATGATGTTGATGGTGCTTTTGCTCATGCTGTTCCATGCTTAGCTATGCTTCTATGTGCTGACAATGATGATGCTGCTGATGATGATGACAACGAAAACGATGATGATGATGACAATGATGAAAATGATGATACAGACACGGTAACATAACCATCGTCATTGTAACTCATTCTGCCTAATGAAGACTGTGTTCTTGTTGTCCAGTTGGTATCATAACAACGGCGACAGCGACAATGAAGATGTTGAGGAATGTGTTTGAGATTTTAAGCAAATCACTTGACTTATCTCTCCTAAATTTTCAGATTAAATATTAAATCAAAAATGTTGATTTTGCAATCTTTTGAAGACCGCAATTAGAGACTTTTTTCGACTGAATATTTAGTCTAATTATTTGAATTTCGTTCTCAGTATTTTAGCGGTTGAAGTTGAAGAACAGATCTTTGCTGATTGTTTTTCAGTCTTTTGCCGACTAACTGGGACAAATCCTGTCTGATTGAAAACAAGTTTATCTATAAAAAATTTGAAATTTCATTCCAACTATATGCAACGTATCCCATCCATTTGACAGTAGGAGTAACACTTGATTGGGTTGTGAAACCAGTCTACAAAAAAGTTAGTCAATAGAAAAAGTATTCTCTCATTCCTTATAATACAGACTTGACATTTTTAAATATAGAATACTTTTTCGCAAAATTCCAAGACTGGTCTGGTAAGAGGTCTGCATAAACGGCACGGGCTAAATATTAATTGGGGTATGTCGGGAGAGAGTGTAAAATAATTGTTTGACAGAACATGTGGCTTCCATTAGTTTAATTGTGGCGCTCATAATGTAGTGAATTAGCCTAAAATGGCGGATATAAGGAGACTGAATTTGATCTTTGTTGGGGTAAAATTTCGGAATTTGAGCAACATTATTCTGATATTATCAAATTTATTGAGGTTTGTATTGAGGCGGTTTTACTGAGCCTAAATACCAATAAATGTTCGTCAGAAAATGCACCTGTCATTTACCCCGTCATTTACCAGTTTTGAAAGTAGAGCTTTAAAAAATATGGCTCTTAAAAGTGGTACGCACTCAGAAAGTTTGAATGGTCCCACGTTATCAACTTCCTGTACACAAAGAAACAGTGTGAGTTCATTGGACAACCGGGAATTCGCACAGTTGTTGTTGTACCGTAAGTACATAACATTTGACCCCAGGGGGCCATTCAAACTTTCTGAGTACTTACAGCTTTTAAGAGCCCTATTTTTAAGCTCCTCCCCTGTTCAAAAACTTGGTACGCTGTAAGTGTATTCATCTACCGGTACTATTTCCATGGGGTAATTCAGCTGCGATGAATGCCAGTTGCTGACGAAGTTTAAGAAATATCACCTCAAACTCCTCTAAATTTGATAGTAACAGAACCATGTTGCATATAAGTCCGAAATTGTGTCCCCCACAAAGCTCAAATTCAGACTCCCTCAATCCGCCATTTTAGGCAAATTCGCTACATTATGAGCACCATCATGTAAACATATGGAAAGCATACTTTCTATCAAACAATTATTTTACACCACCATCTCCCGACACACCCCAATTAATATTTAGCCCGTCCAGTCTATGCAGAATCCGTCCAGACCAGTCTTGGAATTTTGCGAAAAATTTGGCATATTAAATGTCATGTCTGTAGATTGAGCTATCATCAACCGTTACTAAAGTTAACTGAAATCGGTTAATTTAAGGGGGTACTACACCCCTGCCAAATTTTGTGCCTATTTTTGCATTTTTCTCAAACATTATAAAACATTGGTGACAAGTAATATATTTATATTATAGGGGCAAGGACTACAACTACTGCACTGGAAATTTTATTTCAGTACAGACAACAGTTGTGGAGTTACAGTCAAAAATGAGGGAAAACCCATATTTGATCAATAAATCAATAACTACTTGCCTTGAGTTGCTGAATTTTCAGTGCAGTAGTTGTAGTTCTTGCCCCTATAATATACATATCTTACTTGTCACCAATGCGCTATAATTTTTTGAGAAAAATGCAAAAATACGCACACAATTGGCCAGGGGTGTAGTACCCCCTTAAGATAGATGACAAGTTACTGTGACTTTTTACATGATTTTGTTTGGATCAGAAACTCGGGAGAAGAGATCAACATCGTCCGATGACCAAGACAGAAATGGATCCACTCAAAACGTAAGACCTCCTCGAAACCCTGTGACACCAAAAGCACATCTGCATCCTAAATTTCAAGCAGAATTATTACCAGGTAAGCCATAAATGGTTTTAAACCAACGGGTATAGGCCTAAATATCAAACATTTCAAGTAGCCTACTCCTCTTTTCTGGCAATCAATAGAAAATCAATCTGATTTTCACATTGTCCTAATTTTTTACCCATTTTAGCGTTGAAATGACCTTTGCCCCATTCAGTTATTTTAGTAGCGGGTATTGGGACGATTGTGAAATTTTATCCCTTTGGCTCGCTAGCCCAGCCCATGTGCCGGGGGGAGGTCCATAGTTTAATGTTGACGGGTATGTGTACCGTTTTGGGGTACGTTTTCAGTATTTTGGTATATCGATGGATGGGTAAGTTTTCAGTGGTGACCAATGTGCCCAATTGCGCATTGGGGCAAAAGTATCCTCCAAAGTGTCCAATTAGGGCAAATTTGGGTGCTTTATGGATGTTTATGGTTGTTGTTTTGTGGGTTTTTTCTGAAAAATTGGTATACTGATGGGTAGTAAAAAGTAAGTATAGGCCTAGAGAAAGTCCGCACCCGAAAGTCTGCGCGGCACATCCCACGGGCCCTGTGCGCCCCTCGAGAACCACAAATTGCAGAAATTGCGAGCATTATAGCCCAGTCGGCCGCGAAACCCTACTCGGCGTCATCATCCCGATATCTTCGTGTTAAAAATCCCCATATTAGGCCGAATCCACTAATTCTTCAACAGCCACGCATGGCGAGTTTATTTTTTTTTTACATCGTTGAGCTATAGCGATTGTTTTTAACCAATGAGATAGAACTTCGGGAAAAAAACGACCTACCTTATTGATCAAATACCAATCGCTTAACGCGCGCGGAGTATAAATTCAGCTTATTTTGTAACCAGCCTCTCTCAGCAGCCGGCGATGCATTTTATCAATCTTTGTAATTTTATAGAGCCACGTTTTTTGCTGCAGGTCGTATTTCTAATGGTTCGTTTACTGCCTGTGCAAAATAATTATACACCTGGTGTGGACGATGTGCACTATAGACGAAAAATTGGTGTCTACCGAAGATTTTCTAGTACTCGCTATTGACACTAGTTTTAGCATAGTTCTTACGAACAAACCTTGCTAGCGGGGCCAAATTTAGTGTAAAGATTGGCGTGTATAAGTACTATCTTGTACCGGTTTACAAATGGTTTATGTCATTTTGGGAACACAATCAGTGGGACGATAACTTTAGCTATCCCGGTTAAGTCATATGCCACTGGATCCGGGCACTGGGTTTTGCGGGTATGTTACGTGTGTTTCTTTTATTTTTTTTTTTATTTTATTTTTTTTAAAGTATAAATGATAGATTATTATAAACATCTTTTACTTTCATAGGTTACCAGGCACCTAAAATCTTAACCGACTGGACAACAAGTACGCAGTCTTCATTTCTAGACAGAATGAGTTATAATGACGATGGTTATGTTACCGTGTCTGTGTCAGGGTTCTACTATATTTATTGTCAAGTAAGATTTGCACAATGAGCATGCTGAGTTTTCATAACGCTATAATAATGGGGCAGGTGCGGGTCCATGTTATTGAAAGGAGGTGGGGGAGGCCGCTCGTCTGCCCCGCTCGCCTAATTTTCACGGCAGTTGCGAGGGGTGGAGTACCCACCCTTGAGTCTTGAGTCACGTCAAAATTAGTGAGCTGATGGGTTGTGGGCCAAAACATGTTACCTCTAATATTTATGTGTCCTTACCCCCGGTCCTTACCCCACACACCCACACCAATTTCTGGCAGAGCAAGAATGAGAACACATTCTGTTCTTCCAGATCAGTTTCGTTTGTATGCCTACTGATGCTGCTGTGTAGCAAATGAGCGTGTATCCAGATAGGGCTCTCATTCTTAGAATACGTGCATGTAATTTTTAAATAACATGAATTATTTGTGTAAAAAATATGCCCGCGATCGCAGCTACCCAACTTCAGTAAACAGTCAGCACGTATATAGAAAGGACTTTCGTCACCTTATCGTGTCTCTCTCTCTATATATAATTGGCATTAACATTCAAGATAAAAAAAGCATATAGACATGATATGAGATAATAAAATAAGAAGGGACCGTTCACAAACACTTGTTAGGGGGACCTGATGCAAAAAAAAATCATCGCGAACATTTTTCGGGGCCCTCTTTACAGACCTCAAAAATTTCAGCCCTCCCCTTTTTGACATGAAAATATGGGTCAACCCCATAGAAAAGCATATAAACTCAATTTTCCCAGGAAAATTTGTGGTCATTTTTCAGCCCCCCCCCCCCCCGCCTTAAGAGGGTAAAAAATTTCAGGGCCCCCTTTTTGCATCAGCACCCCCCAACAAGTGTTTGTGAGCGGTCCCTAATGCTAATAATAAAAACCGAGACTATATGTATTATTTGCGTTACTGATTAATCATGATAATTATAGTTAATTGAACTTTATAGCTATACGCTCTTTTTAAAAACTGAACTATTGTTCTTGGGTTTTACAGATTTCCTATCGCCAAACTAATTCTCGGTCATCAAGCTCAAGTATTTCTACAGACATTGGGATATCACCCAACATTGTACATGACATCATGTTAAGTAAGACATTTTTTAAATATTTTTACTACAGTGCGCAAAAGAATTAAGGTACCAGGTATGTTCACCCCTGTATATTCTAAACAAAGACAAACATGTCACAAGCAGCCAGTACTTGTACCATTTAGCTATTTTAAAAGATCTCATTTGTTGAAACTGGTTAAAGGGCAGGTCTATTGCAAAAATAACTTTAGCTCTATTCGAAGAGAATAATTATTACATTACAAGTTGACATTCGTTGCAATTTTTTATGTGTATTTCTCCTGAAAAAATGATTTCATCCATATGCATTGAGAATGTTTTATAGTCCCTGCTCGCAAAGCAGGCACCGTCATTTCATGACGTCAACCTTTTTCAAGGTCAAATCTGCCTCGTTCGAAGGAACTCATCGCTTAAGTTGGTTTTTGCGGAATATCATTTTAAACGTCTTATTTTCTCCAAAAAAAGAGTCATTTTTATTGTCCTCATAATATTAGCTTGCCAATGATACGATGTTGTCCGAGCAATATATATGACCTTTAAAGGGGGTCTCCAGCAATCATATCATTAGTGCCTTATATGTTAGAAAAATAATTATCAAGCACGAATCACATGGTTTTATTTAAAACAAATTCCTATTGACTATAAGAACGAATAAAAAGTCAGTATATGACCTTTAAAGGGGGTCTCCAGCAATCATATCATTAGTGCCTTATATGTTAGAAAAATAATTATCAAGCACGAATCACATGGTTTTATTTAAAACAAATTCCTATTGACTATAAGAACGAATAAAAACAGTCGGCTCTCAACACGCGATATTCAAAATTCCCGCGCCGAAATTGTCTAAGTGCAATGACGTAATGGTTATTTGTGCTCAATTGTCGTCAGCCGTCATTCTATTACTGGGACGTCATTGCACTCGACATTTTTCGGCGCCCGGGAATTTTGAATATCGCGTGTTGAGAGACGGATGTTTTTATTCATTTTTCGTGCTTGATAATTATTTTTCTTACATATAAGGCATAATGTTGTGATTGCCGGAAAATCACACTAAAAGGCTAAAAACACTAAATTTCAGATACTATCAAATGAATATTGTATAGGTCTTGTAGGGGGTATCTTTTGTATGCCTTTATCTAAAAAGTAGGTCACGGGAACGGTCACATTTTCTCAAAATTTAACCTCCGTGCAGCATTTTTTTTTTTTTCAAAATAAAAATAACAAATAGAAAATACAATCAGAAAAGACCTATATAATAGCACTGCAGCTATAACACATGCCCTCAGTAGGCCTACTGAATATTTAAATTATTCTAAACAAGACCAGCATTTGACGGTTTCACTTTTCAAAGTGATCATTTATAAGTATGGTGCAACTTTTTGCCAATGAAAAGCGAAACCGTCAAGCTACGAAGAAAATGTTGGTTTCATTTACATTATGTGATGAATCTATTCAGTGTGTTTAGTTACGTTACTTTTCATAATTTACTTTTCTTTTCGTCTATATCATTTTACAGGAACGGGTTCATCAGCTTCGACGCGGAAACTCATTTCGAATACCGAAACGCCAAAGTCTGTATCGAATGAAATTTACGAATACAGTTCATTCATGTCGTGTGTGCTGAACTTAACAGTTGGAGATGAGATATATCTAAGAGCTCAGGTCCCGGGTTCGAACTTCGTTATTGTATCGCAATATGACACTACTTATTTTGGATTGATGCTGTTGAATTAATGAGAGACGAACATGATGAAAGTAAATTGAAATGATTTACTCGTTATATGCCTACCCGGGCTCGCTATACATGCACCTCTCTACATAGCTAAATCCTTTAGTTATAGCTGGCAATGAAAGTCAATTTATTTTTGGAAGTAAAGATCCTAAACATGCGTTTTTAGTGCATTTTTCGTATGCTGTGACAACGCCCTAAGACATGTACAAAGACTAATTTCAAATTAGGCATTTATTATCAAAAATAACATAAATATTACATTTATGAGCTAACTCTTGGCCTATAATACTCAAGACTTTGATTGCTTAGACTTGTGCCAAGTCTTAGTATTTTGTGATTACAATTGTAAGAAAACATGTAAAATTATATTTTGTTTGGCTGATTTTCCCTCACATTGCAACGATATTAAAATGTTACTTTTATTGCCAGTTAGAACTAAGTAGGCCTACATGATTAGGATTTAGCTATTTTTCATTTTTCAAAACGTGATAAAAATAGTAATGCATTTTTCTGGAATCATAATTCAAATGTAAATGCTTATAAACAAAGTCAACTGGGTTCTAGTACAGCTGCAAAGCTCACAAACACGGAGCCATTGTGCACTTTTTAGTAGAAGCATGAGAATTTCCATACATGAAGTACAAAGTCCGATGTTAAGACTAGGAGCCATTTTGGATTCGACCATTTAATTTACAAAAATTGTAGTGTACTAAATGGTAAAAGAGAGAAAAGGCAAACAGACAGAAGTTTAGAGTTATGAATTAGAGAGTTGACAGGAAGTTGTTGGGTAGAGCTAATTGTTATGGGTGTAAGCGCGAAAATGTTGAAGGTCAGGTCAAAGTCATCTGGTCGACTAAATATATATTGTGTTCGACTAAGTATATATCATTGTTGGATTGTCAAAATGTTCAAAGTCGTGTCATAAAACGTAATCACAATATTATTAAGCATCAAAACCATCGGGTCATATCAAAGTTAACAGTTACCATACTGCAGTTACTGTCCGTTTTCCTATACACAATACACAGTGCTCTTTCCCATTGACGCGTGACCTCTACAAATAGCCCTACGTTAAAAGTATGGGGATATGACTAGTTAACGTCGCTGTGTGAAAAATAACCGGCCAATATTAAAAGTACTCTTCTAACATTCTAGACAATATAGTTTTGTAACATGTCCTAAATTTTTAGCTAATTTAGGTGTTTGGAGAGGGTCGTACTTTTGTGTTTTCGGAAGGATATGTAAACGACAGATAACACCAAAAATATGAAGAAATTATTTCCAAACCGTGTTAAGTCAACAATCATTATGTTGCTCATTTTCAAGAATGCTGGTTTACAAAAAGCACGCCATTGTCTCATTTCGTGAACAAAAGTACACATACCATTGTTTCCTTTCGTTTCCTTTATAATCGGTTACCCAACTGAAGCTATAATACAAACTTTATTTCGATATCGCACATGAAAACAGTCACATGTGCACAGCCAGAGAAGATCCGATTTAATCAGTTGAGCTGTTTCAATGAGTGTTATCTTGGTTTAATAGCTTTTAATGGGGTTAAGTCCTGCAAAGGTCGAAATGAATTCTACTGTAGACATGACTGCATCATGCTGATACATATTTGGATTGTCATGAATTGGTTTATGATCACCCTTGGGCAGCAAACATTCTTAAGGTCGTCTGAATAGGCCTATTGGTTGGATTGTTGCGAAACTCAGTAGGTGTGATTTCCATTGATCCTTTTGGTACAAGTATATGAATTAGCTTTCAACATGATAAAAACTGCCTTTAAAAGGGAAAGCCAGCCTCAATGCAGAAGAGGTCTTGTAATTAGTTTTGGTCAATATGAAAGGCATTTTTAGGATCACGGCTTACATCCATGTTACATGACAGTCCACCAAACCATCAATGATGAGAACATGTACACTGAAACAGCAGAAAACATTAACTCCTAATCTCCTGTCAACTCTTTAATTCATTATTGTTCATTATTGTTGATTCATTATTGTTCTCCAAATTGTTCTGTTCTGTTTTTTTTTTTGTCTTTTCAGCTTTTTACCCACGATATCTCAATTTCCAATTTTTTAATACCATAACTTACGAACTCAACATCTTCGCTTAGGAATGCCCGATTTTTATTGCGGAAAACTGAGTTGTGGAGCAAAATAGCTCTTTATGTAAAAGCCTCAAAATTTATAAGCTGCCCAAAAGATGTCTGTTTTTGACATGATACGCCACATTTCTTAAAGACCCATTCAGTGATTCCAGAGCAAGAGTAAAAAATTAAAAGTGTTTATAAATTGCTTAAAAGAGAAGGATAAGTCATTCAAATTGTCATTTGGTATTTTTGAAATGCCAACTTTGGCAAAAAACGAAGAAAACAGCAGTACTGGTGAAGTTGAAGCCCCACCATTCAAATACATGTAGCTAATTTAGACACTGTCAGTATCTAAAAATACAGATTCGTGTAAAATGTCTTATTTTGTCTTAAATAGGCCTACACGGCTTTCGGCTGAACCATTCGCAGGCTATGTTATCTATGTAATAACAAAGGTACCAACATTTTGATGATTTTTATGATCGTCCGGATGAGCAAATCACTGAATGGGCCTTTAATATTAATAATAGATAAGCTGCCTTTAAAAATATTATTGACAATGTTGAGAGTAGGAATTACCTGAAAAATGTGCCCCCTCTCGGCCTGCCAAAATCGCTTGCCCCCCCCTCTCGGCCCGCCAAAAATTATTTGCCCCCCCTTGAACATGCCAAATTTTGGGATCCCAAATTCCAAACTTTAAATGGTCCTGATGTATGTTGCGAGCGCAGCGAGCATGAAAATTTGCATATTTAAGCGTTTCCGTACCGTTTTCCTAAGCCTTTTTAGAGCGTTTTATTAAAAAGGCGCCCTGTGAATGCGTGCCAAAAATCGCTTGCCCCCCTCTCGGCTTACCAAAAATTGCTTGCCCCCCTTTCGGCTCGCCAAAAATTTTCTTGGCCCCCCCCCAATTTTACCCTCGCCCGGGGCTCATAATTATTGCACAGCAGCTAAAGTAAAAAAGTAAGACAATTTATTTATCTATAAGTGCATGTCAAATGGATACATTGTTCAATACTATAGGCCTACATGCATAAATTATGCCCATATTATAGCTAGGCCCTAAAATCTTTATTTTGCATCGGATTTTTCCCGTTGAAAAGACAAAACTGATGTTTATGACAATAACTATTTCATCAATAACATTTTGAGTCATTTTTATCCATAAAACGACACAGGATATAGGATAGATAATTACTTTGACATCAATATCGTCCATATGATGAAGATTTTGATTCTTTGATTTGTTATCAACATGATATCACACTGTTCAGTGGTCAAGGACCCCGGATCAAGGACACTATCAAATGACATAATTGATGAATTGGTGATGTAATTTTCTTCTGCTGACCATATGATGCTGTATACCTATACCTAGAAGTCATAATTAATTCTAACATAACTTTGGTAATACTCACTCGTTTTCATTCGTTGAGACGGCAAAACATACTTACTTTTCCTTACAAATCGAATTACGATAATTTAAAAAAAATTCCACCACAAGAAATAAAAAAAAAAGTCATTCCAATACCAATAAAAGTTAATCTCTTGAGCAAACTGACCCCATCCCAGAAATATATACCAGCCCCGAATGGGCTGGCGAAAATTCTTGAGAATTTTATAAATTAGTATGTCATTGGTGGTAACAATATATCCCACCGGTTAGTTGCGCATGTGCCACACACAAAGCATTCCAAAACGTAAAATTATGAAACATGAACTTCATCCATGGCGTTGTCTTTTTTAAAGACATTAAAAAAAAGTTGTTACTTTTTAAGAAATGTTGTGGCCGCCGTCTTAAGGGAACTGGAATGAGCGTTTTGAGCGTTTCGACAGCATTTTTGTGGGACATGAGAGCACATCAGACCTATCGAATTGCATTCTGAATACGAAGAATGTCTTTCTGATATCAAATAATTTTCATTTTATGAAATTCACGATATAATACAAATTATTAAAATTTGATATTTTTCACATTTTGGAGAATTAACAGTCTTCGAAGTAAATTTTATAAATCTAATGATATAGTCTTAAAGTGTATGTAGCTGGGAGGAAAAGCCGACGATCAATTGAAAATTTTGACCTTTCATATTGAAGATTTTTTTCCCCAAAAGACCTTAGCTAATTTTTTTTTGGTGTTTTGGGAAAAAAATCCATATCTTCAATACGAAAGGTCAAAATGTTCAATTGATCGTCGGCTTTTCATCCCACCTATACACTTTAGGTAGAAATCATCAGATTTATAAAGTTTACTTCGAGTACTGTTAAATATCAAAAATATCAATTTTAATGATTTGCCATAAAATGTGTATTACATTGCGAATTTCAAAAATCAAAATTATTTGATATCAGAGTGTCCTACAGAGGAAAGGAATATAACCAAGATTATGCAACATGTCATTGCAATTCCAAAAACAGGGCATTTACTGTCAGAGTGACGGAGATGATGTCACGTGACGGATATGATTCTCTCATTACTGAAATCATCTTCGCACGTCATATCCGTCACAAAATTTTGACTAATATGATGTGATGGTAGGCCTATATTACGAAATAACGAACTTATACTACCCTAGTAGTAACGTACACATGCAATAAGGGAGGTGAATAGAAAAAAAGTAAAATAAATAATGCGAATATTTTCAGAAGCGTTTGGAGATGACGATGAATTAAGGTACCACATGTATGAGTGAAGAAATGTTTAGTTTTTTATGAATTTATAGCGCCAACACGAGGGCCACTTTTGCCTAAATGAATTAACTGCCAATTGGCTCGTTCTCTCCGTGTCAAATATATGACTTTCTGAAATTGGTTTTCTTCTCAGAGCGCTTTCAATTTTCGTGACGGTAAATGGCACAAATTTCGGGACAGGAAAATTTAGACATAAAGAGTGAAATTATTTTTACTCCTTGCTATGAAAAATGTGTTACAATAACTTTTTTCCACAATTGAGAATGATTTGTAATTCCCGGTTTTTTTACGCTGCTGTAAATATCCACTAAAATATAGGCCTATCAGCATCAAAAGTTTTGATGACCCCAATCGGGACATAAGATGTTGGGGGCTGTGACACCCTGAACAAGCAATTTTCAGAGCTTAGAGCTTCTTCCAATATTTTGATGCCACCATTTTTGCCCAAATCGGAGTTGACATTCTGACCCCAGTACAACCAAAAACATGTCATTTTGCCTAAAAATGAGGTCGTTGTAAGGTATTAAACTCAATAACAATAGATCGTAGATAGAACAAACTATATATTTTCTTAATCCTTGTCATCAGACGAGTAATTTGATATATCTCTCAACAAGATCGAAGCATTTTCAATTTTGTACCCCCTGTTTGACCTGTCGTGACCTATAGCAAAACAACGTCCACTACCCCCCTAGCAATCCTAACACCTCATGGCAACAAATATTGGTAGACGTGGGTGTTGAACTCAATCCCCTTAGGGGCCGTCCATAATTTTCGCCATTTTCACTTACGTACAAAGCGTACGTAAGAGGGAGGGAGGGGGTAAAAATCCTGGGCAAGTGTACGTAAGAAAAATGGCGATTTGTTTGAGCAATAAAACAAAAAATGAAAGTGAAAAATTATGGTATTTTCCAATATTTTATTCATAAGTTACAACCAATTAACCTAAAATTGTTCAATTCGTTTTAACAATTTCTATAACATGCCATGCAAATAATGATTTTCTCTTTAATTTTGAGTCTAATATGCACAGTGGTCCTATTTTACATTATGCTTAATTTGTTTCACACCAAAATGCTTTAAAAAGTATTTTCTATCTGCGCTAGGATCAATGGCAGCAAAGGCTCTAGTGTGATCTAGTGTGGATTGTCACTGTTGCGTCAAAAGACATGAAACCCATAGTTGCAAGAACATACACCAAACATGCCAAAGGGATGTTCCCCCGGTTGTTCTTAGTGGAAAAGAGAGTCGGGGGATGTTCAGCAGGTTTTTGGAGTGCATTAGCCGTTTAGTGTAGATTCGGGCTGTATTTTAAGCTATTATTTTAATTTATTGATGGCTTTCGTTTTCATGAAAATATGGTTTAAAAGTTTTTTTCAGCATTTCTCAACTTATCTGTAAAAACATTAATCCAGAACCAACTATCCTCCTGGAACACTAATATAACCCTAACCCTAATCGAACCTTTAACCTATTAAAACTGTAACCTCAACCCCAACCCCAACCCAACATCTCAATTTTGCTATTAGTAGTAGGCCTACTCGTGGAAATAATCTTCGCCATTTTATTTGTACGTAACTCGAGGGAGGGAGGGGGGTAAAAAGTTACGTAGGGCCCTACGCTTTGTACGTAAGTGAAATTGGCGAAAATTATGGACGGCCCCTTAACAGACCTCAAAAATTTCAGGGCCCCCTTTTTGACATGAAAATTATGGGTAAACCCCATAGAAAAGCATATAAACTCAATTTTCCCAGGAAAATTTGTGGTCATTTTTTCAGCCCCCCCTCTTAGGAGGGTCAAAAAATTTGCCATAGTCGATTTTTGATAAATAAAAGCATGTTATTAATCATGATGAAAGCATTCAGTTGAACCCGAAATTATACTGATATTTATTTACATCAAAATACTAGCATAAATTGTTATGAAAAAGTGTATATAATTATATAAGTGACAGTAAAAGTAAAGTGTATACGTAGGCTTATATTATTGAATGCAACATATCATAATGTCATAATTATATTGGCACTTCAATACTGAACAATTCTGATTTTAGAATCTACCAGTATTAAAGGAGTATTTCGTGATCCTAACATCCTCTATTTATGTCATTTTTCATTAGATATCCACGAAAAAAACCTATTCCCAAAATTTCAGTTGATTCCGATTTTGCGTTTGCGAGTTACGCATGATTATGTGTATTACACTGCTCCATAGACAATGCGTTGTAATTTCGTTCTGGTGCACCAGAACGAAATTAAAATTTCACGATATCTTTGCTAAACGAATTAATCTGCAAGAAATATTTTGTACATAAACATTATGTAGCCATAGGTTTCCGGTGATATAAAAATCTCAACTTTTTTTGAGAAAAGTGGGGGGATGAGGCTGTGGATCACGAAATGCCCTTTTAATCGCGAAAGTCCCGAGTTAAAAATCGCTTGGGGAGCTAACAAACAGAGGGAGTACGGTGACTGAAAAGATCAGTTGTGAAAATCTATCAAATTGTGCACACATTAATTAAATCAGAGTTTTATGCACAATGGGCAAGTGGACTACAGAGTAGTCTACCTCCCCCCTAACAAGTGTTTGTGAACGGTCCCTAAATCAGTTCGGGCGTTAAATGTTTGGTAATGAACGTTCCGCCGAATAGCCATGCCTGATATGTGAACCGACCCCGACCCCCCCCCAATCCAGCCGTTTATTAAATTGACTTTATGTTTGCTCACATTCATTAGGAAACGAATTTGGAGAAAACCTTCTGTTAATAAAATACTATGCTGAGCCACCAGCCTGGGTGGCTCACGCTCCAGTAATTTCAGATGATTGAGCTCAGTAATACATCAAAGAATGTCTTCCAATTCATGAAAACAAATAGATAATCAGCTTATCGGATTAAAAGCTTAGAGGGAAGGTCTTGCTGCTCAGCGAGTGTAATTATCAGAAGGTTTTCTCCAAATTCATTCTCTATGTTTACTAGCCGTTTGACTTTGCACAATGTTTGATAAATTGAAGCTATATTTAATCCACTGTAGGGGCTGTCTATGTAACATGAGACAATAGAAAGCTTCGAAAATAAATCGGGATAGCCTAATTAAACAATGATAAACAAAACTAATTTTAGTCCACATAATCTATTTCAGTCCACCTGATCTATTTCAGTCCACATGATCTATTTTAGTCCACTCGGACAGGGCTAAGTTATTGTTAAGTAAACATGCAGGTTTAAAATAATAAGCTGTAAGGCCCCCAACAGTCAATTTTGAGTTTCCCGTCACATAATTTCTGAAAACAAGTGAGGTAACTTTTTCATTATTCATTATTTGTCTGCCTTGCATTATATGACCAACACGCATGTAAAATGTGTTGTTATTTGCCGCTCACTCACTTGAAGATGGATGTTTAGCCCAAATGAGATTCAAAAGTATATTACAAAGAGTCTGCAAGGTTGACAGCAAAATGTATGTTTTGATTTTGATTTTTCCACAAAAAATAAAGGGATATTCATAATTTTTGCAAATATAACCAGTTTTCATTGGTATTTTTTGGAAAATCACAATAATGAATTCAAGTGAGGGTCAGAAAATGAAGTGAGGGCGGGTGACGGGAAACTCAAAATCGACTTTCCTTGGCCTAAAGTGTGCCCTTTTTATAAATCATTAATTTATTATAATTAGCATGCAGAAATACAAAGATATCAGTAGAGTGTCAATAATGATTGTATCACTCCCGGCCGGCTGGGTATCATTATACATTTTACTACTCGCCTGAGCTGATGCATCTTTTGTTGTTAATTTTAATTGTCGACTCTACTCTCGCTTAATTAAGGTAAGCCTGTATGCCTATTTCATGTTATAATGCGCATCGTAGGCCAATGTATGCATCGATTAAAACTTATTCACGATACTGTTTATATTAGATCTATTTAATATAAGTATAATATTCAAACTTGTAACGACTCAAGTTCGTAATTGAGTCGTCGATCTGAATTTATTTAGGAAATTGGTGTAAGTGGATAAAGCCGACTCGACTCGACTTTTTAAAACTCGAATGACTTAGCACTCGACAATCGTGACTCGAGACTCGACACTCCAATGACCATGTACATTGGCTTAGGAAGATTTTTAAAATGGGGGGTGAGCAAAAAAATGGTGACCTGGGTGTGCCTGGGGCATAGCCAGCTTTCTTGGTCAGGGAGAGACTGTATATGTCTTCGAGCTTCCAAAAAAGGCTTTATTGGGACGATGTGGGACGATGTGCGCGCGTAGCGCGCAAAAATTTTGAATTTGACACTATTTTTGCCCATGATCGAGATAAATCTTTTGGTATTTTACACTATTTTGGCCCATGATCGGGGTGAATTTTGATGGAAAAAAGGCTCCTTGCCCTTTTTCTTTTCCTTTGCCCTTTGGTCAGAGGGGCACTTTTTCTTTGGTTTATCCCCCCGGTTTCCCCCCTCGGTGTCAGGAAATTTTGCGAAAATAAAATATGTCAAAAACGCCATTTTCAATTCCCGGTATCTGGTCACATTTCTTTTCACTTCATCTGGAACATGGAAATAAGAGAATTATTTCCATGTCTGGAATGATTGGGGAGGGGGCGGAGCCCTCATACCAAAATTATTGAGGGGGTGAGCCCCCGCATGCTCCACCCCCGGTTCCTAATCCTATGATGCATGGATGACCCATGACTCGACCCTGTACTCAATCTGCTGTCGCTAAATAAAATTTTGTCACACATTTTAGGCCTACTATGTTTTGACAAAATCTGTCCTCAAATTTGATGCAGCTAGCCTCATCATTCAAAATGATTTTGTTCTGAAAATAAATATCGTATAGGAAGAAAATTCACAGTGCATGAACGTCTGGACAGTATTTTTTGTGGCACATGAGAGCACATCAGACATATCGAATTGAATTCTGAATACGAGGAATGTCCTTCTAGTATCAAATAATTTTGATTTTTTTTAATTCGCGATATAATACAAATTTTATGACAAATTATTAAAATTTGATATTTTTAGAATTTTTGATATTTAACAGTCCTCGAATTATACTTTCTAAATCTAGTGATTATGTATTTAAACTTAAAGTGTATGTAGATGGGATGAAAAGTCGACGATCAATTGAAAATTTTGGCCTTTCATATTGAAGATATACATTTTTTGCCAAAAAGACCTGTGTTTGGGCCTGGGGGAAATCCATAATTATCCTCAATAATAAGGTCAAAATTTTCAATTGATCGTCGGCTATTCATCCCAGCTAAATACGCTTTAAATTCATATCATTCATGTCATTAGATTGATAAAGTTTAGATATCAAAAATAGCAATTTTTAATCATTTGCCATAAAATGTGTATTATATCACGAATTTCAAAAAATCAAAATTATTTGATATCAGAAGGACATTCTTCGTATTCAGAATGCAATTCGATATGTCTGATGTGCTCTCAGGCCCCCACAAAAATACTGTCCAAACGTTCATACCCAGCCCTTAAATGTTAAGGTCTATAGATAAGGACTTTTATTTTAGTAACTGATTTATTCCGAGTCAAAGGGAAACCTTTGTTGCTACTGCTTGAATTTGTTTCTTTTACTACATTCAAGCACCATTCCTACTTCTGCTATTTTTACGGGGGCGCGCCCCTCCGCCCCCCCCCCCCCCCACCCCCCTCTGGATCCGCACCTGATCAACGGATTTCGTTAAAATTTCAAAATCGCGTTGTATTGCTAACAAATTAGAGAAATAATGTTGATATGTAAAATGGGAAAAAGTGGTACCTGATTTTTTATGGCTTCATGAACTTGGTATCGCCTATGAAAAAACGAATTGGTTAAAATGCTTGACCTATGATGACCTATAGCCTTAAAAGTAGCTTTTCCAAACAACATAATGATGATGGAAACTACATATTATATTAAATTTGCTACCATCATTGAGGAAGAGACTATATAGAGTGTCTGACTAAGCACAGTTTGTAAAGCTGGTATAATCATGATACTATGAGACAATCTGTTATGAGATACACCTCTAAGTTAGGCCTACTATAATTCCTGTAAACAAAAAACAAATATTTAGGGCAAAAATGGTATAGATGGTTTGAATTAAAGCACTTGAAGGTAGAGATACTTGTATAATTTGAGTCTACGAGGTGATAAATTTGCAACAAAAATGAAGAAGAGAGGTATATTGATGAAATTGATAAGGTCATTTTCCTTTACCCTTACAGCGAGATTCAGTGCCTGATGAATATGAAAATCGCCACGATCGCATCAATATTTGCCTTAATATCGCTCATCTATTTCTTCATTTCGGCCGGCACATTAATTTATTTATATTTCTACTTTCAAAACCTTATTGTTATTACAAAAGAACAGTGCTCAATGTCACTGAAGGTAAACACATCTCCAGTGAATTATGACAATTCAATATACTACTTTAAAGATGAAAACTATGAATCTGAAATAGATGAGCTGAGTGGAGTTGGTGAAGAAATCATTGTTGTTGACGATCAGATAAATGAAAATAATTTTGAACGAACGGACGAGACGTCTTTGTTAAACTGCTGTACTACTGATGGTGATGAAAATGGATTGAAAACGGTAAAAGCTTTTCTTGCGATATTCACAATAATTTATTTATCTACTTATTCATTTATATTTGAACTTATATATCTACTTCCTTGATTTAATTATTTTATATTATTGTTTCTTTCTCTTTCTTTTCTTTCTCAGTTTTCTTTTTTGTCTTTCTTTCTTTCGTTCGTTCTTTCTTTCTTTTTTTTCTTTCTTTCTTTCTTTCTTTCTTTCTTTCTTTCTTTCTTTCTTTCTTTCTTTCTTTCTTTCTTTCTTTCTTTCTTTCTTTCTTTCTTTCTTTCTTTCTTTCTTTCTTTCTTTCTTTCTTTCTTTCTTTCTTTCTTTCTTTCTTTCTTTCTTTCTTTCTTTCTTTCTTTCTTTCTTTCTTTCTTTCTTTCTTTCTTTCTTTCTTTCTTTCTTTCTTTCTTTATTTATTTATTTATTTTAAAAATGACACAGACCTTAAATGAGATGTTTCAATTCTGAAAATGTTACGAGTTAGGGCCTATATAAGTACATTTCTTTTTATGTGTTTTCAGGCATGAGAATGGGCATCCATGAAAAAACCTGACAAGTTTGAAAAAGCCTGAAAAAGAGCGTGAAATTCGGCTGAAAGTGCCCAAAACAGGATGAAATTAAAAAAGAGTGTGGAAATTTGGACCAATTAAGCTAAAACCTGAAAATTCTTATGCCTGTGTTTTACAATAAATTGTTTCCAAGAACGAGTTAAAAATTAGGGAAAACAATGGATGCGTAGGCCTATTGAACCCAATTTTGATACTTTTGAGTAATTCTTATTTTAATCAATTATTTTCATACCTCTTACAGCACGTAGAACAATGGACGAGAAATTATATGAATACACTGCGAGGTTCTAAAAACGGTAAGTTGTTCTTTGTATAGGCCTAATGATTGTGTTTGTTTGTTTTACATAACTTTGTTTATGTATATATGTGATCGTACCACGAATGAGCCGTATTCGGCAAAATGTATTTTGAGTTACGTTGCAAAATGTGGTTTCTATTCATAGGCACCTCAAGTTGATGCGACATGTATCTCAATTTTCGTAGTGCCAGTCAAACACCTTGTTGAAAAGGATAATAAGCTACCAGCAATGTGGAAAAAGAGACATATGTAGCACCGAAATAGATACCCTTTTGCTGAAGGAGCAAATTTAAACAAACCATAACTCCGCTTCTGGATATCGTTTGGAGTCAAATGATATATCATTTTAAAGCTTATGACTTAATTTATGATATAGGCCTATATTTTCTAAACACGAAACAAAACAAAATTGGGAGGACGACTTTACGGCTCATTCGTGGCGTACGTACGGTCAGTCACATATGTTTAAAGTCAAATAGGAGCGCAGTACAATTTTATTTGTTGATGTAATCTGGAACATTTCAGGATGGAATTCAGATGGCGACAATGAAGAAATTCCAATAACGGCATTATTAGTCGGCAAGGAGAGGGAACAATTGCAATATGGTAGGTGTTATTAATAATAGTGATCATTATTAATGAACTAAAGCAAAAACAGAGACAAATACAATATATTATGACATTAAGTGCGTATGTAGAGAAAGAAAAGATTAAATAATAAACTATAAAGAGAAGGAGAAGCAAACACAACAAGATTTCATAGAAAGTTAGAAAATGCAGTCATCGCCGCAAAACGTTTAAATAGTCTGGCTCATTTTAAAAGTTGACAATAATTGTTGTAAAACATTTGCAAAAAAAATATTTTACAATAAAATTTTACAATAAAATTTTTTAGTAGCGGTCTCCCTGGTTAAAGGGATTTTGTTATATAGGCCAATCGATGTATGAGTTTTCAGTGCATGAGACCAATATAAATGCGGTCTATAATGGGCGCATTTGGGCAAAGTGCCCAATTACTAGTAGGCCTATATGCCAAATTGGCGGGGGGTGCTTTTATGAAAAATTGGTATACTGATCGGTTGCAAAAAAAAACTGCAAAAAGTACAGGTACAGAGAGGAGAAGATGTTGGAAAGGCGGGTCGGAGTGTGTAAGACGGCAACAAGAAACAGAGAATGAGAGATGGGAACACGGAAAGAAAATGGAAATTGAGAGGGAAAAAAGGCTTTCGGGCTGTAAGCTTTTGTTATTTACGTTTTCTTGATTTCAGTTGATCAAGAACATTCCTATCACTACCATTAAAAGATAACCACATTTCCACCATTTTGGCTTATTCAAATTTACGGAAAATACCGAGGGCCATAATTGACCCGAACATGCTACGGATGTGGAACAAATATCAAAATGTGTATTTTGCAACTCTCTTTCATCATGCAACAAAAAGTTCATGCATAATGGATATTTTCTTCACAATGAAAATTTGTTTATATGTTTTTTTCCTACCATAAAAAAATGTTTTGACCAAAATTCTCATTTGATTTTCATTTTCAGATTATAGAAAAGTTTATTACCCTATAACATCTTGGAAATTGGAAAGAAATGCCAAATTCAACCGAAGTTATCGGCATGGTGTAAAATGGCAAAAAAGTGATAGAGGAAATCTAATAATTCTTACAGAGGGGTACTATCTAGTTTATTCCAAGGTAGAGTATAGGGCCTAATATTCATTTTTGTATCTTGATAGGGGGCGCTAAAAGAACGACAGACTATTTGGGCTAATTATGAAACAAAAAATGAAACATAGCTAAATCCTAATCCTTTATAGTTTTATATGGCAACTAAAGTTGAATTTCAATATTTGGCCGATTTTTGAAAATAAGGGCCAAATCAAAGTGCGTTTGTAGGGGTTTACCCAAAGACTAAGATTAAGACTAATTTCATATTTTGTATTCTAATTTTTGGAAAATACATTACGTTATTACCGATGATTAACATTAATCATCGATAATCAGGTATCATCATGATTTTTTTACCATGCCGTAGGCCCCTACCCTTCTTCTTGTATAGGGGCGTAGTCGTTCTTGTTTTATTCGGGGGGGGGGGGGGGTAGCAAAATAGAACATTTTCCAGGTTTTGGTGAGGGGTGAGGTGGGAGGCAAAGACACAAAAAAAACCGCCCAATTGCATCATTGTGACCTGGTAGGCCTATTTCGTTGAGATATATTGGCCTACATATGCCCGTACATATGCCGGCTTAGGGGCTTTATTTGGGACAATGTGCGCTAAAATGGTATTTTACACTATTTTTGCCCACGATCTGGGTGAATTTTTGAGGGAAATGGGATCTTTTCCCATTTTCTCTTCATTAGCCTTCCCCTCACTCAGGCCCGTAACCAGGATTTATGGGGGGGGGGTGAATTTGAAAAGGTGGACATTTTTTCAAAATTTGGATTTTTTTAGCCAAAAAACCCTATTTTTTGACTCGCTACGCTCGCAAATGGGACTTTTTGGGTCAAAAGGGGGACTTTTTGGGCCTTTGGCGATTTTTTTTTTTTGGGGGGCGTCTGCCCCAGCCCCCCCCTGCTTACAAACCTGCCCTCGCTAGCTACGCTGTCCTTGTATACAACTGCATTTCAACTTTGGTACCAGACGGACTCAAAAACGCATTTCGAAAGGCAGCACTACATCTGTTTGGTAATTAACAGATTCTGGGTTGGGCATGTTGGGAGGGCACATTACCATCTACACAAAGCGATAATTCGTCCGGCTGATTCTGCTTCTTTTTTCTTACAAGCTTTTAATGTATTGATTGATTTATAATATTTGTTGTTTCAGGTTAGTTTTGAAACAAATGAATTAATTGTCGACACATCGACTGTGTATCATCAAACCATTGTTGGTAAGTTGAATGGGGGTTTTGATTTTAAAAGATCATTAGAAAATCTGCCCTCCCAGCATGCCCAGTAAAAACACAAAATTTGCAAATTATAAATAAAAAATAAGCCTGTTGGCTTTTATTCTGGCCTTTTATGAGAGACAAGTGATTTTGATTCAATCTCAATATTTCGAATAGCCTACTGCATTATTATATAGGAGGGCAAAATTTGGTCAAAGTTGATCACATTATTTGATCATTATCACATCCCTTTGAACTCGTGATTTCTATTCTGGGAACTTAGTTAATTATTGACAGGTTCTATTTGAATTGAGATAAACGCTATACGGACTTTTACCAGGGGCATTCAAAGTCATCGACTGTCGAGTAATATTATTTCTATAAAGTCCTTCTCGATCTTTCTTAAATCATAAATGGAATGTACAAATGTTATTTTAATTATGTTAGCTATTAAAAAGTTTCAAAGATTAAAAACAATTATCATAGCTGATTAATATTAAGTTGGACTTCATGTCCTCATATGGACGGTTTATACAGACAATAACAGAACAATACAATTTCATATTTGTTTTAAGGGGAAAAACCGGGGGGGAAAGAAGGCACAATGGTGTAGCATGGTAGGCCTATACATGCATGGGATATTATTAGTATAGACCCACAGTGGTAGGCCTATTATAGACCTATATTTCGTTTTGCTTGGTTTAGAAAGTTATGATCGATTAATTATTCTAACACTGACAAAGCTAGGGGTGGTGCAATAATTATGTCTAGGCCTAGGCCCTACACCGGGTGGTGAATTATACGGGAACAAGCATTTTAGCAGGTCGAAGGGGGGGGGGGGCAAAATGTCCTGCTCGTTGCTCGCACCACGCGAGATAATTAAAGTTTTTAAACTTGGGTTCCCAACCAAATCTGGCACGTGTAAAGGAGTGCAAATGTTTTGGGGGACGTCAACTTAAAAAAGAATTTAAAAAAAAAAAGGGGGGTCAAATTTTATCTGCTATGGCTAAAGAGACGGGCGATAAAACCATTTTACCCCACTCCGGAGTACACATAATTATTGCACAGCCCTTCTAATTTCCAAACGGCGAATCAAAATTGTCCCCCCTCCCCCGGCATGCCAACTTGGGATCTCAATTTTCAAATCTCAAATCGTCTGGATATAGTGCTAGGCCTACAAAGCAAGCACAGCGAGCAGCAAAGTTTGCACCTATAGGCCCTATTTAAATGCTTCCAAACTTTTATTCTAAGCCTTTTTAGAGCGTTTCCAGGCTCGTGATAACTATGAATTGCATAGCCCCTAAAATGTCCAAAAGACCACCATGTTCGTGCATAATCAAACTGGTACAGCTTTTTACATTGACTGTATTTTCCCGTATACTGTAGTAACCTTAAATATTTATTTACCAGAGCCTACTTCATCTTCAGTCATACATAGGCCTAGTATTAAAAAGAATTAGGCCATATATAATCTTCATTCTTTCTCAATTTTTACCCTTTAAAATAGAAAACCATTCGGAAAGACCCGAGCCTCAAATATTGATGGAAAGTAGTTTAAAACATTGCTCGGATGATCCAAATGCATCGCATACCAGTTTTCAGTCAGGAGTGTTTCATTTATTCGTCAAAGACACGATTTCTGTAGGAGTGAGAGGTCTACGCAGAAATACCGAAGTTACGTTTGTACCGACAACCAGTTATTTTGGTTTGTACTTGTTGTCATCGACTTAAACTTGAGCTAACTTTACTTCTATAAGAAAATGAACCTGCTGGATAGGCCCACCAGTCAAAAATATGTGATTTCCTCATTGCGCCACTTTTTAGCATGGATTGAACATTTTGCTTGAGCTTGGTCCCAAGTGTGTCTCCACACGAAGCGATGATTTAAATAAATAAATAAACAAACAAACAAACAAACAAGGGCGCGGGAGTGCAGGACGTTGGAGGTGCACCGTGCCCCCTTCAAGTTCAAGGGAAAACAAAAGCTAACAAGGACAACATGGACAAAGAGAGGATAGAAGTTGCCTCGGCTTACCCAGAAAAGTTTGACGTTTTTTATTAGTCAATCTTCAAATTCCACATGCAGACAATAACGTTAGCTTAACTCGGGTTTAGGCCATCTTAATTTAATAGTTTGTCTAAAAAAAGCCGTTCCCAAGTTGAAAAGCTAATGCAGAAGGCGTTTTTTTTTATATCTCCCGGACGAGCTTTTTGACAAGATTAGACCACATTTCATCTCCCAATGAGGTTTCACTGTAGTCAAGATGAAGATCTTTATTGAGGTTTACGATTTAGGTCATTTTCACGAAGTCAGACGTGCAATTTATGTGTTAGATTTGAAAAAAAAACAAACAAAAAACAAACAGAGGAAGCAATGAAATTTAATCAATCCAGCGGGAATAACGCGCAAAAAACGGGTGATTTTATTAATATGCGCGGGGGCTTTGAGACAAACTATGATGACCTACACAGAAAAATACATTAATTGTATTTGTCAGATATGTGGAAATTGCATGATTTCTGATTAATTTTGACAAGAAAATCACGAGATTTTACAATCCACTCCCAATTCCAAAAAAAAAAAAAAAAAAAAAAAAAAAAAAAACTATTTTGTTTCCAATATCACAAAGGGCACATTTGGGAGCTCAGCAGCTAACCAAACCATTTTTTTGGCTCTTTTTTTTCCTTCTTCAAATCATTGATGGAAGGAGGAATTTCAGCTTTTGTTCCTTGTTAGGCAGAACTAAAATATTGGTCTATTCAACAAAAATAGTCATTACGAGAAAGCGCAACTATGAGCAAAATAATAATGATGCCCTATGTTGTATGTTGTTGAGTTGTACTGTGGTCCAGGAGCAGGATAAAGGGCCAGAATCTCCAACGTACACAGAATGCCTTACGCAAACAGATCAAAAATCAAACAGTTAAATTCAATCATATTGGACCTTTATTTTGTTTATATGATACAGATTGTGTATCTATGACTACAAAATAACACATCTTTGATTTGAAAATATACACAAAACATTATACAGACATAATAACAATATTTCACAACTAACTGACTACTTCATAAAATCACCATATTATACTATGGTTTAATATCAAGTAATATTAATCAGAATTTATGTTACCATAAAAGTGGAAATTTTCGCCCGATTAAGGGGTACTATACCCCTGTGGTATATTTGTGACTGTTTTTGCATTTTTCTCAAAAAATAACGACACACTGGTAACAAAAGTTATGTATATTATTGGGGCAAGGAATGCAATTACTACACTGAAATTTCAGTGACTCAAGACAAGAGGTTCAGTATATACGATAGGAAACAAGGTACATCGCAGCGGTACCTTATTTCTTATCATAAATTACAAACCGCTTGTCTTGGGTCACTGAAATTCCAGTGCAGTAATTGGATTCCTTGCCCCTATAATATACATAACTTTTGTTACCACTGTGTTATTATTTTTGAGAAAAATGCAAAAATAGACACAAATTTATCGACAGGTGTAGTACCCCCTTAATTTTTTTGTGCTTTGCCAATTGTCAACTGTTTACCTTGTTTTTAAATTTGTGATTCCAAAGTTTCCTTATTATTGATCTATACACAAAAGGAATATATTTGCGCATTGTTATATTAGCAGCGGCAGCTTGGAACGCGAGAAATGTGAAAATAAAATGTAGAGTGAATATTTCCACTTTTACAGTACTGATCAATACTGATCATGATGGTCTAAATATAAAACTGATTTCCACAAATATTAATTTTTGTACAATTGGCAAGGAGCTGAATTATGTTTCTTTGATTTACTGCTGAGGATGCCTGAGATCAAATCAAAAACAAACAGTTGATATTGGATTACGAATAGGCTATTCCATTTAAAATCCACACTACCCCTGTGGAAGATTTAGATAACATCTTTCACAGAGGGAGTATATTTTTCAAATGGAATTAGCTAGGGTAAATCATTTTGAAACCCATACTCCCCCTGTATTATGGCTTAACCCATATCTTTCACAGCTGGAGTGAGTATTTCAAATGGAAGCTACCCAATTGTCTATTCTATTTGACACCCACACTCCCTCTGTGGATGACTTCAGCTAAATCTTCCACAGGGTGAGTGCGGATTTCAATTCCAATGTCCTCTCGCGCTCTTACCCCAAAAGGCTGACAGCATTAATTGTTCACATGATTTATTAAAAACTGCTGTGAAATTATATTTTTTACAACATTACACATTTTTAATGTGACGAGGATTCTAGCAAACACAAAAACATTTTTGTAACATTTCAAAAGAGCGCACTACAAATAAATGTTGCCAGAAAATGTGGCATAAATTTATAACGTTTTAGTAACATTTTCAAAACATTTGCAAAAATTGGCACAAAATAGTGTAACATAATTGACAAAAGATCGTTTTTAAGCATTTGTAAAAATATTTTACATTTTGACAAACATTTTATTTTATTTCCTTGATGGAGAATGTTTTAAATATTTAAATTAAATATTAAAATAAATTAATAACATTTTGAAAAATGTATTTAAAAGATTTTACAAGATATGTTTGCTGGGATGTCAAGTTTTTACACAGATTTAGATAAGAAGTTAAAAATGGGATTTTCCAGTTTAAATCTCAATACACCTGTATGGAAGGCACAATGAGGTAGAAAGGATAGAGTGCCCTGCTCGCCGAATCTGTGAAGCAGGTTTGGGTCCCGGTTTGGGTGCTGTATAGATCACAAAGTTGAACAAATCATGTATTAAAACGCATTAAATTTCCCAGTATACCATTGTCTTTATCATTTAGTGGTATTTCATCAGTGTTGCCACGCTAAACAACTCTACCACTTTACGAAATTTCGCCTTCAGTCGCCGTTCCTGTAGCGCTGCATGGCAACGGGCGAATGAACTAGATTTAGGAGCGTGCTTGCCTTTATTATTCAGCAATTTTTTTTAAAAAAAATGGTACACAGTAAAGTTGAATATGCTAAAACAAGTAATTTATTTATTTTTATTAATCCATACATGCTAGAGTAAATTCAGTTTCCATTTTAGTTGTATTTGATGCTGATTTTGTTAGGTCCCTTCATTTCATAATGGCTTATTCAGTGTGTGATTGTCAATGAAACGGCAACGTACCAGCTCGAGCTCAGCGATCTCTGTTTTTCTACGTCATTGGGAAGGCATGACCTTAATCTCCCACACAGGGAGTGTAGATTTGAAATGGAGTCACTCATTGTAAAAGATTAAAGTCATGACTTCCACAGGGGGTGTATGGATTTCACCTGGAATGTACCAATATAACAAATTAGAAATAGTGTGAATATTTCTTTTTTCTTAATAAGTCTGATGATAACTCTGTAATTGGCAAGAAATATCCCATGAATTCTGTCAAAGAGCCTAATAAATACCCATCTCATACTTAGCTAGCAGTTGCAACAATCGTAGCATTTTTAATGACTCTTTCTTGTGCCTACTGCCGTCACTAGAACACCCCAGCATCAAATTGTTACCTAATGTACGATTTCCATCAAATTTCAATTTTGTTATTCTTTATTCAAAATGTTGAAATAATATTAGTAATAACTGCCCGGAAGGGTTGCTGTCCATTTTAAGTTGAAATAACAAGGTAAAGTGAAAGAAACCCCACTGGTTATTTTGACCATTTAACATGCAGTTCTATGGGAGGACATATTATCATAATTTTTAAATTATGATAATATGTCGAACTTTGCTCTGTTGACCTACAAAGACAACAAATTTGACCGATTCCATTTAGGTGCAAGTTGGGTATGTAAACATTACAAATATGCAAAAAAATCAGGTTTAAAAAAATTTAACCAATTTCATATTATAAGATCGTACATTATGGCTTTAACTTCCAAGGCAACTTTCTACAATCAATACAGGTGTTCGATCACTTGCAATATTTCTGCTGCTTACTGTGCCTGAAAGTATGATACAGGCATAACTCATCCACTGAGTGCAAGATGGGTGTTCACGTGCTTTGTTATTACAATGCACTTACATTTTGTATGACCTCATTGCACTCACATTATGAATACTATCAACAAAAGTATGATGCTGAGAACTAAGACCTCTGTCAACATTTCTGAACTTGTTTTTAAAACAATCTGAACAAGGATGATTCAAAACCATTATTTAAAACACGTAATAACACAAAAAACTAACAATTTCTACATACTTGCAAAAAATAAAAACAAAAAATTATAAATAAGCAAAACACCTCTCATTATAGTTTTGGCAAAGTATTGCTCTTTAGCACATATCACTAAATGAACTTCAATGAACTTACGACACAAGTTTGTCTGTTTATAGTTTAATTTGAAACATGATTTTGCCTACAAGAAAGCATGACACAAATGTCTTTACACAGGGCTATTCCAGTTGAAATGCATACCCCCCCCCTACACTGGGGTGTAGATTTCAAATGGAGTCACCCATTCAGGTAACCCCATTTGAAATTCACATTCTCATTGTGGAAAATAAAAGTCATGTCTTCCATCGGATGTGTATGGATTTCAACTGGAATAGCCCATAAGGTTTGACCTACCAGGTTTTCTTGCTACTGATTTTTCAGTTTGAATCAACTTGTCAAAATCAACTGGATTTGAATAAAATGGGTGTCAAGATCTGACACCAGTTCTATCTTACAGGACTAAAAGATGGTGGAAGATTTCTTACCAGACAGTAAAGGTGGGTGATGCAACACGGCATAAACAGCCTAATCATCCCTCCCACTCTGGACCACCCACCCTTGAGAAAGGAAAATATTTTTTCTCTAAAATACAACCCTGTCAACAGCTGCCAATGGCACAGTGAACAAATGTACAAATTTGGGCCATTCCAGATGAATTCCACACTCCCCATGAAAGACATATAAAATAGAACAATTCCAGTTGGAATTGAGTGCAGGCCTGGGCTTCCGGCTGGCATTTTTAGCATAGATTCCGGCTGGAGGGTATGGAAGACACAGGCCGCCTTGTGAAATCCTGGATGCTCAAAGTTATGAAAAAGCATCAAATAAAGCAGTCAATTTAGGAATATTACTAGAAATACTGGCAGGTACGCTTTCAATTATATTAAATTCCAGCTGTGTCTTCCATGAAATTTGCTGACAGAAATTCCCGGCGGTTGTCCATTTCACCCCCAATTCTGGCTGTATCTTCCAAGGGGTTGCAGAATTTATCTGGAACAGCCCAACATGTTCTGCAATACATATTTTGTACATTGTACAACAGCATTTAAGAAATAATAAATTGAAAGAAAAATGGGCACAGAAGTGTGTATATTTAATACAACATGTACATACATTCTACATGACATACTACAGTACAAACAATACAAGTATGAAAAGTATTTGAATGAATACAGTATTTATAGATCTACATGATGATGTGGGCTTTCCAAAGCTCCATAGTTGAGATGCTGAGATTGCATTTTACTGATGACATGACTGCATACCATATCGATGTGTTATGACTGTCTCTGATATTGTCCCTATAATGAACATTGTGGCCCTGTCTTTGTTATTGTAATATTAGTTAACCTTGATTAGTTAAACATTTGGTTATTAACATAATTACATTTTCCCATGAGTAAAGCAACAGAACCAAATTAGTTCTATCCTTAGATCGACCATCGATGCTTGGTCGATCCTTATTATTTATGAAATCAATTAATTGACAACTGTTAACTGTGATTACATAGTAATTCTAATTAATTAGTTGATAGTTCATTAATTACAAGCATAGAAGCAGCATCAACGGTTGATCCAAAGATCGAACAAATTTGGTTCTGGTATCTAACACAGCTGGAGTTGCCAGTCCCTTTCTGATGTTCTGATTGTGTTGTCTGTCCCTTACATTTTGAGCTCAGTTTGGCTTGCTGATACAGTGCTGTCTTTGCTCTGGCGTTAAGTATTCCTCCAATGAATGAACAAAGTTTCTTATCATGTTATAAGCAAGGTATTTTCTTCCACTTGTTTTATCATTATACAAAATTTAAACAAAAGTAAGCAGCCAGCTGCCATATCCATCCATAACAAAATGAAGAGCAAAATAATATTATGCAGTCAACAAGCATAAACCATATAAATAAACAATTTTTTTAACATAAATAATATTCATCAATACCAATATCAGAAGTAGCTAGCTACATATTATGAAAACAAATCCTTTGTCAATACCAGATGCAGTAGACAGTTAATATCAATACCAGTAGCCAGCTACTTACTATCAGCAGATGGCTACTTAATCAATACAAATAGCAGTAGATAGCTACTTCATCAATACCGATATCAGCAGTAGATGGCTACTTCATCCATACCGTTATCAGCAGTAGATAGCTACTTCATCCAGACCGATATCAGTAGTAGATGGCTACTTTATCAATACCAATATCAGCAGTAGATAGCTACTTCATCCAGACCGATATCAGTAGTAGATGGCTACTTTATCAATACCAATATCAGCAGTAGCTAGCTACTTCATCTATACCGATATCAGCAGTATACAGATACTTCATCAATAGCCCCTCACTACACCACTGTCAATACCAGATGCAGCAGATAGCTGATATCAATACCGGTATCAGCATAAGATAGCTAATATGCTACTTCATCAATGCATCTGTCAGCAGTAGATAGTTACTACACTGAAAGTGTTTTCTTATGCTACCTTGCATGTCCAAAATATTTGCAACAAGTGACATAATGAACAAATGAGACAATTTTGGTTACCGGAAATAAGCAAAATCATTATAGACTTTTGGCAAATGCTTACTTTTTTGGGCTTACATTTCTAAAATTTGCTGATTTTAGAGGTTTAATTTTTTCTAGGAACACTGTGGCATTAGACTGAATTATTCATTGTCTGTTCACTATGTGTGAAGTGTGCTGCTTGTTAGTGACATCCGAAATAGACAAGTGTTTAAACTGTGCCAAAGTCAAGAAACTATTTGTGTTCGTCTTTGCTCGCAAGCCATAGTCCGATGCACCAGTGTCCTACCGCAACGTTGCGACATGATCGTGCACCGAATGTTCTAAAAATGTGATAAAAAAACAAACACGGTCAAAACATGATAGACGCAACTGCACAAAATCACTCCTCCAGTCGACACAAAATTTGCCTACAACTTTCTCAATTGTCGAACTGAACGTTGATTAACCTGAGGGAATCAGTTTAAGTATCAAGATTGGAAACTTTGCATGCATTGGGTTATTCCAGTTTAAATCCATAAACCCCTATGGAGACATGACCTTAATCTTCCATACAAGGAGTGCAAATTTCAAATGAGGCTACTTGAACAGGCAACTCAATTTGAAATCTACACCCCCTGTGTGGGAGATTAAGGTCATGTATTCCATATTTCCATAGGGTGTATGGAATTCAACTGGAATAGTCCAATAGAAGAAGGCAATGAAAACCCAATCAACTGCAAGATTATGACTTACAACAGAAAGCAAACAATGTAGAAATTAAAAAATAATTAGGTAGAAGATAGTGCTTCTTATCATTTATTGAAAGAACATTCAAAATGGCAAATGGTTTGGACAAAAATAGGCTGATTTTTTTAATGTTTGTTCGCAATTTCTCTATTTGTCAAGTTTTACTTCCAATTTGTTGAAATTGTTCCACCTACGATCTTTTGAATAGTGTCACTTCCTGGAGTGACGTCTGTCTTCATTCAGCAATAGAAAATTTGTGTGGTTCAAGTTTTAAGCACCTCCATACTCACCCAGTATCACTGTTAGATTTTCTGTCAAAAATTAAAATTTTATGTTATTTTCCAGACTGTCATTAAAGGAGCATTACCAGATCGACAGCCTCAGCCCACCACTTGATACTATATTTTGGCATCAGAAGAAAGCATTTTCTCATAATCCCAGTGAAATTTCAAGCCTGAATTATTTTCAGTTTATATGTTATGAACAAACACATGCTAGACTTATCATCCATGGTGGTTACCACCATACTGTTCTATGAGACATTGTGAAGCACATTTTTACTTCCAACATCAAAACCCCCTGTGCAATTAAACCTAAACCTTGGGAATCAGATTATTTTGGTACAGGCCTCAATGTGAGGCACAAAACACAATATCACCCCGCCCATCAATACTATAATTTACAGTGACTTGCAATCATAGCGCTGAATGTTTATTTTTGTGGAGCAGTGATGAGCAAAAGCAATCTATAGTCTATTCATGATTTCAGTATTTGCAATCTTGATGCCCAACATTTACTTCTAATCCTCATGTTCAGTAGTAGAGGATAGAATAGTCATGTGTATACGTAGTGCACAATTGAAATGACCATAATAGCAATTAACATCTCATAAATGCACACCTGATCTATTGAATTAACTTGCTCTCAGCTTTTAGACGGTATGAGCTTGTATGAGCTTCAGACAGTATGAGTTTTAGACGTTATGAGCTCGATATTAACTGACCTTATTTCAAATTCATTGTGCCACGTTTGCACTGAACATCTATACAACTACATGTATATTATGACTAAAATAAAAAATGACAAGTGAGTAGTGTACATTGATACATCAACTATTGACATACATGTACAGGGTGTGCCAAAATGATCAGTTCCTAACCATGTGACAGTTTCTATTATAGTATTTTCAAGTTTTACTTGACTATCAACATGGATTGCGTAAGATTACAATTGTACATTGTACAATATTTTTTCTGTAACTTCCACAATGCAAGATCCATCCAGAGAGGATATCTTCCACTTCCCACAATGCATTTCTTCCATTTACTGACAGTACTGATTTGCTACTTAGTGCAGTGTTTTCATTTTGAGAGTAGATAGGCTAAACATTCTCTTGGTCGCACATCCGGGTATGTTGTCCCCTTTGCACAAGCGCACTCATAGCAACCAGCTCGAGGGAGGGGAACTGCACATGCGCACACTGGTTTTACAAGGCTTTTCCCACTGTGTGACGTCAGCCCGACCGAGAGAATGGGTCGATAGTCAAGAAATTAACACATTTTGCAAGATCTGGATGTGCTCTGTTCATTGAAGTACATTTCGCATCGATATAGAATAAAAACTAGATAACTAAAGGACCAATCACAGGACGAGCTAGCTGGTGGAATGGCGACAATTATGCTAATTAGGAGATTGTTGTTTATGTCCGTGACGTCATTTTTTGCCAAAATTTTTGTGCCGAAAAATGACGAACAATTTCAGTTTTTTTTTCATTACTGTTATATTGTGAAAAACCATATAGCTGTGGAGTTAGTCCAATATGTTAGGAAAATATTCAAACCGAGGACCCCATGTTGACACTGGCTAAATAAGCTGTATTTTCACTCGTAAGGGTGACAGTCACTGTTGCAATTTCGTCATTTTATTTTTCACAGACGAAATGAGAAGATTTGACCTTTTGAGGTCATTTAGTAGAAATGTTTACCAGTCGTTTTGATTTTCGTAACAACTGTTCGCCCTTTGAAAAGTGAACTTCGACGTCCGTGGTGCGAAACTTTCTTGCCACCAATTGCCAAGTTTTTTTACGGTGCTTCCCGATTCTTTTTATCGTGTGGTTGATCAGTGCATGAGCGGTAATAACACACGGCACCAGGGCATTCGCTTAACTGCCTTGACATTTCGTCACTAGCAACCCATGTTGCACTAGATAGCAAATCAGCACAGAGTTTTGAAATGGGAGACATGCATTATGGGAAGTTTAAGATAAACCTCTTGCTATAAATCACCAGTAAGTAATCATTTTGAGCCACCCTGTATTGTCCGAAACAACTTGGAGTTGTGAAATACATGCAAATATCTACCACGAGTTTGTGCTTGTACAATTGTAGGTCATTATTATAATACAAAAATAAACTGTACATTATTATTACACAATCTTTTACCACCTTGTGCTCGAGTGCTAATGTACTTGCGAAGAGTCCTGATACAGCCACCAGACCTGTGTGTTTTTTAATCACATGTCGTTGTGAGCACCGCATAGGGACGAATAACCTGTTACTATAAACCATACCAAACGATGGGGTGCCTAAAACAGGACTATTCTTCATGTAAGCATACTTAGGGATTCAATCATGTTTCACCGTTGTTCATCACCGTTTAACAACGATGCGTCCGCATGGTCTGTGTGGTTTAAGCTGCCCGAGCGAAAGCAGCTTTAGCGAGCGAAGTAATCCACAGAGACGCGAGTTGTTAAACTGTGATAAACAATGGTGAAACATGATTGCATCCCTTTCAACAATGAAAACAAGTTAAAGATCATATAATTCACGATATTATTTCATGGGGAATGTCAGTTAATCATTGCCACTCAGCCTTACAAAAAGATTGGTGATTTCTCTGTTGATTAAGGAATAAAACTACAAAATAAAACAGCAATATTTAGCTCCAAAATACTGAATTCAACTTGTAATGTAAGCGTGTATATGCACACAGGTTCCAGGCATGACAAATTTTATATAAGCTATATTGTAAAGTGTGGATTCATCATGGATTAACAACATTTGGCTACTTTACAAAGGTATAGGAAGAGTTATTGAAACAAAGTTAGCCTACTGTCAAGACTTCATTTGAGGGAACAGACAGCTTTATTCTTTAAGCTGTATAATCCCTGTCTTGGTACTAGGTTAACTCTTGAGTATGCTTACATGAAGGTAATAACAGCTTTGTCCACACGTTTCAACTGTAAAAATTTGAATTTTTGGACGGTTTCTAGTCATCTACTTTTCGCCACTATGCGGCAATGATGTTACTTATTTGAAAAAGGACAGTCACCTCAAATTTAACGTTTGAGCAATTTTTTGTTCCTGGTCGTGTTATATGACATATTGATCCTTTGCTACCAAAACAAGTTTCTGTGCAAAAGAAAGCACAAAAGTGTTTGGTTTTCGCCCCTTTCTTGCATGCAATAATGCTACACTTCGACAATGCTTTACAATGTACAAGTGTACACAGGGGTGCATGCGCTTGTGTGGACAGCATAAGGAACACACCGCACACTTTAGTCGAACTTTTAATTTAAAAAGCTTGACTCTGCAAAGGTTTTGAACCTGATTTTGGAGCGACCATGGTAAGGATCAATAATACGTCAGCTCAGCTGCACAACAATGTGACGGCGCTATGCTACATGTACGGATAAGCTGCCCAATCCACTCTGATGCGAGACAAATAACTAATTGACTTAAAGTCCCGGTAAAAAATCTGTACAAATTTACTTCATCCTTATCTATTTTTCATCGGTTTGATATACGCATATTTTAATAAAGTGTTCAAGTATGCAAATAAAGATGTTGTTTTTAGCGTCTGCCATGCATCTATCGTCTCATATAACACATTTGTACCATTAACTGTAATGCAAAACAGCTCAACCTTTGACCCTGCTGAGGGCGCTACTCCCATGTTGAATTACACAGGGATGTGCCACCCAAATGGTTATGATTTTCACAACAGAAAATCCTTAGACATGGGTCCATGTTTTCAAAAATCATTAAAAAAAATGACAAACTAGAGTAGTTTTTGTGCAGAAAATCGTTGGACATGGGTCAATATCTCAAAAGAAATCTCTTTAAAGGAGCAACATTGGACTGTTTTGTGAGTGCGTAATAAAAAAATGGCATTGCCTAAGTTTTATGAGACTCCAGATATGGGACACAGGCTAAAAACATTGTCTTCATTCTGTAATGAAGTGCAGGCATGAAAACTGGTCTTGAAAAAAAAAAAAAAACACTGAAAACAGTGGTTTTTTTACCATTTTCAGAAATGCTGAAAATTTTCATGCCTGACAAGTGAAAATAAAAATAAACACCCTGGCTCTAAAGGCGACTGCTCAGTGCCAGAAGTGGGCAGGTGCAATAGCTGCACAGTTAACAATTGGCAATTTACACACAGTAACTTGTACTGATCTACACATGGCAGCTATTACTTGCCCAATTCTGGCACTGAGCAGTCCAAGTACAAGCTGTTCATCAGGACCCTCAGCTTACAACGTCTACCATTAAAAAACAACCTTAGAGTGTTCACCACTTTTGAATACAAACACATAAATGACAACCGACAATAAACAAAATTGCAATTCGTTGCATTTGCCATGCTGACGACGAGCCACAAACAAACTTCAACTGTCTTGCGTTACAAAATCAATGAGATCCGTCACGTTCAGTAAATCCTCATCGTCAACATCCCCTCCAGTGGTGGCGGCGGCGGCGGCAACATCAATCTCCTCTTCTTCGCTCTCCATGTCTTCGATATTGTCCTCAATGTCCTCGTTACCATTGAACACAGTTTGCCCGCCGTTTACCGACGACGAGGACCCTTGTATAATAGCACCAACTTTGGTTGACGTAGACGTCCTATCAGGATCAATAAGTCTATTCTTTAATGTGTCCTTAGCCGGTTTCCCAGCTAATGCCGCATCCTGTGCGGGAGTGACAGTTTTCAGTTTCTTATGGTTCTGCTTACTTGCACTTCCCTCCTCCTCATCACTTTGTCCCTCCTTTTTCTCCTCCCCTTCTTCTTCCGAGCTGTTTCCTTCAGCCATCTTTTTGTAATCTACTCGTTTCGATCTTGTCCGTGTCTTTAACTTTTCTACACCGACCTCTTTGTCGTCGTCGCTGTTTTCAACAGATTTCTTCTTTTCATCGCTGTTTTCAACAGATTTCTTTTGTTTCTTCTGTTTCTTGTCCTTCCTATTTTCATGATCACTGTTTTCACCAGATTTCTTTCTTTTCTTTTGTTTCTTGTCCTTATTTTCATGATCGCTGTTTTTTCACCCGATTTATTTCTTTTCTTCTGTTTCTTGTCCTTAGCAACAGTTCTTTTTTCCACCACCTCCTCCTGCTCCTCCTCCTCCTCGTCACTTTCTAACACAAATTTTCTCTTTCTTGAATAAGTTTCCTCCTCTTCAGCTGCTTCGTCCTCTGATGAGGTTTCGTAATCTTTCTTTGGTCTCTTTGGTTTTTCATCGGATTCGGATTCTTCTGAGTATCTGGAGTCTGCCTGCGTCTCGCTTTCGGTCTCACTGTCAGACTTTTCACGATACCTGACGGGACGCCGGGCAGCCTTACGCCGCCCTGCAGGTCCGCTTTCATCACTGTAGTCACTCCCTGTAAAAAATGGGTGAAATTGGGAAAGATTCAAAAATTGTTGACTGTTGAAGAACAGAGATGCTCTAAATAGGCAATTCCAGTTGAAATCCACACACCCCATGACCTTAAAATCTCCCACTCATGGTGTACAGATTTCAAAATTCAGCTACCTGAATGGGTGACAAGATTTCAAATGGAATCATCCATTCATGTAACCCCATTTGAAATTCCCACTCCATGTGTGGAAGATTATGGCCACATCTACTGTACGAGTGTATGGATATCAACTGAAACAGCCCATTTTCATGCAAAAGTGAATAGTTTCAAGGGTACCAAATCTGTAAAATCAGTGAAACATACAAAACATTCCAAAGTCCATCATAGAAAATGTGCAAACCTGAAATTATTAGATATAAGTAGAACATTTTGAATGATCCTTGTTAATAACATTATGCAGATTCCACTTGTTACAATACATGAATAGTAAAATAACAGTATATCTCAGAGCTTGCAAACACTTTAAAATCCAATGTGGATGCACCCCCTCCATCCCCCGACTAAAACCCAAGATAAGATAAGATTGAGATGCTCCAAACTTCCATTCTTATACTAATAATGAAAAATTGTCAGTAATTTAAATTTAAATCACACAATCCCCCACCTGACTCAAAGTCAAGTGAAAATAGGCCTGCGATGCTCTAAAATCGGACCTCTTCCCATATCCCTGTCCCGTCATATCCGGATGGCGTCCCTTAAATTTAGTAGCCTCTGAGCACTATTGGGATTAGCCTGGCTTCGGCCAAATGTTATAAATAAATAAATTAATAAAAAAACATTCAAAACTATAACACTCTAATACAAGTAATGAATGAAATATTGACACTAATTTTAACCCCATGAGAACTACCTGCTGATGTTGTTAGAATAATTTCAATACGCAAAAAAAATTGTGTGAATTATTTGCAAAGCTCCATTCTGATTGGTGATTAAAATGAAGATATCATGTAATTGACCAATCAGAGGCAATGTTAGATCAGCAGGTAGTGCTCAGGGTGTTAACTTGATCATGTAATTCTATCAACAAATGCTTTTAAAACATAATTTTAGCCAAGTTTTTGAATAAAAATTTGGAAAAAAAACTTAAATTGGCCCATTTCTCTGCCACATACACACTGCATGACATACTTTATTTGAATCAAACATATCAAGCTTTGACTCTTACCCGATTCTTCATCTGCAATTGATGACGGAATTGTTGAATCTGAATCATAATTGTATTTTTTCCTGCGCCCGCCGCTTCGATTACGCTCGCTCTTGCGCCGTGGGAGATCGCTCCATTTACTGCCTCTCTTTGATCGTCTCCTCGGTCTGACTACGCCGCTATCTCCGCTTGCGTCACTGTCTTCGGACGGTTCCTCTTCTTCGGCTTCTTCACTTTCAGCTTCACTGTAAAATGATAAGAAACATGTTTAAATAAAAAAAAAAAAAAAAAAAAAAAAAGAGCCAGAAATGTATATAAGTTGGAATTAAAGGTGGGTAACCCGATCCACTGCCTCATCATCCTTTACCCCATCAAAATGCAGATTTTGGTATCAGATGAAAGCTTATATTTTTCTCATTAACATATTAAAATTATGCATTCCAAATCGGTAAATTTCTGAAGAAATCATCAAAAAACCTGTCTCGATTGTGGTATACCACGTTTGAGACTAATTCAACAGTTTTTTGATGATATCTTCGAACTACACTGATTTGTAACTCCTAATTTCAATATGTTAATGACAAAAATAGGGTTTTTTATTTGATATCAATATATTACATGATCATGATGATTATCAATGATAAAAACATCGTAGACTACCAGTAACACGCTGTATAAATGTCAGTAATTCCAGGAATCAGTCACATTTACAAGAAATAATTAAGTGTTCTTTTTGCATAAATGCTTGAAGGGACGACATTTGATGATATGTAAGTTTTAAAGAATTTGATTTCCAAAGATACTAATTCGCACTTGATCTGGGATGAAACCGGGATGGAAAGAGATGGACCATATAAAAAGCAATTCTACCATTATTATGATGTAATCAATTAATCACTAAAATACACAATCGATAAGGCATTCGACTATGGTGCAATAGGTTCCGGGTTTGAATCCCGGTGGTTTAGTATGCTCTCGTGGAAAAATTGAGTTAGCTTGAAAACCCCTGGACAAGGAACTTACTGTTCATTGTCTCATTGTAACCGGTACAAAACTTGGGGAGCTGATCCTGGCTGCGAAAGTCAATGATAGTGGAATGTCTAGGATGTGTGCGCTTCTAAGCAGCAATTCCTGTGTTGTTGTTAAATAGTTTATGGAATGATGTAGGGATGGTACTAGTCAGCAACAACCTGTAAAGTGTGCCGAGGCTTGTGGATCAACATCTAGGCATTGTGCCTGTACATAGTGCACTATAAATCATCACTTTTTTCACCTACCTTCCCTCCAATTTGAAGTCATCACTATCCTCCTCACTGGACGCATCCGCGTCTAAATCGTTCAGCTTCCTCCTCACTTTCCTTGCTCTCTTCTCCTCATCGTCCTCTTCCACCTCCTCTTCTGGCACTGCACCCAGGATGTTAGACATGTCCTTGCCTCGACTTATGCCAAATGTATTCTTGGCCTCCTCAATAGCTAGAAAAGTAGAATTACAGAATAACATTTTTTGAGTTATTAGCTTGTGGTCCTGTGTCACAACCTGGGGTACCTTTGTGTTACATAGTAAAAAAATGAAATGTTTCAAACATTTTACCTACACATCTCATTTGAAGTGGTTCATCCTCCTGAGCATTTTGACACCTTTTTTTTATGGAAATCGGTTAAAAAATAAGAGAGTGCGGGCAAAAACAATCACAAAGTAGGTGGGACTTAACCCCACCTCTTTTTTCCACATTTACAATCATGCTGAACAAGTATTAGTCTTTTAAATGACCTTCTGTATTTATTTACTTGGTGTAGATGTCTGGGAGTTCATTTAGACATTTTTTTTACTAGATTCAAATTTTTATTGGGGGTTTTAGATCAAATTTACGATACGTATCCCTCCCCCTAATCCTCCTCCCCCTAATCCTCAACCACCCTTGGCACATTTCATGCCAAACGTCATCAGAAAATAATTAAAAATTATTTTAAAACAGGTTAAAAACATGAGTAATATAGAATAAATTAGCCTCAATTTAAGACCTAATTGAATCTTCTAAGTGAAGGAATACTCAAGAGACAGTGTTTTGAAATTCAAGCTGCACATCAAAATGTAACAAAACCACCTTTTTGGGTACCCCAGTATATGACACAGGATCTTGTACAGCATTTCCTTAAAATATGTTTTACTTTTTGAAATTGAAATGAGGGACTAGGTGGATTTTCAAATCCGTCAAAGTACTTATCAGACAGATTATGTAATCAATAACTATGTTAAAGGTGTTAGCGATTGTCGTACATGTATGTGTCGTCACTTAACGACACATATCAAAAAAGAAAAAGAAATTTCCATGCTATTTTGTCCAAATAAGCTTATAAATGCGATCATGTTTTCATCGGAAAGTCAAAATTACCTCCCTATTGACCAGAACCCGGAAGTAGGAAGAACCAGAAAGTATGTTAACACTGGAAGTCGTCGATTATAACTCATATCGGCATGATTTTAAGCTCATTTATTGACTTTTGTCAGTATTTTTTTTATCTCACTACGAGTGTTGACATGTGTCGATTGTTATATTTTTCCCCCGACGAAGCATTGAATTAGAAATCATTTGTCGATAACACCTTTAAACTAGGTTAATCCCAATTCAACCTTGTGTACAGCAGAATTGACCCCATGAAACACAGCGAACACTTAAATGAACGAATCTGTCACAAAACATGTTTACAATTCTGTGTGTATTACGTACGGCACTTACAACATGCTACATGACACACACGACAAGCATGTTGCCATGTTCCGTAATGACACAACACACTTTCCACTGCCAATATCTTCAATTGTGTCATAGAAGATACCCAGGGATCAATTTAGCCCTAAACCACACATGCTGTACAAGTTTAGACTGTTTCAGCAGTCATGCTAGCTCAATCGATAACATGCTCGACTATGGTGCAAGAGGTTGCGGGTTTGAACCCTGGCGATGGTATAGTACACTCTTGTGAAAATTGAGTTAGCTTAAAATTCCCCTGGACACGGAACTTATTGTCTTGCTGTAACCCGTACGAAACCCAGGTAGCCGATCCTGGCTGCTAAGGTCAACTGATGACGCAAAGTTCCTGAGTTGTTGTTTAATAGTTTATACATGGTACAATACCCTATACTTTGATCAGCTCATAATCGGCGGGCCTTACAACACGGATTGATATGAAAATATTTTATTTTGTGAACTGTCTTGTTACATCTCGCCAGAAGCATCACAAACTATTAATTCAAGCCCTATACTTTGTCTACTTTCCTTTAACATATAAAATATAGACGGGACAGGTCAAATAACAGCACTCTTAACGTGGGTCTATTTTTCGGCGTTGTGGTAAAAGCCCAACATTTCCTGCCTATTATGAGCTGATCAAACTATAGTTCAAAACAACTAATGACCAGTCATATAAACCTCGAATTAAAGAGTCTGGCCTTACATTTTTTATGTTCCTCCACCTCTTCATTAATGGCAGAATTGATGGCCTCGTCAAAATCTTGAATTTGTAGCTGATCTGCTTGCGCTGTCTTGTGGATCGTTTTGTCACCAGCTCGTAATCTTCAAAGTCCTCCGCATATTCTTCCTCGTAATGCTTCTGCCTTGCAGACCTCCTGGATGATTGTGTTCGTGATTCACGCTCATATTCTCGATGGGATCGGCGTGGTGAACGCGAATCGCGGCGAGAGGATGAGTATGGGTGCTTTTTATGATGTTTATGCCTGCGCACTACGACCTGCTCCTGTTTGAACAAATAAAAAGTCACAAAAACATTTAAAGTTGCACATCTATAAACACCAGGGTACATAGCAATAAGGACATGATTGGGGTCCTGGCCTGCAAAACTTATGGGGACCAATGTGTTCTGATCTGCAAAATTCAGCAAATTTGTAGGGTCCAACACTTGCCTGGATGTGAAGCCTGGACCATAACTCCCAAACTAGCCAAAGAGCTGGATGGCTGTTACACCCGTATGCTAAGGGCAGTGTACAACATCCATTGGAAACAGCACATAAGTAACAAAGAGTTGTATGGAGACCTCCCAAAGCTCTCAGAGAAGATCAGAGAAAGCAGAACACGCTTCGCTGGCCACTGCTTCAGGAGCAAGTGTGAACCTGTCGCCAACCTGATAAACTGGGCACCCAAACATGGTACAAGAAACCCTGGTAGACCACCCCTTACATATGTAATGTACTCAAGCAAGACACTGGACTGGAAGCATCTGACTTGGGAACGGCGATGCAGGACAGGAGGATATGGAGAGCTGTCGTGGTTCGGGAAAACCACCCAAAATAAGCAAGTAAGCAAGCAACACTTGCACCATCAGATGAATCAACTGCATTTTTAAAATTATATTTTCTTGATCCAATTTAGGGGACCGGCGCAAATGTTGCCCATATATTGACCGACCTGTAACAATGGAGGTCGATAGCTCTTCTTGGTCGATATAAGCTATAGATGACCAGACTCTATATATGTTATAAAACATGTTTTTGGTAGCCTATTTAGCAGAGCCATATCGGCTTCACTGACCGTGGTCCGATACAAGCAGGATCAATAGTAACAAAGAAAGCATTATGTACTTTTCCCTTGGGTAAACATAATTATTTACTTTTCATTATGATGTTTGGAGGCCAAATGGCGTTACTTAATTTTTGTATCTCATCCTTTCTGATCTCTTTTCATATTTTATACTCCATTTATGTGGATGCAGGATGTATCATGCGATTAGATAAGAATCATTAGAACAGAATCATATGGTAAGCAAGCTTGCTTATGACTAAAAAGGTGTTGGATTCACTGTACTTCCAAGATTTTTTTGCACCACCCCCTCCCTCCATTTCAAAAAGAAATTTATTTCACTATTATTTGGTTGACCTCTTCCCTTACATCTGGCAATGTTGTCCATAGGTCAATATAGGCCCATTTGGATAACCTCTTTCCTTACCTCTGGTAATATGTTGTCCATACATAGGTCTGTATAGGCCCATTTGGTTGACCTCTTCTTCCTATTGTCTTTATGGGCTCTCTTCTTTAACTGGGCATCTATTTCCTCCAGGGCTTTTTCCAACTTCAGAATAAGCTGAGTCTAAAAAACAGATCATTGCAGGCATTAAATTAGAACAGTTGGACAGTGGTTCATCAGAACTTAACAACAAGTATGCACTCATCGCGTACATAGCTTTAGTGGTGTATATAAAATGGCAGGGTAATAAGCAGCTTCCATTGCTTTACTACTAGGCTTAGGTTAAACAGCCTTTCAAAAAGGGTGATGTTTCATATTTCTTAAGGGAACAGGCTTATTTGATGCAGTATGATCTCCTGAGCATTTTGACACTATTTTCATAAAAAAAAAAAAAAAAATGAGTTGGTGCCGGCCAAAACAAGTATTTGGGTACATACTTATTTGATGCAGTATGATCTCCTGAGCATTTTGACACCATTTTCATCCAAATCGGCCCAAAAATGAGTTGGTGCCGGCTAAGTATTTGGACAGGGGGCTCTGGGGGGGTCGGGGTCGGGTCTGAAAGTAATATTTTCAACAACAATCATTATTATATGCCTAATTCTGTTAAAGTTGGTGCTGATTTGTATGTAATTGATGTCTAGAATTCCATTTATGAATGTTGCATAAAAATTGGAGTTGTCGTTTTCTTAAAATGGCTGTTTTACGTCCAAATATATATAAATACTTATTCTCTGCCCAATTGGATAAGATTGCATCACACATCATGAGCCCAAAATGGGCTTTTCCAGTTGGGATCCACACACCCCCTATGAAAGACATAACCTGAATCTCCCACACAGGGAGTGTGAATTTCAAATAGATTTACCTGAATTGGTGACTCCATTTGAAGTTTAAGGCCATGTTTTCCATAGGGGTTATGAATTTCAACTGGAATAGCTCAATGGTTGACATAAACTAACATATATATATTTATGTTTATTCTCGATTGAACTTCACTTTAATTATTTTGAACTGGCGACAGTTTCACATCCTATCCTGGATGTTTCCTCACGCCGTCTAATTTTTTAGCATCTCACATAAAATCACATATATTTTATGTTTATTCTCGATTGAACTTGAATTATTTTGAACCGGCGACAGTTTCACATCTATCCTGCATGTTTCCTCACGCCGTCTGATTTTTCAAAATAGTAAGTCCAGTTAAATAGATTATAATTTTCCAATTTGATATACCGTATTGTTTGTAATAAACGCCGGGGGCGTTGCATTTTTCCAAAATGGGGGCGTTTATTGGAAGTGAATTGTCAGTGAAAAAGCTTAAAAATCGTGTTCAATTTCCCGATGGTGCTCCTATTAAAAGGAGGGATTTACGACTATACACGATGGCGGCGCCCACGGAAAATGATATTTTCGTGGGAAATGCAACAAAATTACACCTGTATGGTGCATGGAATTAGTGAAATTCTACCATAATTAGGCAATGAAATGGATGGGAGTTGAGTCATAATAGGTTTTGTCCATTCAATTTAGCGATCGTGACTGACATGACTGATGCAAGTTTTAAGCTTACCTTAAATGTTCGCATTTTTGTCAATTTTTCACAGAAAAATTGGAGGGGGGCGTTTATTAGAGGGGGAGCTTTATTACAAACAATACGGTAAACTTACATGTTCACATGTAGGGCAATACCAATTGCCATCTGGTATGATCATGAGGGGCGGCCTCAGACAGGCTGTGTGGTATCCAGCATCACATTTGTCACATAAAAGTATCTATCATACAGTAGAGAAAGAGAAAATAATGTGAATAATTACAAATCATTTTTGTAATGCCATGGCTTATAATCTAGGCATTAACATCATACTGTGCCAAAAAGTATCCAAACACTTCAAACAAAAGCCATATCTTAAAGACACAAAATCTCATTTGCAAAATACAGGACTTAGTCGATAGATGGAGAATTTTTTTCTGCATACTTTGATACCTTATTTGGCATGATGCGCTTTTATTCCACTAAAATATACTCATTTGAATGACAAATGGTCGAGTTTCAAAAGTGACAAATTGTGATATTTCCCCCTCCAAGGTGATTTCTACTATCTTTTGTTACGGGTTCAATCAAGCCTAACGGATGAACGATCACTCCGCTGTTATCAATATCTGCATGCTTTGATGGAAAAGTCAATGCAAATTTTTTCTCACTTTTGAAAAGCTCTCTTTTCTATTGAAATTGCTATAAAAAAATAAAGTCGTATTGTACCGAATGGGGTATCAAAATCCCCAGAACAAAATTCTCAATCTATGGACTACTTTATACCTTATTTCTAATTTTGTAATAACACGTGAACATGTACTTTGATAAAAGAGTTACCTTAAAACTTTCTTTAGACTCAAAAAATATTAAACAACTTCAAAGATTTTTTCCTCAAAATATAAATAATTCACACAAAAATCCTGAGTTGATAGTAGGGCTGTTGAGTAGAATTTTCATTGTCGACAGTCGTCAAATCTCAAGATCCGATGTCCGCAAGTTTTCAACAAAAGTCCAAATATTAAGTTCAGAGACCATGTTATGCGTCATTTATTTACATCAAAATATTACTGTCAATATGATGTTTTGGGGTTTGGATGAGAGCTCAAAAGCTCGATGTTTAGAGATATAAATTCACACAGTGATATTGTAGTTTCTACATTAAAAATTGCCATATTGTTAATTCTTGACCTTTAATTATTATTGCCTTAAGGGTAGACGAGGTATTGTTGGTCGAAGCAAGTTGCAAACTTGCTTAATTTATTGTTTTAATGAGTTATGTACGTTTTACAAAAGTGTTGTTGTTTCAGCCCTCTTTACAACGTAACTCAAGAACCGCAGCACCTATAAAAGTATATCTGTGATATTTGAATTCTTCTACACGCTATGAATTAAGCAATGCAGTTTTTGCCAAAGCGCACTACCGATCGTAAGATGCTGTGAACTACCAAATCACAACAGTTTAAAATAATTAATAACCTTAACTGAACGTATGAGGGGGTATGCTAGTTTCATTCATGGACATTACAGTCAATTACACATATCATATCAGCAATACAAAATGAAGTCTATTAATCCCCCTATTGCTTTGTTGACAACAGCTCTAGTTGATTGGGTTGTTCCATTTAAAATCCATACCCCTGTGGAAGATTTTGGAAATGTCTTCCACAGAGGGAGTATGTTTTTCAAATGTAATTGGTCAGGGTTAATCATTTTGAAACCCATACTCCCCCTGTATTATGGCTTTACCTATATCTCCCACAACTGGAGTGAGTATTTCAAATGGAAGTTACCCAATTGTCAATTTTATACTCCATCTGTGGAAGACTTTAGCTATTATCTTCCACAGGGGTAGTGTGGATTTGAAATGGAATAGCCCAGAACAGTACTCACCCATTCAGGATGGTTGTACAATCCACACTTGATACACGGCTGGTCATTCTCATCCTCCGCCTCCCACTCACTCTCCTCCTCCTCTAGCATCACCTCCTCTACTTTTGCAGCTGCTTTGGAAGATGCTTTACGCTTTGGTGTCTTCTTTGCTTTCCCTTGCTTCCTCCCTTTCTTTGTTGGAGTCTTTGTTTTCTTCTTGTTGTGATCCTCCTCCTCCTCCTCACTCTCCTCTTCTTCCTCCTCCGTCTCTTCTTCTTCCTCTTCTTCTGTATCTTCTTCTTCCTCATCCGAGTCATCTGATTTCTTTGCCTTCCCCTTTTTAGGTCTACCCTTCTTTTTTGTGCTCTTTTCCTCTTCCTCTTCATCTTCCGCATCTGAATCACTTGATTTCTTTGCCTTCCCCTTTTTCGGTCTACCCCTCTTTTTTGTGCTCTTTTCCTCCTCCTCTTCCTCCTCGTCTTCATCTGAGTCATCTGATTTCTTTGCCTTCTCCTTTTTAGGCCTTCCCTTCTTTTTGGTGCTCTTTTCCTCATCCTCAATTTCACAAACCTCCTCTTCAAGCGACTTTGCCCGTGTTGATCTACGAGGCATAACCCTCACTGGAGGGGCACTTGGTGCTTTCGCTTTCTTTCCTTTCTTTGTTTGCTTTTTGCTGGCACCTTTTCCCCCTACCTCATCATCTTTCTTCTCATCCACCACATCATCGCTTTTAGCACCAGTATCATCTTCTTTAGCACTGTCCTCCTCTTTGCTTTTCACTTTCTTCCGACTCGATTCAGACGAGTCGCTTTCAACATCATCAATCTTTCTCTTATTGTCCTCTTTGTCGGCCTTGCTAGGCTCTACATCACCATCCTCTTCCACTGCAGCATCTTGGCTTTTTTCATCTCCATCCTCCTTTCTCGCTGGTTTTGTCGTCGTTTTGGTATCTTTTTCTTCTTTCGCATCTTCTTTTTGTTCCTTCTCATCTTCTTTTACTTCTTTCTTGGAATCTTTGATTTCTTCCTTTACTTTCTTCGCCTCCTTTTTGATTTCTTCCTTTACTTCCTTTGTCTCCTTTTTGACTTCCTCACTTTTTGTAACTACATCCTTGTGATCATCCTTTGCATTAGTTTCATCCTTGGCTTCCTCGTTGACTTCTTCCTTTATTTCATCCTTGGCTTCTTGCTTGACTTCTTCCTTTATATTCTTTTCATCTTTGACATCTTTGTGTTCGACCGTCTCTCCGTTTTGACATTCATTCTCCTTCGAGTCCTCTGGTACATCTTTGTTTTTACTATCACTCTCAGAAGTGATCACTTTTATCTCACTTTTTATTTCAGTTTTGTTCATACTGTCATTTTGCGTACTGTTACTGGTAGCAACATCATCACTCTTTGTATCCACACCATCTTTACATAGTTTATCATCACCAGTTGAGCTGCTTTCTGTTTTGATGTTGTTGGTCTTTTTGTCAATGTTGTTGCTTTCTTTGGGAGTTGTTTCTTCTTTATGCGTCTTTTCTGTCTTGAGTAACTCTTTGCTCTCTGTTGTATCACCACCCTTTGCTTCTGTGGATTAAATATAATGCATAAATGTATTAGAAATTAAATTAATGAAGAAGGAGGCGGCCTATATGCTTCACCCTAGCGGGGCGTAAGACAATGCGAGACGCAAATTAATATATGCGAGGATCGGAAATAAAACGATGCATGCTCGAGAAATTATTATTTAAATGACGTGTTTGGGGCTCGAGCAAACTGACATATGAAAATATTGAGAGAGAATAAAATCAGGACTCAGCAGGGATTGAACCCCGGTCGCTGGATTACCGGTCCAGAGTTTTACACTGTACTTAAGTCCCCATGATAACTCTCTCATTGTGTCTCAGCGGCCAATTAAATTAAAGAAAGAAATTAAATTGTTACAATTCGTCAAAGGTCACCATCAGGCTACTAATACTCTATTAGTAGCTCGATGATATAACAACATTTGCCTGTTAAAATTGTTTTTGTTAAAAAAATAATTCATGGAAGAACTATTTTAATAGCTGCCTTTTCAGCAGTCAGCTCAAAACTGTTTCATTTAGGAGAGAAAACATACAAGACATTCAAGTTTCAATATCACTAATCAAATGCAAATTGCAAAACTGACAAAAAGCAGCCATTCAATTTGACAGTAAGATTTTTTGCATGCATGTGATATGAAGTTGTCCAACATAAATGACGATTGTTTCAAGAGAATAAAAATGTTTTCTCTTTTGAACAATGACCAGATTCAAATGGTTAATGCTCATGCACACCATACCACAACTTACAGAATGCTAAGTTTCAATCATGAATGTATGAAGCAAAATTCAAACATTTTTGATGCATAAGATTTTTACCATCTAACCCAGGGTTGTATTTTATCAAATATGAAATAACAAAGTAATTAAATACACACTCACAAATAAGCATGCCACAGATATTTCCCAACCAAAATAAAGCACTTTGCATGCATCATACATGCATACATGTATATGAAGTGTCTGTGGAAATTTTTAAGTGACTTTCTCTGCTTGGAGGGGACACAGAATCGATTAAATGCTGAAATGGCTGATTCGATGGCTGATTTTGGAAGATTCACAGCGAGTGATATTTAGTCACAATTAGTGCCTATGGCGAGTGGAAAATCGCTCATTAGAAATTGAGTTTGGGCAAGCAGTGGTGAGCGGGAGCGATCGCTTGCCTCAAACGGCAAGGCCTGCATTATGGACGTGCAATTTTTAATATTCACCAGGGGGAATAAATACAACAGCTTGACTGAGAAATGTGTACAGACTCCCACTTACATCAAGCCAAGTTGGTTGAAGGTGCACCCTGATTAGGTGTGAGCCCTCTATCATAAATAAACTGCGATTATACAGGGACGTACAGCATCCACCGAGCCAGAGGGGGCCATGACATTAATCAAATTAACGACCGACTTTCAAATAGCTTCATATAAAATATTATAATACCAATAATATTAGTTGGTTTTTCTTGTGTGATACTAGAATATACAACATTGACCATGAAAATACTCACAAGGCCTGCCATATTCTTGTACCACACTCAAAGCCATACAATTATTACATTTATGCATTATTATACTTGAAAGTTCATAGCTACAGTTTGCCCACTCTGAAGTACAAAGTGACAACTCGCGCGTATACAGCGCGATAACAGTGCGTAGTGCGCGCTGCGTCTCTGCTGCAGGTAAATGTGCCTTCAAAGTCGGCACAATGTATACGTCTGGGTCGGTACTTTGCACTTCAGCGTAGACTGACTGTAGAAAGTGAAATAAATGAAAGGCATATGAAAAGGCTGGCTACACCAAAATTGCAGTATAGCCTACAGTAAATGCATGTCTTCTAGCATGTAAATATCTGGATGAAGTTTTACTACTGTAAAAGTAGAAATTTTCGCGAGGTTCTTATTTTCGCGAATTTCGTGAGTGGACATGAAATCGCGAAAATAAAAACTGGCGAAAATAACCTTTTGCATTAGGTTTCTATTGTATCAATATCAAAACCGCAAAATTTAATTCTCGAGCTATTTACAAAATCGTCAAAATCAAGAAAATATCTTCTCCCGAAAATATTGACTTTTACAGTAAATTAAAAGCAGACAAAATTTGCTTTGTATGAAGTTGACAGTAAACTACATGATGTGATCTATGTTTATGGTGGGAAAAAGCATGGATGATGTCAGCCAGTGAACAAATGTATTAGGTTTAATTGCACTACAAGGTGTTTGACCGAGGAGAGAATCAATCTTGAATCAAGTTTGACACAGTCTCTATTTGTTCAATCTATACTAATTGAGCTTTTGAAATCCTTATGGCAAGGAACTGACTGCTTATTTGTGTTGCTTACTTCGGGGAGCTTATCCCGGCTGCGATGGTTCATTGTGGTTTGTATAAGGTATGTATGTGCTTCTTATCTGCAAAATCCCTGGTTGTTGCCAAATGGGAAATACGATGCGTGTTGTGCAACAGTGCTTTAATAGTGAATTCTTGTAAAGTGTGCCAAGGCTTGTGGGCTTATAGAGCACTAAAAATCACTGCACTTTTTTATATGAGCCAGAAATCTGCACACATGTCGTGGAAACTAAAGTTACAAGCTATTGCAGCTACATGTAGTGCACTTTGGATTTGGGTAAACTACATACATAATATGTGGATACAAAAATGCATGATATGCTATGAATATTAATTCCTACATCTAGTGTCCAACATAATCAAGTTTCTATCCTTCAGTGTAGTAAATAAAAACATGGCAGATATAAAAACAATCTTTATGTTTTGACCATGAATCAAAATTGCTTTCAAAGTCCTTGATTATACTGCCTGGCAAAAATTTTGCTTGTATATATTTATTTCAACCTTGGCTCCATCCAACACCACTTCTAATAACATGCAAAATGTCATCAGAGAATGTCATCAGATATTCTCCTAAGTATACTGTAGATCAAGAATGTTGACATTACCCCATTAATACAAAAAATACTGAAACACAGAACAACTTGCTTTTTTATGTCAAACACAGACTAGATTAGATATTATCACTACTTTCATGCTAAATTCAATACATCTAGAGCAGGGAGCATGCACAAGACATCATCAGTGCATACCTGATGCTTTGTCCGTACCATCCTCCTCAGCCTCCTTGACAACATGTTCCTCCTTGACAACATACTCTTCCTTTTTGACGACAACTTTCTCCTCCTTCAAATCAAATGTGTTTTCGAGTGGTTTCTTGTCAGCAGATTCTTGTTCTTTATTGTGTGCATCTGGGGCACCATCTTTGCTTCCCGCATCCTTATTATCATCATCAGTCTTCTTATCCTCCTGTTCTTTATCTTTATCTTGGACATCAGCCATACCACCTTTGCTTCCTGCATCCTTATCAGCATCAGTTTTCTCATCTACATGTTCTGTCTTTTTATCTTGGATATCTGCTGCAACTTTGCTTTCCTTATCCTTATCAGCATTGGTCTTCTCACACTCCTGTTCCGTCTTTTTATCTTGGACATCAGCCGCACCAACTTTGCTTCCAGCATCCTTATCAGCATCAATCTTCTCGCCTTCTTGTTCTGTCTCTTTATCTTGTACATCTGCTGTAACATCTTTGCTTTTCTTATCCTTATCAGCATTGGTCTTCTCACCCTCCAGTTCTGTCTCTTTATGTTGGACATTAGCCGTACCATCTTTGCTTCCCTTATCAGCATCAGTCTTCTCGTCTTCTTGTTCCGTCTCTTTATCTTGGACATCAGCCGCACCATCTTTGCTTTTCTTATCCTTAACATCATCTGCCTTCTCATCCTCCTGTTCTGTCTTTTTATCTTTGACATCAGCCGCACCATCTTTGCTTCCCGCATCCTTATCAGCATCAGCCGTCCCATCCTTGTGTTCTGTCTCTGTATCATGGGCAACTGCTGTACCATCTTTGCTTTTCTTATCCTTATCAGCATCAGTCTTCTCTTTCTCCAGTTCTGTCTTTTTATCTTGGACATCAGCCACACCATCTTTGGTTCCCGCATCCTTATCAGCATCAGCTGTCCCATCCTTGTGTTCTGTCTCTGTATCATGGGCAACTGCTGTACCATCTTTGCTTTTCTTATCCTTATCAGCATTGGTCTTCTCACCCTCCTGTTCCGTCTTTTTATTTTGGACATCAGCTGCACCATTTTTGCTTCCCGCATCAATATCAGCATCAGTCTTCTCGTCTTTGTGTTCTCTGTCTGTACCATCTTTGCTTCTCGCATCCCTTTCAGCATCTGTCTTCTCGTCATCATCTATCTCCTTATCTCGGGCATCTGCAGCGACAACTTTGCTTCTCGCATCCTTATCAGTATCAGCCGTCTTATCTCCTTGTTCTGTTTCTTCTGCTGCTCCATCTTTGCTTCCCTTGTCAATATCAGTCCTTTCTTCTTCTTGTGCTGTCTCTTTATCTTGGGCATTTGCCAAAACATCTTTGCTTCCTTTATCCATATCAGCATCAGTTTTCATATCTTCTGTAATCTTTGGTTTCTCCTCTTCCACTGCATCTCTGTCCACACCTTTGTTCTCACTATCCTTGCTGACATCGGTCTTCTCTTCTACCAATTCTTTAGTCTTTGCATCTTCTTGCTTTGCTCTTTCCTCCTTGACATCTTGTTTTTCCACAACCTCTTTCCCATCATCAATTTTATCATCCTCATCAGACTTCTGATCCCCAGAATCATCTTGTATCACTGATACTTTGTTGGCATCCTCCTTTAAATCACTTTTGTCAAAGTCTTCTTTAGGTACAACTGCATCCTTTGCAACCTCACCATCACCAGATGTTTTTTCTTTCAAAGATTCTATTACCCCACACGTTTTAGTTGTCAATTGCTCTTTACCGGTAGCATCAGCCTTTTTCTCAGAATCTCCTGAGTTCTGTACACATCCATCTTCGACAAGCATATCGGTGTCATCTGCAGTCTTCCCACTTGCAGATTCTTTTACAACAGTTTCTTTACATACACTTGACGATGAACCGCCTTTTTCCTCCTCACCTTCTCTCTCATCCACCGCTCTCTCAGCATCCTTATTTTTTATCACCGTCTCTTTGGCTGTGTGCCTTACTTCGCCAGTAAATTTTATCACCGACTCTGTGCGACTTCTTTTCTCTGCTGGTTTGCCTTCCACTGCACCTTCTTCCATCTCACCACAATCTCTTTTCCTGTCCGAAACAGTCTCTTGTTTGTCTTTCTCGGTCACATCACTAAAATCCAGTTTCTTCTCATCCTTCTTAGTAGAATTATCATCACTTTTTGTTGATCCTATATGCTCCTCCGATTCACTACTTTTTGTTTCCACTTCTTGACCACTTTTAACTGATTTCTTTTCGTCACTTTCTTTTGCATCAGCAACAGCTCTTTGTTCTTTTAGTTTGACGTTAGATTTGGATGGAACTTCTGCTTGGCTGGAAGATTCGGGTCTGGCATCTTGTAAATCGCTACTTTGGTCTTCACTAACTCCTCTATCAACTGGTTTGTCCTCTGGAACTTTCATCATCCCTTCTTGTCTCTTGGGAGATTTCCTCCCCTCATCTTTTTTCACATCTTTTGGTTCTGAACTAGCCCCTTCTTTATTTTTTAACTGATTTGCATCATTGTCTGAAGATTCGTTCTTCCCATCACTCTGAGATAAAGATTTATCTGTACTTTGCGTAATTTTTGTTTTATCCAGTTTTGTATCTTCTTTTTGACTCTCACCATCATGTTCCGTGACATCATCTCCACTCTGCACCTGGACGGGTGCACTCTGCACCTTGTCGGGTGCACCAGGAGGACCTCCTTGTGTACCTTTCTCATTATTATCTGCGTCTTCTTTTATTGATTTCCCATCATCATCATCATCTATACCTAAGTGAAAAGCAGACATTTGAACATGTATAGACCTGAATGAAATTGGGTGTCGACACAACATGGGAGACACCCAGAGTGTAGGATTTTGTGGGTCTGGGTGGGGAAAGGCTTAAATGTGATGCGATCAAGCAAAATCAGTCGGAACACGGAAATATTGATTTTGAGATATAGTCAAACAAAGAAAATATTTCCCTTTGTTTCCTCTTGCTTTGGAAACTCTTTAATTGCTCATATCTTCAGAACTAGTTGTTCAATTTCAATGGGATTTTCTGCAAAATGCAGCTTTGTAAATGCTGCTTACTATCCTATAAGAAACTGAAAATTTAACATTTCCGAGTTCCGACTGATTTTGCTTGATCGCATCACAAATGTTAACTTGGACACAACCGAGCAGAATCAGCTCTCATCAGATTCTGGGGTCTAAAGTCCGACACAAATTACATACACATTTTTCGTCAACCATAACATTGACTAACTGTAGGCATCAGTCTAAAGAGTTTGTAATACATTGGTAAATGAATATTAATATTCAAAAACAAGGAAAATGTAGAGAAATTCAAAGTTGCAACAACAAATCTTTGCACAATCATTTTTCCCCTTTGTCAATTAAGCAAAAAAAAAACACCTCCCTCCCTCCTCACTTTTACAAAAGGGATGTGAAACAAATTTTATGTGGCCTAATAATCAGGATCTATATATAAGTCTGCATTTTCACACTCCGCACTACCTCTAATGAATGCAAAAGTATTGTGACAGTGATGGTAAGTTAAATTGCTATCACACTGAATATGAGTTGGTATTAATGGTTTATCCTTGAATCATATCATAATTATTACACACCTATTTCATTCTTACCTTTTGTGTCCTTTGTACTGTTGTCCTCTTTCTCGTCTTCCTTTTCCCCGTTGGTTGATGTTTGTTCTTTGTCTTGGCTCTCACCACCTGGTGTTTTGGAATCTTCATTATCTACAGCTGGAGAGCCTGTCTGGGAGTCCATTTTATCAGCCGCATCTTGTGATCTCTTGTCCTCGTCTGCAAATTCACTGCCTTCCTTTGAGTCTGAGGGTTAGAAAACAAATAATACAAAGACTAGATAAACAGAAGAATGCAGATGGTTACAGAAGTTGCAGAACACTGCAAAATCTACAACAAAATGTGACACTTTTCCAACTAAGCCTGATCAGAATAATCTGCTATTATTAGGGGTCGTTTAATTATAACACACCCAGGTACTAAAAAATACTACTTGATATATGCACTGTTTGTGCGTGCATCCCACGTGGTGTGATGACGCAATCGCACTAAGTGATATATAGGCACGGTTTCGTTGGCCAGCTAAGCCCAAGACCTGTGGAAAAGTGTCGCCAACCTAGTGCTTCGCATGTGAGGGGTCTCGGGTTCAAATCCCGCCAACAGCAAACAACTTCTTTTTTTTCTCTCTTTATTCCTTCCTTCTTTCCTCACCAAAACCCCCTGGGGTGTTAGGGTTAGACAGCACTAAAAAGGGTGATGTTTCAAATTGTGCGAACCAGCTTATTTGATACCGTATTATCTCCTGAGCATTTTGATACCTTTTTCATCCAAATCTGCCTAAAAAGGGCTGGTGCTGGTCAAAACAAGTATTTGGAGGGGGTCTGAAATCAATATTTTCATTAACAATCATCATTATATTTATCTATATGTCTGATTCTGTTAAAGTTGGTGTTGATTTGCATGTAATTGATGTCTACAATTCTATTTTTGAAAGTTGCATTTAAAATTGGAGTTGTCGTTTTCTCAAAATGCTCATTTTACATCCAAATAATGACGTAAGTTTGATGATGATCACATGTGACACACCCTCAAGAAATTCGGGAATTATTTCTTCATTATATTTCTTTTTGTTTGGGTCGGCCAGGAAAGGATAAACAAAACATTTTTTTTTGGCCTTACCTCCATTTTCCCCCAGAGTTGCTTTGACAGCTTTTTCAATAGCACCTAATGAGTCTGATGTCGATTCTGAATCCTCACGACCATCGTCTGTTTTCGGCTGGTCAGCCTTCAGTGTAGCTATCAGGTTGGCTAGCTCATCACGTTCTCTGCAATAAGATAAAATACATACTCCATTGTCCGTACTGCATTGGCAAAATTTAAGCTTTTTTGGGTCTAATTTACAATGTACATTCAACAGAATGCACAAACCGATTAACTATTTCACTGAAATTTACTTCAAATTCATCATTAATTGCCTTCATGCAGGGGCCATATATTTGCAGTTTCATTTGTCGTTAACATGCAGTGCCATTTTGGATCCAGTGTTTCCAGATAGAAACATTTTTGACATTTTGGATTTCCCTAAAGTGGGTAAAATTTTTTGGTTATTTTTAGAAAACGGAAAACAACACAGAATTTGAACATTTACAAAATGGAGAATTTTGGTTTCTACCGTTTACCTATATGAAATGGCATTTAAAAAACCGACAGATGCATCACGTGAGAGCCTTTCTACATCAATTGAGCTACAAATTTAACTTGAAAGGGCATTTTGTGATCCACAGCATCATCCCCACACTTTTCTCAAAAAAAGTTGAAATTTTTATATCTGGCTCTGGCTACATATTGTTTATGTACAAAAAAATTCTTGCAGATAAATTCGTTTAGCAAAGATATTGTGAAATGTGAATTTCGTTCTGGTATACCAGAACGAAATTAAAACACATTGTCTATGGAGCAGTGTTATACATATAATCATGCATAACTCGCAAATTATGCAAAATCGGAATCAACTGAAATTTTGGGAATAAGCTTTTTTTGTGGATATATCTACTGAAAAATGTCATAAAAAGAGGATGCTAGGATCACGAAATACTCCTTTAACTGAAAATGTTTAAAAAGTGGTACTTACGTGGACACCATTTCCCAAGTTTCCCCATCTTCATCATCTTGTTCTTCTCTGTAAACCCGTAGATTAGTGTCTTGATCCTAAATAATAATAAAAGCAACAAAAAAAAACCATTTGAACTAAGGGTCATTATTTCTCAAATCACCCAAAAAAAATATGATTTTACACCTCACCCCCTTCAAATTTGTTCAAAATTGGTATACAGGGTGATTTTGGCTGCAAAGCTCAAATTTCAAATTTTAGCTTAATCGGACGTCACGGTTTCAGCGCTATGCCCCGCCCATTTTTTTAGCGATTTTGGCGAAAAATGGCGCATATCAATATTATCGTGAACATATCTCCGTAACCGTAGGTCCTACTGAGCTGAAATTGGTGTCATTTTTTAGCTAATCTCTCAAAGAATCCAAATCTACTATCATTTAGTGTGTAGGAGGAAGAGAAAAAATATGACCTTTTTTTCTATACTTTGACCTTGAATTTGACCTTGTTGCCCACGTGACCGCGAGGCGAATTTGCGTTGGAATTATACCCCCATATGTTGTCTACATAATATCAAAAAATTGAAGGGGTAATATTTTTTGTTTTCTTGCTAGGCTTTCATAAAGCAAGCATGTGGTTGAAAAACTGTAATTTTGTATGTAGGCTCAGTATATTGTACACATGATACTAAACACAGCCAAAAAAGAAAGTCTCTAGTAGTTCCATCCCTATTTAATCAGATTCGGATGAGTTTATGGCAAAATAATTTATATAATAATTTTCTATGCACTTTCCAGCGAAGATTGATACCAAATTTGATATCAAAAGTTTAATCACCATGAGCAAAGGAGCCGTTGTTTGGAAATTCGTGCAATTTTAAAAATGACAAATTACGAATTGACCACGCAAAAATCAATGCATGGTATCAGCTTATTATGTGGCCTGAATCATGCCCGTACAGGAATCATTGTACACTTGCCTGCGCACAATTGAAAGAGCGGGGTATTTTATTTGCATTTTGACATGCATGGGCAAACCTTTAACCTGCCGGCCTATTCAGGCGACGTAATTCTTGACACTCACGCTAGCTCTGCTACGTGATACAATTCCCTATGTCATTTTTAAAATTGCACGAATTTCCAAACAACGGCTCCTTTGCTCATGATGATTAAACTTTTGATATCAAATTTGGTATCAATCTTCGAAGGAGAGTGTATAGAAAATTATTATATAAATTATGTTGCCATAAACTCATCAGAATCTGATTAAATGGGGATGGAACTACTGGAGACTTTCTTTTGTGGCTGTGTTTATTATAATATAGGCCAATTGTATATAGGCCTATATGTACATGCATTAAATACATATGTTTTCACCTGCATGCTTGCTTTGTGAAAGCCTAGCAAAAAACAAAAAATATTACCCTCCATTTTTTGATATGTTGTAGACAACATATGGGGGTATAATTCCAATGTAAATTCGCTTCGCGGTCACGTGGGCAACAAGGTCAAATTCAAGGTCAAAGTACAGAAAAAAAAGGTCACAAATTTTCTCTTACTCCTACATACTAAATGATAGCAGATTTGGATTCTTTGAGAGATTAGCTAAATAATGACACCAATTTCAGCTCAGTAGGACCTACAGTTACGGAGATATGGTCGCGACAATATTGATGGTGCGTCATTTTTTTCGCCGAAATTGCAAAAATGGGCGGGCATAGCGCGAAAACAATACGTCCGATTAAGCTAAAATTTGAAATTTGAGCTTTGCCAGCCAAAATCACTCTATATACCAATTTTGAACAAATTTGAAGGGGGTGAGGTGTTTCCCATTGGGTGAATTGAGAAATAATGACCCCTAAATGATTTGTTACATTTGAACTTAAATGCACCACCAGTGGGTCTTGAAATCCGGTTTAGGTCATCAATCATGGTCAACAACATTCATGAGGCGTTTCATTCAGATGAAACGTCCCACAAAGTAAGTGATACAAATGCACTTACTTAGAAGAATTATTAATTCAAATAAATTTGTTCAAATGACTGTTAAAATATAAAAACAGGGAAAATCTGTTCCAACTGACCAGCAGGGAACCAAAGGATGGATCCAAAAGGATACAACAGTGTCACACTAGCAATGGATAAAATTAAAAACAGGGAAAATATGACACAACATCCAATGGGGGAGTAACATAAGACATAAAAACAAAGTTAAAATATAATCGCAAGGTGAAAGATGGACTGTTCCATTTCACAAGCCATCAGCTTTCACCAAGTGAGTATTTTCTCTCAATACAAAAATCTAAGACTATTGTTTTATATCACTCATAAAAAGTCTATAACTTTTTATTTAAGATTTTTAATTTTTGTTACGCATTTATCAAAACATGGCAGGTTTATACAGAAAAGCAACAATAATAATGCACAATGCACTGCATACCGTATTTAAATCAACCGGAGGCGTTACATTTTCCCAAGGGGGGGCATTTATTCAAGGTCAATTTTAGAACGATTAATTCCTGTTAAAATCATTAGGTAAACTAAAAACACACGCTAAAATGACGAACTATGAACTAGAAACACCGACTTCTGGCTCACTTCCGGGTTTCTGATCCAGATTTTCGCCAATTATTGACGCTATTATCGACCATGTGCGCAACTTGGTAAGATAGCATGGAAATATCGGCATTTTGAAACATCTTGGTTGAAAAAAGTGGTGGGGCGTTTATTGGAAGGGGGCGACTATTTGACGAAATACGGTAAGTGTCGATTGGACGACAAAAACTAGCAAGCATAAAAACATTGAATGCCGATCAACCAATAAACTGGCTAGAAAATAAATATCAGTGATATAATACCTTTTGATTGGATGGCAAAAACTAGCAAGCATGAAAACATTGAATGCCGATCAACCAATAAACTGGCTAGAAAATGAATAGCAGTGATATAATACCTTTTGATTGGATGGCAAAAACTAGCAAGCATAAAAACATTGAATGCCGATCAACCAATAAACTGGCTAGAAAATAAATATCAGTGATATAATACCTTTTGATTGGATGGCAAAACTAGCAAGCATAAAAACATTGAATGCCGATCAACCAATAAACTGGCTAGAAAATGAATAGCAGTGATATAATACCTTTTGATTGGATGGCAAAAACTAGCAAGCATAAAAACATTGAATGCCGATCAACCAATAAACTGGCTAGAAAATAAATATCAGTGATATAATACCTTTTGATTGGATGGCAAAAACTAGCAAGCATAAAAACATTGAATGCCGATCAACCAATAAACTGGCTAGAAAATGAATAGCAGTGATATAATACCTTTTGATTGGATGGCAAAAACTAGCAAGCATAAAAACATTGAATGCCGATCAACCAATAAACTGGCTAGAAAATAAATATCAGTGATATAATACCTTTTGAAACCAATAGACAAGTCCCGTCTTGTCCCTGCCAATAGGCTTCACTCTCATCTGTTCAGGGTCTTCATCATCGTTGACCTTACTTTTGAATTTGACATTGTTATCAAATTGACATTCACAGAGATACTGGTGACAAGAGAAACGTAAGTGATAATATCAGTCATTATAAGGTAAAATTCAAAGTCATAAGAAAAAATGGTAAAATTCTGAGTATGGTATCCTAGCTAACACTGTAAAGTGTGCTGAGGCTTGTGGATCAATGTCTAAGTAAACTTGTGCCTATACAAAGCTTTAGCTAGAGACCCGTCCGACCATCATTTGGACAGCCTATCATGAGAATGGACGGCCAACAAAATGCTAAAGCCGTCAGCTAGGCCGTCCAAAAAAAAAGCCTTTTGCGATATACATTGTTGATTGTTAAGTGTTATAAACCTAGAGACTCAACCGGCCCTCATTTGGACAGCCTGTCACAAGAATGGACGGCCTGCAAAATGCTAAAGCCGTCAGCTAGGCCGTCCAAAAAAAAAAAAAGCCTTTTGCGATATACATTGTTGATTGTTAAGTGTTAAACCATTGTTAGGAGCCTCTATAAAAAGGTTACAGACCCCTGTTAGTAGCCTCTAAATGTCTAGAAAAAGGCACTCAGTACTTGCTGTTATCCCCAAAAAATATATTTACCTTGAGAACATCTATCTTAGTCTCCAGTCTGCATTTGACAAAGCCAACTCTCTCTATTTCCCATGCATCCATTTCGGAATAGTGGTCCCCAATCAACTGTAAGAAAAACAAATCCAAACCCATTAATAGAGTGCATATATATATCATCAGCAGAGTGCAACACTATCGTCGGCAGAGTGCAACACTATCGTAAGTACAATAGGATACAATAGCTGCCTTTTGTAAAACACCTAATTTGTTTGCAGCACAATCCCCTCATCTCGCTCAAAGTGTTGATGTTCTGTATACTTTCCTGATGGCCACTAAGCTAACCCAAGATATCACTTTTACATGTAGTTGGGTGTTTGTCTAAAAAAGTGTTATTGGTTAAAAGTAAGCACATTTATTGAAATGTTGCAAATGGCAGCTATTGCATTCTACTGCACTTTACACAATGTTGTTACACTCTGCTGAAGATATGTTACACTGGTCCACATTTTGTGACACTTTGAAAAACTCTAGATTCATCAATCAACAACAGGCGATGCCATAGGTTGTTGGTGAAGTATTGATCAGGAGTTCATCAAAATTTCACATAGGGTATCAATGGGTCAGCAGTGATTTTCTTTAGCTTTGGGCCTCAAGGGTTCACCTTATTTAGAGCATTTGTATTGACTACATTATGATGGGAAATGGGAAGAAAATATCAACTTCAACTTCTTCCAACTTTATTTCAATAATCAAAAAATGGACAAATATTTAAACATTATAATATCTAGGGCAAAATAGTGTAAAACCCATGACATGTATGATAAGAATCTTGACTCTTGACATTTAATGATTTTTTCTTGGAAATATTAGGTACCGGTACCCAAGAGTCAAATACCCTTTCACTTTTTGACTTTTGGGGTAACAAAATTGGGTGAAATTCCATCACCCCCTATGGAAGACATGATGGTTGACCACAGAGGCAGAATAGATTTCAAATGGTGTCACCCATTCAGGTAATCCCATTTTAAAATAATGTACTTGTGTGATAAGGGGTGTATGAATTTCAACTGGAATAGCCCATTTTGGCAGGGCAGAAATGTATTTACCTGTACAAGTTTTGCGTTCCCATTTCTCCTTGTTGATGCTTTTGACAATTCTCTGCAACAACTGGAAAATAATCTGCCTCAGCTCCGGAACCACTAAAAAAACAAAAATTCAGATAAAATGAATGGTTACTGTGAAATTTAAAGAGATTTTGAGAAATTGCCTTGAGAGTTTCTTGCCTCTATTCCACACAGTCTGTGAACACAAATTGGGCCTGCTTCAAAATTGTCGTAATCATTTCGCATGGAATTTGATAGCAAATATGGCTGTCATTTTTGTTCCAGAAGACTGACGTACTAGACTGGTTTTATTTTACATGGGTATGGATAAGATACATAGCTATCATGCTATGTCAGTATCGTCTGAAAAACTTTTGATGGCTTCGTGGAGGACGGGAAAAAGTGACCACGTCGGACGGAATTGATACAAATGGGGTTCCCAGGTTTTTGACATTCAAATCGGTATTCTATCGAAAGTTACAACAATATCTTGTGCGCGTAGCGGACATCACAAGCGCGAAGTCTTAACGGCGGGGGTCCAGCTTAAGGGCCCTGGAAGCCCTCAGGGTATAGTTGCTCTCTCGTGCAATCTGAGCCTTATTTTGGAACAGTTTTCTATAAAAATTTACACCCTTTTTCACAAAAAACACAACTTAAAATTTCAAAGTATTACTGCCAAAACTCACAAATGTCCAACAATGTTGTCAGCTTTTTGTCGTAAGTCATAGTACATATAGTATATGATTGATATAATCACATCTAGGGCTCAACCGATTATTGGATTGGATATCATATTGGCCCAATATTTTCGATATCAGTATCGGATCGGATGTCGGTAAAAAAAATTTTAAAAACAAATTTTCCTTTATTTTTTTACATTTTTTTAGAAGTTTTCTGCTACTTTGAAGAACCACTGGACCTATTCTGATTCCAGATTTGTATGTAATCAGGGTGCGTGCAGCCACCTCTATTTCAAATTCAAGGACTTTTCAAGGACTTTCAAGTACCCAAAAATTAATTTTCAAGTACCTTTGAACGGAATGACCCAGAGATAGGTGTGTGTAAAAAAGTAGAAAAATACCCAGTGGTCTAGTCTCAGCAGCCCAGTGCATACCTGCCAACTTTTGAAAACTAGAAATAGGGACACTTATGAAGCAGAGTGAACGTGAGCGCTCACGACACGGCCGGGGGTCCAGGGGCGAAGCCCTGGTGGGGGTTGAGGGGCCGAAGCCCCCCGAAGCCAAAGTCAGAGGGTAAAAAGAACATTTCAAAGCTCCTGGCTTGTTCTACACTTTTAATAAAAAGTGCTTCCTTCTTCCAGAAAACATGCTTTAAAGTTTTGAGTTTCCTATACTTTTATGCACAAGAGACACTCTTAAAAAATGTTTTTTTGCTTTATTACATGACCAATATGGCTTACGTTGATATATGTGAAGCAGAAAAATAAAACAATAATTAACCATTTGTGCTTGCATCCACTGCCTCCCCCACCCTCACCAACTGGCACCCCATCCTGGGCCTTGATGGTCAGTGTGCTTTTGGTTAAAATTTCAGGACGACAAACATTTTAGCAGATTTAGCACCCCAAAAGAGACCATTTTTGACTTAAAAACCTGTTTTGGACTTTTGTTGAAAAAATGCTTCCTTCATCCTAAAAAAGTGGTTTTAAATATTCACTTTCCTATACTTTTGTACATGAGAGACATTCTTCAAAGTGTTTTCTTGGCCTAATAATATGGCCTACATGATTGAAATTGATATATATAATGCACAATATAAAAACAATGATTCATCAAATTTTTGACCCCCACCCCTCTTCGGGTATGTGGGAGGGGGCCCACATGGGGGGGTACTAATTAATGTGCCTGAAGAATACATTTTATGATAAGAGTAATTTGTAAAATTCGGTATGTTAAACATACACAGTGATGTCACTACAAATTGGGACTAAAATAGTAGGCCTATCCCAAAGGAAATACATAGGCCTACACACACTCACTCACCCCCACCCAACCTCCCCCACCCCACCCCCATGTTCACAACGACGACGGCTACACAAAGCCAAAGGATACAGCTAAAAGGTTCATATCAAACTTTTGACCGAAGTTTGTTTCCATTTAGACTTAAACATGACTTGATATTAGAGTATACATATAGGCCTATACATCATCAGCATCATCAGTCCAGCATCATCTCAAATGTCATCGTTCATTAATGCACATGACATACTTCTTACTTGGGTAATATTCATTGAGGAAAAAGAGATGAGTTTTTGAACGCAATACCGACACAATCATATAACATGCTGGTCCGATAATGGACTAAAATTCATCAATTTTGGGCATGAAAAGGTGTTCTCAATAAGATAAAAATTTGACCACATGCATGCTAAATGGGTACCTTTATCTAGTCGAGTCATCCAGTCAGGGTTCTAAGGAATTTTCATTTTAAAATTGGAAATATATGAGTCCAAAAAGAGTTAATGTGTATATATAGCCTACAAAATGAAAAATATATAGGCCTACAAGACAGATTTATTTCCAAACTTCTTTACTTATTTATTTGTAACATAATTTTTTATTGTTTCAGCACATTTTTTCTTTAAGGACTTTCCATAAATTTCAAGGACTTTTCAACAAAATTCCAGGACATTCAAGGCCTTGAAAAGGCATTTTGATTTTCAAGTACTTTCAAGCACTTTTTTGGCTTTTCAAGGTTCTGCACGCACCCTGTGTAATTGATGTCTAGAATTCCATTTATGAAAGCTGCATAAATATTGGAGTTGTCATTTTCTTAAAATGGCTGTTTTACGTCAAAATATGGATGTGAGGGCGCTTTGCATAAAACACGCACACATTCTTTTCACAAGAAATTTTAATGACGCCAGTTTGAAGATAATCACATGTGGCATATCCTCAAGAAATTTGGGCATTATATTGCGTTTCGTTTGACCCTGGCACCATTTTTTGTATTCTCAGGAAGCCTTCCATTGAAACGTACACATTTTAAAGTGCATTGACCCCTGTACAGTTCAATGGGAGCATTCTATACAATATTCAAATGGCTGCCAAAATTAAACCGTACTATGTAAACCGCTCAAATTTCTTGAGCAGATGCTAACTATGATTATCTTCATACATACATCACTGAAATTTCCATTTGAAAGATCGTTTGCATGTTTTATGCAAAGCGCCCTCACATCCATATTTGGACGTAAACAGCCATTTTAAGAAAACGATAACTCCAATTTTTATGCAACTTTCATAAATGGAATTCTAGACATCAATTACATACAAATCAGCACCAACTTTAACAGAATTAGACATATACTAGTGATTATTGTCAAAAATATTGATTTTCAGACCCCACAGACCCCCTGTCCAAATACTTGTTTTGGCCGGAACCAACTCATTTTTGGCCGATTTGGATGAAAATGGTGTCAAAATGCTCAGGAGATCATACTGCAAATAAGCCTGTTCCCTAAGAAATTTGAAGCATCAGGATTCCTTAAGGGCTGGGGTATGAACGTTTGGACAGTATTTATTTTGGGACATTAGAGCACATCAGACATATCGAATTGCATTCTGAATATGAAGAATGTCATTCTGATATCAAATAATTTTGATTTTTTGTTTTTTTCAATTTAATACACATTTTATGGCAAATCATTAAAAATTGATATTTTTGATATTTAACAGTACTTGAAGTAAACTTTATAAATCTGATGATTTATACTTAAAGTGTATGTAGGTGGGATGAAAAGCCGACGATCAATTGAAAATTTTGACCTTTCATATTGAAGATATGGATTTTTTCCCAAAACACCAAAAAAATTAGGTCTTTTTGGGAAAAAAATCCATATCTTCAATATGAAAGGTCAAAATTTTCAATTGACCGTCGGCTTTTCCTCCCTGCTACATACACTTTAAGAATATATCATTAGATAATTTACTTCGAGGACTGTTATATGGCTCAAAATATGCTAAGGTGTCATATTATAGCCATATATTTTGACATCTTTTTTTAAAAATAATAATTATAGAAATGGAATATTTGCTAGTTTAGTGGCAAGTTTAGGTAGTAAAGACATAACATACACAATTTAAGTAAAATCCTTTCACTCTAAATAATAAAAAAAATAAAAAATAGCTGTAAAAATGCCTATTTTTACACTTTTGTTTGTAACATGCCAAGAGACGCCTTTTTTCAACAGCTTTTAATTTTTTTTATGGATCCTTATAGAAATTCATGTGACCTGTTTCCCAAAATGGTGCAGTAAACCAATCAAAAAAACAGAAAGAGGCATTATGAATTATAAGTTAACAGATCAAGAAAAGGATTTAAAAGTTTGCCTTGCGTATGTTACTATTGTCTGTCAAACTTTTGATTGATTTTGAAGTCCCTCAGTTTTTTATAAACAGAGACTTGAAGCATAAACTAAAGGGTAAATCTATTGTAAATAACTTCATTTCTCCATATTATAATCAATTTGTAAGTGGCTGCCATCTTTTTGAACATATAACAATTTTAAAATTTTTCTTGAAATGTCTGTCAAAATATAACATACGCAAGACGGTGCTGTAATTCCTGCTAAACTAGGGTGATACAGCTAATTATGCTACATGACATAGCATTTAGCTCCACCTAGCTTTGTGGCACTATCACTTTGTGAGGAGAAGCTTTTTGATGACACAATCCATTGTTAAGTGTTGTCTGTCAAACATTTGTACGCAAGTAACATACATAAGATTTGTATGTGTCTGTCAAAAATAACATACATAATTTGTTTAAAAAATTAAAAATCACTTGATGTTCACATTATGATGATAGTTTAGAGTTTATAAAAGTGTTTTAAAACATGTGATTTATAAACTGCATGTGATCTTCATTCAATTTCCCATCTTGAACTACTGTTTTTGCCAAATTATTATTCTGTATGTTACATTTGACAGACATCTTGCGTATGTTATGGCTTGACAGACACACATATTTTATTTATAACAATTTATCCTCCTTATTGTAATATTTGGACACATTTTTTTCCACAATCAGTTGCTGTAGGTCCTACACCTAAATAACCACAAAATACCTTATGTAATACTTTATAAATTTTTATTTGATTGCAGAAAATCATCAAAATTGTGTCTGTCAAATATAACGCACGCAAGGGCTAGAAAATTAAATTTGTGAAGTAAATGGTCTATAACTTATCTTTCTTTTAGTGTATTATGAACGATATATGTGCATACTATAATTTAAACCTGGTTGGAGACCAAAAGAAAAGAGCTGGAAAAATAATTGTGTGTTACACTTTTATGACACCTTAGCTTATTTTGAGCCAAATATCAAAAATTTGAAAAATATCAAATTTTTACAATTTGTCACAAAATTTGTATTATATATTGTGATTTTTAAAAATGAAAATTATTTGATATCAGAAAGACATGCTTCAGTATTCAGAATGCAATTCGATAGGTCTGAGGTGCTCTCATGTCCCACAAAAATACTGTCGAACGCAATAAACGCTCATTTTGGATCCCTTAACCCACCACTATTGAGCACTTATATTTCAATTGTTTTTTTGGTTTTTTTTTGTACTTACATACGTACGCCCCAACGGCTTGCGCTTGTCATGCTTGTTGTGAACGACATCATTGCAGACTCATTTTTCACGTTTTTAAGACTTGCTGACTTTGAAAGCCATTTTTTATGTTTCTGGTGAATTTATGAAATTTTTTTGCAAATAATGAAAAAATATGCGGTAAGTTTTGGAGCATGCAAATCTACTACTTTTAACAATGGTTTGATGGAGAAATCCAGTTGATGAAATTAACACTTTGTTTGCAATGTCCACATTGCATATATTATAGAGGGCTTTCTTCAACTCAGAAGTTGCGACCACAGTAGCTCACAGAGAGTGGCTTTTTTTTCTTTTTGTGATCCCCATAGGGAAAACCAAAAAATTGAAATTTGGACACCAGAAACTTGAGGATGAAGCATTGCTCGAAATACCATGCAAAAAGTCGTGCATACATGCACAGATGCATGTAACTTTGCACGTAGAATTTTGCTAAAATTTTGTGAAAATCAGCCAATTTTTAAGAAAAAATAAGAATTGTGCATGTTAAGTTATTATTCTGTATTTCAACCCCTGGGATGAAGGCAAAAATGTTCTGGTACCCGGTACTTTAATATCCTTGTTGATAAGAAGTTGCCATGCTGTGATAGATTTCATCAAGTAAAATAGCTTTTGTGTAAAACTGATCGCCGTGGTAAAAAATGATGCATTTACTTGCTTGTTTGTACAGTAATTTTTATTTTAATTATTCATCACAACAACCTAATAAATAATCTGTTTAAAAAATCAGTAAATATTACATTATAATTAACAACGATGAACGTCACAGACCTTCGTTTTTGAGGAGCTCAATTGCACTAGAGCTCCTCTCCTTTTTTAAAACAACATCATTTTCTTTCAGGAGTATGATTTACTGAGCTCCTCGCTACTTGGATCCCTAGATGTTTTTTTATACAGATGTTGAAATATTGAGCTCCTTGTTGAGCACCTTAATAAACTCAGGAGAGTGATTTAAAACAGAGGCTCAGCTCCTGCAATTTTCAAAAATGAAGGCATAAAAGCAATTTTAAGACAAAATCAAAATGATACCTTTTTTTTGTATTATTGCGGCAGCATATGTTTTAGCATCAACAACATGTTAATTTAAGAAATGCAGAAAGTATGAAAATTTCCTAAAAATGTGCTAAGTTTTTGCACCTGTTTCTGACCATTTTCAGACCAAAATTTTTATTTGAACATTTGACATTTGCATGTTTGATGAGGTGTAGACCCGGTCCAGGTATCATGTGTAGCTTTTAGCCAACGAGGGATTGCTGTTCGCGTTCTGGCACGTCGCAGCCTTTCCCGCGATCCCGGTAATGATTAAATCATAAATATCCGTCTGGACGCAAGTTTTTGTTTTAACTTGCGTCAAAACAGACGCACATTTTTTAAGCCTTAACGAGACGTCTGAAACATGCTAAAGCTAAGCATGTAAGCTTAAACAACAAACTTGGACTGCATGCAAATAATGATTGAAAAAAAAATGTGATAATAAAATAGATTGTAACATGATCGTATGCAGCTAAAATACAATTCCAAGCCATATTTTTACTCGCAGGTTCTTACCAACAACCTCGTGCTCCAATGCAATTTGTAGCTCGGGAATTGTGAGGTCTGGGAGCTTCAGTCGCTCGCCATAACGCTCAAAAAATGAGCACAAAACAGCGAAATTTGGAATCTTGTACACGGACGCCATATTTTGATAAGCTTCTTTCTGTCGGTGTTTCTATGAATACTTTTTGATGAAAATATTTTTATTTTTGTAACGTTTTAATTCCTTTCAAAATTTTAAAATAAAAAGGAAATATTGAAATAATTTTCATACCGTGTTTTTATTCTATATATATCATTAGTATGTTGAAATTAACATTGATAGTTATAAATTTAATGCATAATTATTTTAACTTCTCAAACGCTTAATTGGGTCATGGATTGGGTGTTGGTAGTCTTGGTTCCAGCCTGCTTGTGGTCTTTCGTCGCTAACGTTTATTTCGGGCAGTGACAAAGGCGTCGAAGATGACTGGGATATAGACTATGCAACTCCCAGTCCATAATCAAAACAGTCAACACTACACAACTCATGCATGCTTTGGTTTATATCAGGAAGCTTCATGCAGGTGGAATGACATTAAAATTGTCTGATTTTGCAGGTAAATGGTGTTGATAATTAGTGATCTTGTTATGTTTAATTGAGCAACAATTGCAGTATTGAGGTACAAAAGGCAAACCTTAAAACACACAATAAAAGTTACTGTTATTTTGTTACTTTTGTATTACAAATAACGGTCAAAACAGACACATCATTTATCGGTATGATATTTTCGTATTGGTGCTGCCCTAGTACGAGGAACCCATACAGTACTTAGCTCTGCTAGTACGGTATGGGATGATCTGTATGCAGAAAGCTAGTGCAACGTAATTTCAATTAGAGCTTGTACGAAAACATACAAGGCTCCAGAAGCTTGAAAGGGCATTTCGTGATCCACACAGCCTCATCCCCCCACTTTTCCCAAAAAAAGTTGAGATTTTTACACCACTGGATACCTCTGGCTACATAATGTTTATGTACCAAATATTTCTTGCAGATTAATTCGTTTAGCAAAAATATCGCCAAATTTGAATTTCGTTCTGGTGAACAGAACGAAATTACAACACATTGTCTATGGGAGCAGTGTAAATAAATGTAATACGTAAATCATGCATAACTCGCAAACGCAAAATCGGAATCAACTGAAATTTTGGAAATAAGCTTTTTTCGTGGATATCTACTGAAAAATGTCATAAAAAGAGGATGCTAGGATCACGAAATCCTCCTTTAATTTGTTTAAACATGTATTCAGGCCATGCGGTTTAACCTCGCCGACTTTTTGTCACACACTGATTTTTGAAATTCGCGACACTCTTTCACCTTCAAATGCCCATATTTTTCAAACCATACCCCCAGCATGATAAAAGTATACATTTTCTGAAAGGAAATTGAACAAGGAATCCAACAAGAGACTCAGAAACACTGTCAGATGTAAGGTTCAAATGCTACATTTATGTGAATGAGACAAAACATCAACTGACAGTGGTACAGGGGTATAATGTCACTAACATTTCTGTGTTACCCCTGCATCTTATTTTATGTCATTTTCTAATAGATCAGAGTAAGGGCTTTCCTGCAATATATAAATGTATGGGGGTTATCACTTTGGTAAAATGATACAACCCTTCAAAAAGTGACCAAAATAGAATTGATTTTTCTTATTGTCTTGGAGGACATTGGCCTATCATATACCCTAAAGCAGCTAACTATTTTAACTTTGTACAAAATAAAAGTGTGGATAATAATGCCAGCTTTCTTTTGATACCAAATTTATTGATAAACACTCATTTTTAAGGAAAATAGCAACATATTTGCACACACTGACTACGAGGCTCCCAAAATGAAAACTTGGCTTACAGTTTTGTGCAGAGTGCCCGCTACCTCCACCACCCCTGCCTTGGCCAATTGGATTGAGTCCCATTCTATAGATGTTCAAGATATTTTACTGACACCTTTCCACAATTAATAATGGTGTTTTAGCTGTCATTTGATACGAAATTTACTATCAAATTTATTATTATTCCAATGATACATTAAAAAAAACTAATGACCACAGTGAAAAATGTGATGCCACTCACCCATTTTAGATGTCAAGTTCAAAGCACATGCTCCTGGTCGCATGTCATAAGTTGGGTACAATTTCCATTACATGGTCAAAAATGACAACAAATGTATTTTTGGATATGTTGTATATATTGACAACATCTAATAATTAACACCATTTTTAACCTTATCACATGCTTAATTTTTGAGATAATGCTTAATTACCAATTAATTAATACACAGGTGTCTATGTAAATCTCAATTTTCAAATTGCGTTTTTCTCAAATCGGACCTCAATTACAAAAATGACTGTAAAATTTTTATTTTATGCAAGAATGTCATCAGATTTGGAGGATATGGTCTCAATACATTAATGCTTCAAATGAACTATTTAAAATAAATGTACGTATGTTAATTACATTGTGAAGGTCAATGACCTTTTTACGAGTAATTAGCTTAGACGGTTATTCTATTATTAAGGAAATGAATATCAAGAAGAGAAATGTACATTAGCATGTTGCTAAAAATACTGAAATTCAACTAGGATTTCATTAAAAATTTAAAAAAATGGAACATTATAACCATTTAAGGTGGTACTACACCCCTTGATGAATTTGTGACTATTTCTCTCATTCTCTCAAAAAATAATAACACATTGGTTACAAAAGTTATGTAAATTATAGGAGTATTAGGAATCAAGTTACTACACTGGAATTTCAGTGACTCGAGACAAGCGGTATACTTTATTTATGATAAAAGAGGTACCGCTAGAATGTACCTCATTTTTTAACTTACCGGTATATAATGAACCTCTTTGTCTTGAATCACTGAAATTTCAGTGAAGTATATTGGATTCCTTACCCCTATAATATACATAACTTTTGTTACCAGTGTGTACACAAAATGTAGTCATTTTGTAGTTACTTTTTGAGAAAAATGCAAAATTAGTCACAAAATTTATCAGGGGGTGTAGTACCACCTTAAGTAGTCAGTAATTGTTTTAGTTGTACAAATTCAACATTCAAAGCTGTCAATACATCAAACCCTCACTAGATTTGAAAAAATAACCAGTAGTTATGACATGCTGACATGTGAAATTTCACATAGGCCCTATTGCACACTCCCGCATCCGCCTGCTCCACATCCGCCTGCTCCTCCACCCCTGGCATTTTTCATTTCAACTGATGTGATTTTTCTACTGAATAATGTATAATTATATGCTTCAGTAGATTGAAAGAGTATAAAATTAGGCTTAAAATGAGGTATCAACCACTGCTGTAGGATGTGGGGTTACGGAAAGCCAATCAAATTTGTATCACAATTTTCAGAAAAGTGTAATCCCTCCACCCTTTTTGCATACCCAACTTATGACATGCGACCCCCTATCATTAGCTCAAGGCAGTTTATTGTTTCAATTTTTTTACAGAATAAAAGATCAGATAACAATGTCAGCTTTCTTTTGATACCAAATTTATTGATATACACTCTAGTTTTTAAAGAAAATTTCAACATTTTTTGCACTGCGAGGCACCAAAAATGAAATTTCCCCATTGAGTTTGTACATAGTGAGCCGCTGCCTCATGAGCCGCTGCCTCCACCACTCCTGACTTGGTTCATTGGATTGAATGACATTCTGCTTCTGTTCAAGATACCTTCATGTAACTTTCCATAGTTCATCATTTGGTACCAAATTTATTGCCATACGGTAGCTTCTTTACTTTCAAAGATATGCTCAAAAAACAAAATGATCATGGCGAAAAGTGTGACACCACCACCCTTTTTGGGTGTTCAGTTCAAAACGCATGGCTATAAATAAAGGCCAAGTAACAAAATCAAAAATAACATATCGTCCGGACTTTTTCAAAAATCGGTGAGGGAGGTCCTTATTATTTGTTATTGTGTTATTTTTTTACCATTCATTTCTGTCTAAAATTGCAATTGCAAAGTGTTTGTCAACACATCATCAAATTGGGGAGGCCCCCAGATATTTTTGTTATTTCCCCAAAGCCCTACCCCTACATGTAGCTTGAAGAAAGTGTTTGCAATGTGTTTATAAATGATAACCAAGAACTTCTGAACATGTCTTTTCATCACAACAATTTTAGAAATAAAGTAAGGGAGCAAATAGGAAAAATAACAAAAATATTTGAAAATCTCCAAAAATCGGTGAGGGCGGGGATGATACATGTTATTTTTGTTACTTGGCCTAAATGTACAATGTGTATTTTGCCAGTAATTACAACTTCAAGATGCATGGCAAATTGGCAATAGAAATCAATAAAGAACTCAATACTGTACAATGTAGGCTGAATTAGGGAGTGTTCAGAAATACCTTGGGGGGGGGGGGGCTGGAAAATATGTGGGGAAGTTCTGAATAGGGCGCAGGGGGGTTAAAAAAAGTTTTGGGTGTGTGAGCAGGGGGGTTAAAAAGTTATTTGGCGCATAGAGGGGGGGTGTAAATTTTTTTTGCGTGCTGCACACGCAAATGTTCCAGTAAAACCAGAACAAACGTACATGGTCATGGTTCAATACTCCACTGTCAGATATCTAGTGTTAAAATTGTCTTATTTATAACTTAATTTTGAGCTTTGTGTCAGTTAATAAAAATAAAATATAAAATAAATGTAACTATTTTTATCTAGCGTTTATGCCGTAAACAGCCTCAAAGCGCTTTACATTTATTCCGCCGTCTTTAGAATATGCCGGAGCCATGTTTGCTGCCTACAAATGGCGCAGGGTTCATCAGTACAACAACTGTGACTACCCCTAACAGCATCCCATTGCACCTGGGTGGGGTGAGGCAAGCGAGCCAAAGTGACTTGCTCAAGGGCGCAACACGGTGGTGGGATTCTATTCTATTCTATTCTATACAAGCATTTATAAGCACTCTACAAAGAACACTCGAACCCACGCACATCGAGCAAGCTTTCAGATTATGAGTCCAAGGCCGTAAACCACTGAGCCACCGTGTCCTCAATACCTCAGTTCCTTCTGGTCTACTCTGGTGAGGCAGGTGAGCCAAAGTGCCTTGCTCAAGGGCGCAACATGGTGGTGGGAGTTTAAATCACTACTCTGCAATATCTTTGTTCTTCGTTCACCTTTTACAACAATGTTTCATGTATAGTAGGCCTACCGATTATTATCTCTGTATTTTGACCATTGGCATTATGTTATCAATCATAGGCTTACATGTATGAGCTGCTTTACAAAATGACAAAACATTTCCACACTTCCACACCTTTTATTTTAATGACATGGGTACAATTTCACTACAAGTTTTAGTATCGTTAATATGTTTCCCTTAGATGAAGAATAGAACATTATAATGGAGGGGGTCAGAATATTTTGTACTTAATATGAGGGGGGGGGGGTCAAAAAAGTTTTGGGTTCACAAAGAGGGGGGGTTAAAAAAAATTTCCACACACACAAAAAAATTTCTAGCCCCCCACCAAAGTATTTCTGAATCTGAACACTCCCTTAATGCACTAGATATTTTAAGGACCATTATTAAGGCCTGGGGTAAGGGCAAATTAAAAGTACTGGTAAGCCAGGTAATGACCGGGTAACCAACTTGTGCAAATGTGTGCATTTATTTTGGAAAGTTCATGTTTGTTTTAAATTTTGGGGCGTTTTTTCCGAAATTTGATATGGTGATATTTCAAGAAGGCGACATGCCAAAGACAAATCTTTTTGCACGTATATACTTTGTTATTGCTAATATAACTCTTTTCTGCATACCTACGTTACAATTCGTTTTGGTGATTTAGTAATATTATAAAATTTGTGACTGCATTTTGGCGTTTTTGATGCGTTTTTAAGCGTACTGGGATTTAACGTTGATATCTGGTACTGCTCCTTTTATAATTTTACTTTGATCGTCAGCTTTTGTAAATAACTGCTTTTGTTTGGCCAATGTCCAGGTTTATGTCTGGAAAATTGAAGTCACCACATAACAATATATGTTGTTGTGTTTCTTGGTATCAATTCCCATAATCTTGACTACACTGTCAAACACCCGGTTTGCAGGCTCTATACCAGACTTAATGGGCGATAAAAACTCCCTATGTTAGGGCCTACTCTGTGTGTCACATGGCTAGACTGTCCACCTCACTTTCTAATGAAATCGCATGGATGTGGGATGAATTATGTCAAACATTTATTAAGAGAACTGTTGTTATTTTAATTTTTTTCCAGAACCACAAAAATGAATCGTGTAACACCACTCCTATTGCTGCTATCAAGACAGACTGTCTATCAGACGTCCAGGGCAGCTATTCGTCATGCGGCAGCTATTAGTGTGGCAGCAAGACACCAAGCCTACCATGGAGGCTGTGTGAATCCACCAGTGTATGGGTCAGTCAATAGGCAACACAGTTTGGTTAAATGTAAGTAAACGAGGGAGAAAATTAAATAAATGGGAACTATAACTAGAAGGCTATATATTTGTACACAAATACGGCTATACCCGCATGTTATCGGTGTACCCAAACTTACAGTCCTTATTTTGCTGAGGCCTTAAAATAAAGAAATTGTATGTGTAAAAAGTGAAAGTCCAAGTCACAAGCTCTAATTGAATGTAGGTTGCACTGTCGTAGCACTTAAAGGAGTATTTTGTGATCCTCTATTTATGTCATTTTTCATTAGATATCCACGAAAAAAACCTATTCCCAAAATTTCAGTTGATTCCGATTTTGCGTTCGTGAGTTATGCTAGTCTACTGTAGTAGACCAGTTAAATTTATCATTCCCTAAATTAATCTCTCTGACTTGACCATGGAAAACCCATCATCCCTGTTCTGATTCAACAGCTCAGATATCCATGAGAAAACTGGTCTACTGTATTTCGAATATAAAATGAACTATGCACTCTATAGTGGGTATGATGTTACCTCATTAAAAATGCAGTCTTGGCTGTTATGCACATATCCTGTGGTTTTACAAATTAAGCCGTTTGAATAGCGATCCAGCGCGTATTATTTGCACAAGGTCCAATGTATACGCTTGACGTCTCGCACGTATACGCGATGGTTAAGCTGTCAAATGAAATCTGAATAGAGCTACCCCACGTGGGTTGGGTTCAGTGAACACAGTGGGTTGGGCTAATGCATAAACATGTATGCTTGCCTATCTGTTATTGGTTAAGATTTACCACCCACATTGATTTTTACTTCATTAACATTCATCTCAGATTCGAGATGAAAGAGGTTGAGTCTATGTGTTAAGATATGGTGGGTCACACAGGTCATATCCAACTACCGCAGTCCTTTTTTTTCTCTGGGCAGGGCAGTCACTGGAGATGTGATGTGTTTCGTCATATGGTTTTATGCATGGAAACGTATGAATTGCTTGTCAAAAAAAAAAAAAAAAAAAAGGAATGCAGCGCAGTCTAGAGTTATGCATGATTATGTGTATTACACTGCTCCATAGACAATGCGTTGTAATTTCGTTCTGGTGCACCAGAACGAATTCAAATTTCACGATATCTTTGCTAAACGAATTAATCTGCAAGAAATATTTTGTACATAAACATTATGTAGCCAGAGGTTTCCAGTGATGTAAAAATCTCAACTTTTTTTGAGAAAAGTGGGGGGATGAGGCTGTGGATCACGAAATGCCCTTTTAAAATAAATATATTGTAAAAAGTTCCCTCCCAGGGGAGTCGTCTCTCTTATTCTCCATAGGGTGCTGTTGTCAGTCTCTCTTACTCACAGTGAGGCTATGCAATATGATTCAGGGGAAACTATTCCAGAGGGAGTATGTAAATGAAATGGAACAGCCATTTCAGAGGGAGTATGTAAATTAAACGGAACAGCCTTTTTTGGGGCCATTTCAGAGGGAGTATGTAAATTAAATGGAACAGCCAATGGGTATGTAATTTAACTGGAACAGCCTTAACGCATCACGCTGGTATTTCCAATTATGATATCATACGATCTGTCTGTTTAGTCCTCCGTGTGTGGGGTGGATGGGTGTGTGGATGTTAGTAACAATATAATTCTCAGGTGCTATCTGTGTACAAATTCTGAGCCCGGAAGCTGCCTTATTTGATGAGAAACGGCCCGCCCTTTGTTTTAACATTTGGGGCCCTGGGGCCCATAATATTTTACTTATGAGGCCCATGTACATAATTATGTTGTAGTATAATTTCCTAGTGCTATCAGTAGACTCAAGCTGGCCACTGTAGCTACTTTATTTACTGAGTAACGGCCGGCCCTATGTTTTAGCGTTTGGGGCCCTGGGCCAATATTATGTGATATATGGGGCTCATATAAACATATAACAATGTAGTTCTCAGGTGCAAACTGTGTACCAACTCTGAGCCATAAAGCTGCTTTATATGATGAGAAACGGCCGGCCCTTTGTTTTAACATTTGGGGCCCTGGGGCCCAATATATGACTTATGGGGCTCATGTACATATGTTGAAGTATGATTCTCAAGTGCTATCAGTAGACTCAAGCTGCGCATTGTATTTACTGAGTAACGACCGGCCCTATGTTTTAGCGTTTGTGGCCCTGGGGCCCATATTATGTGACATATGGGGATTATATACATATGACTATATAATACTAAAGATCTATCTGTGTACCAAATCTGAACCCTGTAGCTACTTTATTTGTTGAGAAACGGCCGGCCCTTTGTTTTAACATTTGGGCCCCTGGGGCCCCCAGCCTTGTGCATCTGGGGCCAAAATGGGCAAAAGGCATATCTACAACTTAGGGCCCATACATATGCCACATATGAGCCCTAGTGATCTTGTACTTTTAGAGCTAGGCTTGTCAATCTGTTGCACCATACATGTATTTAAACAGTTGGGCCCCTGGGGCCCATAATATATAACATATGGGGCTCTTGTATATTTGTAAATATAGAGTACCCCTAGGGCTATCAGTGAACCAACTCAGGGCCCTGAGGCTGCTTCATTTGATGAGAAATGGCGTGATTTGTATTTTCACATTTGGGCCCCTGGGGCCCGTGACCTTTGACCTCTGAGGCCAAGATGGGCAAAAGGCACTTCTACGGGGTAGGGCCCATAAGTGTACCACATATGGGCCCCAGGGCCTTTGTAGTTTTAGCGCTAGCCTTGACAGAATGATGTGTTTGATGGAGAAGAAGGAGATGGAGAAGGAGAAGAAACCACAGGATGGGAAGATACCCTGCATGCTATTGCATGCGGGTATAATTTGGTTCATCTCAAGTTTGGTAGTGACATATGTGCGTATTTTCTGTGCCGCAGTGTCAAATCGCGCGAGTAAATTTAAACGCCCTAAGTGTACACGCACGCGTACATGGGCGTTTTGTTGGTACACTTGCAGCGCAACCACGAAGAAGCATTGCCGTCACTACCAAACTTGAGATGAACCAAATTATAGGGGCTATATATTTTGGAACTATAAATTGGCTGGTTCAGGCTGCATGACAACCAACCTGAACCAGGAGCACTTTTTGGCAGACTAGTGGCTCCTGATGGGTGCAAAAGTTTATTCCATACCTACTTGCAAGAGTGCAGTTCTCCCCAGCCTGACTGAGTTAATGTAGCTGCATCCTTTGTACTTAATTCCCTATGGAAGGAGCCAAGCTGGGTAAGGCTGGGGGCTGGAGGTCACTTTAGAGAAGTGATGGGTATGTGCCTACCAGCTTTGGGAAGTAGGGCCTATCACCTACAAATGTTGTTTTAAAAAAGGTAGTCATTGGGTATAAACAAATAAAACTAAGGGTCATTAAGGATTTTGGTATAAAAATTGAGCAAAATTAGGGTCTGCTATATGTACAGTTTTATTGGGCTGTTCTAGTTTATATCCATACACCCCCTGTGGAAGACATTACCTTAATCTCCCACACAGGGAGTGTGAATTTCAAATTGGGCTACCTGAATGAGATTAACGGGAGATTAAGGCTATCTTCCATAGGCACGCCCTATGGATTTCTACAAAAGACCCCAAAAAATTTTAATCAATGACACATTCGACTCAAATCACTGTAAATTAATTAATATAACTTGATATCAAAGCAAGTGTTGCCTTATTACAATATTAGGGGTGGTGCAATAATTATGTGTACCCCGGGTGGTGAATTCTCAAAATGGTCTGCCAAAAAACACCCCCCGCCCCCCCTTTGGGCCGCGTGCCAAAAAATCTTTGCCCCCCCCTTTGACGTGCCAAAAACATTTGCCCCCTCCTTTCGACGTGCCAAAAAATCTTTGCCCCCCCCCCCTTACACATGCAAGATTTTGGGGAACCCGAATTATAAACCTTAAATTGTCTTATCATATAATGCGAGCGCAGTGAGCAGGAAATTTTGCATATATTTGAATGTGTTAGAACGCTTCCTTTGCCCCCTATAATTTACCACCCCGGGTACACATAATTATTGCACCACCCTTATTGCTTCATTCATTTTCTATTATGCAGCCGTTCGTTGGTTGAGTAGCGCCCCTGTGGAGGACGACATGAATGTGTTCTATCCAGGTCTTGTAAATAGGATAGAATCAGGGGATATACAACTGATAGACGTACGAGAACCAGAAGAATTACAGCAATGGGGACAAATCACAAACTCATTTAATGTACCATGTAAGTACCAGTTAGTATAACACACCTATGTCATCTCGTAATAGTCGAGAATTATTCGGTTTTTGGTACTGCGAGAATCAATAAAGTCCCAACTTACACTCACATAAATTCACAAAATCTCATGTCCATCATGCAATACGCAAAGCGCAGCTCGCGTGTACGTAGATGCTGCGCCCAGCTGTGTCTACGCCATTCTATATCAATCCACGATAGAGCTGATTAGAGCATAACCCTTTGATAAGAACTACACATCATTATTGGGCAGGAAAAACCTCCTATGTACTTGTTGCCCTTGAACATGTTTAAAACAAAACTGCCTAGAGGATATAGGAAGTTTACTTTTTGGCCAATGACACAAATGAGGTTTTTCCTGCCCAACGACGACACTGCCTTTCTTACATCATTTATGATTAGTTATGCAAGCGTCCTCAAGCCTTCGAATCAATATCGACGTCTATTCGACTCCAAAGTGTGGGGTGTCGAGTTACATCATGTGTCTTATTTTGATATCATACAGTCATACATGTAAAGGGGCGTGCACCTACTTTAAAATGTCATCAAGTCAATGTGGTTCAGGAATGTCCCCTCATAGTTAATGCCCAATACTCATACAATGCTTTATAATCCACACATGGTCTCATAAAATCAAACAAAGAATAGAGCTGTACAATAACAATTGTACAGACATAATTGCAAGCTTATTATACTCTTAGTAACAATAGGATTATTGATTACTTTAACACAAGTGTTTAACTGGCAATGAGAAACGTGTAGAGCCCTACCAGCCCGGCTTTGGTATCGAATCTACACCAATGTAGCGTCGAAGGCTTGAAGAGGGCAGGTTCAAGCTTCAAACCAATGCTTGCATTATCTAGAATGAGTGTTTATGGCGTTTCGACAGTATTTTTTGTGGGACATGAGAGCACCTCAGACGTATCGAATATGGCCCATTTCACGGTTAGGCGCCACTTTTTGATTTTCAACATATCTGGCCTGGTGTGTAAAAAATAATGGGGTTACAGAATTTACTGTTGGTGATTTTTCATTGTCTCTGTATGGCCTACCTCCATTAGCTTAATCGGCCTTTCTAGTTTATCTTTCAGGGCGCACAGGGGTCAGAAGTGGTCAAAAAACCACATTTCACTAGCAACCTGGAAACAGACATTTATTTTCCAATGCTGCCACTTTTAACTATGTTGAGCCTACCAGCTGCTTTTGTTCTTTTTATGTAGTGAACAAGTTGCACTATACAGCCATACATGAACAAAGTATTAGTTGTCAGTTAAACTAGCATGAGAACCATTTAAATTTCTGAATTTGGATGTGACATTTTCCGTTCACATCTATGTACCTTATTCAATGTGGAATAGATCGACTAATACTTTACATGAATGGCAAACTAGTGTGTTTTAGTAAAGTTCAGAGTCTTGTTACTATTTGTTGAACAAATTACACTTGTTGCTCTTAATATGTAGATACAGCGATATTTTGAATTTTTGCCAACAAATTCTGTTCACAATTTTGTCACATCCGATTAATTTTCCAAATAGTATAATTTATTAACAAAATGTGGCAGAATTTTTTCTCCTTGATTTTTACAAATCTCCTGCTATGAGCTATCTAATGACACCATTTAATGAAAACTCCTCATCAACTTAGCTTGCAGATGTCATTTCAAAGTTTCCGTTCACATGTGTCACATCCATGGTACCTGTCACATCCAAAATAGTTTCTTCAAAGAACTAAGACAGGAATGGGACTAGGATGCCAGTTTGAAGTTATTTCATTACAGGTTTGTGGGGGATCAAAAGGCACAACAAATCTTTAATTCAGTATGCCTTCTTTAATTGTGACAGGAGATTCAAAAAGCTTCAATTTCCGTGCACATGTCACATCCTCAAAATTAGTAGTTTTTAGGCCAAAATACTTAAACAACATGATATTTGACTTTCTAAAATAGGTTTATTATTTTGTACATGTCATATATGATTATTTCAAAGCTTTATCTTTGTCTTTAGAGGACAGTTTTGTATACAATTTACAGAAGCGGATGTGACATTTTCAATTGTGAACGGAACATTTCAGTAAATTATAAACATTTTGCTTGTCAAAAATATAAAGGGTCAGGAAAAACGTTTTAGCATTGCTCAATTCAATAGAATCTCACAAAATATATGTGTTAGAAGTGCCCAAAGCTTATATTTTTGACAAGAAAACTGTTTATCATAATGAAACATTCCGTTCACAATTGAAAATGTCACATCCACTTCTATAAATTGTAAACAATGTTTTAAAATGAACACTAACACAGGTTGATATGTTTCAATATATCCCATTTAATTCACTGAGTGTGTGAAAACTCGTTGAATCATTATTTTCTGAAAGATACTCTGCTTTACAGTGTGTGGTTTCCGTTCACATTGACATCAGTCACATCCAAAATTGCACAAACATCAGAATCTTGAATTTGACCTGTGTTTTCAAACTGGCTGATATTTTTTGTGAACATTACCCATATTATGACCTTCAAAGCTGTGCAATATCAGAGTCATTCATTGATTATTAAAATTGTTGAGTAAACCTTTTCATGTCAATTTCCTTTTTACCACAAAATTACATTAAAGTGGCCATAAATTTGTCATTACACAACAAAATTTGCCCAAATTTGGTCAGAAGGGAGCCTATGACATACTCGTTTATTTTAAATATCTATGATATATGTATTGGACAGTCAAAGTATAAATATACACTACTCAATATTGATCAAATTTGTTAAAAAATTACATAACATGAGATAATAAATCATAATTTTCTTCAAGAAGTAGCGAGATTTAAGCTGGGAAATGATATTTTTATGAAAATCTGGTCTTATTTGGAAAAGAAAACCCCTATTAAATTAAATTTAATCCATTTTGAAAATTTCGAGTTTTTTTCACTAAAAGTGGCGCCTAACCGTGAAATGGGCCATATATATCTGAAGCATGTCTTTCTGATATCAAATAATTTTCATTTTTGAAATTCACGATATAATACAAATTTTATGACAAATTATTAAAATTTGATATTTTCAAATTTTGATATATAACAGTCCTCGAAATAAATTTTATAAAATTTTGACCTTTTATATTGAAGATATGGATTTTTTTCCCAAAAAGACCTATTTTTTTTGTGGTGTTTTGGGAAAAAAAATCCATATCTTCAATACGAAAGGTCAAAATTTTAAATTGATCGTCTGCTTTTCATCCCACCTACATATACACTTTTATAAATCATCAGATTTATAAAGTTTACTTCAAGTACTGTTAAATATCAAAAATATCAATTTTTAATTATTTGCCATAAAATGTGTATTACATTGCGACTTTCAAAAAATCAAAATTATTTGATATCAGAAGGACATTCTTCGTATTCAGAATGCAATTCGATATGTCTGATGTGCTCCCACAATAAATACTGTCCAAACGTTCATACCCCTTCCCTTAATAATGCGATCATTATATTCATCTTGTAGTCTATATATCTACCTCGAGACACCGGCACTAGCTTTGATGTGCAGTTTGTGCTGCGATGGCTTAGCGTGGTTTCTTGCGTGTACATATGTGGCATGTTGACCGCGCGCGTAAAAAGTATGTACACGCACCAAGTAACGCTAAGCTAACGCAGAACACGCTGAACTTCAAAGCTAGTGCCGGTTACTCGAGGTAGATGTAGACTATTATCTATAGTGACTTGTATAAAAGCTCAATCCTCTTCAACTGTACAACTGATTCTTCCCATCATAATTATAGCATACAATCAGTATAGTATTCATTGGGTTAAATTGTCATACTTTTCAACTACTTTTCTCGGTTTTCAGATTCTAATTTGAGTTTCCATATACCATATTGTTTGTATTAAATGCTCCCTCTCAAATAAATTTTTATTGAAAAAAGAGGCAAAAATGCAAAAATTCCCTTGTCATACAAGTTTAAAACTTATCATCTAGAAAAAATCTATGATGACTCAAACTTCCATTCAGTTCATTGCCTAATTTATTATGGTAGAATATTCCACTAATTTCATCAGATTCTTGTTTGATGATCCAATTACGGATATAATTTCGTTGTATTTACCGCCAAATATCATGTTCCATATGGTTCCATGTGCACGGCCATCTTAAATTTCAACCCAGAAGTGGTGATTCTTCCAAAGTTTGCAGCCGAATTTGAAGGTTTTTTCACTGAAAATTCACTTTCAATACCCCCGGCCCTTTTCCTGTAAGGCATTTAATACAAACAATATAGTAATCATTTAAATAAAGAAATAAATATATAGCACATTTAAACTTGTCCCAAAAATGCAAAATTTCTGATGAATATTAATCCCTTTAATGCTGGTTTCATACTTTCTGCCGCTTGCTGCTGAGCAAGGTGACTGACACTTCATCATACCACCGCTTGAACTTTTCTGCAAGCGGAGCAGCATGCAGCTATTAAACGACAGCAGCATGGCTCTGAAAGCTGAGAATGTTTTTGCTCAGATACGCTCTATATGTTCTCATTGGCCAAAAATCGTATCTTGTTCTCATATATGTGACCAGCTCCTACAAAACCTGGAACAAGTTGCCAGACATGTTTTCGAGTTGTAGGCCTTTAAAGATGACATTACCATAAAAAAAGGAATTTTTGGAATTTTTAATTTCATTATATTTGACCGTGGGACTAAGTGGACTTTCAAATCGTTAAAAGAGGTTTTATTTATTCAATAAATAACAGTTGAACTATAAGGCAGGAAACTAATTGGCCCATTACACAGAATAGCAATTTGTCAAAAATATCAAGGTATCATTTACAAAATTATCCATATCTTGAAAAGTATTGATGCTTTTTATATAATTTGGGTATCTTTTTAAAGCTTATTGTCTTGTGCTTAAATATTTATTCAAATCATGAATTGTCAAAAATGCGATTTGTTCCTGGTTTTGTCAAACCGGGTGACATATAAAGTCAGCTCCAAGTGATATGCCACTTTGGCCAAAACGGTAGAGTGATTGATATCTTGGTTTGCCGCTGATGGTCAACGCTAGCGTTTCTGGTGCGACTGTGCAGCGAATCGAAAATGACTCATCATCAAAGCGGCAGAAAAGTATGAAACCCAGCATAAGTCACACAAAATACATCTCATATCATTTCCTTACCATAATTCCATTCTCAGTGGGGCAGGTGCGTGACGCACTCACCATGGAAGAGACGGCATTTACGGCAAAATATGGCCGGCCCAAACCGTCAAAAGGTGATAACAATATTGTGTTCCACTGCAGAGGGGGTGTTCGAAGTCTGGAAGCTTTACAAATGGCACGTTCTGAAGGTTACCCAATGTAAGTGTAATTCAGTTGGTGAATGCAAGGAGGTGGAAAGTGGAATCTGTTGCCATATATGTCGATTTTTTTTCTTGATGATTTTAAAGCGCTGTGATAATACTGGTTTGTAGCTTGCTTGATAGATTGGTAGAATACGGTGGATTGTATCAGTGCAGACACATCAATGCACCATGCATATATACCTATTATAAGTTTGACATTTATTTTGCATATCATCATACTTTGATGGGCAGTTGAAATAAATGCACCAATTAAGATGTGTGCGTAACATGTAATTGCATGCATCTGCTCGTAATTGCATGCACATGCACTGTTGTGTAACCTCCTTATGAGCGTGATATGGACGAGTTGTGGTGCCCCATCTGAGTATAGCTATGTGATGGAAACTATTTCTTGCATGATATAAGGCCATCTTAATTTAATAGTTTGTGTCAAAGCCCCCACGCATATTAGTAAACTTGTCCACTTTTTGCGCATTTTATTCCCACTGGATTGAGTAAATTTCATTTTTTGACGCTATTTTTTTTTTCCACACAAAATCCACCACACAAAAAGCTCACGTATGATACCGGCAGATGTAAAAGTAGCCTAGGTTATAAATCTCAATAAAATACTTCATACTATATGCTTGTGTGTACAGGACCCTGGCGCATTCTTGTCAAAAGCTTGTCCAACAGTTTGTTAACAGCATTCTACATTAGGTTTTCAACTTTTGAAGGGCTTTGAGATAAACGATTAAACTAAGATGGATGCAAAATATTTGTGAAATAATATTTCAACAACAAGTTTTGTTGTAAATGCAGCAAATATTGGCATATATGGCAGCTCTGAACTGTACTACCTTCTTACAACAACCTAGAGAATTAGGTGAATGAAAATAACAACTTTTCTTTCAGTTTTGCTTTTATAGGAAGGCAACTAGGCGAGACTTTTTCCTGTGGGTAGTAATGCCTTCAAGGCCAAAGCTGACATCTATCGATGATGTCAAAAGTACAGGAGAAAGTTGGGAGAAATATCTCCATCCATTTCTCATTTTAAATTGGTACATATGTGTCCCTTTTAACACTTTCAGTGGGTCAAGTTGAAGAAGCATTTGGACTATCAGATGATAAATTTGAAGCAAGATTTGGTCGACCCAAACCCTCAACATCAGACAGCAACATTGTATTTCACTGCCGGAGTGGAAAGCGGAGCTTGACAGCTTTAGAAGCTGCCAGAGCGCAAGGCTATAGTTTGTGAGTGGATAGCACCTGTTGTGATTTGTCAAGTTTCATCACCTTCTAACGCATTTGTGTTCTACTAATAACGTTATCAACCTTAAATCATTTCGATGGAACCATACATGAACTGTATAGTTGCCAACCCTACCATTATATACCCCTACCATAAATCTCTTCAACGTACCTAATTGGAACTACCGGTTTTAGTTATTGAGATGATACAATATGTGGATCCTGGGGTTTCTCTACCGGAAGTCATCATTTGTTCATCTGCTCTCCTTTTAGTTTCTTCTTTAACTCCCGAAAGCAAAAAGCAGTGTTCAGTGTTAGGTTTAAGCTTTACAATATGACCTTTAGCTGTTCATTCCTATGTTCTCTGCCTTTCCCTACCTGATCATCATTGCATGACACTTTTCTTGTAGAGTTGCACAACTTTTTTGTAGTTGAGTATACTCTTGTAGGGTTGCACAACTTTTTTTGTAGTTGAGTATACTCTTGTAGGGTTGCACAACTTTTTTGTAGTTGAGTATACTCTTGTAGGGTTGTACAACTTTTTTGTAGTTGAGTATACTCGTCCAATTTGACGTACATAACTCCATCCATTAACCTCTTATCTCATACATGTAGGCCTACATACTTGTTATCATTATCGTTTACCTTATTCATATTAAGTATTAGATTATAGGTTAGACATGGGATTGATTACACCATATCCCACAATGCAAGTTGATACAGGTGATCAGTCTCCTCAGCAGCCAGTTTGGTTACGCTCTCTCCACACAAACAGTCTGCCAATGGCCACTTAAAACGTGATTGGCTACACGTATGTACACAGAGCTGTACATACAGGAGCTTGATTGACCTCAGTCAGCTGGCGGGTCAAAATTGCTCATGAATATTGAAGTAGCCGTCTAGCCGATCGACCAAATGAAAGCCTTGTTTGACGTCAAGCTGGATGACGTCGTCAGAAAACGGTTAGCCAATCAAAAAGGACCAGTTTGTTATCATAATCATAGGCAGACTGTTTGTGTGGAGGGAGCGTAACCAAACTGGCTGCGGAGGAGACTAACAGGTGATCTACAGGTGTAGGTGGTGTTTACACTTTGCAGAATATGTGCAATGTCCCACTGCATGACAGATTGGATCATCGGGATTTAGATTTCTTGCAGTATGGTAGGTACATGGTTATAACTTTCTCACTTTTTGCCAGGCCAACAAAGTTGGCCTTTAAGATCAACATATATGTCTTCATAAGGTTAATCACTAGTGATTTCAGTCCAGCAAGGATCATATGGCAATGATACAACTTTATTCACAATTGCTGGATTCGTATCATTGCCATTATCATCAGTGTACTGTTCGGCGGAAAATAACGACAAATCCTCATTTGCTTCAATGTGCTTTCATTCATTCGGCTGCAAAGCAGGCGACTACAAAGTTTCTCCATGTACTACGATTCGAAGCCAAAGCGGTTATGGCATCTGGCAGTAAAAAGTTGTTGAAGTCCCCAATGTTAAACTGTGCAAATGTGTATGACAAAAGGTAAATTCTACAGTCCATTTTAGCGACTGCACGCAACACAAATAACATGTTTGAGGACTCAAAGGAGCTTTTCAAACACAAATTTGGATGTAAGATGTTAAGCGTAACTTGCTTCATAGTTCTCAAACAGAGTTGAGTAGCTAGGAAAGTAGCATAATCTTAAATCAGTACAAATTTGCTAAGCATAAGGTAGTAGTATCCAATGTCAGGACATAATAGGTGCCCTATGTTATATTCCCTATACTATGATGTATATCCATCTCATTGAACGTCAGCATGATCTACAATGATGATGATATTAAACTTATCAGGCCAAAAAAAAAATTGTTTGCATGCCCTGCCTCTACTCCAGTGGGATTTTTTGGGTGGGTCGGTAGGTCAGAATTTTTTTTAATGACTACTGTATATATGTAGGTCTAGGCAATGAACATTGGTCATGTGGAAAGATAAATCAATAGGCCTTCTTCAGACCGTCAATACGCATGACACACCATAGAAATAGATTCAATTAGAGTGACTGAATACTTACAGGCATAACACTCAAAGTTCATTGGAATATGGATGCAGGAACAGACAGGTATGAAATGTTATATTAGTTAATGATTTTCTTCGTAAGAAAATGTTGTTGGCCAAATTTAGCTTTGAAATGAAACTTACACCCAGGAAAAGTAATAAAAACTAAAATGATGAACTAAAATCTAAAATTATGAACTAAAAACTAAAAAAAATTAAAAGGCTGACCCTGATTTTGGCCAATTTTGTGTCAGTTGGTGAAATGCAAGCAAACTTATTTTTCCTCCTCATCATCATCATATCATCAAGATTCATCATAATCATGAAATTAAGTGGTTATAAAACATATCAAGGTGCCTGTACTTCAAATTGATTATTAAATTTAACTTTATCAAAGAAATTATGATTTTGTTCAAACACTATAAGAAATATATATATTTATAGATATAACATTGATTTTTGTGATCTTTAATTGCTTCAAGATTTAAACGTTTTGTACAAAAAGTGCATTGCAGTGGGGGGAAATTGATCGCTTTTTATGTGGTAGATTCAAATTTTGCATGGGGGAGGACAAAAAACACTTTTTTCTTTAATCGACTTGGAAGTCTAGGGTATGATGAATTGCAATATCCGTATTGATCCAAGTTTTTTCGCCCAGGCAGTAGATAGTCACAAAATGCATACTACTATTTCTTACTGTTTTTTAAACTCGATATAGAGAAATCAGCAGGAACAACCTCTGAAAATAGTTATTCAGACCCTGTACTATATGTTTCTAATAATAACTCTGATGCAATAATGATAATTGCTTTTTTAAAAGTTCCTAGTGATGAGAGGAACACTTATCAGTAACCAACAGTTGTCCAACTGACACAACATCAAAATGCACTGACATGGAACAGCTTCCTGGACCAATAATTGGCACCCAACACAAGAAATCTGTGAGTAAATGGAATAGTGTGAACAAGACCTGTTTCTTGAAGAAAGTGTGTGAAAGATTTTTTTTGAAACTTAATTTTGAATTAAGATGTCATTTTCGAGTGTTCAAAAGTACACTGCCTAAAATTGAGGTTGATTTACACAATTGAAGTACAATTATTGTTTTATACCAAATGCGAGTATTGAATCCAGTAACTTTTCTTCCAAATTTGTCACATAATTTCATGATTTTACGGCAAAAAAATAGAAAAGAAAACTGGGAAATAAAAAATGAATTTGCTGTTTCAGCTGACATGTGGACGCGCTAAGAAAAACGAACGTGGGCGTGAGTTTTGAGACCTCAATTTGTTTAGCCTTATTGCTATAGATACAGAGAGGATGATGGAGAGAGAATAAAGAAATAAAGAGAAAGATTTATCATTCTATTAGTAGTCTAGTGGTTAGAGTGGTCTTTTAGCGATAAAACGTGAAATGCAGAAATCAATATCATCTTTTACTGAGTAATAGGAATCGTTTAGTTATCTGTTACTTAGCTTTGAATTTTCTTAAAACAACTATTAATAGGGATGTCAAGACTGCACTCAAAATTGTCTGGAATGTTCAATAGGGGTGGCTTTAACGTTAACCCTGGAATTACGGAAACCTTTGGGCCTCATAACTGATAAATTGTTGGTCTAAAGTATATAAAAGTATATATATTTAGAAAGAAAAAGAGCAAGGTATACCAACTTGATGTGGGAAACAAGTAAAATACAGACTAGACAGTACACAGAGGGGGACAAAAACAGCAAAATGTAGGCATTAGAAGTAGGTAAAGTTCGATAGCCAAAAATTACCAGTTCCAAGGCCCACAGAACTGTTAAATCTGTAGAAACAACATGAGTCAATGGGAATACTAAGTACACTAGAGCAAGTGATGAAAATCACTGTGCACATAAACAGATACGATAAACCAAACAACCAATGTAGGCCCCAAACAGGCAAAGTTTGATGGCCAAAAAGTACACGGCAAAGTGATGAAAATCATTGTGCACATATAGCAGACCAACAAATCCAAACAGACAAAAAAAACAACCGACGTTTCGAGCAGATAAACCGCTCTTCTTCAGGGACAGACAACAAAATTATTAAAAGCAAACAACAAAACTACATGCTGTAGTTTAAAAACAAATTCAAGTCAAAAACTGAAGGCAAGTTCAAATAGAACTCAGTAGCAAACTCAGAGCAAAACAAGCTTATTTTCCCCATAGGCATTGTATTTAAGGAAATTAATTATGCATCTCATTTGCATAATTTAAAGTTGATACATGAAATGGTGAAGCTTGTATAGTTATAGTATAAAATTAACTTAAATTTAAAAAAAAAATTGTTTCTCTAGACTTGGGGCCATTTACGCATATTAATGAGATGCACTTAGTCATTTTTCTGAAGAAAAAAAGAGCTTTTTTTTGATCCATTGGTGAAATTGAACAAAAGACATAATAAGCTTAAAATTACCATTTTATACACTTTCAAATATACAAGTTCGTCATTTTTCCAAATTTTCCCATAATTCAACAGAAAATTGGTAATTTAGCTTCAAAAAAAATTCATTTCTCCAGAACCGTTTGACCAAATTTGATGATCTTGGTGTCATTTTACTCAAGAAGAAAAGATCAATTCAATTCAGTAGAGACATTCAACCTATCTGCAACTCCAAATTTTTCATATGCCTGCTATTAAAAGAAATTATATCAATTCATGATAATGGAGATATCCATCCATACGAGTCTCAGATGTGAATCAATGCATATTGACATTCTTTGATTGTGGCAGAGAGACTCAGAATGAGATTATAAATGGTGGGCGCTACACATGCAATCTCATTCACAATCCGTCTTGATCTAGATTGAATAAAACGTGTGCTGTGTAAACGTGAGAGTAGAATTTACACACGCAAACTTGTCTCTGCGCATTGTAAATATTGGGCTATTCCATTCAAAATCCACACTACCCCTGTGGAAGATTAGGAAATATCTTGCACATGCATGGGGGAGTATGAATTTCAAATGGAATTAGCACATAACCAACTCTATTTGAAACTCATGCACTGTGGATGATTGAGGTTGAATCTAAGATGGTGTATGAAATTCTAATGTGATTGCCCAATGTGTTTATTCCATTTGAAAATCATACTCCCTCTGTGGAAAATATTTCCAAAATTGTCCACAGGAGTAGTGTGAATATTAAATGGAAAAGCTCATTTGCCAAGTTATAGTTTCAAGCAATAGACAAATTCGTTTCACCAAACTATACATGTATTCAGTGATGCCAATGGCGCACCTTAGGTGCACAATTGGGCTGCTTGCTATATCACTTGCCGCTACTCAAAAAACTGTGCCGCTACTTGCCTAAAATTGGGCTACTTTGCAAAAAGTCAGGTCGTGGCAGTAGTTTGATGTATTTTCCTTTCAATTTAGCCGATTTATAAATGTTTTGAGTTTCTGAAGCTCCGAATTACCATTACAAAGGGTTAAAAATTGGGCTACTTGAGAGTCCTGGCGAGCCAGTGTGGTGTGCCTTGTTGATGAAAAGTTTTGGCAACACTGCATATATCACTTGGAAGCTCATAGCTCAAAATATAACATACACCGGTACTAAAGACATTTTATGGCAGTCAAATAGTTTCTGATGGTACATATATATAGGACCTACAGACTACGGTTAATGGTTGCATTGAATTTTAACTTAAAGGGTTCACAAATTTAAAGTTCCTTCTATGGACCAAAGTGGACACAATATCTTAACTTTTGTTGAAAGTGACATTATAATTTGACGTATCACATAATTTGACGGAAAAGGGAGAAACTGTTGTTATAAGGATAGGGGAACTGATGCTCAGTAAGTAATTCATGATATTAAAATATAAAATCTCTTTGTATTAGCTTCATGCTCAATATCAAATATAATATATTCCACTCCTTATAAGTTCCCCTCTCAATACTTTTTTAAATAAATTGAAAAATATTTGAAAAAATGCAAAGATGTAAAAAGGTATGGTAGCCTTATTTGTTTTACACTTATGGACCAAATTATAGCGTCACACATCATTACGTTCAGTCACAATGGTTCATTATGTAAAAAAAAACCATTTTAAACAATGTTAAAAGTTGCATCTGAGTCCATATCAAAAATACAGTAGACCAGGTCTGTTATTCATGTGTTTGTTAAATTGTTATTAAAACCTGACTGCTACATGGACTCGGGTGCAACTTTTAAAACGACCACTTACCTTAACACAATTAACCGTTGTGACTTAAGGGATCTGGAATGAGCGTTTTGAGCGTTTCAACAGTATTTTTTGTGGGACATGAGAGCACATCAGAAATATCGAATTGCATTCTGAATACGAAGAATGTCTTTCTGATATCAAATATTTTTCATTTTTGAAATTCACGATATAATACAAATTTTATGACAAATTATTAAAATTTGATATTTTTCACATTTTGATATATAACAGTCCTCGAAGTAAATTTTATAAATCTAATGACATATTCTTAAAGTGTATGTAGCTGGGAGGAAAAGCCGACGATCAATTGAAAATTTTGACCTTTCATATTGAAGATATGGGATGGGTTTTTTTCCCAAAAAGACCTATTTTTTGTGTGTTTTGGGGAAAAAATCCATATCTTCAATACGAAAGGTCAAAATTTTCAATTGATCGTCGGCTTTTCATCCCACCTACATACACTTTAAGTATAGATCATCAGATTTATAAAGTTTACTTGAGTACTGTTAAATATCAAAAATATCAATTTTAATCATTTGCCATAAAATGTGTATTACATTGCAATTTCAAAAAATCAAAATTATTTGATATCAGAAGGACATTCTTCAGTATTCAGAATGCAATTCGATATGTCTAATGTGCTCTAATGTCCCACAATAAATACTGTCCAAACGTTCATACCCCACCCCTTAACCCAATGATGTGTGAGGCTATAAATTGGTCCACATGTGTAAAACAAATAGCTATACATACCCTTTTACATTTCGTAAACATTTTTACATTTCGTAAAATATTTGTATAGGGGGAACTTATAAGTTTTGGACCCTATAGATAGGGTTTCAATTTTAATTTAATGATTGAAAAGTCTGGATGGTACATGTACATGTAATCACTGGTAATAGATAAGTTTCATTGAGTATCAAAATAAGTATTTTGAGAAATTATGGCACAAAAGAAATGTTACACCATGGTTGGATTGTTGTTTTTATTTAAAGCCATAATATACGATCTTTGACATGTTAATTTTGTTATTCTTTACCAAAAATTACAACAAAAAAATTTAGTAATAACTGTCCATGGCAGGTCGAAAGGGAGGAAACCGATTTTTGGCACAGATATTTTGGGCACCGTTTCTTTATTACCCCCTAAAAAGGTGTAGGAAAACGTTCAAATATGCAAAATTTCCTGCTCGCTCACTGCGCTCGCATTATAAGACAATTTAATGTTTTAAAGTCAGGTTCCCAAAAATCTTGCATGTGAAAGGAGGGGGGTCAAAGATGGCAAAGGTTTTTGGCACATCAAAAGGGGGCAAAGATTTTTGGCACCGCCAAAGGGGGGGCAGGCAAGCGATTTTTGGCAGTCCATTTTGAGAATTCACCACCCGGGGGTACACATAATTATTGCACCACCCCTAAAAAGGCTGAGGAAAACAGTACGGAAACGCTTACAGTATGGAAAGGCTTAAATATGCAACATGTATCTAGACCATTTAAAGTTTACAAATTGGGATCCAAAAAAATTTGGCATGTTAGCATGTGCAAAGGGGGGGGGGTTTTGGCCGGCCGAGAGGGGGGGGGCAAGCGATTTTTGGCAAGCCGTTTGGAAATTTTACTGCCCGGGGGGCTCATAATTATTGCACAGCCCCTATTATATGATGAACAAAATTATAGAATAATAATATACATTTGTAAGATACAATGTATGTGCCTTGTGGGTTAGGTATAAACTTATTATCACGAGAGCAATCAAGTAATGATGGTGAAAATAACAACCAAACTTAAGGCTGGTTCAAAGTGAATATTCGAAGGCGAATATTCGGCTTCGAATACGTTTTGGGCGTCAAAATATATGCGGCTTCGAATATAAAACTATGAACCGGAGAAAGATATATTTCTACAATTCACAGCGTTGCCCGACTGTTAACAAGTATTGCCCGTTGTCCAAGGTAAGCAAAATTTAGAGAATTTCTTTAACGAAGTTAATAAAATCATAATAGGTAAACTCCATTTAACTATTGTCATGATTTAATTTCTGTATAAATGGGTCTAAATAGGAGCAGTGGCGTAGCCTAACCAGTGGGGCCGGGGTGCAAGCTGCCCCGGACACAAAAACCCTGGAAGAAGAGTCAAAAATTGGGAAGGGGGAAAGGGGAAGAGAAAGGGAAAGAAGAGAAAAAGGGAAGGGAGAAGAGAAAAAGGAAAGAAAGAAGGAAGAGAAAGGGGAAAGAAGAAAAGAAAAAGGAGGGAAGAAAAGGGGAAGGGAGAAGAGAAAAGGGAAGGGACTCAAGGGAGAAGAGAAAAGGGAAAGAAAGAGAGAAGAAGATCTATAGGCCTACTACTTTCATTGTGAAATTTGTTCTCTGAAACACTGATATTTTGCTTTTCGGGGCATTTACGACCTGCCTGTAACCGGCGCGGAGGTTGACCCATACCTTCTTGCAGGTTTCAACTGCAATGCAAATCAAGAAATGAATGAGGCAATAGATAAATAAATAAATAAAAAATAAATAAATAAGTCAATAAATAAATAAATAAATAAATAAATAAATAAATAAATAAATAAATAAATAAATAAATAAATAAATAAATGAATGAATGAATGAATGAATGAATGAATGAATGAATGAATGAATGAATGAATGAATGAATGAATGAATGAATGAATGAATGAATGAATGAATGAATGAATGAATGAATGAATAAATAAATAAATAAATAAATAAATAAATAAATAAATAAATAAATAAATAAATAAATATCATAAGATATGATTGAAGCGACGACAAATATGACAGCCCTCACAAGTGTTCTATATGAGACCACCAACGGTGACCCACCAAATTATATATCTATCGAGTTCAACAAAATTCAACTCCCACAAATATATTTCCGGTAAATACTTTTTTCATTGGCTGATATCCACTTGAGATCGGTATCATCAAAGTAGTATTGCTCTCATTTCATGATTCATTGAGCAATCAATTTTGGCATTCGACCGAAATACGCGTCAAAAGATAAAAAGTCTCGTTCGAACTTGTGTAGGCCTACATTGCTAGGGCCTAAGTGTATTTTAATGCCTGATTCACAAATTATAGAAATAAACAAGAATTTTTTTTTAAAAGAACACAAAATGATAGGGTACCAACGCTCGTGGTTTTGGTTGTTCTGCATAGTTTATGGAGATATTCATTGCAAAGCGCTATATATCCATTCCTACATGTTACTTATTTTGCCCTCTTAATTATTAATTATAATTATGAATTTGACTGAACGCATTACATCTTTATTCCGCCCAAAATAACATCGTTTATAGGTGCCCCCAAAAAACGTCAAGAATTCCGCTAGTGCGGAAAAGATGACAAAAATGGGTGAACCTCCGTGGCAAAGGCATTTTTATATCAATAACCAATGATTTACCACCCCCAGACCCTCACACATCCTCTGCCAGGGGCAGATGCATATGGGGACCTAGAACTGGGGCCAAACATTATTTATGTAAAACCGGGGTCAGAGGATGATTTAAGGAAGTCCCATCATGCACTGCAAACGTGTTATCACTATAGAGTTTCAACTGCCACTTTACTTTTCAAATCCCATTGAATTCTGTGCAAAAGATGTTGTTTAAGAATATTGTGCGTGTGTCATTATTACTTGGTCGATTTCAGAACAAAAGTGATGTATGCATAAAGGATAATTCACCTTCTGTAGGTAACATAAAATGTGAAATCGGCTAGCATTATTGTAAATATATCAGTCCAAATTCAAATTTAACCATGCCCGTCAATGCAATGTGCGAGCAGTGGTGTCATGTTCACTCACACAGCTGTGCTAACCGCAAGTCAACACAGTGGCGTGGTGGGAAGTGCTTAAATCATCCTCTGAACCGGGGTGGAGGCATAAATCTGAATTTGGAGTTAGACTTTTTTCCTGCATCAGTCGATTTAAATAGAGCTACGTTAATATGGAAACATTCACTTGTACATTTAGTTTATGTTTTGTAAGCCTAAATATCATAATTTACTTTATACATGTACCATCACTACAGCATTGGAATGCTATTGCCTCATGCCAGGCATTTTCCTTTTCCTGGACGTCTTAATAGTCCCTTACTTTCATATCATATAAAATTGGGTACGCTTTTACCGCACTAATAAGGGGGCACACCACTAAATCAATGCGCCATTTGTTCGGTAAAATACAGAAACTATTTGAGGTATTTTGGGCTGGTCTTTAGACTTATTAATCAGAAAGAGTGGCGAATTAAATAGCATTTTATAATTATTGAGAAAATAGGTCATGAATTAAAAATGGCAGAATCGGGTTTGCAGTCTTGAGAGCATGTCAAAATCATTGGGGATTTTTGAAATCATCGTTCATCGAACGATATTCAGGTGACCTCGAGCCTTTCATATAAATCAATAGTATCTCGCTATCAGTTGAGCGATATTTAATCCGACCCAACTCATATTTTATTCGTTGTCGTATATATTTTGACGTCACAAAAAGTATTCGAAGCCGAATATTCGCCTTCGAATATTCACTATGAACCGACCCTTACACAGTAAGTGTAAATGGGTTGTAAATAACTAAAATCCCATTATAATATAAGTAGTTCAGGCATAGCATAAGTATTACAATAAAAAAAATCATTTAGCCCGAGTGATGGCATAAGCATTGTACGTGCACTCGAGATTTTTTTTAAAAAGCAAAATACCAATTCTGTAAAAGTAATCAATTTCCTCCAGCTTAATGCATTGTTTGAACAAAACATCTCAATCTACAAAGCAATTAACAATCACCAAAATCAATGTTATTTCTATTAATACATTTCTTGTAGCGTGTTGGAACAAAATTTAAAAATTTGAATTCAATAATCAATTTGAGTATATAACACTCAATTTGCTGTGTTTTATACCCACTTATGGTGGTACTACACCCCTTGATAAATTTGTGATTTTTTTTTGCATTTGTCTCAAAAACTAATAACCCACTGGTAACAAAAGTTATGTATATAGGTGCAAGGGATCCAGTTACTACACTGGAATTTCAGTGATTCAAGACATTTATTGATCAAATATTGGTTTTCCCTCATTTTTGACTGTAACTCCACAACTGTTGTCTGTGCTGAAATAAAATTTCCAGTGCAGTAATTGTAGTCCTTGCCCCTAAAATATACATATCTTACTTGCCACCATCAATACACTATAATTTTTGAGAAAAATATAAAAATAGGCACAAAATTGGCCAGGCATGTAGTACCACCTTAAAGGAGTATTTTGTGATTCATCCTCGTTTTATGGTATGTGTAGATATCCACAAAAATGTGTATTCCAAAATTTCAGTTGATGTGTTTGCAAGTTATTCATGATTATATATATTACATTTTTGTGTTGTAATTTCGATCTGTTAAGGGATCTAGAATGAGCGTTTATGGCATTTCGACAGTATTTTTTGTGGGACATGAGCGCACGTCAGACATATCTAATTGCATTCTGAATACTGAAGAATGTCCTTCTGATATCAAATAATTTTGATTTTTTTGAAATTGCAATGTAATACACATTTTATGGCAAATGATTAAAATTGATATTTTTATATTTAACAGTAGTGAAGTAAATTTATAAATCTGATGATTTATAATAATAATAATAATAAGCCGCACTTATTAAGCGCCTTTAACCCAAACAGGGTCTCAAGGCGCTTTACAAACCATGAAAAATACAATCTTAAAACTACAAATTACTACCGGTACTTAAAATACAGTCTTAAAAACTACACAAAAATATTTTCCAAGAAACAGAAATACCGGAGGGACTGATTTAGCCAGACCATAGCGCCAACGCATAAAAAAAAAAAGAGAGTGCATCACGGAATGGCAGGAACCCTCACTCCAGCATCCCTATTACATATTACATACAAGCAATGAGGATTAATCAAATAACTAGTAAGATGCATGCATATTAAAACATATTAAATTTAGAACCGTACACAGAACCAGCTGTGAAACACTAAGAAAATTATGTCAAATTGCACGGAAGCGATGACACACAAAAATTGATATAAAAGATTCCATACATATATACAAAAGGCAATCATTGATTAAAAAGAAAGGTTTTCAGTTTTGTTTTAAAAACGTCAATTGATGATCTGAGGCAAGCCTGACATGCTGAGGTAAATTGTTCCATTCTCTATGAGCAGCTTCCATGAAGCTTAAAGTGTATGTAGGTGGGATGAAATGCCGACGATCAATTGAAAATTTTGACCTTTCCTATTGAAGATATGGATTTTTTTCCCCAAAACACCAAAAAAAATAAGTCTTTTGGGGAAAAAATCCATATCTTCAATATGAAAGGTCAAAATTTTCAATTACATACACTTTAAGAATATGTCATTAGATTTATAAAATTTACTTGAGGACTGTTATATATCAAAAATGTGAAAATATCAAATTTTAATAATTTGTCATAAAATTTGTATTTACATCGTGAATTTCCAAAAATGAAAATTATTTGATATCAGAAAGACATTCTTTGTATTCAGAATGCAATTCGATATGTCTGATGTGCTCTCATGACCCACAAAAAATACTGTCGAAACGCTCATTCCAGATCCCTTAACAGAACACAAATATATGACAAGTGAATGAATCTGCAAGAAATATTTTGCACACAAGAATTATGTAACTAGAGGTTTCTTGTGGTAATCAAATTTCAGGGTTTTTTTTAGAAAAGTGTGGAATGCGGCTGTGGATCACGAAATGCCCCTTTAATTTTATGAATAACATGATGATGATGGTATAATAATTATTATAATTTTTCTTATATCGTCGTCATTACAGATAATGCAGATGTTCTAAAACATGGTTAAACATCAGAAGTGAATATTACACAGGCAATTATACATTTTTGTAATTCCACATGAAATTGGATGCTAGTCCGAATAATCAGTCCCAGAACAAATTATTAATTTCTGACATGATCGTGTTCTGGGTCTGAACCGCTTCCATATGAAATATTGATGGCAAATTGGACAAAAGAAGCACATGGTTCTACTTGACAGCTTTTTAATCCCTATTCATGTTACGTGAATCAAGCTATTGTGGACCATCCTTCTGATAGTTGAGTGTTTGGACAAGCGGAACGTCTTTTGTCTACCTCTCTGTTTGTAAACAGACGAGGAGGTCGAAATTGTCATCCTCGCCGAATAGCAAAGTCAGCGTAATAGTACGGCACTAATTGGATGCTACCTTGCAAAGACACCAACTAACAAGCAAAGAAAATCCCCCGGCTAATCAACTTAGAGTTTTTCATAACATCATGCCGCGCTGAGCGGCGTATGATTTAATATGTTGCACGACTTCTCCATCATTCACCTTTCATGGTATTTGCTACCACTTTTATTTTTATCATCAGTCGCTTCCCAACCTGGATTGGGGCCATCTTGGGATGTAGATCTGTTTGACCACTACGAAACAAGTTACGCTTTACGTCCAACCACTGAAAATTCGTGTTCGAAAAGCTACTTCTTGTCGTCAAACACGTCACTTGCATTACGTGCAGTCGCTGAAACGGACTGTCAAATTCATCTTACGTCACACACATTTGCGCGGTATATAATTGAAGTAAAGCACATTGAAGGAAATGAGGATTTCTCATTATTTTTCGCTGAACAGTACACTGATGATGATGGTGATGATACGAATCCAGCAATTGTGGATAAAGCTGTATCATTGCCATTCAATCCTTGCTGGACTGAACTTGTGGGGAAATCATTAGTAATAAACCTGATGATGACATATGTTGATTTTAAGATAAGTAGTATGATTAAGGTAAATGGTAATGATAATTCTGGTTTAAGTTCATGTAATGTTACCGAATATCAAGATGTAAGATGGTATTATAAGGAAAACCATATATTCTCGTATGTTACTATAAGAAATATGGAGTTTCCTGTTCGAATATCGACTTATACATACGATACGGTTTGCCCAGATAAATGTACTTGTACATTAAGTCATAAAAAGTGGGACACAAAGTACGTATCATCTATAGGAAATAGCACAACCTTACTAGTCTGCAATCCCAATATAGCGGGGGTTTCTTTCGTGGAACGAAATCTGAACCGCATAGAACCCGGGGCATTTCGGTGTTTTCCATCTTTGAGGAAACTGATAATGAACTCGAACAAAATTGATTCTTTACCTGCGCGAATATTTCACGAACTTGACAATTTGAGATATTTAGATTTAAGTAATAACAACCTTGACTCATTACCTGTGGGGGTGTTTGACAGACTGACTAAACTAGACTCTCTGCTGTTAAAGGACAATGACCTTGCCAGATTACCGCATAATATATTTGCTTCGCTCTTTCGTCTAATAACCTTGTCGTTAGACATTAATACAATACCCTCCCTTCTTGAAAGTTCTTTTAGTCAGTTACGAAGTTTGGAGACTTTGGTATTGGATCATAATAAATTACGGACACTCCCAAATCTTCTGTTTGGCTCTGTAGTGAATTTGAAATTTCTTTCGATCAGTAATAACCGTCTTAGTACGTTGCCAAGTAACGTGTTCTTTTCTTTACGCAAATTGCAGGGCTTAGATTTGGCAGATAATTCTATATCAATCTTGCCTGCAGTTATTTTCGGATACCTTACAGAATTGACCACCTTAAATTTAGAGATAAATAACATCAAAAAGATACCAGGTAACATTTTTGATAGCCTAGTCAATTTAGAAGGCCTGGACTTATCGTACAATAGTTTAACCACTCTCCCAGACGGAGTCTTTAATTTGACGTCGAAACTTTACTCTCTCACTCTGACCAATAACGATCTGACTATTTTACCATCGGGATTATTCAGTAACCTACTTGAATTGGTGTATGTTTCCCTAGATTATAATAATTTTGAACATCTACCTAGCGATATTTTCTCCGAGCATACAGACTTGGCGATCCTTATTTTATCAGACAACATGTTGACCCGCTTAAATTCTGATGTTTTTGCTAACATCATGCATCTTCAAGCACTAGATTTGGGACGTAACGGCTTGATCGATTTACCGCCAGACCTGTTCGATCATCAACGACAATTGATTACTCTGTTTCTAGATCATAATCAAATATCAGATTTACCTGCTGGTATATTTGACAGTCTTATGTCATTATCACGACTTTATCTGACAAAGAATATCTTGACTTCTTTACTAGATAACATATTTAGTTATAACATGATTATTCAGCGCCTGTGGTTAGATTTTAACCATCTCAAACATTTACCGTCAAGTATTTTTAACATCAGTACCCAAATATTGGACCTCAAATTGGACCATAATAACATTAACAAATTGATGACACTTTTCATGGTCTGATTGATTTGAACGTCCTTGATTTGTCTTTCAACAGTTTGGAGGTCCTAAATAATCAAGTTTTTCAGCAAACTTTAAATTTGGCACAACTTGACTTGAGTCATAACAAGTTGACGATGTTACTGCCAGAGGTGTTTAGAAATTTAGAAACGATTGACTATTCTCCGCTTAAATTTCAACCTTGTGACAACTTTGCCCCACGACTTTGCTGAAGATCTCATAAATTTAGAAAATCTTATGGTAACGGACAATAAGTTGACCTCTATACCTCATGATATTTTCAGTTCTAATTTGAATCTTAGATATGTAACTTTTGAACGTAATAATCTCATTGTTCTACCACGTCTCACCAATAGCTTAAACTATCTACAGCTTATCTATTTAAGTTCAAATCATATTGCCGAGCTGTCAAATAGTATCTTTGCTCATCTGGTAAATCTTAATACCTTGTCTTTGTCAAAAAATGATCTTGTGATACTGCCGGACTTAGTTTTTCATCCTCTTCGGAATCTTTTGATTCTTAATTTAGATAATAACAATTTGCATATTTTACCAGACACCCTGTTCAGTAACCAAGAACAATTGTTGGAACTTTATTTGAATTCCAATAATATTACCGAATTATCCGATGGTATCTTTATCGGGCTTGTAAATTTAAATATCCTTGATCTAGATGATAACAGATTGAATACTCTGTCTTTTGAAATTTTCAATTCAACCTCACATCTCAAGATATTGAATTTAGGCCGAAATAATCTGACTGAACTAACATCTGACCTCTTTACCAACCTTCCGCAATTGCAGTTTATTTTCTTAAATGGTAATCACATTGCAGAATTACCACCTGGTATTTTTGTTGGTCTCGTAAATTTGTTAGAAATAAACATGACAGGCAGCAAAATAAGTTCTCTATCACCTAGCATGTTCCGATCAAGCAGGAAGCTTAACTCGCTTCATTTGCAGTATAACACATTAAAAGTAATACCACCAGGCGTGTTCAGTGGTCTTTCATTATTATCGCATCTTAATCTGAAATTTAATCAAATTACAGATTTGGCAACTAACATTTTCGACGAACTTGGACAGTTAACATATCTTGATTTGTCGCATAATAACTTGACTTCGCTTCCGGCCAAAGTGTTTGATTCAACATTGAACCTAAGCGTTCTTAACCTAAGCAGCAATCATATTAACCATATACCATCGGAACTATTTAGTACTGTATTGCAATTAAATACCATCAAAATGGCGCATAACGAGCTGACGAGTTTGTCAGATAATATTTTTGATAATTGTAAAAAGTTATCGTATATTGATCTCGCGAGTAATCGATTCAATCATGTGCCGTCGGGTGCTCTCAGCAACCAAAGTCAATTGACGCTCATCAGATTGGGTTATAACGAGATCACGGAATTAAATCGTGCAAGTTTTGACGGGCTGGCCGATTTGTCAGGTCTCCTCTTGTCGGGCAACCTGATAAGCTCTCTGACAGATGATATTTTTCTCTCGACTCAGAATCTAAACCTTTTGGCTTTAGATGAAAATAAAATTGTTTACTTGCCGGTAGGTCTGTTCAGTAACACAACTAACCTGGCGATGTTAACTGTTGCTTCAAATCAGATAACCGAGCTGCCAAGTGGTATCTTCAACAATCTTGTACATTTAGAGACTCTTGACCTCACTGACAACCGATTCAGTACTCTGACAGATCTAGTTTTCAGCTCAACCATTGATCTCCAAGGGTTATATTTGACACGTATCATTTTGTATTCTTTACCTTCAGGTCTGTTCAGACACATGACACTGTTAATAGTGATTTACCTGAATAGGAACCTAATTACAGCGGTGCCCCATGGAATATTTGAAGGACTTGAACATTTACAAGTTATTGACTTTGCTTACAATAGATTGCATGCCATACCAGATGGAATTTTTGACTCCAATTTGGAACTCTCTTCATTGAATTTCAACGACAACAGTCTTGTTTTATTACCACCCAATATTTTTGCCAATCTGACCAAATTGTATTCACTCGAGTTAAAAAACAATGGTATTATAGATTTACCGAAAAACATTTTCAACAATCTCGCAAATTTGAACATTCTTGATTTGGCTGATAATAATTTGAAACAGTTACCAACAATGAAATATCAGTTTAACATAATTTATTTAGATTTAGACGGGAATGACATAAATTCAGTGACTAGTAAACATTTTAGCTTGACTTTGAACCTTGAAGATATACGCCTTAATCATAATAAGATAAATATGGTGTTTTCAAATGCCTTCAATAATTTAACACAACTTACTAGACTATACATGGAGTACAATCAAATTACAAGTTTACCGGAAGGTATATTCGATGGTTTAACAAACCTGCAACTTCTTGTTTTAACTGGCAATGGTATCATGGAATTTCCCATCACTTTATCGTTAACAAACATGTATTTGTTGCACATTGGCCATAACAATGTCGATAACTTACGATCAGATTCTATCATTTCCTCGCATTTAGAAATCTTAATTCTTGGCAATAACAGAATATCGTCATTTGAAGACGATATATTCTATAAAAATATAAATTTGAGGATTTTGGATATCTCGAAAAATCTTTTAACTACTCTAACCAGTGATCTGTTTCAGAAAAATGTTAATTTGAAATACCTTTTTATCGAAGGCAACAGACTTGTTTCGATTCACGTGTCCACATTTTACATGTATTCTGATATAAAGATATTGAAGCTTGATAACAACAGGCTATCAGAAATACCATATGGAATATTTGAATTTACGAAAGGTCTCACCTCTCTTACTCTCTCTCGGAACCAAATTTCGCAACTAAACAATACGATATTTCAATCCTTGCCACTTTTAAATATTCTACAAATAGAGTATAACAACCTCACAGTGCTTCCACATGACATTTTTGTGGCAAACAGAAAATTGGAATATCTCGTTTTGTCATACAATAAACTTTATTTATTACCTGCAGAGATTTTTGACACACTTGTTGTTTTAAAGATATTATGGCTAAACGGAAACTTTTTACAAGAGCTGCCATATGGTCTCCTAGATTTTAATATCCATTTGAGTACTTGTGATCTCCAAGCTAATCAACTTTCTGACCTTCACAACAACATGTATGGTGCAACAGTAGACATGCGACATTTATCCCTTTATCGTAACGAGTTAAGTTTATTGCCGTTGGAAGTATTTACACCATTAATTTGGTTAGAATACTTGGATTTGGCATATAATATGTTAATAGAGCTGCCGTCTCTTCTGTCTTGTACTAATTTGATATATATTGTGCTCTACGTAAATATTTTGCCTGGAACCAGTTTTGACATGATCGGAAAGTTTGCAAATTTAAAGCAGTTAACACTAAATTTCAACAATATCGTACTGATGCCAGATGATGCGTTCCTAGGACTTGGTAACTTGCAAATTCTGTTTCTAAATTCAAACAACATTACTCGTGTTGAAGACAATGTTTTCAAAACTCTGATCAGTCTACAAATTCTATACATCTCGGACAATAATATTTCATACATGTCAAGCAAAAGTTTCTATGGATTGCAAAGTCTTCTTTTGTTGGACCTTCAACATAACAAACTTACGCGATTGGATAAAGAGCTCGTACAGCAGTTTGCTCATTTGAAAATATTGAATCTATCGTACAATCTCATTCAAGTAATTGACATCCATGACATCGACATGACCTCGGAAAATGCGACCTTTGACCTGACTGGCAATCCGCTTCATTTCCTTCAGACACAATCTTTAAATACCATCAGTAATTTGACGCTTTTAGTAGATAAGTATTCGGCATGTTGCTTTATGAATGCTAACATCACTTGCATATCGATAGATGCTCGCCCAGCTTACTTAACGTGCAAACGAATGTTGCATAATTTCATGTTGCGACTGACAATGTGGGTTGTAGGCTTGGCCGCAGTCCTCTTTAATGCTGGTGTAATCCTCAGTCGAATAGCCATGGATATGGGTAAAAATAAAGTACAGAATGAACTTATATTTCATCTTGCCCTATCCGATTTCTTAATGGGTGTTGATATGCTTATATTGACATCTGCAGATGTTTATTATGCGGGTTACTTTCCTAGTTACTCAGAAAATTGGATAAAGGGACCACTATGTAAAATAGCCGCTACGCTATCAACCCTTGCGAGTGAAGCTTCAATAGGTCTGATCGCACTTATTGGTTTAGATAGATATTTGGCAGTTAGATATCCGTTAGGTATTCATCGAGGACTTGGCAAATTACGCATGAAAGTCTGCGTTTCAATTTGTTGGTTGTTGTGTATTTTCCTTTCAGTTGGGCCTATTGTATTGGACTTGTTCTATCCGGGAATTATTTCGTATGATATTTCTGAAGTGTGCGTTGGATTACCGATTGTCAAAAGAAAAGTCACTTTGGAAACGAATGTGTCACACCCAATTGTACTGAACTCCTATGATATAGAAATCCAACAGGCAATAGATCCGCATAGGCCTAGTGTGGACTACCATCTGGTTTTTAACATAACGACCTATAGTCATACGCGGAACATCCCTTATACAACCTCAAAGCTGATTGGTCATAGCGTAGCTAGCTACCTGTCTATTATTGTGTTTATAGGCTTAAACTTGATATGTTTCATTGCAATAGGCGTATTTTATCTCAGAATATTTCAAATTGCGCAAACATCATCAAAAAAAGTTCGAAGTTCAGCCTCTGAAAGAGAAACGCGAATGGCCATTAAAATTTCGACTGTGGTTTTAACTGATTTTGTGTGTTGGGTGCCGTTAGCTTTAATATGTCTATTTGTGCAGTGTGGTGTGTTCACAGTTGGACCGGAAATGTATGCCTGGACAGTTGGTTTAATTTTACCAATCAATTCATCTGCAAACCCGTTTCTGTATACATTGACAACTATCATATCAGACTGGTATGACAAAAGACAAACAAACCAAAAACAAAATTTGAATGTTTTGTAGTTTATGTAGTATGTGATGGCTTTCTTTGATTGCATTAACTAATCATCTGTATTATAATAGAACTAGCCCTAGTTCCTCGGCGGGGATCGAGGCGCACGCGTAGTGTATAGGACTGGTGGATTTTGTAATGTCAGAGAGGGGTTGTCATGGTCCCATACAACCACTGAACAAGTGCTATATTATAATTGCACATGAGATTGATGTGAGCAAATAATTATATTTTGCCTAACAAATGAAAATAATATACTCTGGACAGAAAAGATGTTCACTGCTTTATTCCTCTTGTGGGTTTTTTCCTGCTTACATGTATATGTGAATTTGTTCCAACTTTTCTTGGATTTTGACACACATTTTAAGTGAAAGGGATCTTGGCAGGAAGGTTTTGTTCATTTTTATTGGTTAATACTATAAAAAAATAGAAAAGCACCAAATTACACACACAAAATATTAACTTTGACCAAATATTGCACATGCAGGTATTGAAAAACATCAAAATATTTATTAAATTTCAAAACATGACAAAAGTATTATAACTGCTGCACAACTATAAAAAAAAAGGCATTCATGGCACTGAAGAACAATTCCAAGAGGAGATTACTGGTTAAAAAAGATCAACAAAATATGGGATAGGGCTCAGCCGAAAGCACTCGTTCCTGGCACGGAATTTTAAAAAATTGGTAAATTGCGACCATGCCTCTTAAGTCTCGTAGGAGGGATTAATGACTGTGTTCGCTTATTTTTAGGCAGACCTTCATCAGCGAACCTACGACAGTGCTCAAAGATGGCAAACACCTTCCCTATATAGCTCCAATACTGGTTAGCCAGATTAAAGCATAAATATGAGGAACAAACTCCTATGTAAAGAGCTGTATTTATACGAGTATGGTTACACTCACTCTCTAGTCTCTACATCACAACTGATAGTCCGTTGTCAAGAATTTACTATAACTAGGGACAACCTGGGAGGATAACATGTAGTAAAAAAAGAAATAGCCCCCCCCCCCCCACACCATACATGCCATAGGACTTAACGGTAAAACATATCTCCCGTTATGAATACATTATATTAAAAAATAACATCTCCCCTTGTAGGACTACAATTACAATTTTGGTGTAAAGATTTGGTGTAAATTTCTATTTAAAAAAGGGGTCATTGGGTGTAAGCTGGTGAAAAAGGGAGTCATTGGGTGTAGAGTTTGCCTCAAAAAAGGGGGTCTAATTGACACGCACATGATGCGTACCAATATAAAAGGGAGTACTCCCCCTTTCCAGAAACTCCACATTTTTGTTGACATGAACTCTATCAGGTTCCGATGTATTTGGCCTCAGTCAGGGTTCAGCCTTTAAAGGACTTGGCCTCTGTGACGTACGAGGCAACAGGTATAAAGAGGAGCAAAATGGCAAATTCATCCAATGACCTGCTTCCAAATGTGTTTGCAAAGTGGGCCAAAATGTCCAGTGAAATTTGAAATGGATATAGGTGTAGGGCTGGCGCTTTCGCACTAAGGGGCATTCGGTGAGAGCAACATGTAAAAAATATGGGGTCATTGGGTGAGAGCATGATTTTTGGCATTCGGTGAGAGCAAAATATAAAAATATGGGGTCATTGGGTGAGAACATGACCTTTTTTTTAAATGGAATCTTTGGGTGAGAACCAAAACAGCGCCACAAAAACCTTGAAAATCGAATTTCTAGTTCTAAATGGCTTCAAATTTCTTTATTTTTTCAAAATAAGTAACAAAATCAGTGATAAATGATATTGCTCTTCAAATTGAAATTGTAAGGGTCTTTGGGTGACAGATCAAATGGAAAAATAGGGGGTCTTCGGGTGACAGAGCGCGGAGCGAGCATGTGTTAGTAAAAAAAATATGGGGTCTTTGGGTGACAGCGATGCTGAAAAAGGGGTCTTAACAGCCCTACATACGCGTCACCTCCAAAGTTGGAGTGCCCCCGGCCCCCCTGTGCCCCTCCACCCCTTGGTGTCAATGCAGAGTTTGGAATAATTCTAGTATACCCTGTGCACCATGTACATGTAGGTGGTGCACTCACTTGTAGCTTAAATCTCAGATCGAAATGGACATGTGGATGGCTGGTTTTGGATCCAGGCTATATAAATAAGGTATGGTTTGAAGAATGTAAGTGCACTGCAAGCAACAAATGTAAACACCAAAACACAATACTGTTGTTAAATTTTGTTCAGTAATTAGTATTGATCAACAACTTTGACATTGATGAGATAACAATTTGTAGTATAAAACCAGCTGTACATTTTCGTATATAAATATCGATCTTAAATGCTTAGATAGTTGGCTATCACCAAAAGTTGCGACTATGGTTATAGTGTATTTTGTTGTGCAACCCTTCTCTCCTGTATCGTCATTGTATATTTTAGTTTATGCTCCTCATCAGAACATTCCCCTGCACCGTTTGCACCCTCTTAAATAAAACTTCAAGTGCAGCATATGATCAAAACCTCTTCTAAGTTTTTTTTTTTTTTACTCTTCATACCTTAGAATTCTGTTTACACGCATGCCTCTAAATGAATGGGTTTTTGTCAAAAGAGATGAAAGGCAGACACCCTTCGTATCCACAAAAACATTAATTGGAGTTTGAGCAACAATATATTACTGATACAGGCAGTTGTACAAACATATATTATTGTACACCAATCTATTGTTATGTTTTTTGGGGACGATGTCTGGCTTTTGTCAAAATAAACCTCTTATTTAGAGGCATTTATGTTTGTAGACGGAATTTTACGGTATTCTCCTTTTCACCCTGATGCTTGAACTGGTTAAATAAAAGTTTGTAAAAGTTAAACATACACAATGTACATCCCTTAGATTATTAATACACAGATTGGAATTTTTCATGCCTGTGCCCTCTACGCGTACTCGAGTTCAGCTGACGCCGGTACAGCGTTCAGACCTGGCGACATCGCTGAAGTTTCTTTTGTGTACTTTCGCGCTATTTGCGTTATTTTTTAGTTAGCTCACGCGGTACCTGACTTAGCGTCGATCCCCTTGGGCAACATGCCAAGTTTCCACGGTATGGTACATCCCATAGAATAAGAGCTTATAAGTGCTAAGTGAGTGAAGTAGAGGGGAAGACTGAGTGAGTGGGACTATTCAACATAAAACTCACTCACAATAGTGGGTTTACTCACACTTGACTGTTGGTTTTCATCCCCAAGAGTGTTTTTACTCCCATTTGATTGTTGGTTTTCACCCTTAAGAGTAATATCACTCTCATTTCACTGTTGGTTTACATCCCCAAGAGTGGCTTTACTCCCATTTGATTGTTGGTTTTCACCCTTAAGAGTAATATCACTCTCATTTCACTGTTGGTTTTCATTCTCAAGAGTGGGTTGACTCCCATTTGATTATTGGTTTTCACCCTTTAGAGTAGTGTCACTCCCATTTCACTATTGGTTTGCACCACAAGAGTGGTTTTACTCCATTGACTGTTGTGTTTCGTCCCCAAGAGTTATTTCACTCCCATTGGGCTACTGGTTTTCATCCCAGAGAGTGATTTAACTCCCATTCTACTGTTGGTTTTCATACCCAGTGAGTGATTTTACTCCCATTTAACTGTTTGTTTTCACCCCAAGAGTAATTTTACTAACCTTTGACTGTTGGTTTCACTAAAAGAGTAATAGCACTCCATTTCACTGTTGGTCTACATGTACATCCCCAAGAGTGGTTTTACTCCATTGACTATTATGTTTCATCCCCGCGAGTTATTTCACTTCCATCGGACTACTGGTTTTCATCCCAGAGAGTGATTTCACTCACATTCCGACTGTTGTTTTTCATCCCAAGTGAGTGATTTTACTCCCATTTAACTGTTTGTTTTCACCCCATGAGTAATTTCACTAACCTTTGACTGTTGGTTTTCACCCCAAGAGTGATTCACTCCCATTTGACTTGGTGTTCATCCACAAGAACAATTTCACTCCCAGTATTTTGATCTCATGGTTTTGAAGATTTATATTGCCTATTCATTTTCACTCCTACAAAGTTTACCTACACTGCACTGTTTGAATGTAATCACAGTCAGAGTTCAGTACAATTACCGAATGGGGTGCAACATACTTGCTAGACTTGAGTCCAGTCCTCATTTACAGAGTGTAGGG